>NC_139146.1:66707834-67338588 GCF_964270905.1 Leucopleurus acutus
ATGTGGGGTCTGATCTGATTTTTCTTAACAAATAAATATATTTCTCCTCTCCTGGAAAATAGTTGGAATGGATTAAATGTTAACATATATATTAAATGATTGTATTTGGATGGCATAGTTTGGGGTGATTTTTACTGTCCTCTTGACACCTTTTTGCCACGTGAGTTTTTTTTTTTTTTTTTTTGCGGTACGCGGGCCTCTCACTGTTGTGGCCTCTCCCGTTGCGGAGCACAGGCTCTGCAGCCAGGCTCATCGGCCATGGCTCACGGGCCCAGCCGCTCCACGGCACGTGGGATCCTCCCGGACCAGGGCACGAACCCGTGTCCCCTGCATCGGCAGGCGGACCCCCAACCACGGCGCCACCAGGGAAGCGCTGCCACGTGAGTTTTCTTCAATGAGCAGGTGTTACTTCTACAATCAAGAGAACAAATTTAAGCTCTTCTATTAAAAACAAAGAGTTACCTGTTCATCTGACAAACATGGAGGGCGACTATATGGCAGGCAAAGCTTTAAGTGCAGAGAATACAGCAGTGAACAGATCACAAGAAAATCGCTCCCTTTGTGGTACTCAGGTTCCGGTAGGAAGATATCAAGTAGGTCTGATTATAACGCATCTGTAGGACATCTCATCTCTAGGTCATAAAATTCATTTAAGTCAACCAATATCTGAGCTCCTACTATGCCCCAGGCAATGTCCTCAGTATATGAGTAAACAAAACAGACAAAAATCTCTGCCTTTAGGGAGCTTACTACCCAGAGGATAAGAGAACTGAAAGATGTGGGTTCCAGTGAGGAGTAAAGAATGAAACTGTTGGGCTTCCCTGGTGGCGCAGTGGTTGAGAGTCCGCCTGCCGATGCAGGGGATGCTGGTTCGTGCCCCGGTCCGGGAAGATCCCACATGCCGCAGAGCGGCTGGGCCCGTGAGCCATGGCCACTGAGCCTGCGCGCCTGGAGCCTGTGCTCCGCAACGGGAGAGGCCACAACAGTGAGAGGCCCACGTACCGCAAAGAAAAAAAAAAAGAAAAATGAAACTGTTGCCTTTACTCACATTCTAGTGAAACTATGTGAATAGAGACCCAGGTGGCAAATATTTCATGAACTTCAAAAGTATGCTCTGATCTCTGCAAACTTTCCTATGGCTGTAAGGTACGCAAATGATTCAGTTCTCATTGTTTTTGAAATGATATAATGAAAAAAAAAAAGAATGATGCACTATAGACTAGAAAACCTAAAATAATTTAGTTCTGCCATACTTCTTATCTCCAGGATTACACTAAGCAAAATTACATGTATTGGGAATTCTCAAATATTGATCACATGAAGCACCACTATGTTCACACACCCTCTCTGTGAAAGAGTGTCATGTCAGTTGTAAATCTTTTAACTCATTTCCATGGTTACTTTGGGGCATCCTTCATTCACCACACCTTTTTGTCCCACCATTCAATTAGCTGGCACGCAGCAGATGCATAATACGTGCTTGCTAAAGGAACAAAGGATCTTAGTCATCTTTTACTTGGACAAATGAAACAGCCTTCTAAAGGTTTCCTTTTAACAATTCTTGCAGAAATCATCTCCATGCTCCTTTTGTTATCTTTTAAGTAAAGGAAATGTAGTATTCTTTATAATTACAAACATTTTAAAGGTGCCGTTTACACAGACCAGGCTAGGAAAACAGTCCCTAGGACGATTCCTAGATTTATCACTTAGCACATGTTTTACATAATCAAATGAATGTCTTACATTTTAGCATAATATTCAACAGAAGAAAATGCAAACCATTGGATAGGTATGTGGTTTTTTTGTGTGCATTTCCTTAATTTCAAATAATGGTCCTAATTTTGTAAATTATGAGCTCTAGAACACCTCTTTTATTCAAGCAAGAGCCTTTGACAATCTGATGGTGACGGTACCTGTCAGTTGCCAACCCAATAACCATTTTCCCTTTTTCTTTTAGGAATAAAACACTGAGTAATGTGCCAGATAGAAAACTCCATTTCCCAGCTTCCCTTGCAGAAGGGAGCCAATGCAAAATAAGCATTAGCCTTTGTGCGGTACTTTGAAGAAAACCCTTTGGTCTCACACCCTTCCTTTCTCTTCCTACCTGGGACTCCTACACAATGGCTAGAACCCAGTAACCAGGTTATGACTTTATGGAAGTTATATACTCAGGATGATGAGGCAGAAAGACGTAAGGAGCCCATGTCCCTTATGACTTTATGTAGTAGACATAGCTCACCTGGACTGCCTTCATGTTAGTTTTACAAGACTGAGAAAAATTCTATTTTGTGTAAACTGTTATTTCAGTCCCTGTTTCTAGGATTCCTAATGCTGAATTCAGAGACTTATTTGATTTAGCTGGAGTAGAAAGTGAAGAGACCTGTAATTCTTAGCCTTCTGCTTTATCTAGTCTTGCGTTCTGGCAAATTTATCTACTATCAGGGTTTCAACGATTATCTCTGAACTTGAGATTCCCATTTGATTTTACCCATATCTAACCTCCAAATTTCAAAGTATCCTCAAAACATGTCCATTTGGATGTCCCCCAATCACTTCAAACTTTGAATGTATATCTTCTCGTACTGTACTGACCCTCTTTCTCAATTTCCTTATCTTTTAATAGATCTTCCCAATCAATCAGGTTCAAGACTATAAAGCACAGTTCCTGAAAATGTTTCACCTGCACCAGAATATTCTGGGCAGCTCATTAAGAATGCAGTCCCATGGCAGATCTACTCAACAGAATCGTCATGAGGCAGCCCAAGAAACCGCATTTTTTTTTTTTTTTTTTTGCGGTACGCGGAGCTCTGGCTCCGAACGCGCAGGCTCAGCGGTCACGGCCCATGGGGCCAGCCGCTCCGCGCCATGTGGGATCCTCCCGGACCGGGGCACGAACCCACGTCCCCTGCATCGGGAGGCAGACTCCCAACCACTACGCCACCAGGGAAGCCCCAGAAACCACAGTTTTAATGGGATACCTGGGATCTTGTAAACATTAAAATTTGAAATTACTGCTTCAGAGTCTCCTGCGGTATATTCACTATATCACTATGTCCTATGACGTGACGTTTGTCACCTCATTTCCTACTCTTCTCCCCCTCCCTGTTCCTTTAACACTCCTCTCTCCTGTCTTGGGGCCTGTCTGGAACATTCTTTCCCCAGATTCCCCCAGGCTTCTTTCACCTCCTCCACCTCAACTTTTCAATGAAGGCTAGCCTGACCAACCTATTTAAACTTGCAATTCATCCACCAACCTTATGTATCTTACCTTTTCTTTATTTTTCCCACAGCACTTACCACATAACAAAATCTATAATTTGCTAATTTTTTGTGTTTTCTTTGTCTCTTGCCTCACTAGAATGATAGCACTTCCAGGGCAGGGCTTTTTCTGTTGTTCGTTCACTGATGTATCTCAAGTACCTGGAACGGTACTTGCAGGAGTTCAACAGATATCTGTTGAACACGTTAATGATTTACTGAGAAATATCTCTAATTCCTCCCTTCCCAGTGTCACTGCTCCACTCCAATACTAATCCTGGCCTTTGTCATTTTTAGACTTTTTTGAAAAAACAACAGAGTGTATTTACAGTGTCATTTCCTCCAAACCATCCAACATACTTCCAGGCTTATCTCTCTAAGACACTGTTTGGGGATGTCACTCCCCTATAATGATTTGGCTCCTAACTGGCCCTGTTAGAAGTATTATACATTGGCCTCATGCTTGCATGAGAATTGAATTAGATGAACTCTAAGATCCTTTTCAGATATTTGATTCAAAATCCGAACGACTCATCTTGGCATTTAAAATGCTCTGTAATCTAGAAGTATTTACTTATCCAAATTTACATCCTATTCCTTCCAAGTTTCCCTTTGTTCCTGGCCAGTTTCTTTAAGAACTCTCAAATAAGCCACGGTCATGTTCACTGCTTTTTCAATTGGTTACTCTCTACCCTCAATGCCCTCCTGACTACTGAAATAGATGGCATTATCTTGGAAGCTTGGTACTCAGACTGTGACCTGCAGGCCAGCATCACCCAGCGTTACCCGTGAGCTTGTCAGAAATGCAACTCCAGCCCTACCCATTTAGAAGCTGCATCTAACAAGATCCCCAGGTGATTTGTGGACATCTTAAAGTTTGAAAAGCACTGCGTGAGCACTCATTTCAAATCATTTCTCAATGGAAGGTTTGCTCAGCAGACCTCGTGTTCTTATGTCTGATCTGCCACAGCTCTTTGTTACCCATAGCAGGCATGCTGTTTAATTAATAACATCCCCTGTTAGACTATTTATCTTTTTTTAAAAAAAATAAATGTATTTATTTATTTATTTTTGGCTGCTTTGGGTCTTCGTTGCTGTGCACGGGCTTTCTCTAGTTGTGGTGAGTGGGGGCTACTCTTCATTGTGGTGCGCGGGCTTCTCATTGCGGTGGCTTCTCTCGTTGTGGAGCACGGGCTCTACAGTGCAGATTCAGTAGTTGCGGCACACAGGCTCAGTAGTTGTGGCGCATGGGCTTAGTTGCTCCACAGCATGTGGGATCTTCCCGGACCAGGGCTCAAACCCATGTCCCCTGCATTGGCAGGCGGATTCTTAATCACTGCACCACCAGGGAAGTCCCAGACTGTTTATTTCTTATTTCATGGAAGTTCTTTCCCCTCAATTTGGTTATAAATAGCTTGCACACAGAACAGCCATGCATCTGGCCAATCTGAATGCAGGGAACAGAAGCCCATTCAAGCCACTTCAAGGAAAAAAAAAGAGCCTGTTCTAAGGCTACTTGGGAACTGGGACTAAAAGAGTCAGGAGGGAGGTGCTCCAGGGACTGGCCACCCTCTCTCAGCATGTGTCTCTCTGTCTCATTCTCTCCATCCAGTTCATTTTCTCTCCTATCTTCCTCTCTTCACGCAGTTTCTGTTTCCTCATACTAGCAGCATTCGCACAACCTATTACAGCCAGCCATTCTCTCCTCTACCAGCCTATTCTCCTCTGCCCCTTTCTGCTTCAACCTTCACTCTAAGCCTCTAAGCTTAACTCTTCCCATGGGAGAGGTGATCACCACAAAGCATCTTTCTGAGCCAAAACACAAGCTTACAAGTGTTTGAGCCACCTATGGATTCTCTGCTCTTGGGTCAGGAGCCTGCCGTGGTCCAACCAACTGAAGCCAAGGATGCTGCTGTTCAGAACAAGGCCTTTAGGCAGCAGGAGCTGCCAAAAGAGACTATTCCTTAGGAAAGAAACGTGTGGGCAAGGCAGGCAATGAGCCACATCACCAGCCCACAGGGTCATTATTGATTCTGTCCTCACCACAGTCCAGAGCAAAATGCCGAGCACATAATAAACTGAACCAACCAACACGGGGGGGTAAGGGTCATTCACTAAGTGCCACTATGCCCCTGACACTGTCCTGGATGCACAGGGAATACAAAGATTAAATAAGAACCAGTCACTGTTTTCCAAAGCTGTTAATTCAAATGTGTCACTGAACTAGCTACTTGGCCTTTGACACGTACCTCAACCACTTGGGCCACAGTTTCCTCAACTATCAGATGGGATCATCTTCACCAATCTCCAGGAGCACTCTAAGGTCCTATAAGGTAATCTTTGTAAAAATGCTTTGAAAAATATACATGCCAATCAAAAACAATACTGTAGCCTCTCGGTACTTAATGAAATCCTCTCATATGGCATAGGTTTTACATTATTTTCTGGTCCTTTCTCTTTTCCCATTTCCCATGATATAGAATCCATCAACTGCTATTATTTGAAAGAACAATCCCAGTATTACCACTATATTTTCATTACCTGAATGGCTCACTCAAATGATGATTAAGAAAATTCATTCACGATTGTCAAAAAGACAACAAACAACAAGTGCTAGTGAGGATGCAGAGAAAAGGGAACCCTCATGAATTGCTGGTGGAAATGTAAATTGGTGCAGCCACTATGGTAAACAGTGGAGGTTCCTCAAAAAATTAAATATAGAGCTATCATATGATCCAGCAATTTCACTCCTGGGTATTTATCCAAAGAAAACAAAAACACTAATTAGAAAAATATATGTATCACTATGTTCATTGCAGCATTATTTATAATAGCCAAGATTAGGAAGCAACCTAAATGCCATCAGTAGATGAATGAATAAAGAAGATGCAGTGTGTGTGTGTATGTATACATATAATGGAATATTACTCAGCCATAAAAAAGAATGAAATCTTGCCATTTGCGACAACATGGATGGACCTAGACGGTATTATGCCAAGTGAAATAAGTCAGAAAAAGACAAATGCTGAATGATTTCATTTCTATGTGGAATCTATAAAACAAGTGAACAAACATAACAGAAACAGCATCATAAATACACAGAACAAACAGGTGGTTGCCAGTGGGAACTGGAGTAGGGGGTAGAGACACAGGTGAGGAAGATTAAAAGGTACAAACTTTCAGGTACAAAATATGAGTCATGCGTATGAAATGTACAGTGTGGGGAATATAGTCAATAATTATTCAATATCTTTGCATGGTGACAGATGGTAACTAGACATTGTGGTGATCATTTTGAAATGCATAGAAATATCGAATCACTATGTTGTATAACATAAATTAACATACTATTGTAGGTCAATTATACTTCAAAAATAAACCAACCAACCAACTCATAGAAAAAGAGATCAGATTGGGGGTTATCAGAGGTGGGGTATGGGGGGAGGGGAAATTAGATGAAGGCAGTCAAAAGGTACAAACTTCCAGTTATAAGATAAATAAGTACTAGGGATGTAATGTACAACATGATAAATATAATTCTTTATACATGAAAGTTGTATGTTATATATAAAATTTGTTAAGAAAGTAAATCCCAAGAGTTCTCATCACAAGGAAATTTTTTTCTGTTTCTTTAATTTTGTATCTATATGAGTTGATGAATGTTCACTAAATTCATTGTGGTAATCATTTCATGATGTATGTAAGTCAAATCATTATGCTGTACACCTTAAACTTATACAGTGCCATATGTCAAATATAGCTCCATAAAACTGGAAGAAATAAATAAGAAAAAAAAGAAAATGCACTTCACTCAGAAGTGTAAAAAACGAATGTACACATTTTTACTGTGTACATTTAAAGACAGCACTATCATTTATTCAATGTGCATCTATAAGGTGCCCTGTATATTTTTTCATTATATTACAAATGACAATAAGAATGTACTAAATCCCTAAGTAGGACACAGGTTAGTTTTGACTCTTGTGTGGCCTTCTCCCCAGAGCAGTTGCACTGAGTACTTCCTAAGTGCTGTAATCCGAAAATCATAGCTACTAGAGCTCAGAGCCCCCATTTTTAACATGGGGGCTCTGAAGAGGAAAAATAATAAAATGGCCTGTCTCAAACCCCTATAATCCAATTCTCCTAAAATCTGTATCTTTTTTCCTAACATCACTTTACCACTTGCCAAACATTAAAGGGGGTAGGGGGCGGGGGTGAAGGATGGACACCAGTGAGTGATGTTGTGAGAACATGAGCCACCCTTTATAGGATTCAAGTGTGGGTTTATGTGACAGAAAAACAAAACAAAGCTCCAGAAATGCACTGTTTTGGCTTCGCTATGAACAAAATGAAAACATATTTACCAACTGACTGCCATATGCTAGGCCGGATGCTGAGGGCTCATCAGAGGATGAAGACAGCATAGGCCCTCCAAAAGCTTACTGGCCTTTACCCTCGGGCATCTGTTGCTCATCGCTCACAAGTGTAGCCATTCAACATCTGGCCCTGGGTGGAGCAAAGAAAACAGCTTCCACCTTGCTAAAAAGTCCGCTCAGCTGGCCAAAAGGCAGGTATCAGGTAAAGGGAAAAACAAAACCTCAGACGGGAGCTGGGTGAGACTCCGCTGCAGGAGGCGGAACTGCAGAGACTAATGCACAGCACCGGCTGAGCGCCCAAGCCCAATTAAGGCTCCTCCCGCTCAGAGAGGCGAGGGGATGTGGACCAAAGGATCCTGCAACCTGGGAAAGACAGATTCAGTTCCCGGGGAGCCGTGATATGGGGGCTGCAAAAAGGTGGGCGGCTGGCTGGAGCTGTGCTCCCTAGAATGGAGAAGCAGACTGGAGACAGAGTGGTTTGTGCACTAGTGGGGAGGGAGGTGGGCAGGGCGAGAGCGCAGAGACCCAACAGTCACGCTGCAGTGTAAAGCGAGCCTTGGGGATCCCTCCGAGGACACCAATTTCGGGGCTCTGCAGCTGGAAAGGGGTCTGCACTGATGGCGGCGCAGGGAAAAGGGTTCGCAAACACACACACACACTCACACTCTCTCTCTCTCTCACACCGCCTGACCCTCGGCTGGCCCCGAGCCGCCCCCGCGCGCGCTCCGCACCCAGCTTCGTGCTGCGGCAGCTACTCACCCTCCGCGCGGGAGCGGATCTCCGACACGGTCCTCCGCATGGTGGACATCGCGGCGGCCGCCGCAGGTGGCTCTTCAGACCAGACTCTGCACCTGTCACGGCGCCGCGCAGGCGGAGGATCTGGCTTCCCCGCGCCGAGCGCTCAGCAGCAGCGCGGGCCCAGCCGCCCACGCAGGGCAGTGCCGCTGCCGGGCGAGGCCCTCGCACACCGGCGGGAGAAGGAGGAGGTAATGAAGGCGGCGGCGTCCGCAGAGCTGAGGGAGCTCTGCCTGCAGCCACAGAGGGAGCGGCGAGGCAAGGGGCGGAGCTTCGGCGTCTGCGTCCGGGCAGGGATCCTCAGGACGCCCACTAACTCGCACAACTGCAGCGCTGCGGGGAAGGCGGGAGAGGGGCGGGGAGAGACCCCGGAGAGCCTCCTGCGCCCCGCCCTGCTTTGGACCGTACCATCCCTGAGTGGGGAGAGGCAGATGCCGGCCTCTTCCACCACAGGCGCCCTGGTCCCTCCCTGTGGCTTCGGCTCTTCCTGTCTTTTCTCAATGCTTTTCTGCTTCTTCCAAGGCTTGGCCAGAGAGGAAGGGGTACTGTGGCTCCTGCATCCTTGCAAATCCTCTCCCGCCACCCTCTAGTTTTAATAACAATGGAGTCGCCCGTGGTGCGGAAGTGGGGTTGGGTCTGAGTGGGCTGGAGAGCGGCGAAAGGGCCTGGGGCGTCAAGGGCTAGGAGCTGTGGAAGGGCACTGCGTGTTGGCCACCCCCGGATGCAATTCCAGCCTCCATGCACCGCCAACAGCCCTCGCGACCTGTGTCGCACCGGCTCACTCGCCTGGTCCACGAGCAACAGGTTCTGAGGCCGGGGTCCTCGGGCGCTGGTGGCTCCTCCTGCCCATGGTGCTCATGTGCGTCTGGGGCCGGCCTGCGAGTGGCCGGGTGCATCCAGCTAGTGCGTGTTCTGCAGCCTGACAAACCTCTGGACTTGCAGTAAAGTCAACTGTTGGGCCAGGTGCTTCAAATTTTGCTTTTAGTCAAACATGCAGGAAGTTGGGAGCAGTAGTTTTACCTGAAAAGGGGAGAGGGAGCCTAGTATAAAGTCCGTAAATACATTAAATTTTAGTTTGCCCCATATCCTACAAATAAGGGTAACTTCGTTACCTTTTATTTTGTATAAGGAGATCTATGCAAACAAGTTATCAGAACAAGTACGGTAGTTTTTATTTATCGTTGATTTCATCTTTAAGTTAGGCTGTAAGGTTTTATATATTGAATAGATCGTGGCGAGCCGCTGAAATGGCGAGAAAGGAATAAATTGAGTTGGAAACAATTTGCTGCTTCTCTCATCTTGTGCTCTTCCTCCAGCACTCGGTGGAAGAGGGCTTTACGTGGAGGCGTTTATTGTGAACTTCTTTCAGGTCCTGAAGGGAGAGATCTGGAAAGGTTTGAACAGAGAGATAAGTGATTATTCCCAAGCCTCATGAAAAAATAAAACCTGCTGATAGCATCTTATCTCCATTTGTGGTGTTTCCTCTGTCTCCTGCAGGTAGCGTTTGCTAATCAGAGCCCTGCCCTACATTAATTCTGAGTCAGATACTCAGTACGTATTTATGAAGAACCCACTCTACTTGGCTCTGATTCGGAGGCTGGGATTAGAACAAAGAAAATGTATTTCCAGCATTCATGAAACATTGCAGGGTAGAGCAGGACTCAAAGGTGTTTATTTCAGTGATGGTCTTGATTTACAAGTATGGTCTTCTAAAAGTAAGAAATGAACACACAGCCTTTTCAGGACAGTCATCACTGGCCCTTTTTATTCCTTTCCAGGTCCGGGATCTCCTTGTATAAAGCAGACTCCCTCTGGCTTGATGAACATGCATCTGAAAAAAAATAAAAGGGTAAGTACAACAAGGAAATAGTTTTAAAAAATCAGCTCTAAAAGTTAGTGAACAGAACCCAGAGAAAAATGCAGTGCTTTTGTGATTAACATTTTAGATAGAATTTTATATAAAGCCAGAACCAGCTTCTATTCAAAATCAGTGCACAGCAGCATACCAGTATTTGGTTAATGAGCAATCACCTTTGTAATTCCTATGGACCCTGAAATGAAGTTCAATTCTGCTTATTTACAGATAGTAATTAACTGGAGTTCCAGAGATTACCTCTGTTTTCTATAGACCAATCTATTTTATATATGTCTGTGTGTTTCCCATTAACAACCCATCGGCAAAGTTGACAACATACATCATTCATACAGGAAATGACAAGAGTCTTTCATACACAGAAGAACATTTCATGATATAGTCCATAGCTCACTGTGTGTCCTTTCCCAAGTTACGCTGTCACTTTATCCGTAATGGCAGGAGTATCCTACCTAACTCATTTCTGTTTTGTTTGTTTGTTTTGTTTTCCCCAGTTTTGTTTTTTAACACCTTTATTGGAGTATAATTGCTTTACAATGTTGTGTTAGTTTCTGCTGTATAACAAAGTGAATCAGCTATACGTATACATATATCCCCATAATCCCTCCCTCTTGCATCTCCCTCCCACCCTCCCTATCTCACGCCCCCCAACTCATTTCTGAAAAACCATTCATTTCTGATTGTTAGAAAGCACACGTGTTTTTATTGGTTCAGAACCCTGATTGAAGTTGAATGTTGTACTAATCTGCATGTGCTTGATTTCAAAGTCCTCTCAGATCTCCTCATCTTCCATTGCACAGTGCGCTAGCCCCTGGCAGGGAGCTCTGGTGCCAGCAACATGACCTTGTCACAGAACCTGTAATACAACTCAGATGTCAGCAAGATCATTTAAAAACATTCAGGTCCTGCGACTGCACCGTTGATGGACCTAGAAGGAAGCGGGTTATTCAAGAATAACTTTTCCAAGGGCCAGGTTTTATCCTCCACAAAGTATCCATTGAATGCATAACATGTGTGAAGTGCCCAGCCAGAATGCTAAGTTACAAAGACAATGCATTTGTTAAAGTAACCAGCAGTGTAACAAGATGGCTGACACTTAATGCCAAGTAGGCCAGCAGCAACACTAGAAGCATTGAGAGAAGGGGAGATTCCAAGAGCTGAGTGATCAACATACTTGAGCTAGGTTTTGAAGTAGGGGTTAAGTCGGTAGAAGTGAAAAGGAATGCTTGGCATATAGTTAAGTGCTCAATTATGATTTTTTAATGAATGGTTAAGGAAATGGAATGATAGAAGACTATATATGGTTGGGGAGAACCAAGAGACCAATTGGACTACAGGGATCTCACTGAGAATCTGTACACTTTATTTTTATTTTTTCTAATTTTATTGAAGTATATTTGATTTACAATGTTGTGTTAATTTCTGCTGTACAACAAAGTGACTCAGTTATGCATATATATATTTTTTTCATATTCTTTTCCATTATGGTTTATCACAGGGTATTGAATATAGTTCCCTGTGCTATACAGTAGGACTTTGCTGTTTATCCATTCTATATATAATAGCTTACATCTGCTAACCCTAAACTCCCAATCCATCTCTCCCCCCGACCCCCTCTCCTTGGCAACCACACCTCTGTCTGTTCTCTATATCTGTGAGTACGTTTCGTAGATATGTTCATCTGTACACTTAAAATGTGGGAATTGTATGTTATGTGAATTATATCTTAATAAAGCTGTTTAAAAAATTGTCTCTAGAGGTGTGAGCCACAAAAATTATCAAGTCCAGCAAGTCAAAGAGATGTTGAGCATATTCCTGTCTTGGTGGTTTTTCACTTACTAATTACGTGATGTTGCCTTGAGTTTGTTGTTGTTGTTGGGGACACCGAGAATTAAGAATTGGTCCTTCTTGGGAGGAACTCATAGTTAACTAGGTGACAGAGGCATGCTCACTAATTTACTAATTTATGATATACCCAGGAGTGCTTTGGGAACTTACATCCTGAAGGTAGTTGGAGATGTACTTGAGAACCCTGCTTCTGATTGAGAAGGAGGAATGCAAAGTTGAATACTATACGACTATAGAATACAGATGCTGGATAATGCTGGCAACTACATTCTAAATTCTTTTGCAAAAGCACAAAATAATGGGGTAAATTAATCTTAAAGTTTAGATAATTATATCTTTTAGTTTAAAATTGAGGTTAAGATATAACATAAATTCTATCTAGTCGCAAAGCTACCTGGTTATTGTAAGAAAAGATGCTTATTACCTTTGGTGTGTGGTTGGTATATTGATTCAATGGATGGTGAAGATACTGTTATGGTTAAGAGATTATTATGACATCATTATGGTATGGTTAAGATATTATTATGCTGTTGGGCTTGTAAGGCATTTTCCCCAGGTCTTCCCATCTTGATTGCTCTTTTTCTATCACCATCGTTTACATGCACACCTCTCCGGTGCACCAGCAAGTTCTTTAGGCTCAGTTTTAAAAATATGTCTTACTTCTATCCACATTTCATCTCCACCTCTACCTCGTACAGGCCCCCATCATCGTTCACCTGCAGTAGCCTCCTAACTGATCTCCCTGCTTTTACTTTTGTCGCCCATTCATAGTTATTATTATTTAAAAACACAAATGAGTTCATTATTTTAGGATGAGTCAATGTCATTATTATTATTTTAAAAAACAAATGAATTTTAATTTCTTTAAAACACAAATGAGTTTATGTCATTTCTTAGGACTTCAGTGGCTTCCGGCGGCACCTGGATTGAAGCCCAAACCCTTCCTGATCTTGCCCTTGCCTGCCTCTCAGGCTCATCTCCTTTTACCCCTTATTTGGTCATTGGGCTCAGATTATCCCAGCCCACCCCAGCTGATATTGCCCCACTTCCCCAGTGCTAGCCACCACCACATTGCCTTAGTCTGTTTTTCTCATAGCCCTTATCTCTGAAGTTTTCTTGTTTGTTGGTTTACCTGTTTATGATAAATAGGTCTTGCTCTGTTGTCTTACTTATTACAATTTGTCTAACGTTAAGAACAGTGTGTGTCAAATGGCACAGGATCAATAAATATTTGTTGAATGAATGAATGAACTGGAAAATGAGTGTACTGTGAATGATCTGGTTCCTTAAGATTGGAGACTGGAAATAAGTCAAAGAATAGATAGTATTTTATTTGAATAGATAATAAGTTTTACCCTTCATAAGCATGTATACTGGAATATATTACTTTGTCATGAAATAATAGAACATATTTGCCATGAAGTACTTGATACCAGAAGAAGCTTCTGAATACCATATTGGCTTTTGTTAAAATCAAATGATCGAATTTTTAAAACAATAGACTGATTGGAGTAGCTTGTTCTTGCTGGACTCACTGTAACAAAACCCATATAACAGAGATGTGTGTGCAAAGATATTCACTGAAGCATTGTGTAGGGGCAAAAAGAATGTAGTCATCACCATGTGCTGATATGGAAAGAGTATCAAAATATATTAAGTAAAAAAATGCCTGTAATAAAACAGAGTGTATAATATGATTCACTTTGGTAAATAAATGAATTTTATATATATATTATTTTATAGAAAAGCATAAAACAATAATTTACCTTTGGGTGGAAGGACTGGGGTAGTGAGGAGGGAGGTTCCTATTTTTCCTATTTGATACTTTTCTGCATTGTTTGCATTTTCTAACTATAAGATTTTTTAAGTGTCAATAGGGATTATTTGGATTTTGCTTTTTTTTTGTATTAATAAGTGTCATGTCTTTAAAGCACTCATGTTTTTAAAAGTGCACTCAGAAACCATCAGAATATTCAAGAGAATTTAATCAGAATAAGAAATGCCAGATGAAAAAACAAAACAAAACAAAAGAAAAACTGATTTCAACCAAAAGCTCTAAATCCACTGTCACTGAATAATCCAGTCACTTATTCTTACTCATAATGTTAAAATCAATACTTTTCTCTCATGCCTGTGATTCATTTCTCATGAGTTTACCATTCTCTTTCCAAACATGTTAGCAAAGTTTTAAGTCAAAGTTATAATGTCTTTAAACATTATTATCTTCTTCATATAGTGGGAATTTCCAACAAAAAATAGTACAATGATTTTTTTCTTCACTATAATTGAAAATATTTTGCTCCTGTTTAAATGAAATGAGATTTAAAATGTTGATTTGTTTTATATGAAAAGACTCAATAGAAAAGAATTTTAAAATATACTCCAGTACATTTAAAATAGTGTTTGATTCACACACAAGTTTTCAGAAAAAACATTTACTGAATTTTTTACTCAAAAAGTAAATGAACGTTCAAGGCAAAATAATCCTGGTATTGAGATCTTGAATTCAGACTTATCATTTCAAACTGATAAGAGACTAACTAAATGGCATGATTTTTACTTTAAAAACTTCCATTCTACCAGAGCCAGGAAGTGAAAATTAATTCTTAATTTAGAAGTGCTGTTTCTTTTCCCAAACTTAACAAAACAACATTCCAGTAATGCTGAGTCTCTGTAAAATATTATTGTAAAATATACTTCATGGATAATACATTTACTGTAGTATTTTCATGAATTCTGATACTTTAAAAAGCAGCTTTATCGAGGTATAATTGACACACAATAAACTTAATATGTTTAAAGTGTAGAATTTAATAAGTTTGGACATACATATAAACACCTACGAAGCCATCACCACATTCAAGATAATAAACATATCCATCATTTCCAGAAATTTCCTCTTGCCCCTTGGTATGGTTGTTATGTATAACTAGAGATGCTTTTTCTTCATGCATTCAGTGCAATTTATTGAGTGCCCACCACGTTCTAGATACTGAGCTGAGTATTTAAGATTGAATGGTCAGCTAAACCAATAGGTTCTGGACCAATGAAAAATTATGATCAAATGATTATGTAAGTAAATAAATATAAAATCACAACTGTATATCATATTCTAATGGAAAGATAGTCTACACCTGTATATATTGATTGTACTTAAAAGTATTTCTGGGTTTTCACACTTATATCTGGAACTCTTCAAAAATGTGTATATGTACCTTTATAATATATCTGAAAATAGACATTAACATTTTATTTCTACTGGATGTTATGGCATTTATCTTGAAAATGGTGTCATGTTTCTTATATGAAAAGGATAACCAGTGAAGACAAGACATTTTATTTTAATTTATTTCTTTGATGTTTACCAGAAAGCCAATATTGGAAATGAAAAAACTCTTAAGAAAATTTCACTTCTTTTTCTTGCCATGTCATATTAGGTGTTATTTCAAAGGAGAAGAGGTGATAATAATGAGGTAAAAGTATTGAAAGAAAGGAATGTTTATTAAAAATTGAATATAGTGGTAAATGACATAAATATGATTATGAAATACAATTTTGTAGTTCCATCACTTTTAATTTGGAAAGAATGCCAGGCTTAAGATGGTTTCCTGATGAATTGAAATAAGCCATAGCTATCAAATGTGAAATATTTGCCGATTGCTTTTGTGCCTCTTGGATGATATATCCACTGCTCAGGTTCATAACTCACTGCAGCGTTTAGCAGATATATTGGAAAATCACAATGTTGTTTTTTTCCCTCTGACCCCAGAAATTCTCAGGAACAACATTTGCTGGAAAGAGGAATCATTTATCACTGTAGATTCTTTCCAACTTTGAACTCTGAGGAAATCTACCAAATGGAGAAAGAGAATCAATACTTAACTCAGGATTACATTTTAGTATTCACTCTAAAGAAAGAAAACACTATAAAGAAAAGGCGTAAAGAAGGTAAACCAGCTATAGATTCAGGGCTTGTGGAAGCTGGATATTCCGGAGGCAGGAGTGAAGTGAGCTAGTGCCAAGGACGGGAGCAGAGGCTTGGACCTGTTGGATAGATCTGCTTCTGGACCTAGGCCTGAAATGTCAGCTCCTCTTCCCTGCCTGTGTTCTCTTGTCTGTTTTTCATTTAGTCTAACCTCTTAAAAGCTGACCTTTGCCTGTTAAATTGGAACCTCTTTCCTCCTGTTCCTGAATCCATGCTATTCTGATTCCAACTTGCCTCCCAGGCTTTCAGCAGCCATATAGCCTCTAATTGAAGTGGCTGCAGTCTGTTGCCTGCATAGCCCCTCAAGGTTTCCAGTGCCGCTTGTTTTAATCCTGTGCCTAGTGTTGGCCCCCATTGGCTTCTTCTGACTTCCCCTTTTGTGTGTGTGTGTGCATGTGTGTGTGCGTGCGTGTGTGTGTGTGTGTTAATTTCTGTTGTACAGCAAAGTGATTCACATACATATATATGCTTTTTTAAATATTCTTTTCCATTATGGTTTATCACAGGATATTGAGTATAGTTCTCTGTGCTATACAGTAGGACCTTGTTGTTTATCCATTCTATATATAATAGCTTACATCTGCTAACCCCGACCTCTCACTCCATCCCTCCCGCAACCCCCTCCCCCTTGGCAACCACTAATCTGTTCTCTGTGTCTGTGAGTCTCCTGACTTGCTCTTGATCTAAAATGACAGTGAAGGAGGAAAAGGGAGACCTGTAGGTTGAGAAATACTGAGAAGATTTGAATAAGTACATGGGAACCAAATTATGGAGGACCATGCAAATCAACAGAGGTGTTAGAATGAATGCACAAGGTGAAAGGGAGTTACAGTAGGCCCTAGGTAGCACAGGATAAAATTGTGTTTTAAAAAGATTTTTGTGGTGGTAACAATATGGAGCATGAATTACAGTAGAAGTAAAGAGATCAAGATGGAGACGTCAAAGATCTGTTCAATTAACAGAGGAAGTGATGATTTTTAAAAAATTAAGCTTGAATGTAACATGAGGCATTTTTCATAATACTTATGGGACTATGGAGAGTAAAGGACAATAGTCTGTTTATCTGAAAAGAAAAGATAATCTTCTCTGTGTAGTTACAGATATAAGTATAGATATAGATATGATTATGTTTGAACTTTTTACATGTTGGGTCGATTTTTTATTGAACCAGAAATTCTGACATTCACGGAGGGGAGATTACCTTCATTACTTTCTTTGAAAGGTGCTAAGTGTATGTTATATTTTAGCATATGCTTAATTGACAGAAGTGTTTTGTTTATCTTTTAATGTTACCATAGCTTTCAGTAGTCTGAAAAAAACGTATGATTAATCTAAAAACCTCATTGGTATCAATCCTGACTTAATGAAAAGAACTGGAATCAGAAGACCTGGTTTGCACCTCAGTTCTGGTTCTTTCTAGTGGTTGGATTTTGAGAATATCATTAAAAAACCTTTCAGAACCTCAGATTGGCTAGTGGGTTAACATACAGGCTTTACAATCAAACAACTAGGTTCATATATAGGTTCTACCACTTACCAGTAGTATGACTTTGGCCAAGTTACCTAACTTCTCTGTGCCTCAGTTTCTTCATATGTAAATGGGGACTAATTATAATACCTATTTTATCAGAATGTTGTGAGAAGTACATGAGATAATTTATTATAATGTACAAATTTTAGCTATTATCATCTGGTGCATCCAAACTGTTTTTATACTCTGAGTGACGTAAAATTAAATGATTTTAGGTACTAGAGGCATTTCCCTCAATATTGCCTTTCTTTGTATAGTCAAATAACATACGTTTACTTAATTTATTGTTGATAAGTTATTAGTTATTAAGGTGACTTCCTGTTTTAAAGACAAATAAAATTTAAACATTTATACACCAACAAATTGGACAACCTAGAAGAAATGGATAAATTCCTAGAAACATACAACTTACTAAGACTGAATCATGATGAAATAGAAAATCTGAACAGACAGATTACTAGCAAGGAGATTGAATCAGTAATCAAAAACCTCTCAACCAACAAAAGTCCAGGACCAAACAGCTTCATGGTAAGTTCTACCGAACATTCAATGAAGAATTGTTACTAATTCTTCTCAAACTCTTCCAAAAAATAGAAGAGGGGGAACTCTTACACACACATTTTATGAGGCCAAATTTACCCTGATACCAAAACCAGACAAGGATACCACAAAAAGGAAAATAATAGGCCAATATCCTTGATGAACATCAATGCAGAAATCCTCAACAAAATATTAGCACACAGAATTCAACAATACATTAAAAGGATCATACATCATGATCAAATGGAATTTATTCCATTCATTTAAATGGTTCAGCGTCTGCAAATCAATCAGTGTGATACACCATATTAACAAAATGAAGGATAAAAATCATATGATCATCTCATAGGTGCAGAAAAAACATTTGACAGAATTTAACATCCATTTATGATAAAAACTTTAAACAAACTGGGTATAGAGGGAACATACCTCAACATAATAAAGACCATGTATGACAATCCCACAGCTAACGTCATACTCAACAGTGAAAAGCTGAAACCTTTTCCCTTAAGATCTGGAACAAGACAATGCTGTCCACTCTTACCACTTTTATTCAAGATAGTATTGGAAGTCTTAGCCAGAACAATTAGACAAGAAAAAGAAATAAAAGGCATCCAAATTGAAAGGAAGAAGTAAAACTGTCAACATTTGCAGGTGACATGATATTATATATAGAAAACCATGAAGACTCCATCAAAAAGTGTTAGAACTAATACATGAATTCAATAGTTGTGGGATGCAAAGTAAATACACAAAAATCGATTGCATTTTACACTAATAACAATGTATTAGGAAGAGAAATTAAGAAAATAATTCCATTTACAATTGCACCAAAGAGAATAAAATACCTAGGAATAAATTTCACCAAGGAGGTAAATGACCTGTGTATTGAAAACTACAGGATATTAATGAAAGAAATTGAAGAAGACATAAATAAATGGAAAGACATTGCATGCTCATGGATTGGAAGAATTAATATTGTTAAATTGTCCATACTACCCAAAGTAAAATATGGATTTTACTGCAGTCTCTATCAAAATTCCAATTGCATTTTTCACAGAAATAGAACAAATGATCCTAACAATTGTATGGGATCACAAAAGAGCCTGCATAGCCAAAGCAATCTTGAGAAAGAAGAGCAAAGCTGGAGGCATCACATTCCCTGATTTCAAACTAAACTATACTAATTAAAACAGTATGGTACTGGCATAAAAACAGACACGTAGATCAATAGAACAAGATAGAGAATCCAGAAATAAACCCACACATATATGGTCAATTAATTTATGACAAATGAGCCAAGAATATACAATGGGGAAAGGACAGTGTCTTCAATAAATGATGTTGGGAAAATTGGATAGCCACTTGTGAAAGAATGAAACCAAATTACTATCTTACATCATACACAAAAATTAACTCAAGATGAATTAAATTTGAGCATAAGACCTGAAACCATAAAACTCGTAGAAGAAAACATAGGCAGTAAGCTCCTTGACATAGGTCTTGGCGCTGATTTTTTGAATCTGACACCAAAAGCAAAAGAAATAAAAGCAAAAATAAACAAGTAAGACTATATCAAACTACAGAGCTTCTGTACAGCAAAGGAAACCATCAACAAAATGAAAAGGCAGCCTATTGAATGGGAGAAAAGAATTGCAAATCATATATCTGATAAGGGGCTGATATCCAAAATATAAAAAGAATTCATACAACTCAATAGCAAGAAAACAAACAACCCAGTTAAAAATAGGCAGAGGATCTGAATAGACATTTTTCCAAAAAAATACAACAGGTACATGAAAAGATGCTCAACATCATTAATCATCAGGGAAATGCAAGTCAAAACCACAATGAGATAGTGACCTCACAGCTGTTAGAATAGCTATTATAAAAAAAGACAAGAAAGTTTTGCGAGGATGTGGAGAAAGAGGAACCCTCATAAACTGTTGGTGAGAATGTAAATTGGTACAACCACTATGGGAAACAATATGGAGGTTCCTCAAAAAATTAAAAATAGAACTGCCATATGATCCAGCAATTCTGCTTCTGGGTATTTATCTGAAGAAAACAAAAACACTAATTTGAAGATATATATGCACTCCTATGGTTATTGTAACATTAGTAGCAATAGCTAAGATAAGGAAACAATCTTAAATGTCCATCAGTGGATGAATGCATAAAGAAATTGCATATATATAGAGAGAGACATAATGGAATATTATTTAGCCATAAAAATAATGAAATCTTGCCATGTGTGACAACACAAATGGACTTCCAGGGCATTATGCTAAGTGAAATAAGTCAGAGAAAGACAAATATCATTTGATCTCTCTTATATGTGGAATCTAAAAATAAACAAATGAACAAAAAATAAAAACACAATAAGCTCATAGATACAGAGATCAGATTGGTGGCTGCAAGAGACAAGGGTTGTTGGGGGGTGGGAAAAATGGGTGAACTTCTTTTTTAAATTTAAACAAATTTAATAAAAATTAAAAAAGAAAAAATCTTAGGGGTGAAAACAAGACTCACAAAAGCAATGGATGAAATAAACATAGAAAGGTCTTCTATTTCCATTTTGTCTCTCTTTAAAATCAGAAAAGGGAAAAATTAAAGAATTAGAGGTCTCTGAAGAGAGATGGTACTTAATAGCATTATGGAAGCATCAGTCTTTGAGTTGTGTACAGACTGCACTGTGAGGGAAGGGTGGCATACCATATTAGGAAGCTGCTGTGGCCGTCTTGTCGATGTTAGTTTTCCGTGTTGTTGAGGACGGCTTTTGGATCCCGAAAAAGTTATCCAAAGCAAACTTTATTTTTAAAATTTAATATTAAATGTATTAAATTTATATATTAAAAACATAGTTCTTTCTTAAGCTTTGAAATTCAACTTAATCATTTTATTCGACTTAAAAATGTAGCAAATTTTAAGAATTACTTTAAGGAGGTGTTAATGTTTGATTCTTTTCATAAACAAAAACTCCTTTAAATGTTTTAAACTACACTTATTAAGTTGGTACATTTTGTTTTCTTTTTAAGTCCTTTACTCACCTGAAAGAGCCTTCCAAGTACTTAAGTAACCATTAAAATAGGATAAATTTAACTTATAAAAATAAGTCTTAGGCTTTCTTAAATTTTCTAATACTGGTGGATCTCAACATAATTTCTTTGACTAAATCAATTATTCAGTCCTGTCAGTTTAGTTTGGAATCACAAGGATGAAATATTTTTGTAATAGGTAGAATTCTCTTAAATACATTGATTATTTCTAAACTTTACTAAAAAATATTAGTACTATAAGTTTGATTTACTTAACCATATGAATGCATCATTCTCCAGGTTTAAAGCTAGTAATTCTCTTGAAAACAATTACGTCATCCACACAATTTTAGGGTTAGCATTACAAGCACTTTTGGAGATTACACTCTCAGTTGGCTGAGGTTGAATATTAACCAGAGATGTCATTTAGGACATCTGAGCTCTAGAACTACAGATACCCTTGAAATTTTTCTAGCATCTGTGTCTGTCAACAGGGCTCATTCTCTAGATTCAAGTAATCCAAATACTTCTCTCCATGTACAGAAGTCCATATTTGGTCCATTTGATTCATTTCAACTAATCCATTACTGTGTTATTCTATTTTCATTCTCTTCATATTTATTCCTGTCAACATTAATGTGTACAGTTCTTTCAACAACATTGGATTGGATTTTGTTTATTTTCCAAGGCTTTTTCTAATTGGTTACTTTTAGTTTTAAGATCTAGTTACCCTGAATGATGATGGTGAATTGAATAGAAACAAATGGAGAAATGGAGAGTTGTCCTGAAGGGAGCATAGAGAGTAGATGTTAGGGTTGGTGATGGATTCTTAGAAAAGGAAACACTGAGTAAAGACCTCAGAGGTAAGGTGGAGCCCTCAATCCCGTTACTCCCCCATCTCTTCAATCCCCAGAACACAGCTGTCAAAACTACGTGAAAAGTACTTTGTTGAGAGTTTTGGAGTTACTGAAAGGGATTATATAAAATGGAAAATAAGAGGATGTTTCTTTTTAAATTTATGGCACTTAAGAAAGACTTTTATGCTAAGTAATTGACCTAATGCCTTTCTTATGAAAGACATTGAGGCAATTTGTTCCATAGACCTTACGGAGTCCTTCCCTTCTGTTATGTGGGAAGCTTAGTTCCTGAAGGAGATCAAAGTCACTAAACTTAAAAAAATACCATTATCACACCTATAAATTAATATTAATTTCTTAATATTATTACACATCTAGCAAAAGCTGAAAGTTCTTTAACTTTTAGGAATTCTTTGCAGATAAGTTGAATGGAAGATGAGGGGAAATATTCTCATTATAGAAAAACTCTCGCTGTTGGAACAAATGAACAGTCATAGTGAAAGGAAACATTTTACTCAACATATAAGAAATCTTACTGCTTCTAGTATTTCTTTGTAGATTAGATAGTGGAAAAATTTATAGAGTAAACCATAGGTATTTCTTTTTCAATGTCTGCTTCCATAACAGATGTTTAGGGAATGTGTGTGTTGGCAATGAGATACCACTTTCAGCAAGAGAAAACAGGAGTAGCACACTTACTGAAATTTCCATTCTGCCAAAAACCTGGTCCAATGCATGTTTCACCCTAAATATTAAGGGGGAAAGCTCATTTCACATTCTCTCAATTTCATCGCAGTTTGTTTTCTGGCATTGGGAACGAAATAGGGACTTTTGCTTTTGTTTCTGTTTTTTTCTTATCACAATGCAGTAAGACTCGGAACAACTGACAACTGAGAATGTTGAAACAGTGAGTGAATTATTTGGATTGGTCACCTTGAAGAAGCCTAAAGAATTTGGCAGGCATTCAAAAGCCAGAGATTGAACGAGTTAAGGGTAAAATTGACCTGTCTTGCAGCTTTCTGTCCAAAGGACTGCCTCCTTCTATTGCAGCTTTGGAGTCTGAATTCTCTTGTTTAGAACACTGAGAAGTTTTGAAAGCCCTGCCATATATCCATAAAACTCTATCAAGCAAGGTCGAGGAAACTGCTTCCTTCCACGCATACACAGGTATCCAGGCAGCTTGCTCAGGCATACAGAGAGCAACTCAGAGCAAAGCAGCCTGTTCCCCTTGAGCTCTGTTCTCTTATTTCCTCGGAGTACATTCAGCCATCTGAGCATCTGACTCAGACATAGCAGAGATACTGTTGCTGCCAGAGGGTAATAGTTTGTTCTGTTTTCCTGGAATGCCCTTGCACTGAGAACATTAGAGGCTGGGGGGAACTCAATGAATTTTCCCACTAAGTGCATTTCTCACTAGCTCTTCCTGCCTCTTATTTCTTCCTATGCCTCTTATTTCTTCCTCCCATTTTAGAGGGAACAGCCATCCCACTTTTTAGGCCACCAGCTTGTCTGTGGAATCGGTTGAGTGCATTTAATGCGTACAGAAGAGATGCTTACAGAGCAGGTAGCAGAACTAAGAATAGGAAGTTTCATTTTTCCAGTCCCTTGGAGAACGAGATATTTCATGTAAGTGTATTTTTCTAGACAGCTGAAACTTCTGCCCTAAACATCAAAATTTGTTTTTAACTTAGGGAAGTGGTATAGCGTAGTGGTTAAGCACACAGACAGATTGTCTGACTCTGCCACTTTCTAGCTTTGTAACTTTGGGCACTGTACTTAACCCCTCTTGCCTCAGTTTCCTTATCTGTAAAGTGGGGATAATAATAGGCTCTATCTTATAGAGTTTTTGTGAGGATTAAACAGGATTCAGCGGGTTAATGTATGTAAAGCCCTTAGAACAATGCCAAATATGTTAAATCATAGAAGAGTTGTTACTATTATTAGTAATTCAACTATTTGTATACAAATATTGCTACAAAATGGTACTCATTGTTTTACAGAATATATTGAACATTGAGTATCTCAGTGCCTTTGCACGCAGAGAAGTAGTATAGTCATGCCTTCAGACAGTGCTATGAAGATGTTGATGATGAAATAATAGTTAATATTGTTTACTGAGCAGGTTTCATGAATGTTACTGGTAATTCCTACAATGAACCTCTAAGATAGGTGTATTTGTAAATAGGTTTGGAGGATTTAAGTACTTGCCGAACTTCATGCATCTAGAAGCAGACGATTTGAGATCCAGACTCAGGGCTGTGTGACTCCAGAGCTGGTGCTCTTGGTCACCTCACCACACCGACTGGTGGCTAGGATTTCTTGTCCTCACACCAGTGTTTCTTAAACTTGGGTGTGTGTTGGAATCACCCTGACACTGGCTAGACTGCCAGCTTCCACCTCAGAGGCTGAGATTGGTGTATTAAGTTGCTAGGTGACGTTGATGCTGCTGGTACAGAAATCATTCGTACTTTGGGAACTGCTAGCCTACAGTAAATCACCCCAGGCTATTTTCAATACCATTCTTTAAAAAACTGTCTTTTTACCATCAGTTGCCCCTTGAAGCTATCAGTGTGTGCTTTTGCTTTCAAATTCCATCACACACACATTCACCTGTTTTAAAATCCTCTGTGACTCACATCTTATGGTATTGAACTTGTGGATTTTACGAGCAGCAGCTGCCCTTTGGAAGTTTCTTTCACTTGCTGCTCAGTTCCCTGGTGCACTTGGTTCTTTAACTCTGCTAGGAGCTTGACTTACTTCCTTGCATGTTGCTTCTTTATGTTTTAATGAAGGAAAAGTTTTGAGTGACTAAGCTTAATGGATTTAAAATCTCCATCACATGCCACGTGCTCTCCTTTTCGATGTTGAGGGCTTCACAGCATCAGAGATGATTCTATAATAGAGCATAGCAAAATCTAACACACCCTGGCTTGGCTTTTTAGACTCCTTAACACAGGGATCTCATTCCAAGAATCTGGTGTTTTGCATCTGTTTCTCCATATCTAGTCCTGTCTTTTATCAATATAGTTCTAAAATCCTGTGTCAGCCATGGAATCATCACAGAATTAGGTCTAGCAAGATTTTTTTCTTGGTAGAATGGTTTTTTTTTTTTCCTCTTACAATAACAGACTATGTAGATTCTTGATTCCTGAGCTGTTCCTCTATAGCTTAACAGTATAAGAGACAGAAAGCTCACAATTGTGGCTTCCTCCAATGTGATTCCTCACTCTATTAAAGAATGGATGACTTTGGGTGTACTTCCGTGAGAAACCAGGGCATGAGGAGCTATGTTGGCTCACTTGTTCCCTCGATCTCATATTTATCTTTTGCATTGCTTTTTTGGCTGTTCGTGGTAGATTGAAGTAAACATAACCTTAAACATAGCTCAAGTCATCGTTCTAGACCAAACTTTGTGGTCTGGCTAATTCATATTCCCTCCCGGTTTCCTGTTATAAACCCATACTTTTATTTCTGTATTGCTCAATACTTTAAACATACATCCTTTCTGTATTACTGTATGTCACTCATCTTCTATCCCTACTCTGTTCCTACCTCTGGACTTAATGTTGAAAGAGAAAAATAAAAATTTATTAGTTTAAACCCCTGTATTGGGGTTTCTATTACTTTTAACTGAATACATTCCTTAGCTGATCCTCTTATATTATCAGAATTCTGTAAAGTAGGACTATTCTAGGATTAGTTACTTTAGTGGCTCAACAAAGTCATCAGAAACTGGGATTCTTGCCCTCTTTCTATTTATCCATTCCCTGCGCTACAGCGGATTATCTCATGGTTGCTTGATGACTGCAACAGTGCCCTACATCACATATGCTCATATTAATGTCTATGTTGGGTCTCTCTCTCTCTCTCTTTTTTTTTTTTTGGCTGTGTTGGGTCTTTGTTGCTGTGCATGGGCTTTCTCTAGTTGCGGCAAGCGGGGGCTACTCTTCATTATAGTGCATGGGCTTCTCATTGCGGTGGCTTCTCTTGTTGCAGAGCATGGGCTCTAGGCGCGCAGCCTTCAATACTTGCAGCACACGGGCTCAGTCATTGTGGCTGACGGGCTCTAGAGCACAGGCTCAGTAGTTGTGGTGCACGGGCCCAGCCGCTCCGCGGCATGTGGGATCTTCTTGGACCGGGGCACGAACCGGTGTCCCCTGCATCGGCAGGCGGACTCTCAACCACTGTGCCACCAGGGAAGCCCTGTGTTTAGTTTTTTAAGGAACCTCCATATTGTTCTCCATAGTGGCTGTATCAATTTACATTCCCACCAACAGTGCAAGAGGGTCCCCTTTTCTCCACACCCTCTCCATCATTTGTTGTTTGTGGATTTTCTGGTGATGCCCATTCTAACTGGTGTGAGGTGATAACTCATTGTAGTTTTGATTTGCATTTCTCTAATAATTAGTGATGTTGAGCAGCTTTTCATGTGCTTCGTGGCCATCTGTATGTCTTCTTTGGAGAAATGTCTACTTACGTCTTCTGCCCATTTTTTGGATTGGGTTGTTTGTCTTTTTAATATTGAGCTGCATGAGCTGTTTATATATTTTGGAGATTAATTCTTTGTTGATTCGTTTCCAAATATTTTCTCCAATCCTGAGGGTTGTCTTTTCATCTTGTTTGCAGTTTCCTTTGCTTTGTAAAAGCTTTTAAGTTTCATTAAGTCCCATTTGCTTATTTTTGTTTTCATTTCCATTACTCTAGGAGGAGGGTCAAAAAAGATCTTGCTGTGATTTATGTTAAAGAGTGTTCTTCCTATGTTTTCCTCTAAGAGTTTTATAGTGTCCAGTCTTATATTTAGGTCTCTAATCCATTTTGAGTTTATTTTTGTGTATGGTGTTAGGGAGTGTTCTAATTTCATTTTTCTACATGTAGCTGTCCCGTTTTCCCAGCACCACTTACTGAAGAGACTGTCTTTTCTCCATTGTATATCCTTGCCTCCTTTGTCATACATTAGTTGACCCTAGGTGTGTGAGTTTATCTCTGGGCTTTCTATCCAGTTCTATTGATCTGTATCTCTGTTTTTGTGCCAGTACCACACTATCTTGATTACTGTAGCTTTGTAGTATAGCCTGAAGTCAGGGAGTCTGATTACTCCAGCTCCGATTTTTTCCCTCAAGACTGCTTTGGCTATTCGGGGATCTTGTATCTCCATACAAATTTTAAGATTTTTTGTTCTAGTTCTGTAAAAAATGCCATTGATAATTTGATAGGGATTGCATTGAATCTGTAGATTGATTTGGGTAGTATAGTCATTTTTACAATATTGATTCTTCCATTCCAGGAACATGGTATATCTCTCCATCTGTTGTTATCATCTTTAATTTCTTTCATCAGTGTCTTATAGTTTTCTGCATACAGATCTTTTGTCTCCCTAGGTAGGTTTATTCCTAGATATTTTATTCTTTATGTTGCAGTGGCAAATGGGAGTGTTTCCTTAATTTCTCTTTCAGATTTTTCATCATTAGTGTATAGGAATGCAAGAGATTTCTGTGCATTAATTTTGTACCCTGCAGCTTTACCAAATTCATTGATTAGCTCTGGTAGTTTTCTGGTGGCATCTTTAGGATTCTCTATGTATAGTATCATGTCATCTACAAACAGTGACAGTTTTACTTCTTCTTTTCCGATTTGGATTCCTTTTATTTCTTTTTGTTCTCTGATTGCCATGGCTAGGACTTCCAAAACTATGTTGAATAATAGTGGTGAGAGTGGACATCCTTGTCTCGTTCCTGATCTTAGAGGAATGCTTTCACCATTGAGAATGATGTTTGCTGTTGGTTTGTCATATATGACCTTTATTATGTTGAGGTAGGTTCCCTCTATGCCCACTTTCTGGAGAGTTTTTATCATAAATGGGTGTTGAATTTTGTCAAAAGCTTTTTCTGCATCTATTGAGATGATCATATGGTTTTTCTTCTTCAGTCTTTTAATATGATGAATCACATTGATTGATTTGCGTATATTGAAGAATCCTTGCATTCCTGGGATAAACCTCACTTGACCATGGTGTATGATCCTTTAATGTGTTGTTGGATTCTGTTTGCTAGTATTTTGTTGAGGATTTTTGCATCTATATTCATGAGTGACATTGGTCTGTAGTTTTCTTTTTTTGTAGTATCTTTGTCTGGTTTTGGTATCAGGGTGATGGTGGCCTCATAGAATGAGTTTGGGAGTGTTCCTTCTTCTGCAGTTTTTTAGAAGAGTTTGAGAAGGATGGGTGTTAGCTCTTCTCTAAATGTTTGATACAATTCACCTGTGAAGCCATCTGGTCCTGGACTTTTTGTTTGTTGGAAGATTTTTAATCATAGTTTCAATTTCATTACTTGTGATTGATCTGTTCATATTTTCTATTTCTTCCTCGTTCAGTCTTGGAAGGTTATACCTTTCTGTGAATTTATCCATTTCTTCCTGGTTGTCCATTTTATTGCCATAGAGTTGCTTGTAGTAGTCTCTTAGGATGCTTTGTATTTCTGTGGTGTCTGTTGTAACTTCTCCTTTTGTATCTCCGTTGGATACAATTTTCTTTAGATATCTAAAATATCTAAAGTCGCTGCGTTGTTTTATTAATAATATGCATATTTTGGCTTGTTAAAAATCATTTCTTAGTAAATGATTACACTTACAAATATAAATTTAGTTGAATCATTGCCTCTATTGAATATCCAGTGATCAAGCATTGTCACTTTCAAAAGGTCTTTATATCAAAGCAGTCTTTCTCCTACTCCCTCTTAGAAATAAGTTATGAAAATGAAAGGGCATGCAATATATTTTTATCTCATATGAAATTAACATTAACACTAGGAAATTATTTTAAATATTTTACGGAGTCTTGTTGAGATCCAGATCAAAGCACCTTTATGGCTGCCTTAGGATGTAATGTGCCAGTACCAAGCATCAGCTTTATTTTCATTGGATTCTGTATAGGTATTATTTCTAGGTGTTTGAATGTTTTCTTAGGTAAGATTACTTAGAATACATCCCAATGATTAGACCATAATGAAAGACAGTTTACATAGCTGAGTATTATCATCTTTCAATGGTAGGCAGTATAAATGGGAATAGACTAATAAAAGCAAACAAAAAGGACAGAAGCAACAACTAAAATTTTTTTTAAATCTTAAAAATTACATTTATCAAGGCGAGGATTATTCTTCATAATTTTATCTGGAAATGGGTACAATATTGGTAGGTAGGAATGTGTAGTAGATTATTGTGTTTAATATTACTTTGTATAAAAATATTGGCATTCGTGTTCATAGGACCACTGTGGTTTTTATTTTTATGAAGACCCAGTAGCAAGCACATTTGTAACATGAAAGAGTTGGATACAATTCCGTTTACATAAACGCAACCTCATACACAGAGCTCATTAGTTTATCCTCAACTGATATATAAATTATTGAACCAGTCTTGATCTGCCAGCTAAGTGGAATATGAGATCTCACAGCAATATTTATTAATTTCTATGAGGACTTTATTTCTGCCCTGCTTCTGAAAGATACAAAGAGGAAATTGCAGCTTTTGTGGTTTCTTAAGGAATGAATACAATCTAAATGACCCTAAATTTCAGAGCAGGAGTTGAACTTTAGGATTTCTTTTGTTGGCTTACCTCCAGCTGCCTTATAAGAAGAACATGATTTTTGGTTCATATTTATATTTTCAGATGTTGACTCATCCCCTTCACTGATTTTGTCTTTTTATTTAAGAAAATATCCTTCATGAATGATTGAATTGTTAGACTCATGCATCCATTTGCTCTGTCTCCTGATATTACAAAGACTTTTTTCAGAAAATGACATTACAAGATTCCTGGCAGATGATTGGATTGGCAAATAATTCAGGCAGATGTGAAAATAGTATCAATGACAAATAAGAAAAATTCAATACATATAACAGTACCAAGCATTCATGAGGATGTGGGGGAAGATGAAACCACATACATGTTGGTTGGAGTGTAAATTGGTTTGCTGACTTTGGAGAGCAATTTGTGATTACTTTGTAGAGGTGAATTTGCACCTGGTGTCCATCCTACTATTTTATTACTTCTTTACCCTAGAAAACCCCAGGCATTTGTGCACAGGGAGAGTCTTTGAGCAGGTTTGTAACAAGGGAAATAATCCGTTTAACAGTGAATAAATGTATAAACCATTGTTTATTCAAACAATTACTATGCAAAGATTTGTAATGAATGTTCCAGATCTACAAGAGTAAGTATGGTTTATTTCAAAAATGCAATGCTGAATAAAAAAGAGTAAGTTGCAAATTATACTTTAAGTATAATTCATTTATGTAGAATTTAAAAATAGTACTATTTATGGATGCTACATATGTAATGAAGTAGAAGAATGTCATGAATCTAATACACATCAGCATTAAGATAGTGGTTACTGCTGGGGAGGAAGATGGCAGATTGAGGGTAGAGATATAGGTGTAACATTTCATGTTTTAGAAAAGAAAGTGAGAGAATTGAAGTAAAGAAAGCAAAATATTAGTGTATGCTTAATCTTGGTATTTTAGCATTGTTACACTTACAGGTATCTGTCACATTGTATTTTGTACTCATATTTTTAAATGGTTTTATAGTTAAGGAAAAAAAAGTCCTAATTACTGGTTGTGAAGGGCTGAGTTCAACCAGGTGAATGTCAACTTCATGGGGTAAAATCACCCCATGAAGTAGGGAATTGAAGAGGTTTTCTCCTAAGCTGGCCCAAGGGAGTAACAAGAGGAATTAATTTATCAAGGAATGAACTTTGAAGATAGACCAGGACATATTGCTATTCTCATGGGAACTTAATCTCTTTCAAATAGTCTTCTTTAAAGAAACCTTAAGAAGTTAACTTCTCCAATGCTCATATTTTCTCAGTAATAAAAAATAATGATCATAATATTGCATAAAATTTAATAAGCACTTATATTCAGATTCTGCTAATGATTTATACATTTGTCTCATCTAATCCTCACAATGTCTCTATGAAGCAGATATTATTATAAACCACACTTAAAGATGGGCCGAGTACTTTCCCTACTCACATGGCAGAGCTAGTACATTGCAATAGCAAGATTAACCATTAGAGGCCTTTACAAGAACAACAGATTAATAAGTAAATCAGTGAAACATGAAAGGTGATGGGGATGGTCCTTTCAACATCCCTCTGCTCTCATTTTATAGTAGACTGCCCCACTGAGTTGCTACCAAAATAGTTTGATAATTAATTTGAGAGATTAAGTTTATGTACTAACAGACACTGTACCATCCCTTTTGAATATAACATTTAACAGAGTTTCTTTTTGTTTTAGTGCTAGGAACTTAAAAGCTAGTGAGTATGAATATGTGAATATTCAAAATATTTTTTAAACTTATATAAACATAAGTTTATATTAACGGGCATCTGTCTGAATAGAAAAGGTATTGCTACTTCTGAATTTCCTTTCACCTCAAAAAATTCTGTTTGTGTAGTTAGATGGATTAGATATTAATTCTACTTCTGAGAAATAATAACCTTTTTATTGAGAAATAGAAATTGCTCATTTGAGCATTAAAAGATTTTAAAATTGAGAAATTGTGTAGGTAGAGTTTTGATATGATAAAATCGAAGCAGAAAAATTACCTAAAATATACTTTAAGTATATTTTTTCCTCTCAAATAGGAGAAAACTGATGAGGATGGGGTGGGATTTTGTACTGGACCAAAAAAGCTAAGTTTCTGAAGTTATTTGGGAGGAGGCTTAAGTTTTATTTTAGAATTAATTATCGTTAAATTTATTGAGCCATTCAGTGCTCCAATAAGTAATTACTATTTTCCATGCACTGGACTGTGCCTTTTTACGAGTAGGATCTCACGCAGTCCTGACAACGTTGTGTACTCATTTTGCAGATGAGAAAACTGAGGCTGTGAGAGGGGAAGTAAAGGGCTCAAGGTCACACAACTTGAGGATAGCAGAGTCATGACTCAACCTAGAGTAGGATTCAGATCCAGGTAGGCAACTCTGCTTTTGTGCCTCTTTCAGTCTGTTAAGGTGTCCCAGTGTGAAAACCTCTATAGCTGGTTGGGGGAAGAGCAGGTGAATCTGAGCTCTGAAACCTGCAACCCTGTGTGTGTGTGTGTGTGTGTGTGTGTGTGTGTGTGTGTGTCAGGCTAAGCACTTTTTGCTTCTTTATGAGAAACAGTCATAATTAAGGGCAATAGTTTAAGGATACCTCAATAAGAGAGTTCTTAAAGATGGGATAGAGTTTAATGGAAAAAAATGTTCTGCTTGGAAAACATGCTAGGGAGCTATGAATGTTTTTTTCTCCTTTTCATCCATAAAAAGATTAGAAGTGTAGCACTCTGAATTACTTTTCAGGCAGAGAAACTATAAAACACTGTGAAATAGAGAAGCAGGATTCAGAATATTGCATTTTGTTTTTTATTACAAAAGAAATACATGCACATGGTAGAAGATTAGAAAATACTGATAATAAGAAAAGAAAAAAATTTACAAAATCTGTAACTATCGTTGAGTGATAAACACCACCATTACCTTGGTGTGCATAACTCTATGTATGTTCTTTAAAAATCAAATCATGTTGTGGAACCTGTTTTGTTACCTGATTATAGCTTTTTTAAAGGTTAAAGGCATTTATTTTTGTACTTTAGGGCATAAATGGAACTACGGAAATGTTGATACAATAAGTGTGTATCCATGAGATTTTGGACTACCTTTCCATAAATCTTACTTGAATGCAGTGTTATTTTCTTCTGTTTTTTATTCAAGGTGGTGCATCACAATTATGATGTAGTTCTTCTTTTTCTAAAGATTTTCTTTTTTTTTTTTTGATGTGGACCATTTTTTAAAGTCTTTATTGAATTTGTTACAATATTGCTTCTGTTATTTTATGGTTTGGTTTTTTGGCCGCAAGGCATGTGGGATCTTAGAACCTGTACCCCATGCATTGGAAGGTGAAGTCGTAACCAGTGGACCACCAGGGAAGTTCCTATGATGTAGTTCTTGATGCTAGCTACTGGGTGACTGTCAGGACTTTCATGAAATGAACTGTGAAATTGACAAACCTATATGTCAATTATGATTCTTCCAGGATGGAAGACTAATCCAGGGCCAAAATTAAAACAGAGATAATCATAATTTTTGAAAGGTAGAAGAGATCCTACAGAGTGAGTATATATGTTACACACAAGGGAAGAGAGAAAATATTCCGAAACAGTGTCCAGGGCCATACAACTAGTTATTGGTGAGAGATTGCAACTGAAATCCAGCTGTTCTGACTTCTAGTCCATTGCTTTTTCATCTATTGCATGTGTCTCTCACTAAGGAGCCCATTTCATGAGATTGCAGAATAGAGCACTGTGTGGTCTGGCTTTCTTAGGGGCAACGTTTCCAACCTCCAGACTCCTAGCCCTACATAAAGAGAGGGCTCCTGGGAACCTCTCCACTGTTAAGAAATTCCACGAAGCAGAGTAATTGTCCCTATTAACTCTTTAAGTCCTGTCTATCATGGGAAGAACAGAATGACCATTCCTGGATCTTAGGATTTAGGACAGCCATTGGAAAGATTTTTTAATTTATTTTTAAAGTCCTATGCAATGTAAGGCATGGTGGGAGTTTAAGGTGGAGGGATAAATGTGGGGCAGAAGCTGGCCAGAAAATAGCCAAAGATTTAACTTCACCAATAGGAATGTTTTTCTTTTTTGTCCTCCCTCTGTCAGTTGTCATCATCCTCTTCATCATCACTATGATTTTTTTTAAAAAATCTAACATATCTCATACTTACTATAGTCAGACACTGAATTCGGTGTTTTCATATGCATTATCTCATTTAATCTTATGAATCAAACTTATTCCCATCGTACAGATAAGCAAACCGAGGCTCAAGTGACCTTAAGTAATTTGGTCAAGGGCTTCCTAGCTGGTAATCAAGCTAGGATTCTAACTTAAGTCTTTGGGTCTCCAGAACCCATGCTCTTTACAGTCTATTACACTATTCCTCTTATAAGCTTCCGTGAGGGGTTGAGGTTCAAAAACCCAAGTCAGATTGCAGAGTAATCTTGAACTTGATATGGACAGTGGCATCAAAAGGAGGTCTGAGTTGGGACACATGAGGTCTATGGCAGTGAGCTTTCTAGTTCACACAGTCCAATACTAGAAATTTGATTTCTCTGTCTATCCTTGAGGTCATGCTGGGAGTGGGGGTGTGAGAAGGATCCAACATGATCAGGCTGAAGGTCACAGCTATACTGTTTTTCTAGTAGGAAACATAGATGAAAATTAGGAATCAGGGCAGACATCCAGCTGGGTAGAATGGCTCTGAGATTTATGACAGATGCTCATGAAGGTACCACGGGGACACAGTTCACTCTGAACACCCGACACACAGGCATTGATGTAGCAGACCAATTCCAGAAGAAATATGTGTAGTTTTTACATATGACACCTGTTTCCAAAAAAGAAACTGTAGTGGAACTAAGTGCAGCTTACGTGTTATGCTCAGTTCTTGGCTAATGAGACACTTATGTGTGTTCAGGCTCAAGACACAGATGGGAATGGTGAGGATCTCCAGCTAAAGAAAAAAATGCAAGTGACCATGGGATGGTGAAGGAGCCTACTCAAGGTAATAGATGTCACCCTGGGAGGCAGAGGGACAGATTTCTCTCTCTATTGCTGCTGGTAAGGGGTGCACATTTTTCAATTTGAATATCTATAGCGGTAATTCTCAAAGTGTGGTCCCCAGACCAACAGCACCAGAATCACATGGGAACTTATTGGAAATGCACACTCTCAGGCTCCATCCCAAACCTAATTAATTAGACACTCTGGGGGTGGCGACAAACCTTCCAGGTGACTGGGATGCAACTGAAGTCTGAGACCTACTGACCTGCAGCATTACAGCATTTATTTATCAAAGCAACCATATGAGTTATGTATTGTCATCTTTGTTTTGCAGAAGGGAAATCCAAGAAATGTCAAGTTAATGTTAAGTATCATGCCCAAGATTACACAACTAGTAGATAGTAAAATTGAGATTAAACTTCACTGTTATATGGCTGTAGTTATGTATGCTTCCAGATATTTTTAACTTAACTGAATTTAATCTTTTAGTTAATGTGTTTGGATATTTTCTTCAGAGGTGATTACCATATCATGGATATCATATGTCATATCATGACATGTCATATATTATGCCATATATCATATATAATATTATACTATATATTTATCTTGCCTCTAACATAGCATTTAAATGATATAATAGGAGCCACCTTCTACATGGAATTATCTTGAAGAGCTTCCATATTAACCACCTTTCCCTCCTTTTCCCTTTAGCTCTTTTTTTTCCACAATTTATTTTGAATTTCAATGCTATGAAAGTTGAGAATAGTCCAATAAGCAACACTATATTATTTAGAATTACCAGTTAACATCTTGCCACGTATGCTTTCTCTTTCTCTTTCTGTGTGTATATAATCATGTGTATCAAACACACATATGTTTTCCTGAATTATTAGAAATAAGTTGCAGGTGTTATAACAGTTCACCTTTAAATAACTTAACGTGTATCTCCAAGGACAGGAACTTTCTCTTATATAACTGCAATACTACTAGACAGCAAATAAGTTTAGCATTTGTTCAGTAATATAATCAAATATTTGGTCCATATTCAAATTTCTCCAATTACTAAAGAAATATCGCATATGTTTTTTTAAATTCAAAATGCAACATAAATCATGCAATGCATTTTGCTGTCATGTCTTTTATTTATTTATTTATCTTGAATTTATTATTTTTTTTCTGAAGTGAAAAAATAAATTGTAGTTTATTACAAAAGAATTTACATTAAAATTAAGGGCTTCCTACAACTACTGATCTAGATGTTTGTATAACATCTGAGATATTTTTATTCAAGTATTTATTTTTTTTTGAATTTTATTTTATTTTTTATACAGCAGGTTCTTATTAGTTATCCATTTTATACATATTAGTGTATATAAGTCAATCCCAATCCCATGTCTTTTTCATCTTGTTTATCTAGAGCCATCCCTCTGTCTTTTTGTTTGCTTTCATGCCATTGACATTTCTGGAGTGTGGGTTAGTTATTTAGAAAAACGTCCCACTTCCCACTTGTGTACTTCCTGTTGCATCCCATTAGGTAGCACGTGATGCCTGTTTGTGCCATTCTTGATGAACAGCTTGGTTATTTAGTTAGGTGATGTCTGCTATAGCTCTGCAACATAAGGTACCCCTTCCTCTTGTAAATCAAAAGTGGTATGTGGGATGATACTTCGAGATCATGGGATGTATTATCCTGCTTTTTTTAACAACTTTTCACTGAATGGTATTAACATCCCTTTGGATCCTTGTCTGAATATCACAGATATCACACGGGGTTGCAAAATGGTGATTTTTTGAATTCTATTACTTCTACATTTATTTTCTGGCATTTTTCTAGAAGGAAGAACCCCGTCCTCCATCATTTTCCCCTTTTCCTCTCTTATTTTTTTATGTACTAGGTATTACGTATATATGTATGCATGTGTTATCACTATCTACTTTGATTACATTTTCTTAAGAATGTCATTTAATTTCATGTTTTAGGTTAGTAAATCTATTATTATCTTTTGAAGAGAAATACATCATAATTTTTGATGAATGATGCTAACTATATGGTCACTGGACTTATACCTAGATAGAAAAAATAGAAAAAAGATTAGATGACTTGTGTATCAAATGGGAGGGTTCAGCCCTTTACTCTTCTAGTTTTTATTACTCATTAGGACTTCTTCGATGTACTTTGGGCAGAATGGAGGAGGGATGGCCAGAAAGAATCTTTTAGATTTGATTTTTTTTCAAATTCCTGTAATTATACTCTACTTTTAAGAGAAATCTGCTTTGAATTTGGGTTGTAGACTTGATCTATGGTGGATTTTTACATCTCTGTGAGTTCAATAGTCTTCTAGAAGTATTTTATATACATATGAATATGACATATTCACATGTATATAAATGAATATGAAAATGAATATAGTTCCCTGTGGTATACAGTAGGACCTTGTTTTTCATCCATTCTAAATATAATAGTTGGCATATGCTAACCCCAATCTCCCACTTCATCCCTCCCCCACCCGCCTCCCCCTTGGCAACCACAAGTCTGTTCTCTATGTTTGTGAGTCTGTTTCTCTTTCATAGACCTTAAAAGAGGCATTAATTGCTATTTTTTTCTCATTCTATTGTTAACTCTTCTTAATGTGGCTGATTCTCACTGTTACTTCATAATTTTTTCCTGAGAGTTTTTGAAAACTGTTCCCTTTGGAAGGAAGCAAGGCAAGACACCAGTAAACTAGTCTCTTTTGTTATCAGACTTTAATGTCTTAATAATTAAGCAATTTTAATATAAATTTATATTGCGATTATTGTTCTGCTTGAGTGATTGTTGATATGTTTAGCAATTTAATATTGCACTGAAGTTGATTGTCTTTATATCACTTATGGAGGAATCTGAGAAATGATGGTGATGATTCATTGAAAATAGTCATTCCCTTCTGATACTTTTGGGAACATAGAACAATGTTATGGTTTTGATGTTTGTAACATTTAAGCTTGACAGGAGGCCCAAAGTAAGAGTGGCTTAAAGAAGGTAGGGATCTATTTCTCTTTCTCATAAACAGGAAAAAGAAGTAGGCAATCTATTACTAATAAGGAGACTCCACAGTCATGAGGGACTCAGGCTCCTTCTATCAGGTCCCTCTGCTATCTTTTTTTTGTGTGTGTGGGTATTCCTATTTAAAAAAAAAATTTTTATTGAAATATAGTTGATTTACAATGTTGCGTTAGTTTCCACCAACAGTGTAGAAGTGATCCTTTTTCTCCATACCCTCACCAGCATTTATTATTTGTAGACTTTTTGCTTTGGCCATTCTGACTGGTGTTAGGTGATACCTCATTGTACTTTTGATTTGCATTTCTCCTATAGTTAGAAATGTTGTCCCTCTGCTATCTTAACACATAGCTTCCCATGGAAGGTCCAATATGGCTGCTCCAGATAAAAAGCTCATATGTGCTCTCAACCAGCATGAAAGAGGAAGGGTGCACCCCTCCCTTTAAAGAAGAATGCTTCCTGGAGTTCGCACACTCCTCTTCTGCTTATATCTTATTGGCCAGAATCTAGTCACATGGCCATGTCTAGCTATAAGAGAGACTGTGAAATGTAAATTTTATTCTGGGCAACCCTGTTCTGAGCTAAAAATGGGTGGTTATGTTACTAAAGAAGTAGGGGAAGTTGCATATTGGGGCAAATTAGCAATCTCTGTCATAACCTTGTAATAATTTGGGCTTTATTTGTCAATATTTTCCAGGGGCAATTGTCAACTTGTCCACTTTTTTAACAGTTGACAAATTCTCCTTGAGATCTTTATCTGTTTTCTGGAATAGTTCAATGCATTTTTCAATAGTTCAATGACATTATTTTAAAGCATAAGAAAAGGAAACTCTGATCTCTCTTAAATGGTAAAGGAGAATGGCAGGGGGCACATGGATCTATGTGCTATTTCTCATCCATCTGCTCTGACACACAGATGTACCCACACCTCCACAGGTCTGTTGCCAAATTTTGATCAATGAGCAAAACATTAATTTCTGTAGCTGATTGTGCATATAGTTATACAGTGTTGCCACTTAGAACATTGAATGTATACAGCATGTATATGGCAGGTATACCTGCATTAGATGAGGCAAGGGCATTATGAGGGGGTCTTTGTTGGGAATCCAGGCTCTATCTGTGGATTGGCTATCATCAACATAGGGCTTCCATCGTCCACCATTACTCCCAAATTCCAGCAAGTAGGAATGGGAGGAGAGGAAGAGAGGAACACACTCCTTCCATTTCCGGGCAGTGTCTAGAATTTGCACACATTATGCGTGTGGATCTTTTTTCTTTTTATTGAACCATCTCTTACACTCACACTTTTATACTGATTACATCTAAGATGATTATATCTAAATCAGTCCCTTAGACTTTTACATTATTTGCTATTTTTTCATGATTATAAACATCAGTATATACATTTTGAAATATGTAAATCTTTAAATGTGTTTAAAGATAAGCATTTAAATGTTTAACAATATAAATTATTGTCTGCATTTTGAATGGTATCAGAATTGGGACAAGCACAAATTTGATAAATATTGCCAGTTTTCTTTTTAAAAAATTAAAACAGCAGTCTCATCAGCTATATTTGAGAGGGTCTGTTTATTGCAAACTTACTAGTGTTTTGTTTTCTCATACAGTTTTTAAAAATATATAAAGTTTCTTCATTCTAAGTGAGGTGAATATTTATTGTCTATCTGTAACTTTTTCTCTCTTCCTTTCTTATTAAGGAATCTTATTAGATATTTATATATAAATAATACTAATTTTTCTTCTCTTATATTTGTTACTTATAAATTTCCATATATTATGTCCTTTTAATTTAGCTAATGTTTCTCATTGAAGGAGAGAAATATAAAGTGCTCACAAAGTCAAATTTATTAAGTATAAATGATGTGACTTTTTCCATTGTTTTTAAGTATACAAGATATTTCTCATCCTGAGATCCAGAGATTGCAGAAATATATACCTTCATTATCTTCTATTTTAATTTTTCTGTAATTTAACTTGGTTTATGATATGAGGTAAGTCTGTAATCCATATATTTTTTCCAAATAGCCAACTGTGAATCCCTACTATTTATTAGGTAATCTTTTTCATTTGCATCAATTTGTAGTGTATCCTTCTATAAATACACCAACAAAAAATAATATGTATTTTCAACCTGTCTATTCTGTCTTATAGGTGCCAGAAATGTTTTTGTAGCAGAATATTGGTATGTGATGAGAAATTTTGTTGTAGGGAGTGTTTTTTATGTCCTTACAGCACAGTTATTACCATTTTGAGCCTAGAGACAAAAGCATTTCCTTTTTTTTTTTATAATGTGAATTTAGAAAGTGCTTTTCCACATGAATGTCCTGTGGGCACATCAAACTCACTGTGTCCAAAAGAATGCCATTATTTGTGGCCCCATTACAACTCTCCTCTTCTAATGTTTCCTAGTGCGGCTAATGGCATAGCTTTCATCCAGTCTCCCTAGCCACAAACCTCAGCATCATTTCTGACTTTTCCCTCTGCATTTCACCCTACATAGAGCTATTCCCTAGTATTTTCTAACTCTATCCTGAAATACTACTGGAATCAGTTCTTTCCCTTTGGTTATCACTGCCTCTGCTCTCAGGGCCGTGCCATCTCTGCTGGACAGCTTCAGGTTCTCGCCTCCAGCCTGTCCATCTTCAGCATAGGTACCAGTTATCTCTCTAAATTACAGATCCAAGCACATTACTTCTTTGCTCTTAATCCTTGAGTGGCTTCACACTGTCTTGAGAATAGACTTCAAACTCATTAACATGATGTTCAAAGCCTAACAAAAGGTGGATCTTCATCTTACTTTCCTTTTTCAACTCCCTTCATTCCTGGCCACCCATGAACCCTGTGTTTCTGTCACCTTTTACTTTCAAATATTTCAGCATTCTTTTCCCTTGGGCTGTTTTGCCCATAACTGCCTTTCTCACTTTGTTTTCACAATCCACACTCTTAAGTCTCAGATCAAATATCATTGGCTCTGGAAAGCTCTCTTTATTCAGTCAAACTTAATTGCCCTGTACTCTGTGTTCCTATTGAATTTGTGTACACATTTATCATAGTCCAGATTATTTTCTAAATTGTTTAAGATGCAGTATATCTGATGAGACTCTATACATTTTAAGGGGACCAAAGTGGCCATCTGTCTTTGTAGACACAGAATATGTAGCAGATTTTCTTAGTTTGGCGTGATGGGCTTGTGACTGCAAACTAAAGGAGATTAAAATTTTGAAAGCCAAAGCACAAAGTATCACTGCAGCCTCTGCAGAGATCTGACCCAGCAAGGATGACTTAGCAGCCAAAGGCAAGGACCCATATTCAATAGTGACACCAGATGGTAGCAACAGAAGTGATGAAAATTGTAAACTGAGGCTCACAGTGCCCTGATCAAACTCTCTAATTTTGTCTTGTGGATTTCAAATGGTCCTCTTTGAACTGAATAAGCAACTCTGCCCCCAGATTTCTGCTGGAGAAAGAGCTTAGATAATTCAGGCATGGGGCAACTGGATTATTAAAAGCGTGACCGTATTTGTACTGCAAGCTGGTTAGGCAGGTTATCCAGGTTACACTTGGTTGTGTCTCCTCGACCACCCTGTACATATCTGCAAAGTGGGGCCCTTGTGGAATAATCTTTATATCTCCCGGCTGATGAGAACCGTGACTTGAACATTGTAAATATTTGAATTGAATTGCTTCTGCCCTATGTTTATTTTAATGTTTATAACGACAGTCATAAACAAGTAACGTTTTAAAGTTTTTTTATCAAAAATATTTTGCATTTGTAAATATTCCTGTAGAAGGTATGGGCTGCCTGGGAGGGCTGCCTGTGCTCTTTGGGACCTCAAGCTGCAGTTACTACTGTAGTAAATTCAGTTAACTACTGCAGCATAATGTCATTAGCATTAATATAAAACCCCGATAGATAGAGTATCATTACATTAAAAAAAACTATTTTGTCTACTTAGGTTGGCACTGGAGAAGATTGCCCCACAAAAGCAGTTCGCAGTTCTCTAGTTGCCAAGTTTTGCAAATTTGCTTGGCCTTGCTCTCTTATATAGAAATTGGTTACCGTCCATTGCAGTTTAAAATATCATTTTTCTTGTTTAGAGAAGAGGTTTCTAAGTGTACCCTACTACTGGAGAATGTTTATGCTGACATCCTATAATTTAGAATATGTAGCTGTGCTCCCAGGGACTTGTGCTGGCTCAGCCTTTCCCCTCAACTCTTCAAAGAGACTTTTGTACCAGATCCACATGGTTTCTATTGTTAGTTCCCTTTCCCTATTACTGTTGTCTGTTTATGTGAAAGGAGGGTCAGTGAATTGCTTGAGCTTTAATTTTCATGCCCTGTATGAATCCATGTGCTCTATATTCTAATGGGAAAATACACATAGGGTGTAGTCCTGTAGCTGAAATTTACAAGAAGTTTTGTTAAAGAAAATACAGAGGTATTTTGTAAGGAAAGTAGTGTTGATCTATCTACATTATCTATGTATATATGTAAGTATGTACATTTACATCTATCTATTTATCTATCAATCATCTGTTAACTATCTACTGGTGTGTTAGTAAATAAGTTGGTAAATAGACTCTCCAGGAAAAAAGAAAGCTCTAGTTTGTAACATTTGCACATTTCCATGGCATAAATACTCCCACCATGGCTCATTTTAAGCTATCAATATGACATCGTTGAATACAGAGCTGGGAAGTGATACACAGAAACCTTTGTATAGTATTTTTACCATACAGTTACAACAAATGTAAATAAAAGCATAGATAAATGCAAAATATAGTAAAAGAAGTAGGAAGTAGTCAGTTCTGAGTATTTATTATATTTGGTTTTATTCAGATTTACAAATTTTGATAATATATTTTATTCATTGTTTTGTTTTATTTTTTAAAATTTTTATTGGAGTGTAGTTGATTTACAGTGTTGTGTTAGATTATCTTCATTTTAAATGCCATTTGTTTACTGTAAGTTCATGTAATTTAGTTTTTTCACAAGGCTCTCTTTAAGAACTGCTTGCAGAATTCCTGAAAATATAGCAACTGGCTCTTGCAAGCTGGTATAAAGTGGTTCCAACACAATACTGTATTAATCTATTTCTACCACTTCTTCCTTTTTCTAAGAAGGGCAGGCCCCTGTGGCTGGGAGATCTTTGTTGAACTTCGTGGTGGGGGGTTAGGTAAACAGGTCTGGAGGAAGAAGCAGAAGTAAATTGCAGAGTGTAATAAAGGATGGAAGCTTTTGTGTGTGGCGTGGGTAGGTGCTAGAATTATGGGGGATCAGAGGAAAGGTTTACATTTATTTCTGTGATAATTATCTTTCAAGTTGTCAGAGAAGAATGATTGAAGTCTTCAGGAATGTGTCCGTTATACAGCATAACACACTGTAGTTTGCCATGGGGTATTTGATGCAAGTCCCTTTTTCCATTTCTTATATGAAATACTTAGTAAAATCTACATTGCTTAGTAATGTCTTTCTTGGGAATGGATTCTTCTTGGAGAGGGAAGTAATACAGAGTTCTGTATCAAAGTTGAAGTGGGGCAAAAGCTGAGACTGCTTTCTGGGTTACAAGAGATATTTGAAAATGGTGTATCTAAGACTGAAAATTAAATCACGTTAGCTGAAGTACAGAATCATTTGTTAAAATCTAAAATATAAGCAGCATAGCATGGTGCTTCAGAGTACAGATTTTATAGCCTAACTTTTGGAGTTTGATTATAGATTCTACCACTTATTATCTATGTGACTTTGGGCAAGTTATATAATACCTCTGTGTTTTGGTTCTCTTGGCTCTAAAACAGGAATTTTAATAATAGACGTTGTATTGGTTTGAGGATTAAATGAGTTATACGTAAAGCACTTAGAATAGTTCCTGGCACACTGTAAATTATAGGATTAGCTATTATTTATAATTGGTCTAGGGACTTAGGAATATGATTAATTAGAATATAATATATATGAATATTATGTATGCTGGGTTTCTGAGGGGTCCCAGTAAGGACCCTCTTCCCTGTTTGAGTTCTGAACTAATTGAGGTATAGGAAACAAAAGTGATAACCATGGAGGAATCCATGGAATTACCTTTATTACTGATAATGCTGTTAAAGCACACTGTACTTGCATCTGTGAAAGAGTGGGCTTCCTAATCCAGAAACTTAAAATTAGGCAGACTTGCCCAGCCATTGGCAGCCCTAGAACTCTGCAAGCATCCTCTTTGGGGCCAGACCCTTTCACCGTGTGGCTGAGGGCAGAGCAGAGCACACACTGCCTGGGGGTATGCTGACTTCCAGAGGAAAGGGGAAAGGAAGAGACTGGGCTCTGCGTGCCTGACTTCTACTTCCACACTCATCAGTCAAATGATTTTACTCTTTGGTCAGTGGCTCCATGGTCACATGGCAGAGAGAAGCCAGGATTATTCCATAACTGGAGCTCCTTCCCCTCTATATCAGTGTTCAACCAGTAACACAGAAACTACTTCTGGTGTTTTATTTTTTTTACTTCCGGTGTTTTTAATAGAGCACATTTAATTTGGTTATTCAGGCCACAAAGGGGTTGAGAGACTCAGCTGGGGATGGTGAGATAACTCAGGAATTTATAGCAGCAGGAAGACATTGCCTACCTTCACCAAAGGGAGGAGGTGCTGTTTGGCAGAGACCAGGGGCTGGAGTTACCACCAAAGAAGCTGGAACCCTGGTGGGTCTGTCCAGGAGGAGCTGGAACCACAGAGGTACTGCCTGAGGTGGAGAGACAGTGGGAGAAATACCCTGGTCTCCCCAGCCTCCCATCCGTCTCCAGCACCTGGGAAACACAGCCTGCAGCGGTGAGCCCCACTGCTATATAGAGCAGAGAGGGGAAGGGACGGAATAGATCCGGGAACAAACGGGGACTGGCATGTGCGCATGCACACACACATGCACACCCCTTCTATTTCGTGCTACTTTGCTTTTGGACTTTTTGGACTGTGTAGATCAAAATACTCATTCAGAAGGTATGATTTTTTGACATTACTTAAAAACACTGTCTATGGAAGTCAATTGAAGAAAGCTGAAAATCAATATGCAATTTGGCCCTAAATTCTCAAAATTCTGGTGAACCTCCTCTGCAATATTCATAGGTGATGCACTTCCCGACTACTCCCTAATAATGTCAGATTATTGCCTAAATTCTTTATTGTTTATGGTCCTTTTAAAGATAGGCTCAGATAATATTCTATACTGTACTCGGAGTCCGACTTGATACAAGTGGAACAACGCCAGCGCTCCACCTCTTCACCTCCTCTGCATCAGCTAATGGGCACCGCCCAGCCTTGCTGCCTCCATGAAGTCTTCATGCACTATGGCCCTCATGGAGAGGCATTGCTGAACCTATTACACTTATTTTCGGTATTTGCCTTGTGCAATTATGTGTTTATTTGTCGTAACCTCTGTATCATTCTCCTTAAGAATTGGCTTGTCATAAAAGCCTGTCATGGACTCCCCATGGAGCTAGCTGCTTAAAGCCAAATTGTGTGCATCTAGTTTAAAAGTCCATCATTATGCTGTTGCTGAACAAAGTTTTCTTGAAAGCAGTTCATTTTCAGACTGTTTAGTACTCATAGGCCATTTCTGAAGATTTTGAACCAAAACAACGAAAGAAATGGAAGTCTTGGATTGCATTTACTCTCCAGAGAATTGTGAGGACTCTGGAACAGAGCTGTCCACTGTCAAGGTCTGGTATGAGAATCAGTCTATAGTAGAGAGGTTAAGAGCCAGAAGGCCCGGGATTAGATCCTGATGTAAAAAAGATGAGCAAATGACAGGACCACTATATGCCTTGATTTCTTATGTGGAAAGTGGGGCTAAAAACAGTACCTTCCTCATTATTGTATTCTATGAGATTACCCATGCTTATTACTTGCCTCACTGCCTAGGGCTCAGTGTTAGTTATTATAATTCAGTATGCCTGTTGTTTTTTGAAGTTCGTTTTTAGGTAAAATTCTCAGAAATATAAAAGGTTGAGGTCCTACTTTCTGGAGAACAATATAGCTCATATGCTTAACTGCAGAACTGCGTCAGGGAGCAGAGAAACTGAGCAGCTGCCTGGGGCATCAAACCCTAAGGGATGGTAAAACATCACTGTAATTGTAGCAAGAGGGAGAGAGAGAGAAGTGTGAAGACTGGAGCTCCTTTAGTGGGGCTATGGCATTTTAATGGAAGGGGTGCCTGAATAAGGCCCTTGAGTTAGAAGAGTGGGAAAACCCCAAGGGCTATGTTTACATACTGATAGGTAGCTCCTCCGTCACCTTCTCAGGAAGAGGCCCAGGTTAACTGCAGGGATTTCACTTTGCTGACGCAACTTTGGGCCAGTTTAGAGCAACAGTGAAAAGACTGAGAGCGCCCCTAGATGATCTTTCTCCTCTCCTCCCCCCAGCGCCACTAAGCTCCAGAATTCCTCAAAAAATGGTATCAAACAATAGTTTCCCAGAATGGGGCACCAATATATTAGTTCATATGGTGTATGTGTGTAACGCCATGGATTATTTCAGTGGGGGAACGTGTAAATCAGTCAAGGACCAAGGGCTTTGAACGGGGTCCATATAAAGAATTGCTAACAAGGTATAAAAGTTGTTAACTAGGTAACAGAAAGGGCCACAAGAGAATTCTGAGGTGTTCGGGAGGTAGCAATTGCAGGAAGCAGCTAAGGCTGAGGGGCAAAGGACAGAGGCTGAAGTTACTAAAATTCAGAGTGTTTGAAGACACAACCTGGAGAGCTGAAACTCAGACCTCTGAGGAAGCGTTGCTGCTAAGCTGGTTCTGATATTTCTGAGCTTGGAGTGGGGCCTGAGGAAGCGGTGCTGCCTGGCTGAAGAGTCTCAGGGATGGGGTGAGAGTCTCGGGAGGGGGTGGATTTGATCAAGCTGGCCCTTCAAGTGTTGGAAAAAAATGCCAACTGGGCTCAGCTGCTACTTCAAGAAAGAACTGCCCTCAGGGTGAAGAAACACTGGGGTGATGCTCACAGGAATAGGAAGCAGGTAGGAAATGAGTGAGCCTCTTCTTCCACCTCCAGCCTTGCTGCCTCCCTCTGGTTTCCCTCTTGGCGGGGCCCAGTCCAGGTGGCAGAGCAGGATATAAGGAAGGGAAGGTTTGGAGCCCAGAGAGAGTTACTTCATAACTGGGACAGAAATACTGTGAAACACAGAACAAGCCACTTAGTAGATATTGGTGACTGGGTCTTGGGCAAATACTTTACAGGGTATCTACTCCATGCTCCTGGGAGTACAGAACTGAATAGGACCTGTCTCTGCCCTAAGAAAGGGAAGGAGGCTGATTTATAGGATAAATGATGGTGTTATGTGAAACAGTTATGATCATGGGAGCATAGAGATGGGAGTCAACTGAATAGGTAGTGAACCTGGTCATCTTTTCTTCGTTAACTAGATGCTATTTAGGTAGCTTAATTATATGAAAATAGAAAAGCAGCATCCATTACTGGTGCCATTTTAAAGGTAATCAGTAAAGATCGTGTGGCACAATTTTGAGTATTTCCTTATAAACGTTTCCTCCAACTTAATCTCCTCCAATTTGTCAAACCAGTACAATTTACTAGTGTTTATTTATTCATTTTAATTTCAAAGTATTCTGATGTTGTCAAATTTAAGGTATTTCTTCATTCAAGGAAATAACTATACATTAATTTTGTTGAGTATTACCTTTTAGTATTCTCCTAAAACAGGATATTTCATAATTCTTGAATGTTCTTGTGTACAGGTAATGGTACAGGTAATGTTCTTGTGATATTTTATAAAGGTACAGGTAATGTTCTTGTGATATTTTATAAAGGTATTCCAATTTACTTGCATTTATTAACTTAGCTACAAATATTTGCTTTGTATTTCACTAGATTCTGGGGAAACATAGATTGAATAAGATGGGCTGTGGCAGACTCTTGTTTGCTAACACGTGAACCATTCTGCCACCACTTCCTTTCCTACAGAGCCCAGATTTTGTCTAGGTGTTGGGGATTATAAATCCAGTCCGGGGCAAATCATGGTTGGTTTAAGACAATTTTACTAATCCTGTTCCCCTTTGCTAATGGTTGAGGTTGGGGTTTGTGACCAATTCTGACCAATCCATTTTAAGGTAAATTCCGCTGCGGGCTTCTGGGAAATATTTCCTTCCCTGGTCAAATGTCTTATTGAACATTTTTGTTTGAAGACATGATATTTGGGGTCATGGCAGTTATCTGAAAACCCTAAGAAAACAGCTCCAAAAATCACAGAAATTCCAACTGGAGTCCAGTCATTGTTGACCCACTGAATTAATCACCCTGGACCAACCTAATTTTCTACTTATCTTTATTTGAGATAAGAATACCCTTATTGTTTAAGCCATTTTTAGTGGGGTTCTGTTTTAGATGAAACCAAAGTAACCTAAAATAATATACATGGTCTCTATCTGACACAAATTTTTACATTTTTAAAGGGTTCTAAAAAAAGCAGTGTTTCGCTGCACATATATCATTCTGTGTTGCCAAGTGGAGGTCTCAGGGAGTAGATACCATGTAAAACTACCAATAGGGTATCTTGCTTAATAAGGGACCCTCTCTCCTTTTTCATGATATACATTTTTTTTTCTTTTAATTCTCAAGTGGATGAGATTTTGACCTGAAAATCCACCCAGAACTCTCCACATCCCTCCCCCATCCCTGCCTCCCTGAAGCTATAATTCCATGTTGAGTTTTATTTTTATGAAGCCATCTATTTTATTTTATTTATTTAGCTATTCCCAAGCAAAAAACCCACCAAAACCAAAACCACAACAACCAAACAAAAAAAAAAACCCAAAATAAACAAACCCAAACTCCCTCAAACCCAGGTGCTTGTTACATTGTTCTTAAACCAAACAAAGCTGTTAACAGGGTGAAGAGTCAATATACAAAGTATTCATGAAAATTATATGAAGCCACTCTAAAAATATCATTAGGGCAAATCCATTTGTGATTCATATTCTTGACAACAAATAACTGATGAAACTCATTGATTGACTCTCCATCCCATGGTGGTAGCTCTTAGGGACCGACCCCCCCCCCGTCTTTTTTAAAGGGAGTCATCCCCATGGCCATGCAATAGACTGGGGAGCCTTCTCGTTCGTATAGGGTGTTCTTGGCCCTGCTCTGCCTACCTCCTTTTCCTTCTATTAGAGATCTCTTAGATAAGGTAGTCTGGACTTCCTTGGAACCACCAACTTGCTCCTGAAAGTAAGAATTTTTAGGAAAGTGCAGACAGGTAATTTATGGCTTGCCATTCACTAGGCATTTTTTATGAGTACAGACATCCAGTGTTGGGGTGATGTTTGGAAGGGCATCCCTGGAGGCAGAGAGCAGGGTTGTGACAGCATTTATGTGGTTACCGTTTCTTGCTGTCAGAGGGGATGCTCCCTGGGTGTATCTGATCTGAAACTAACCCCACAATAAACTATTTGATTTTGTCATTTGCTCAGTATCTCTGGCCCACTGCTGTAAACTCTTCTAAATAAATTAACCCTAAAAAACAAATTGACGAATGACGCGACTAGAAAATTTACGAAAGAAGACATACAAATAAAAAGTGAGGAAAGTGTTTAACCTAACTAAAAAATCAATTAAAATAAATATAGGGAAATATTATTTTCTGTTTATCAAAGTTACAAAGATTTAAAAGTAATAATACTCAGCTGGTGAGAGTTGGTGATACAGTCTCAAGTACTGCTTGAAGATCAACATATACATCTTTAGGAAGAATTTTAGCAATGCATATTAAACTTTCAAAAATATTCTTACATTTCAAATTAGCTGTTCCAATCCTAAGCTATTTTATTCCATTTCTGTTGATCCTAAAGAAACAATTTTTAATGTAGAAAAATCTACATATAAAGCTGTTGATTACAGGATTATTTGTCAATATGTACAGTTATAATCAACCTAATTATTCAACTTTAGGGGAGGTGTAAATATATTTTGGTACATCTGCAAATATGAAAATTATGCAATATAAAAATCACGGTGATACTACAATTTTGTATTCAGTATTAAAGGCTATTGTTATAATGTTAACAAAAAATCAAAATTGTGTATACTTTATATTATAGCTTTACTATGAAAAATCCTATAAAATTGGAGAAAATATGACAAAGATTTTAGCAATGATTTCCTTTGAATATGAATGATTAGTATTTTCTCCTATGTATTTTTCTGTATTCTATAAATTTTCTACCATAAGTATATATTACTTTCATAATCAGGAAGGAAATAAACAGTTTAAGAAAAAGTTTAACACTTCTCTTATAAGAACTGCTTCCCTCTGTTCTCTAAAGAAGATTTTCCAACTGCTTTTACTTTTAACCTTTAAAAAAATCATCCTGTATAGCACAGGGAACTACATTCAATATCCTGTGATAAACCATAATAGAAAAGAGTATGAAGAAGAATGTATGATATGTGTAACTGAATCATTTTGCTCTTCAGCAGAAATTAACATAACATTATAAATCAACTATGCTTCAATAAGATAAATTTTAAAAAAAGAAAACATCAAGCTACTACAGTGTAAAGCTTTTTTAGGTCTCTAGGTTTGAAAGGTACAATGAAAAACAAAGGAATTTGCTGCAATTTTGTTCTTTTTCCAATTGTCATGACAATGCATTTATAACGGGCAATTTTCTATTCTCTGGAAAACTAAGTATATCACATTAAAAACAGATTTCTATCTGGTGTCTTAGAACATTTCCTATTGTTCAAACAATGATGTATCGGCAGTCTTTTCAATGTCTTTCCTTTTTACAGTTTGATTTTCCTGTTTTTTGTAAAATCTGCACTTCTGTTGAAGACTAGGTAGATACAGCACGCTGCTGGCTGTGGAGCAGTCGATGAAGGAGTAGGGAATGGGTAGAATGAAAGCTATCAATAGCGGGCATGTGAGAGCACACTCTTGGCCTCTTTGTGCCTTTTGAGGATTGCGTGGGTGCCTTAGGGCCATGTCTCTGAGCAATTACAAGCTAATGGTGTGTGTCATCCCATGTATACATTAAGGAAATGTTATTTAGTCCTCTGGTCCCCTTTCCAGTTTGTATGTATATGTAAAATCTTTAAATTTTATTTATTTCTGATTTTTAAAATGATACATTCTCATTTAAACACTGGGGACATATATACTAGATTCCTATTGCTGCTGTAACAAATTACCGTAAACTTAGTGGCTTAGTACAAACTTACTACCTTAAATTCTGGAGATTTGAGGTCCAAAATGAGCCTCACCAGGCTAAAATCCAGGAAATGGAAGGGCTGCATTCCTTTCTGGAGGTTCTTGGGCAGAATCCATTTTCTTGCCTTTCCTGGTTTCTGTAGGCTGCCTGTACTCCTTTGTTCATTGTCCCCTGCCACTTTCCCCACCAGCAATGGCCAGTTGAGTCTTTCTCAAATGGCATCGAAACCACAGAAATGTGTCTCAGGGGGCTCCAGGGAGCCCTGGTTCTTTATGTCTAAGTGCAGAAAGAATTCAGTGAGAGGCAAAGTGATAGAAAAGAAGTGATTTACTAGAATAGGATGCTTGTGAGGTTTACAAGCGGGTGGGCAAGAGGGTGCTGCCCTGTGAACTTGGTGAGCTACAGTTTTATAATCAAAGGCAAAGTGGGGAGGGGGAGAAGATCACCTTCTTCCTTATTCTTGAGCAGATGTCAAGCTTCCATCATCTGTTCCTCCTCCTTGTTGGGTAGGGGAGTTTTCTTGTCCCTACATGGTCAAACTGGGACTGTCATAGCGCAATGGAAATGAGCTTTTGCTCATATGCTCATATGCTAAAAATGGTAAATCATCTCAGGTTTCAGTGTAATGTCACCTTTTCCTTACATTTTTATTTTTAGTGTGCACAGAAGAGCATGTCCTAGGGATCATTAACTTACTGACCTCACTGGGCAGGATGCGGATCCCATTTCACCACTGTTTTATTATTTTGGGGCATGTTTCATGCTTCTGTTGCATGGTTTTGTTGGTAGGCAGGCCTGCTTTCTTGAGTGATCATTAACTTACAGGGGTCTCCCATACTTTTTTCTTTACTTATGATCCCTTAGTGGGATTAACTATTTAATCACTTACTTGGTCCCTTTACTCTGTCCCTATCAGCATCACACTGGCTCTGAGTCTTCAGCTTCCCTCTTGCACATTTAAGGAGTCTTGTGTTATTGAGTCCACTGATAATTCAGGAAATCTCCTTACTTAATGTCAAATACTAGCCACCTTAATTCTATCTGCAACCTTAATTCTTTTTTTGTCATGTAACCTAACATATTCATGGATTCCAGCATTTCAGACACAGACATCTTTCAGTTGGGGGGCAGGGGGCATTATGCTACTTTCCACAGAAGAGTTCCAGAAATGTAAAGATATGTAAATAAAATCCTTAACTCACGTCACCAAAGGTAACTACTGTTAACATCTGGGAAAATATTTCATCTTATGATTTCGTGAAATCATGACCTAATTGATTTAAATACATAATGGGGACTTGAAATATTTTTTGAGTAGATAATATATATTCTCATAATTGGAATATATAAAAGTATTCACTAAAAAGTCTCTGTCTCCCTACCAAAGGTAATGACTTTTAGTAGTTTCCTGTGTGTTCTTGTAGGTTTTTAATGTAAATATATGTACACTAACATCATTGTTCCTTATTTCATATCTGGTCCTTACCTTATCCTAGAGTTGGAGTGGACATAGGGATAATAGTAATGACTAATATTTGTTGAATATTTACTGTGTGCCAGACATTGTAACAAGTGTAATACATTTAATCTTTGCAACCCTAAGTGTAGGTTCTACTATTATTTTTATTTTTAAGATGCAGAGCCTAAGACAGAGAAGTTAAGTCATTTACCCATGGTCACTTACCTGGTAAATTAAAAGCTGGGGTTTGAGCCCAGATAGTCTGACTTTAGAGCCCTCATGCTTAATTCCTATTCTCTATTCCCTATCCTATATGATGAGTACATTACTTGCTAATTTAAAGAGTTGGTGAAAATTTTTGTGATCTCTAAAAATCCCTTCCATAAAAGTGACCACATTCATATGCCTGCTTCAAAATGTCATGTGTTTCTGAGGAGGTGTGTCGGACACTCTTGGTTGGCTGCCCAAGAACTATACCCAACAGCCATTCCCAATGGCTTTCTCCCTTACTGGTGCCCCCAGTAGAGCTGACAAAGCAGGAACTTGCTCTCAAAACCTCTATGGAGCAAGGACTAGCTATATGGCTCAGTTCTATCCAGAGAGACTGGGAAAATTTTCTGAGAGACTTCCGAGAAATATTTCATTCCTGGCGACATGACAAAGGCAAGTCAGGAAACTTCTCTCTCATTCCTCCATCCACTCCTTTGCCCCACTTGGGACATGACCACATGGAAATATGATATTCAGAGCTAAGGCAGACCTCTTGCAGCCACTCAGGGGAGATTAAGAGAATTTCAGAGATTTTGACATAACCCCTGATGTTCTGGATTTACCAAACTTGGCACCAGCTCTCTGCAGACTTCTTGTTAAGCCAAACAGTAAGGAGTATTATATTTCAAGCCCCTGTTAGTCAGATTTTTCTATTACTTGCAGCCAGACACAGCCTAACTAATATGGAACTCAGTAGTGCTGCTCAAGAGAAAACATCCGGAGTGTACAGTAAAATCACTGCCCTGCCTTTTAAGAGGGATATGGACAAATTTGTAATAAAACAGGAAAGCAGCCTACATGGAAGGGGTTTTGAGACCTTGTTGTAGGAACTGGGTGGAATTATCCTGGAAAGGATGTCAAAGAAGGGGATATAAGTGTCGTGTGCTTGAAGGGCTTTCTGGTAAATTGAAGATGTGGCTGCAGATTCTTCCCATCCCTGTGCGTGTCACCTTGCAAAGTGGCGTTTCTCTTCTTCTTTTTAGTAGAAGTAGTGGTGATGTTTTTTTCTCTGTTCCTTGAATCTCCGCTTGGCCATGTGTATTCGTTTCCTAGGGCTGCCATAACAAACTACCACAAACTGGGTGGCTTAAAATAACAGAAACTTTTTCTCTCATGGTTTTGGAGGCTAGAAGTCTGAAATCAAGGTGTTGGCAGGGCCATGCTCTCTCTGAAGGTTCCAGGGCAGAATCTGGTCCACGCCTTTCTCGTAGCTTCTGATGTTGATGGTAATCCTTGGTCCCCTTCGGTCATCACACAGCATTCTCCCTGTGTGTTTCTATGTTTCTTCTTTTCTTCTTATGAAGATACAAGTCCTGTTGGTCAGAGCCCCACCCTATTCCAGTGTGACCTCACTTTAACTTAATTACAACCGCAGTAATCCTGTTTCCGAATAAGTTCACGTTAATGAGGTTCTGGGAAGGACATGAACTTAGCTCTCTAGCCCAGTACACTCATGTGATTTGCTTTGGCCAGAAGGATATTAGCAAACATCGTGCATCAGAGGCTGAAAAAGTATTGCTCTTTGGAACCCTGAGATAATGATGTGAAGAAGCCCAGAGTGGCTACTAAAGGATGAAATACCATGTGGAGCAAAGACAAACTGGCCCAGCTGAGGTCACCTCTAGAACCAAGAGCCTGACAACTGCCAGACATGTGAATCAGGCCACTCTAGACCATCCAGCCACATCTGAGCCAGCCAGTGGAAGAATTACTCAGATGAGAGATAATAAATATTTGTTGTTCAGGATGTTGGAGATGATTGGTTATCCAGAAAAAGCTAACTAATATGGGTCGTAATGTGATAAGGAGATTTAATTTGATTGTGGACATTCTAGAGAGCAGAACAGCCTTGAGATTCTTGCCAACGTGTTTTTTTTTCCTTTTTTTTTTTTTTTTTTTTTGGCCTCACTGCGCAGCTTGCAGAATCTTAGTTCCCTGACCAGGTATTGAAACTGGGCCCACGGCAGTGAAAGCGCTGAGCACTAACCATTGGACTGCCAGGGAATTCCCGCTTGCCGACTTTGAAATGCTGTGGTCTTAGGATTGGTTTTCTGACCAGCACCTGAAAGTAATAGAAAGGCAGATTTTATTGAATGAAAGTAAGGACTTTCTAATAACTGGATCTGTCAAACAATGTAGCTGGCTGCCACCTGAGGGGAGTGTTATAAAAAGTTGATGTTGTTTGGGAGACTGTATTAAAACCTCTAATATCCATTTCAAATCTAAGACTTTCAGGAAAAAATAGTTTGGATTTTAGAGTTTTAGAAATGGGAAAATAATCATTGATGATTTAGTATTCTTTTTTTTTTTTTGCGGTGTGCGGGCCTCTCACCGTTGTGGCCTCTCCCGTTGCGGAGCACAGGCTCCGGACGCGCAGGCTCAGCGGCCATGGCTCACGGGCCCAGCCACTCCGCGGCATGTGGGATCTTCCCAGAGTGGGGCACGAACCCGTGTCCCCTGCATCGGCAGGCGGACTCTCAACCACTGCGCCACCAGGGAAGCCCGATTTAGTATTCTTTTAATGCATTGTTCATGCCAGAAATTATGGAAAGGCCAGAAATTACTCAGCATACTCTGTAAAATTCCCAGTGTCTACTGGCATGATTGCACATATTCCTTCTAAATTGAATCTTGGGCTAAGAGTTGGAAGGGAGCCTTTGACTTTGGGTTTCTATACTGCCATCCCTATTTCATTTTGCCTCTTGTAGTCCCCAGGGCTAGAAACACTTTGGTTTCCTGCCAGCTGGTGCATCAGTATAGAAGTAACCTGGCATTGGGCCAGGACTGAAAGTGGTGGACTAAAGCCAGAGATAGAGCCACAAGGCAACCCTCTAGAATGATGTCATGTATCTCCTGACATAACACCAAAAGGAGGATAATGAAAATAGCCAGAGAGAAATGAACAAGCTGCTATAGTAAGATGCTTTGGATGGCTTCTAAGAAACACAGGTATGGGGGATAGAACATTCTTGGGATGTCGTACATTGAGTATAGTTATGCTAGATAAAACATAAAGAGGATATAATTCATAAATGTGCTAGTCCTGTTTTATCAGCCAATATTAGACCCTTGTCAGGCTTTAGCTATAGTAAGATTTTCTGTGCTATCTCAGGAAAGTAAAAAACTTCTTTAAGCTTCTTTCTTGGAGGAATTGGTCTTAAATGATTTCTAAACTTTTATATAAGAGTAAAATTCTATTATTGCCTAGAGGCAATACTCTCAGATATTAAAGTGAGGGCTCAAAAAATTCATTTGTATTTCATTTAGAATGTTGAAATTGTAATTCATTGAATGCTTCCTGAATGCCTGGCACTGAGAAAAGAAGTTTGCATCTCTTATCATTTGTATTTATCACAATGACCATATTATACAAATGAAAAATCTAAGGCTTAGAATGGTCACAAAATTGGTAAATAGATTTCCGTGCTTCAGTTTTCTCATCTTTAAAATAGATATTTATCCTAGTTATAACTTATCAGTTTTGTGTATATTAACAATTATTGGCAAAGAATACACAGAAAACAACACCCTAATATTTTATAGTCTGTAATTTAAAATTATTTCAGTATAAACAGTGTTATCTGAGTGCATGTATAAGTAACCTCTGTACCTTAGGGATGGCATCTGAAAGACCCTAGGAAGAACCAACAGCCATCCAGAGGGAGTTACCTAGTATCTTATTCAGCTTGGGCTGTTATAGTAAAATGCATAGCCTGGGTGGATTAAACAACAAACATTTATTTCTCAGAGCTCTGGAGGCTGTAAAGTTGAAGATCAAGGTGCCAGCGGATTTGCTGTCTGGTGAGAGCCCTTGTTTGCAGAGGCTTGCTTTCTTGATGTGTCCTCACCTAGCAAAGGGAAGGAGGGCTCTGGTCTCTTCCCCTTTTTATAAGGGCATTAATCCCATCGTGGAGACTCTATAACCTCATCTAAACCGAATTATCTCCCAAAGGCCCCCACCTCCAAATACCATCACATTGGGGATTAAGGCTTCCACACATAATTTGGGGTGGGAGGGACACACAATCATTTAGTCTATAGCACTTAGCTTAAATATCATTCTCAAAATCTCAGAATGATACAGTCATTATGGAAAACAGTGTAGTGGTTCCTCAAAAAATTAAAAATAGAACTACCATATGATCCAGCAATCCCATTTCTGGGTATATATCCAAAAGAAATGAAAACAGGATGTCTTCATTTCCATGTTCATGGCAGCATTATTCACAATAGCCAAGATATGGAAACAACCTATGTCTTTTGACAGATGAATGGATAAAGAAAATCTAGTGTGTGTGTATATATATGTATATACACACACACACAAAATGGAATATTATGAAGCCCCCAAAAAGAAGGAAATACTGACATTTGTGACAACATAGATGAACCTGGAGGTCATTATGCTAAGGGAAATGAGCCAGTTAGAGAAAGACAAATACTGTATGGTATCATGTATATGTGGAATTAAAAAAAGAAAAGAAAAAAGCATCAATCTCACAGAAACAGAGAGTAGAATGGTGATTGCCAGGGTCTAGGGGGTAGGAGAAATGAGGAGAAATGAGGCAATATAGGTCAAAGGGTACAAACTTTCAGTTATAAGTTCTGAGGAGCTAATGTACAGCATGGTGACTAGTATATACTTGAAATTTGCTGAGATTAGATCCTAAGCATTTCCATCACACACATACACACACACACGAGTTAACCATGTGAAGTGATGGATATATTAAATAACTTGATTGTGATAATCATTTCACAAAGTATATCAAATCACCATGTTGTATACTTTTAATATATACAATTTTATTTGTCAGTTATTCCTCAATAAATCTGGGAAAATATTTATAGCAGAGAGTTTGTCAATGGCATAAGGATGGTTGAAATAATTTTCCCTTGATAGATGAGCGGCATTCAGCATACATGGCTGGGTACAAGTTTGCATAGGCCCCGTTACTCTTGCACTGACTCAGCCGTCTGATACAACACCTTCAGTACCGGAGGCTAGATTCCGGCCCCTCACCCACTCTGCATCCCTCGTTCCTGGAGGAGTATGTCCACCTAACTTCAAGGCTGATCAGTTCTGCTTTCAGAATGTGTGTGGGGTACACTGAAGTTTTCATGCAAGGTGTGAGTCAGTGTGGCTGGGGGCAGAGAGTGGCACTCTCCTTGGAAATACAAAAAGTGTTTTGGTGTTTGCTAACTAACTGTTTAAACATTCAAGAGAGTTGGGTTAAGTCTTTTCATAGTCACATGGCACTTTATAATTAAGTTGTAGTAATTAAGGTATCTCCCACCTGCCACTTACTATCAAAACCTTCTGATATATACTAAAGAACTTGGCCATTGCTGTACAGCAGAATTGACTGAGGACAGTCAGACAGGGGACTGACGAACCATAAAGATGTACAGGATGACATCAGAGGAGGAAACTGAGAGATTCATACCAATTTCATTCCTGCCACTTTCCTTCTACTGAGCCTACCAGTGCTTTTCATTTATCTTTGAGTAATAGCATCTTCAGCATAATGACACACCCAGTAACCTTTGCCTTGCTATCTAATTTGGCTATGTGGCGATTTACATATCACAGACTGTACCATAGAAATGGGAAACATTTTGTATTCAAGATGAAGAGAGGAATCTACTTTAAAAGAATAAGAGAAACCAAATAGAACAAAGTTATGAATGTGCTTCGTTGCCCTCAGGTGTGACAAATCTCGTATTTCTTAATTTTTTTAAATCAGCTTTAATAGGTTTAGCCCCCACCCAACAGAATTTGTGGGGAAAACCATCTTCAATCATTTTAAGGAACCCTCCCTATTTGAAGAAGCGCAGGAACTCTGAAGACTACTTCTGGTCTTAGTTTTTCATGGTCATCGCTGACCTGCTCTGTGGCCCCTTGAAGGTCAGGGGATCCATTACCCACAGTCCCGAAGTCTTTTCTTGCTCTGTTCCATCGGGCCTTTTGCTCAGTATTCGAGGTACCTATGCACACCCACCTCTGAGAGGCCCTGCCATAACCTGGGACACTGGTGAGACATGGGAAGAGGGCCCAGACCTCTGCTGTTCATGAAGTGAAAGCTCTTCTCAAGAAGCATTTCACTCTTCCGGGAACCAACCCTCCCTAGGCTTTACCCTCTCTTTCTATGTAAGGTTCAGAACAATAGCTGACCTTGTCACAGGAGAAGGGGCATGGGTTGGAACTTAAAGAATGCGTATTATTTAGGTAAAAGAGGAAAAAATAAATATGCGGATGGAGAGGAGAGAATACAATTGAGGAGCGGTCAGGAGAGTTGTCTCTACAAATTAGGAGATAAAGATAAGGGTCTGATCAGATTATTGGATGGGTTTAAAAGCCAAGCTCAGGAATTTGGGACTCTTCCTGTAGTCAAGAAAGAGTTGTTGATACCTTCTAAGAATATGGAGAATTTTGTTTGCTTTCATTTGGTTTCATTTTAGGGAGACTTCCCTGGTCTCGTGGAAGGGAACACAGACAATACCAAATATCAAATAAACTGAAAGCCATGTACATTTGCCTTGGGATGGATGGCGTTACATGTGTGGCTGGATCCTGTCTCGAGAGAGTTAGTTCCTATGACATAAGCTGTAAGGAACTTGAAAATGAGAAGAGGAAAAAAAAGTTTCCGGGCTTCCCTGGTGGTGCAGTGGTTGAGAGTCCGCCTGCGGATGCAGGGGACACGGGTTCGTGCCCTGGTCCGGGAGGATCCCACGTGCCACGGAGCGGCTGGGCCCGTGAGCCATGGCCGCTGAGCCTGTGTGTCCGGAGCCTGTGCTCCGCAACAGGAGAGGCCACGACAGTGAGAGGCCCGCGTACTGCAAAAAAAAAAAAAAAAAAAAAAAATAGTTTCCTTCCTGCTCCATCGCCCTACCTTTTCTGCAAGACCCACCTAGTTCAGGAATTCTACAGGACTAGACATTTCCTGCACCTGAGAAAAATGAACAACACTTTGTTTTGAAAGCTTAGGCTATCCTACATTTGAATATTTTCACAATATAAATTTTCATCTTTTATTCCTAGCCATGCAGCTTGTAATTCTGTGCTCATGTCCAATCAGATAATCGTGTATCTGTGCCTTTTCGATAGTCTGTTTTCCTTGCATTAGTGATTCTGTATATGATGAGTATGTAGGGATTAGTGAGTGAGTGAGTGGATGAATTTGTTTTCAAGCCATTAATGCCACTCTCTTCCTAGTAAACCTGGTGCTATTGTAGTCACCGTTACAGTGACAGCTATTTTTAATGTTGGAAATGGGTCTATTCCTCACCTCTCTTAGGGCAGATAAGAAGCTGCAAATCATTGTTGCACATTCTTCAAGACACAGGTCAAATGCTTCCTCTGTAGAATCTTTCTAAACCTTAGTCCCTTTCCTCTCCCTTGTTTACTCCCTCTAGTAATTACATGGTAATTTCCCTCTTCTACCCTTGCATGAACTTCGGTTCATTTTATGGAATTTATAACTTGTGACTCTTTATTATGGTTTTCCAAAGTTATTTTCCTGTTTTACAGCTCCTGATATAAGCATTTGTTGAGTGATCAGACCAGGTCTGTCTTAGGGTGGCTGAGGGCTCTGAGGTTTCAGACCTCGTTGCAAATGTGTCTCAGGTTCTTGTAACTTTTGGTTGTGTCTAATGTCAAGAAACCCATGCTTTCAGGTTAAACAGCATGCTTTCAGGTTAAACAGCAACAACACAACGATGAAACTGATCCTTATCCTCCCTCCATCAGCAGGGGTTAGAGGGAAGATCCCTAATCGATGTCTGGTAGAATAACTGAGAAGAAGTAAGAGCCTGGCTCAGTAAGCTGAGTGTGCTCCAGGACGCTGGGTGGTTCTCTTCTGTTTAGCAAAGTGCTTTTTGAAACCTGTTGGACAGGATCAGCATGGTCAGAGAGCATCTTCCTGGTGGGTGGAGCTACCCTGGAGAGAGAGCGCAGTGTTTCCCTTTTAGGAAGCTTATTGAGTAGAATGTATGCCCAGCTGCTTCACTGCCCACTCCATGCCTGCTAAGAAATACGCTTGTTTGAAGTTCAAATCAACATGTAGCATCACAACAAAATAGTTCACTGTTCAATTACAAACTTCTAATAATAGCTAGCATTTGTGCTTGGTATGTGCTGGGCATTGTTCTAAACAGTCTACAGGTGTTAATATATTTGATCTGTACAAGACTCCACAAAGCAGTCACCGATGTTATTACCATTTTGTACAAGAGGCAAAAGAGAGACAGAAAGGTCAGATGATTTGACCAAGGTCACATAGTTAATGCCAGAATTGGGATTTGTGCTCAGACATCGATTCCAGAGTCTGTGCACCACTCAACAGTTGATTCTCCAACTGCATAAACCTGGGGAAAGACAGACCCCAGGGATGTTCTGGATTTTTCCTTCACCTAGAAGGTGTGTCCAGTCTTGAGATTCCCTGATTTATGTGGTCATGTCTACTAGTTTGCAAAACTAATTAAGGTGCACATCAAAAACTTCCTGGGGCTCCAATTCAAAAGGAAATACTAAAATCTCACCGGAATGAATGGGAAGTATGGTGTTCATCATGTAACAGTTCCATAAATAATTTCTTACACAACCAGAAAAATGCATACTGTTGCTGCTCTCTACCTCTAACTACACGGGGCCAACAACTGGAAATTTTAAACAAGTTCCTCCCAGGTGCTCTTTATTCCCATGTAATATCTTTGGTATGCACAGGTACACTGGGTTGTGCCACCCACTCTGAAACCGGCCAGTGACAGTTCCCTGAAGTTGGCATACACAGACATCTAAAATTCTGGAATTGGGCAGTGCTATTTGAGAATAAGTGCTTTTTTGTATTATCTAAACCTTGAATCTTTAAGTATGCCTCCCAAGACTTCATCTACTTTGAAACGTGCAAAAGAAAACTGAAAAGAGATCAGGAGCTACAAGAAAGGAGGAACTATTTTGCCAACATGATAGCCAGAGGAAAAAGATCTTTCAAATAAATATTTGTTGAACAATTAGCTGTAACTAGAGTCTTGTGATCTACCTTGATCCTTAATGAGTATGACTTATTAACAGTATTTAATTATGAATGACGGAAAACTGTGAACAGGAAGAATTTTCCAAATAAAAGCAAATTTTTAATTTTTTGGCTGCGTTGGGTCTTAGTTGCAGCACACAGGATCTTTGTTGCGGCATGTGGGATCTTTTGTTGCGGCGTGTGGGCTTCTATCTAGTTGTGGCGTGTGGGCTCCAGAGTGCATGGGCTCTGTAGTTTGCGGCATGTGGGCTCTCTAGGTGAGGTGCATGAGCTTGATAGTTGTAGCGTGCGGGCTTGGTTGCCCCGCAGCATGTGGGATCTTAGTTCCCCGATTCGGGATTGAACCCATGTTCCCTGCATTGGAAGGAGGATTCTTTACCACTGGATCACCAGGGAAGTCCCAAAAGCAAATGTTAATTATAGTTTTAATGAATGATTTTGGAATAAAGAAAATATATAATTTTATTAATAGGATATGTTTCTTTCCACTGCCACTAAATAAATATTGAATAAACATTTAAAATATTATTTGTCTGTGCAGGGCATCTGTGTCAGGTTGTCCCTAATAGCATGTGAGCTCCTTTATCCCTGATTGTGTCTTTACGTCATTGGTATTATTCAACAAGTTTTCTTGAATGTGTGCATAAATGAATTATTGAAATAGATCTGTACAACTTTGATATGTAGAGGTCCTCTCTAATTTGAATGTTTTTTTTTCTTCTTTTTGTATGTCCTGGATAATTGAGTTTGTATACCATCTGAGCAAATAAATTATCTTAATTCCTGTTATATGTTGAGTTGTTTATCCCTAAAATTCATATGTTGAAGTCCTAACCTCTCACACCACGGAATGTGACCTTATTTAGAATAGGGCTGTTGCAGATGTGATTAGTTAAAAGGAGGTCATATTGAAGTAGGGAGGGCCCTGAACCAGTATGACTGGTGTCCTTATAAAAAGGGGAAATTTGGACACAGCCATGTACACAAGGAGAATGCCATGTGAAGACAAAGGCAGAGATCAAGGTGTTGCTTCTACAAGCCAATGAATGCTATAGATTGCTAGCAAATCACCAGAAGCTGGGGGAGAGGCATGGGACAGTTTCTTCTTCCAGCCAACAGAAAGAAACAACCCTGCCGACACCGACACCGTGATGTTGGGCATTGAGCCTCCAGAATTGTGTGGCAACACATTTCTTTTGTTTAGGTCACTGAGTTTATGGTACTTTGTTTCTGCAGCTCTAGCAAACTAACATGATTCCCATCCTTTAATGAAAGGAGGCTAGAGTCATGTGGCTGAGATGGAATGGCTCTGGGATTTTCTTATCATTTTGTCTGGATCATTGATTACAGAATTACTTTTAAACTGCTGTGGGCTTTAAGAATTGAAGCCAAAGGTGTTTGTTTACTTAGGAGGACTATGTGTTATTGAGGACTTCAGAAGCTGAGTGTTTATTTTCCATGTAAAAGGTTGTTCCAAAAATTTCTAGTATTATATATATACTTTTAGGAAATGTGTGTAAGGGCTGGATGCTTTGAAGTCTTAGTAATTATATTATGATTATTTAATCTGCTAAAAGTAGAAATATTGGCTGGTAATTTGCCTTCATTTTTCTTCCTGGAAATCTAGCATTTCAAATTTTTTAGCAGCATGAATATTTTTTGGACTCTAACAGTGCAAATAAATTGCGGCTGCAATGTGTCCGTGTCATGCATGGTCAAGGGTCTGGGAACCTGAGGAACAAATAGAGCACCACAAACCAGTTTTTAAAAAATATCCTGAGAACACTTTGTCTTTTGAGGGTTATGGCTAGTGAGCATAAATCTCACAAGAACTCCCAAGATTTCCTTCATGATTGAAAAGATAAAGCCCATCTTTCCAGTTACATTTTGAAAAAAATGGAAGAAAGTACAAATTAAAAGGCTTTGGTATCCCTGAAACTGTTTAGTCTGCAGTGGAGATAAACAGACACTCCTCTCATTGATGCATATTTAAAACCTCAGAATTTAGTGTTAAAAGTAATAATGTTTCCATGTTTTATGGTTTTCGACTCCTAAGCACTTGTTAGAACTTGTGATAGTGTAAATCATGACTGTGATAGCGGAGTATTAATTTACTCCCCGGGGAGCATGGCATGTTCAAGATTTCCTAAAAGCAGATTTTTACTGTATACCTTATATACTATACTTATAATTTCCTTATTTTAATTTGTTGTCTGGGTATGTTCACTAGGAGGTTCATGTCTGTCCCCACCCACTTCTATTTGCCCCGTACCTTCTGGTTATTTGAGGAGACTCCCAGATATTACATCATTTCATCCATGAATATTTGTTTGTCTCTTTAAAAGATAACGAATTGCTTAAAAACATAATCGCAATACCACTTTCACACCTAAAGAACTGACAACAGTTCCTTAATATCAACAAATATCCAGTGTTCAGATTTCCCTGATTGTCTCCAAAATGGTTTTTTAATCTTGGTTTGTTTGAATCAATTTCCAAACAATGTTCACACATTCACTTGGTTCTCACATGTCTCTTAAGTTTCTTTTAATCTATCAACTCCCCCAATCTTTTTTCCCTTAGCAGATTGTTGAAAAAACAAAGCAGTTTCTCGTAGAGTTTCTTGAATTTTGGATTTTGATGATTGCTTCTTTGTGATGTCATTTAACATGTATTTTTGCCGCCTGTATATCCTGAATACAGGCAATTTGATCTAGAGGTTTGGCTTGATGGTTTGATCTGATTTAGGTCTTTTTTTCAGGAATACATGAATAATGTCTGTTTGTTTCTCTTTTTGTGTGTGTGATCTTAGTAATCATTGATGAGCATTGCCTAGACTCATTATTTAGGGGTTTGAAAAAAATTATGACTAACATTTCTTCATCATTTAACAGCTGGAATATTACACTTTCCATTTTATACCAAGTGTTATATTTCTAGAGCTACACAAGGTTCCTTGATACACCTTAGGCTTTTTGAGTGTTTATGTGATCTCAGTTGATCCTTAAAATAATCCTGAGAAGTGTTTGTGGTGAAGTATCACTATCCTCATTTTACAGAGAAGTTAAATCACTTGTCTAAAGTTCAGTGGCAGCTGGAATATTTGGAACCTGGTCTCCTGGTTCCTAGTCCATGCTCATTCAAAGCTGGCTCGCTCGTGAGGCACAGAGACCATAAAGTTCCATTTGGAAAGGAAGAAATAATTCCATGGTTATAAAATGCTCAGAGTGTGCAGAGTGTACTCAACTTTGCTCATCATTCAGCACACAAGAAGATAGAATGTGTATCTTGAGAAAGCTTAAAGAATACAAGACAGGCTGATCCCAGAGTCCCTAGCTGCCTTCCTTTCTGCTGCCCTCCTGTTAGGGAATAACATCCTTTTCTTTTATGAGCTTGGCTATCAGTAGAGCATTGGATCTGGTTATCTATCATATGCACAGGTAATAAAACTATGACCCCTCTCTAAAATGCATTAATAAGAATATTAAGTTGATCTCTCATTGTAGTTTTGATTTATATTTCCCCAATTAGTGATGTTGAGTACCTTTTCATATACATGTTGGCCATTTGTATGTCTTCTTTGGAGAAATTTCTGTTAAGGTATTTTGCCCATTTTTAAATAAGGCTGCTGTTGTTGTTTGTTTGTTTGTTTTTGCTAGTATTGAATTATAGGAAGGCGTTTTAAAATGTATTTTGGATATTAAGCTTTCATCAGATACATGGTTTGCAGATATTTTCTCTCATTCCACAGGTTGCCTTTTTGACTTTGTTGTTTCCTTTGCTTTGCAGAAGCTTTATAGTTCGATGTAATCCCATTTGCCTATTTTTGTTTTTGTTGTCTGTCCTTTTGTTGTCAGGTCCAAGAAATCATTGCCAAAGTCAATGTCAAGAAGTTTATTCCCTATGTTTTCTCCTAGGAGTTTTGTGCATTCAGATCTTACATTTAAGTCTTTAATCCATTTTGGGTTGTTTTTTGTGTACAGTGTAAGAAAAGGGTCCAGGTTTATTCTTTTGCACGTGGATATCCAGTTTTCTCAGCACTATTTACTGAAGAGACTATCCTTTCCCCATTGAGTATTCTTAGCACTTTTGTTACAGATCAGTTTGCTTTATATGTATGGGTTTATTTCTGGGCTCTCTATTCTGTTCCTTTGGTCTATGTCTGTTTTGATGCCAGTACCATACTCTTTTGATTATTGTAGCTTTGTAAAAAAATGATATATGGTATACTTAAAATTTTTCTAAGAGGGTAGATCTTACGTTAGGATCTTGATAGATAGATAGATAAATGAATAAGGTGGGAGGAAACTTATGGAGGTGATGGACATGCTTCTGGCATTGATTATGGTAATGGTTTCATGGATGTATATATTTCTAAATACCTAGAATTATATACATTAAATATATATAGCTTTTTGTAATATGCCATAATATTTCAATGAAGTGGTTTAGAAAAAGTATATTGAGCCAGCATGTGTACTACAAATACTTATAGCACAAATTATGTTTGGTGGTGAGAGATAAAGGAAGAAGGACATGAAGGAAATCTTAGATAATTTATGTGTATATATATATATATATATATATATATATATATATATAAAATATATTTTTCTCCTTTTTCTTCACTTTCTTTTTATTGGTGTATAGTGGATGTACAATATCATATAATAAGTTACAGGTGTACAATATAGTGATTTACAGTTTTTGTTTTTGTTTTTGTCAATCCCAAACTTCCTGCTTTATCTCTTTGAGGATATCGTTTTTCTCTTATATTCTGGACCCAGTGGTTCCAATAGTTCTAATTCATGCGTATGTATTGTTTGGCTCATTGTCTTTCTTTAGTAATTCTTGGGGGTCTCATTATTTAGGCTTCTGAACGAGTGTGTGTGTAATTATGCTTTTTAATTTTGTAGAGCTAGAGTAATAAATACTCTACCAAACTGGAAGTAATTTGTTTAAAGAAAAAACGATTCCCTTCAATTCCTCTTTAATTGTATAAGAAGCATTCACTAGGTTAAACTGTCTGAAGAAAAGCTTGGTAGACATCAATTCAAATTGCTTTTCCTCTCAGAACTCTTCTTTTATGAGGAATTTTTCATTTTTACTCCTCCTTATGGGTAGGTTGAATCCCTAAAGTGATTTGGATATAGTAGTACTCACAGAATACAAACAACAGAGTCAAAAGAAAAAGGTGTTTTTAAGTAACAAGTAGCTTAATTTCATTAATTACCTTTTCAATCTCCTTTTTTCTCTCTTCTCCTCTTGGGACCCCTATAATGTGAACGTCGGTACGCTTGATGTTAGCCTAAACATCCCTTAAGCTCTTCTCATTTTTTAAATTTGTTTTTCTTTCTGCTCTTCTGATTGGGTGGTTTCCATTACTCTATCTTCCGGATCTCTTATGTGCTCTTCTGTATCACCTAGTCTACTGTTTATTTTTCTGTAGTGTGTTTTTCATTTCAGTTTTTGTATTCTTCAGTTCTGACAGGTTCTTTTTTATTTTCTAGCTCCTAGTTAAAATTTTCACTGTGTTCATCTGTTTTTTCCCCTAGTTCAGTTAGCATTCTTATTACTAATGATTTGAATTCTTTACCTGGTAAATTGTTTGCTTCTGTTTCATTAGTTGTTTTTTTCCACGGGTTTTCTCTTGCTCTTTCAATTGAGGCAAATTCCTCCATCTTCTCATTTTGCTTAACTTTCTCTCTCTCAGTGAAATTAGGTGCAACAGTTACCTATGCCGGTCTTAAAGGGGTGTCCTTAGGTGAGAACATCCTTATACAGTGTGTGTGTGCCCAGGGTCTTTGGTGGGAGAGCTGGATTTGGTGTGAACACAAGTCACATCTTTCCTCAGGATGTGCTGGCAGCTATCACCTTGGTAGGAGCTGGGGCTGGAGAAGGAGTGGCTAGGGCCAGATCCAGGTGTGAGGTGGGTCTTCCCCTTGGTTAGTGGCTGTCATCACTCTGTAGAGGCAGGGGCAGGTCCCATGTTGCTGGAGCAGAAGCCCTGAGGGTTGGCCTCAGCTGGCTCAGTTCCCTTTAAGTGTGTGCTCTTTCCCCTCCCAGCATCAGCACCCTTGCCACAGAGGGGAGCAGTGCTGGAGCAAGAGGGGCTGGCGGGGTGTTTGGTGAAGGTCAGCATGTGAACTGTGTTGGACTGGCTGCCGTTAGAGATCCAGACTGCCTCTGATGTGCTACCTGTGCCATCGCCAGTAATGGCTGCCCCCTCCCTGATCAGATGCCACTTAGGGTCAGTTTATGAGGGGAGCATGTTAAAGAAAATAATACAGCAAGGAGGTATCATCAGCATTTATATAGATGCTTTAACAATATAGCCTCAAAATATACAAAGTAACAGTGGTATAATGGTGGGGATAAATAGATATATCAACATATGTTGCAAGAGGTTTTAACGTGCTTCCCTCATAAATTGACAAATAAATCAGACAAACACAAACTAGAGACATAGAAGAACTGAGTAATGTAATAAAAAAGCTTGAACTATTTTATATACGTAGATGTATGTATGTATGTATTTATGTGTGTGTTTGTGTCTATGTGTGTCTGTGTGATTATACTGGGCACCTGGATAATGCAGGACAATATCCCCATGTCAAGATTTTTAAGTTAATCACATCTGCAAAGCCCCTTTTGCCATATGTACTGGGTTGAATTGTGTCTCCCAAAAGATCCACACATACACAGACACATAAGCACAGAACACAGCTCAACACTGAAGCAACTGAGAATACAAATGATCACACAGATTTATTTACAAAATGTTCTCTCATGGAAAATTTACTAGACCATAAAGGAAGCCTCAGTAAATTCCAGGGAATCGATATCATGTGGGCTACATTCACTGACCATAATTGATTGACGTTAGAAGTTTTAACAAAGGAAATAAGTGTGGTTTACATAATCTTAAATGTCAGGTTTTATATTAATAAACAGTCATGGGGCTAAAAAGGAGATCATGAAGGGAATTATGAAGTTTTACAACTCAAACAACAATAAAGCCTCATATGTCATATTTCCTAAGGTATGGTTAACACAGTCCTTTGACAGAAATGTATAGTTTCAAGTAAATTTAACAGGACACAGAGAGTTTGAAAATGATTAAGCTAAGCATTCAATTCAGGAAGTTGACAATGTAACAGAGAAAATCCAAAAAAATAAACGGAAAGAAACAAGGAACGAGGAATCAATAACAATAAAAGAGAAATTAATAAAATAAAGAATTAAAAACAAGAAAAATATCAACAAAACTAAAAGTCTGAGCAAGGAAAAGAAAAAACAAAATGAAAACAGAAACATGCAATGAAAAAGAATAATAACTACAAATATAACATATTTTAAATCAAAAGCAATGTTATGAACAACTATATAAGAATTTACCTGGTAACTTATAAGAAGTCATTAACTATTTGGAAAAATATAAAGTGTCCAAATTAGAAGAATTGAATAGGTCGATAAGCAGTAGAGACGTTAAAATGGTGGCAGAGGACCTCCCTCCCACCAAAACTTTGTAGCCCCCGTCTGTTTGAAGGGAATTTCTACTAAATTTTCAAGGAAAAACTCTTAGAAATTTTATTCCAGAAAAGAAGCACTATCAGCTTATTTGATGAGATTGGTGCAATCTTGATTCCAATATCAGATAATGGCAATAAAAGAAAATTATAAGCCAATTTCACTTGTTAATGCATGTTTCAATATTATAAATTAAATATTAGCCAATTGAACATTTGATTATTAAACAATAATTCATTATTCAGATCAGGTTTATCCCAGTAATCCCAGATCTCAACATAAGAAAATATAACCAGAGAATTTACCATAATAACAGACAATAAAGAAAATAATATGACTTTTTAAATTGATGCAGAAAAAGTCTTTGATAAATGTAAACACCTATTTGTTAGATAAATTAAATAATATGCATAGAAATATGTTAAAAGCTAGAGGGGCTATACTAGAACTATATGTTCTAGGATCTAGGACAAGCTTAGAGTTTTGTTAATGGCTTGGTCCCATCACTTAATTCACAGTACTTTTATTGAAGTTGCTCTTCCATCCCCAGAAGGCCATTAAAGAGGACAGCAAGAATTTTGCTGAAGTATAAAATGACTGGGCAGAAAATAGTCAAAGCAGGGGATGAATTTTAGCTACAGCTTTTCAAATAGCCTAGGGCAGAGTGGAATGAGCACTAGGAAAATCAATATGAAAATGTTTATAAGCCAAGACATAGACCATTAGTTGCCTGGACAAGTTTACTCATTCATTCCCTAAACAGTAAATCCCTATAACTTAACTTTTGCTCTTATAAAAATAGTGGAACTTCTGGAGAAAAGATAAAACTATTTCAGTAGGAAAAAGATCCTACTTCTCAGCCACAAGCACAGTTAACACTTTGGTCTACGGCCAAGTATATATACCGTGGAAGAGAAAAAAATAATCCATAACTATAATGGACTACCAGTCTGTTTTGTTAACCGAAGACTTAACATGACTTAATATGGCTTTGAACTTTCTGAGTTCAGCAGGTGTTTAAAGAAGAATTTTTCTCTCATGAGGTTTTCAGAGCCCCCATCACATGTTTAGGAGCTTCTTCCTTGCAGTTCTCTTGTGGTAAGTGACGCACTCTCCTCTTACTCTCTCCTCAGTTGCTAGCAGTCTAGCAGGCCATACATGCAAAGTGGGTTCTGTTGGATAGGACATAATATAAACCTCCACAAGGTCTCTCTTTTGTCATGACCCATATCTGGTGCACTGGAATCCTTGATGTACCCTTGGACTTGATAAGCTGTACAGTGGAGGTAGACCCCACAGTCCTTGGGTTCATTCATCAACAGCTAATCACCTTACCTTTAGCTCTTTATATTTGTCAGGTGGGAGTCAGATTCCAGTCTACTGGGTTTCCCATACTGCATACATACTAAGCTCTTTCAGCAGTACCCATGAAGGTCCTCTAAGTAGCTTTCAGGTGAGAATGAGCACAGCAAACCTCTCCGTTAGGGGCAATTTATTAACAGAGTTCTTACCTGAGAAATCATCTTCAAGAATTTTCTTCCCATTGAAAGAATCAAGCATTTAATCACCTTCTCCTATATGAACTATACCTCAGGGCAGTCAAACAGTTCATGAGGGTGTTTCTCTCTATAAAATTATCATAGCCAATAGACAAAGAAGGAATAATAGGATGCAAATATCACCTTTTTGTGAACCCTCAGTGATATAGTTGATCTAGGAAATGATCATTTACAGCTGTTATCCCCACAAAAAGAGAAACTACTAAATATTTTACGCTTCTTGATAGAAGTATATACCACCATCTCTAAAGCATTCTTGCCAAAATTTTTCTTTGAAACAGATCAAGCCTCTAGATTTAACTAGCAGCTTACAGGAATTACAGGGGACAGACAAACATGTTAAAAGACACCATGGGGAAGCAGTCATTAAAATCCAGAGTGTGGAAAGCTTTATTGGATAAGTGATCTTATTTTTTTTAAATAAATAAATTTCAAAGGGGGAAATGTGGGCATGGAAAAATCTTAAGAAATTTAAGAAACACGGTCAAATGCAATATGTGATTCTTATTTGAGTCCTGATTTAAACTAAACACTTTAAAATGTACAAGACAGTCATGGACATTTGAATACCAACTGCTTATTTGACCATTATTAAGGAATTATGGTTCATATTTTAGATGTGGCAGTGAATGACACCATGGCTGTGTTTGAAAAAAAAAAACGGCCCTTATATTTAAAGGTATACAATGAAGTAATTATGTATAAATTGATACTGATGTTTGAGGTTTGCTTCAAAATAATGCTGAGAAACTTGAACCCAAGCAGTTTCTTGCAGAGCCTAATGATGAAGTTATTCTGTAAAGAAATAAATGTGAAAAAATAAGGGATTTGTCAGGGAAGAGTAACTGCCCAGTTTTGTTGGTCTCTAGGGGCATGTAGGGATAGTCAGAGATAAACTTAGAAAGGCAGGTTAGGGTCAAAGCTTGGAGGCCTTGGAAATAGGCTAAGGAGCTTTAAAGGAAATCATTATTTCAATATGTAGGGCACCATAATGTTCTGTACCAAAATTTGTTTTAAGATTTAGTGCTAATTTGGACTCTCCTGGTGGTGCAGTGGTTAAGAATCCGTCTGCCAATGCAGGGGACACCAGTTCGAGCCCTGGTCTGGGAAGATCCCACATGTTGCAGAGCAGCTAAGCCCATGCGCCACCATTACTGAGCCTGTGCTCTAGAGCCTGCGAGCCACAACTACTGAGCCTGTGTGCCACAACTACTGAAGCCCGCGTTCCTAGAGCCCATGCTCCACAACAAGAGAAGCCACCACAATGAGAAGCACATGCACCGCATCGAAGAGTAGCCCTGGCTCGTCAAAACTAGAGAAAGCCCGTGCTCAGCAACAAAGACCCAATGCAGCCAAAAATAAATAAATAAATAAATTTATATATATATAAAAAAGATTTAGTGTTAATTTAAGTGCTGGTCACCATGGTTTGTCAAAATATTGGAAGCTCCCTTTGATGGAAGATGAGTTTTGAAAACATTAGATCTATGGAAGTTGAACAATGGATTTTGATGACATATTCTTTTCTTAATGGTGATAGGAGCTCTTTTTAAAATAATTTAATTTTATAACCTAGATTATAAATTTTTAGTCTTGAAGGCCTAGGAGAACCAGAGTTAAAAGAATACACTTGTTCTGTGTCCTCTAGAGAAGGATTGAACCCACCAAGTTTCCTAGTGTTATGATTACAATTAAGATTTAAATTCTCTGTGGTCTTTTTTATTTTGTTTTTACCTCAATTTAGTGTTTTTTGAATCCATAATATTATATATTATTTCTAGAAATATTTCCCTCTATAGTACAATGCTGATTTGTGACTTTGTTTTGCAATATGTTTTTTTAAATTGGACTTTTGTGGGAAATCACCTGAATGATAATTTATTATAAGCAGAATAAATTTTATGGCATGTGAAAATTATTTCAAAAGTCATTTCTTCTTGTTGTAGATGGCCTCTGTTTCAGTTTTCTTGGCCCATACAAAACAACTAATGTGAAAGATAGGCTCTCTGTGATTGCATGCTTCCTGCCTTTAAAGTAATGAAGATTTTGGAAAGACATCATCAAAGCAGAAATAGAAAGCTTGTTGCCTCTTTTGAATTAACAATATTTTATTATATTTATCATAAACTCTAGTTTCCTAACTCAAGTAATATGAAATGCATACAGAGTTTGTGTTATCTACAGATTTAAATTTAATCATTTGGTTTGAAGTTTCAGATTTGATGGAATCTATCAAGTTTTACAAGGCATGTCTAGCAGAGCACAGTTTTATGATTCACAAGTGTCTTAGCTGGGGTTTCTACAAGGAGAGTATGGGATAGGAATTCTTGTTCCAGTGGTTTTTTTGTTTGTTTGTTTTTTTAGGAAAGCACTTTCAGGGGAAGGAAATTGAGGAAAATAGGATAGGACAGGAAAAAAAAAAGCAAAAAACTGAGCCAGAATATGGATCTGATTCCACAGGAAACCGTGGAGGACAAATTGTACAACCAAGTCATTTCCTCCTGATGAGAGTCAGTCAGGGCAGTGGTCGTCTTCCCTTGGGAGGGGTGGGCGGTCATAGCCTTCTAGGTGAGGCTGCTCCTGTTTGTGTGATGGCAAGTCACTAGAAATGGGAGTAGCTGTGAGCTGTTATCAACCAATGCTCACAGTAGCTGGGGAAAAGGGGGACGCCCCTGTTTACATGACGTGGATGGGTACCAACAACATCCTTTACAGTTTACCCTTCGAACTCAGATACACTTACATTCAGGCACAGCCTCTCGAGCATTCTGATTGGAAAACCTTACAAGAAGGTTACTGGGATAAAATCCAGCTGCTGCTGCCGCAGTTTGTCCTGAGGCCATGTGTAATATTCATTACCTCCTGCCTCCACTACCAGTTCTAAATTCCTCTCCCCATTGATGAGCATTTCTGCCAACGTGTGGTTTGCCTGGTGGGAGTGACCCAGGCCCCATCCTTAACTTGTGAGTTGTGAGCCTCTTGGTCACTCTGTCTTTATCAGGTCATGGTTGCTATACTTTCCCATTTACAGTAACGACTGGGAATGAAAGTCACCTGGCTATCCAGAGTGAGTCCTTGGTGATGCTGGATGGGAAGTGTGGCCAGGAAAGGAAAGGCAAAGTGCTATCTGGAATACAGGGTCAAGCATGGGTAGCATGGGTAGCCCTTTCCAGAGTGTAAAAGTCTGGTTTGTCTCACTGAGAGATTGTTCCATATTGGGGGCACACTGTAGTTCTCTGCTACTGGCAAGTTAGACGTTCAGCAGTGGCAATAGCTAGACCAACATTGGTGAGAAGGATTCCAGGCCCATGTGAAGGTCCATTTCTTCCACCATGGCCATTCTAGTTCATAGCTATACTATTCAATTGCCAGAGAAGCTAAAGACCGAGGCTGGGCGACTGAGTCATCCTGTCCACTTGAGTGCTGGATGCCTCTTCTGAAGTCTGTTCTCCTAGCAGACATTAACATGTGATACAAAGGTCCTCCTTTGTCTTCCTTGAACAGGTTTTTAGAGGTACTGTTTTCTTAGTGGTTGCTTTAGGTATTACAATGAACGTGTGTAACTGCAAAAACAATCTACTGAAAAAAATACTTTACTACTTCAAGTGGAGTATAGGAACCTTATTTCCATTTAAATCCCTTAACTCTCCCCATTTAAAAATTTATTTCCTTTACACACATCAATCACCCCCTGGGGTGGTGGTATAGTTGCTGCTTCAACCACCAGACATGATTAAAAATCCATGAGAAGAAGGATAGTCTATTATGTTTACCCCCTCCCTGCTTTTTTTCTTTTAACCTACTGCATTGTTATTTCTACCTTTCTGAAGTCATTTTCTTTCTGTTTGAAGGATTTCTTTAAGGCATTCTTTAAGGGTAAGTCTACCGGGAACAGATTCTCTTAGTTTTCCTTCATCTGAGAATGTCTTTTTTTCCCTTCATACCTGAAGGATATTTTTGTGAAGTATAGAATTTAGGGCTGACAGTTTTATTTTCTTTCAACACTTGAAAAATATGCTAAATTTAATATAATATAAACCAATATTTCTAGGGCTAAAGTTGCTAAAGTTTAATTATATGATTGCCACCTAAATAGCCTGTTTTGATTGGAAAAAGAAAAGGGAGGGTATAATTTCACTCTTGTTATATTATTAGAAATATTTCTTTTTGACTGAGGGAAAATACACATGAAAGCTTTTTTTGTTTGTTTGCCTGCTTTCTAGGTAGTTGCTTCTTTCTCTTTCTTATGAAGCATGCAGAAAGAAGAAGCATCTGTTCTGAGAGCAAAGAAGATGAAAACATAAATTAAAAATTCAGTCCCAGTGAGCCGCCTTCTGTATCTGAGTCAGAGAGAAGAGAGCCAGTTACACAAAAAATCATCTGTGGGGAAGCATAAGGAGTTTGGAATCAGCCACATCTGCCTTTGAATCCTCTCTGCCATTTACTAGGTACATGATCTTGGTGAGTTATTTAACCTCTCTCGGTCTTAGTTCCTTGACTAAAATTGAAATAATAACACTTACTCTTTGGGTCATTGTGGGATTAAGACAGACGAGATGTATAGACCTGTAGGCTTCTCAATAAGATTCTTTCAGTTGTCTTCCTCTTTCCTCCTTTAATATTGAGGAAATTTAAGGTTAAGGAAAGACCACCAGAAAAGGTGTTTGACTTCCTTTTGGGAAACATGGTGAACTGGCAAAGTTAATATTTCATGGGAAAGGTATTATTTGAATTATTTATTTCTTTAAAAGTTGTGATGTTAAATTATCATCTTTGAAATTTATAGAGTTACTATTATTTTAATTTCTTTGGTTATTTTAATTTCTTTGGTTATTTTAATAAAGGTAAGTGTAACTGGATTTTATCAGTATGCATATTATCAGGAGAGAAAAATCATGAAGTAACTTGAACAGGGAAAATTTAATATAAAGAATCACCAACTCTAATAAGAGATTGGAGCAATGCCTCTTTCACTGGTGAGAAGAGAACGCTAAAGAATACAGTATAACGGGTATAAGGAGCAGTCCTTATCCACAGGGCTGGGAAGATCACCCAAGGAAGAGTTCCCACTCCTCCGCCCCTCTCTACACTCCAGGATTGAGATCTGGAACCTACTGCAGAAGGCACAGTCCTCACTGGATGTCAGAAAAGTCCCTGTGATGCTACCCTGGGGGAGTTTGTTGGAAATCTGCTCTCAGGAAGCTGCCTTTCTCTAGTGCTCCAGGGAAAGTTGTTCGTGAGGAGGTATCTCACCTGAAGCAATGCTACAAAACTGCCCAAAGGTGGTATCACTCTTCTCCTGACCACTCTGCAGGAACCTGGCTCTGGAGAAGCTGGGCACCCCGTAGGAACCTGGTGCTGGAAGCTGCCTGAGCTGTAGGACCTGGGCACTAGGCACGTGCTGCAGAAGTCTGCGCAGAAGTGAGCACACGAGAAGCAGGAGGCAAAACCCTTTCCCCCTGTAATGTCCCTACAGCAATCTCTACTGATAAAGTGTGACATCGTATGGTTGACAGTGGAAAATATTTAAAGGGCCCATTTTCACAGAGCAGGGAAACAGAAAGAATTTGGACCTGAGAGGCAATAATTTATGACAGGCATATAAGGGGTAAAGAATTCATGATTGGAAATCTCTGTTAGGTCTTGATAAAAGTGATTGTCTTAAACTTATACAATGTATTGGCTTAATTATTCAAACCCTGATATCAATGTATCAGTGCCTCCTGGTGATAGCATATTGAAATTGCATTTCAAATCTTTGTGCCTATTAGAAGCAGCTTTTATAATCGAAATTTTAGAACAGGCTATAAGATTGTAGCAAACATTTCTCTACATCCATAGTTCCTAAATTACAAATTACACTTTAAAAAACTTTCTAGTTAGAGGAACTTATCCTGCATAAGAGATATTATATAAATTTGAATGTGGTTTGATTTGATCCTGAAAGATTTATTTAAGTACCAGGGTCAGGAGTTCAAATGCTAGCTTATCCAACTGCTCAGGTAATCCAGATTAAGACCCTTACAATGGGCCAGTACCAAAAAGATGTCCAAGTTGGTTTCCGACTTGTAAAAGTGGTTAGATACATGGTTGTAGAGTAAGTTCCTAATTCTAGTAACTGAGTGACTGCTGAGCACGTGAAAGGGTCAGCAGGACTGATGAGTATTACTAACAGGGTATTAAAAGAAAATGCAGTGTATAATTTTTTCACTTCAATTTGTATAAATATAGATTTTTATGCATATTTAATTTATATTTACCTTCTCCATGATATTTGGAATTTTTTTTTTTTTTTTTTTTTTTTTGCGGTACGCGGGCCTCTCACTGTTATGGCCTCTCCCGTTGCGGAGCGCAGGCTCAGCGGCCACGGCTCACGGGCCCAGCCGCTCCGCAGCACGTAGGATCTTCCCGGACTGGGGCACGAACCCGGGTCCCCTGCATCGGCAGGCGGACTCTTAACCACTGCACCACCAGGGAAGCCCGATATTTGGAATTTTTGACAACACATTTCTTTTGTAAATTCTCCTCTCCTTTGTTTCACGTGACCCTGTTTATTTTCCTTTTCTAGGCTCTTTTCTTTTGGAGCATCATCTTAAGTGTCAGTATTCCTTAGAGTTCCATCCTTGCTGCCCTGTCTCATTCTATATATTCTTTCCAGGGTAGCAGTTTAACATCACACTTAAAAATAGAGAACTTCAAGTTAGAGAAATCTTGGCTATCAGCTCTGCCACTTTCTGCTTTGTGATCTTGGGCAACTTAATATCTTCAGTCTCAATTTCTTCATCTGTAAAAATGAACTACCCTCGCTTACCTTTCAGAATTGTTGAGATTTTGAAATGAGAAATTATGTAAAGCCCTTACATTAGTGCTTGACTCATAGAAGATGGTGAATAAATAGTACTTATGATTATCTATTTTGTCAATTTCAAATACTATGCTTATGATTCTAGATCTTCCACTAATGCTTCTCTATTGGACCCCAAATCTCTATATGTACAAACTCTTTCATTGGTTTTAGTGCCAATTTGTGGTCTGTTGTAAGTCAGTGATGAGGATTATGTTGGAAAAAGAGGAACGGAAAAAAAATAAGGACATTTTGGGACTTCCCTGGGGGTCCAGTGGTTAAGAATCCACCTTCCAGTGCAGGGGATGCAGTTCTATCCCTGGTCAGGAAACTAAGATCCCACATGCCACAGGGCAACTAAGCCTGCGTGCCACAACTACTGAGCCTGCGCACTCTGGAGCCTGTGCGCCACGACTAGAGAGAAGCCTGTGCGCTGCAACCAGAGAAGCTTATGCACCGCAACTAGAGAAGCCCGTGTGCCACAATGAAGATCCCGTGTGCTGCAGCTAAGACCTGTCTCAGCCAAATAAATTAATTAATCAATTTAAAAGAAGGACATTTCAGTGCAGTTTTAAAATGAAGTCAAGTTTACTTAATTTAATAAATTGCCTTTTATATCAAGATTCACTCAGTTTTTGGTGTTGAAATATCCTTTTATAAAAATGAAATATTGATATCAGTGGATAGATTTTTTTAAAACGTATCCCGACTTAGCAAAATGAAAAATTGGCAGTCTTAAATTGGTCCCTCATGTTTATTTGGAAATTTTGCTGGTATGTGAAATCTGGAAGCTTAGGAACCTCTGATCTGTTGGACAGTTTTACTTGAATAAACCGTAAGCTCCTCAGACTCGACACTGTGAAAAGTATATTTGTTGCTTCCTTCTTCCCCTAAACACAAAACTCATTTTTATTATGTATCATAAAGTACGTCATAACTGTCCATCCCAGTTGGTTGTCAGAATATGTGAGTTATCCTCAAACCCCCCGTGGAGCTGTTACCCTTACATTCAGTTGATCACCAAATCCTTTAGACTCTCTCTTGAAGTTTCTTGATTCATACCCAATGCCACTGTTGTAATTTCTTGTTGGAATTATTTTCTTTCTACCTCCAGACTCTCTTCATTTTAATTCATTCTATCCTAAGCCGCCAGAATGATCTTTTACTTCCTTGCCTAAAATCCCCCAAGGTCTTCCTGTCTCCTTTGGGGTTAAACTTTCATATAGCCAAAAATTCCCTCCCTTCCCATCTGCTCCTTCTCCCTCACATGGATCCCTCAGTGAGCCTGCCATAATTAGCTGCTTGCTTCTCTGTTGCCTTGCAATCTTTGAACATCCAGTTCCAACTGCTGGTAAATATCCTTCTCTCCTCATCTAGAAAGTTCCACTTAGTCCTTCAAGATTCAGTGTGAGTTTTTACCATCCTAAGCCTTCCCAACCACCCCCATCTGAGTCTTGCAGCTCTTTTCTTTGTCCCCAAATCTTTGTTACAGCACTCTACCACAGTGGGATGCAATTTTGGGGGTACATAACTCAGTTTTATTCCCATCTGTGAGAAACTGATGGTGGTAATCACGCCTTCCACCTCAGGACTTAATACAAACCCTGATACGTTATAGGTGCTCAACAACTACTAGCTGCATGACTATAAGCTTAACATCATCCAGTTAATGATTCTGATAGACCATCTTTCTGTTCCTAGGAACTCTGCAGATCAAAGTGTTAAGAGAAAAATGATAGAAGGCCATAGTCATTGTATTTCTATTATAAACTCCCTACTCAGGAAATCAAGACAGATGTATAAAAACTGTGTTTAATGTGTTGGCAGTTTTTTTATACTATTTATTTTCATTATTGAATAAAAGTGTGTGGCTGAGGTATGAGTGGGAGATGGGCAAAGGGAATAGGATGCATATTATTTAGCATAGCTACACATTCCTAGGCTCCTTCTCTGCTCTGCAACCAGGATTTGTTTGTAAATATGAAATGTGCCCTCTCCTTTTAGGTACTTAGGTATGTCTTCTATGCTGTGTGTAGTGATAACCGGAAGTATAAATTTTTTTTTTTGTGGTACGCGGGCCTCTTACTGTTGTGGCATCTCCCATTGCGGTGCACAGGCTCCGGATGCACAGGCTCAGCGGCCACAGCTCACGGGCCCAGCCGCTCCGTGGCATGTGGGATCCTCCCGGACCAGGGCACGAACCCGTGTACCCTGCATCAGCAGGCGGACTCTCAACCACTGCGCCACCAGGGAAGCCCCAGAAGTATAAATTTAAAAAAAAGATTATCAAGTAAGATCATCTCATCAAACAGCTTGTCTTCTTGAGGAAAATTCCTAAAATCTGAAGAGTCATCCATTATTTTCTTAAATGATGATCCTTGTTGTGAATTACAACTCAAAATTCAGAGAGGACCCAGAGCGGTATCCATTGCTTATCCATAACTATGCCTTTCACCTCAGTCATGCCATCCAGAAGGGCATATCAGAGAAAATAAACTCCCTCACCCACTCGGAGAGGGCAGCTGAGCTCGATGAAATGCTTCTATTATTTAAGCCTGATCAAAAGCTTAACTTTCTTTATAATCTTGAGCATCATATATGTTCTTGATGGTATGAAAACGCTCTGATACTGTTTCAGTTAGGATGCGTAGGTCTGCAATTAATAAACACCCAACGATCATTTGAGACATTTTTCTTCTCTTATATTAAAAAGAGTCTGGAGGAGGCAGGACATCTAGTTCATCAGTACAGTGATGTCATCAAAAACCCAATTTCTTTGACCCTTTCTGTTATTAAGCACATTTAATTTTTGTCCTCCTTTATTGCATCGTGGTGGCAAGATGGCTGCTGAAGTTCTAAGCATCATTATGACACACCATTATCCCAAATAGGAAGGAATCAAAAGGAGACATTAAAGTAATTATTGGTAAGACTAACCCGTGATTCAGTCCTTGGGGCTGGGCACACTGTCCACCCAAACACAGTGGGCTTCTGTTAGCAAGAAAGAAGGGAGAAGATGGGTAGGCAACTAACATTGTCTACTTCCTACTCCTTCCCTTTTAACTTCGTGAAATATGACAGTGTCACAAAGGCTTCACTTTGGGGTGTTACTTCTACTATGTCTGTAACCAGAGCAATCTTCTGTCTTCTCCTTTCTTTCCTCTTCCCTCCACAACTTATAACAAGTTGTACTATATATTTACTGCTATGTGTTAGGTTAAAAGACACGAACTTAACAATATTAACATTTTTCCCAAGAAAGTTGAGCGATTCCCCCAAATAATTCAGGATTAATGGGAAATGAATAACTATGGACAGTAAGTGAATAAAAGCTGCTTAAAGCCACCAGAGAATGTTTTTAAAAATGGGGGAAAAAAATGTAATTTACAATTTAAACCAGTGAAAGATTCACATTGGACATTTTCGTTTGGAAAAAAAGAAAAAATCACCTGTTAATCACGTTTAATGACATTTCTAGAGATTGACAATAATGGACGAGGAAATGTCCATTTTTATTTCTTAAATTTGAGGAATCTATCGAGTCATGTACTGCAGAGAGAAAATGTATTACCTTGTGGCTTTCTTTAATAGTGTAAACTACCATTTACCTTATGCCTTCTCTCTGAACCAGTTGGAATTATCACAATGGCTGCACGTATATTCAAAAAGACATGGAACTCAATGGAGAAGAATTAATCTTCCTACAGTAGAACACTTTAAAAAAGATGAGTGGAAAAAGCCAGCACAGAGGGGAAAGACAAGTGTCTCAAACACCCAAACATGGAGCAGATCCAGCACTTTGCAGGGGCCATAGCCAGACTTTGTAACAGGAGAAGAAGTCATCTGGAAAATGGCATTTCTCACACACCAGCTGTAAGTCAATCTCCTGGGTAAGAGTATCAAATTAAACTACCTTTGCAAGTCTCTCATTTCTATGAATGTAATAAGATTCCAGCAACAGAATCATTCTTTTGTTCAGTGGTTTCCCACCTGCGGCTCACATCCTGCTAAAGTCATCTTCTTCTCGAAAGTCTTGCCCATCAAGTTTCATATGCTTAGTCCCAAATGTCTCTTTTGTGGAAGAATTAGATTAATATTATCAGAAGTCACCCTGATGTGCAGCCATAAGAAATAAAACTGAGTCGTCATCATTAAAATGTAGGTCATTTAACAGCTGGGAAGGACAGTGTGAGAGCTCTTGAGGAAGTTAAGAAATGGGAGGAAAGAAAGAACTAAATAAAAATACAAAAATGGCAACAAAGCAATGAAGATTTTCAGAAAATAAGGGAGTAAAAAGTAACTGTGTTACACACAAGACAACAGCAAGGTAAGAAAAAAGAATTGTACTGGTTGGGAAAGTGTGGATTACAGTTCTGACTTCACTAATTATTCCTGCAATTTTGAACAAGACACTTAATTTTTACTTTTTAAAAATAGGTTTATTAAAACATCATTTATGGGCTTCCCTGGTGGCACAGTGGTTGAGAGTCCGCGTGCTGACGCAGGGGACATGGGTTCGTGCCCTGGTCTGGGAAGATCCCACATGCCATGGAGCAGCTGGGCCCATGAGCCATGGCCGCTGAGCCTGTGCATCCAGAGCCTGTGCTCCGCAACGGGAGAGGCCACAACAGTGAGAGGCCCACGTGCCGCAAAAACAAACAAACAAACAAAAAACCACATCATTTACATTTCATACCATCCACTCATTTAAAGTATACAATTCAATGCTTTATAGTATATTCACAGAATTATACAGTTGTCACAATCTAACTTGAGAACATTTCATTATCCCCAAAGAAACCTAATACCCATTAGCAGTCACTGTTTATTCACTCTGCCCCCAAACCTGGCAACCACTAAGCTACTTTCTGTCTCTATAGATTTGCCTATTCTGGACATTTCATATAAATTTCACTTAATGTAATGTTTTCAAGGTTCATCCCTGGAACGGCATGTATCAGTACTTCATTCCTTTTTATTGCCAAATAATATTCCATTATGTGGATATACCACATTTTATTCATTCATTTAGCAGTTGGTAAATACTTGAGCTTTTCTCTCTTTTTAGCTATTATGGATAATGCTGCTATTAGCATTTGTATAAAAGCTTTTGTAAACCACTTAATCTTTCTATGACCTTATCTGTAAAGCAAAACTAAGAGTTTATGCTTTATGTTTCCACATTTGAAGAAATCTTCATTTTAGGTTTCTAATTGATTTATGACATAGGTATTGAAGAATAGAACATAGATACAACATAGATGCAGCTGATATTCCTAGTAAAACAATTAGCAATAGCATATACTACTTCCCCCTTTCAGTTGATAAATAGATGAGAGTTCTTCAAATATTTGTTAATTAACAGACCATTTAATTTTCTTTTGTATTCATTTAGCCATCCATCCACTTATTCATCAGATATTTAGCAAATGCTTATGAGTGCCCATAATGTTCTATTTCCACAAGATACATAGTGGTGGATAAGAGAGAACTTACACATAAGGAATTTATATTCTGGTAGAGAAGAGAGGACATGTATGCACATCCATAAAATACATGGTGAAAATGAAAATGACATTTATTGAGACTCAGATACAGCCTCAGTGGGTTCAGAGTACAATTCTTTGCCTACCATGATATTTCAACAAATTCTTTGTTGTTGAAATGAAACTCTTTGTTGAAATTATCTAGGAAAGACTTACGTATATATAGAAAATGGAAAGGTACTTTTCCACTTTTCCAAGGAGGAGGTACTTGCTGTTGAAAGATACTGTTGTTGTATATGTTACAACAGTGTATAATAATTGCCAAAGAGATCTGGAAGTGGTGTTAGCAGCAAGTTACGGAAGCTCAAAACTTGTGCCTTATGCAGCCGTGTGACTATACTTTGGCACAAAACAAATCACCCTATATTGCTGTCCAGTTTGTTTGAATATACCCTGCATTTCAACATCTTTTTGAAATAACCATTGGCCTTTCCTTTTACATCATTCTGGATTTCTGATAAAAAGGCCTTATAAAGGATGTAACATCTAAAATTGTAACATAATAAAGGAAATTCATTTTGTTAACTCATTAGGTATCATAAGCCAGTCAGTATTTACGAATGCTCCCAGTAGTCAGTGTCATGAAATGTTGCTGGTTACCATATTTCCTCTTCTCAGAACTCATGACAACATTTGATACACTGAGAAAGTTTTGCTAATTTGGTTAATTTATGAAAAAATTATATCAATATGAATACAAAGTTTATTGATTTCACATTGACCTGAAATAATCTTGGACATCATAGCTTACAAATGGATTCATTCCAATCATAACCATTTGCCATCTGTTTCCTTTCCTGAGAAGCAATAAAAGAATGTATTAATTTGTAATCAGAATGTGATGAGACACTACATCCATGAATATTAGAATCTATCAAGTGGTTCCTTTTGGTATAGTACCAGTTAATCAGTCATTGCTTTATGTCCCAGGAGAGTGAGCTATAGGACCTACATAAAGGCTCCTTTGCCCTCTGGCATCAGGTTGGATTTCGCCAATGGAAGTCACCAGAGATTGGAGAGCTGGAAAATGATGAGGGATATTCTTTCCTTTATTATCTTCCTCAGGCTGAGGGATTGCCACTGGATGTGTTCCTCTATCAAAGTCCACAGTTGGCGTCTACAGCTTTAGGTCTCAAAGGGTCATGGTAACCACTTGCTCCGTTATCAGACCTAGTGGAGCTACTGTTGCTGATCCCAGGGTCCCTTCACCATTTTTGGTTTCTCTTTCTTGACTCTGTCCATAATTTCATAAATGGATTGTTCATTAACTCACTTCACTCACTTTTTTTTTCTTGAGTGTTTCTGATACTTGCCAAGACCTTGAAGATAAACTTCCTTTCTATTTCCTTAGCAACTACTCTCTCTTGAGAAAAATTGTTCAGAACTTGTAAATAACGCCAAAAGGTGAACAGAATGTCCTTTTATTTTCATATGGGGTCATTGTTTTACAGGTCCACGTAAGGATTATCTAAGGAAATGTACTCTGTTCAGCTCACAATTTATTATGACTTAGTGAAGTTACATGCATAGTTAAGTTATGCATTTTGCCCTATAGTGATGTAAATAAGGTCTGTCCACATTTTCTCTTCTGTAAAAAGATAACTCCAAAGGCTTCAGTTTTTTGCTTTCCAGGATATTAATCATTTTGCACTTACTGAGCAATCTTATCCTTACATTTCCGTATTAAATTACTTATAAATAAATCAGCTATTCAAATCACTTTGAGCTGGTCTTACTATCTTATGAGTTACCTCTTTGTTTAGTGAGTTGAAGGCCATCTTTGATACATGTTCATTTTATATCTGCATGAGGGTCCTGATTTTATCTTTTTGAAAATTCTACTTTAGCATCTCTTTGGACTATCTCTCCTGTCTTATCCCCACATCTTCAATCTGCCCTTACCTATTGGTTCTTTCCTATGTTCATTTAAAGTATATTCAAATCTCTTCTTTCATTAAAAAACAAAACAAACCCTGGAAGTTTCCTCTGTTTGCATTTATGCTTTACACTTCTTGAAACAGTTGCCTATGTACACACTCATTTGTCATTTCTTCAACTCACTTCGACTTCTCTTTCTATTGACATGATTTCTTCCTCCGATTCTAATGAAACTGCTCATATCAATGTAAATAAAGACCTCCTTAGTCAATCGAATAAACACTTTAAGTTCTGAAGTTATTCGAGTTCACCATAGCACTTGACGATGATGTCTCTTTTCTTGAAATATTCTTTTAGCCCCATGGTATCCTGCATTCTTGATTTTCTTCTTTCTAGTTGTAATTCTAAGTCCTTTGACTGTCTTTGAGTGGTTGTGCTTCAAGGGTTCTCAGCTGAACCTTTTTTTTCTTCTTGTTCTTCATATACTCCGACATGATCTTTTTCTCTTTCATGACTTCAATTACCATTTAGTTCCATGGCACAAGCCTAGCTTTATCTCCAAAGCACCAGATCTGCATATGCAACTTCTGTTGAACATCCCAGATATCCCAGTACATCTCAGACTCCCTATAGTATCAAAAGAAAAAAATGCTTTCACTGTCTCATTTGCTGCATACTCTGTGCTTTCTATGTTAGGGAAGAGTGCCACCGTGACATGGTTGCTCAAGGCAGAAACAGACAATTTTCTTAAATTCTTCTTCCTCACCTCTTGTATACAATTAAACTCTAAATTGAGACAATTCTACCTTTTAAACATTTCTCAAGTCTATTCTTATCTGTATCCTAACTCCTACTTTTTGGGTCAGGCCGCAATCATTCAACTGCCTCCAAATTAGCCTTCCTGCCTCTATATTTGCCTGTTCCATGCCATTTATATAAAATGCAAATCGAATCTCTCTCACTTTGAACCCTCAAATAGCTCCTGTTTTCTTTGGATAAGTCCAGTGTCTTTATCATGGTATATAAAATCCTTCATCCTCTGACCCCGACTTCTGCCGCAGCCTCATTTCTTGTATTTCGTTCACCAACTCTTTGCTCTAGTCGTGGGATAGTAGGTGGGGATAAAAGCCAAGCGGAGCCCAAGCATTGAACTACATCGAAATAGGCTTGCTCTGTGTTCTCTGCAGAATAAATAAAAATTTGCAAATTTTGGTCGATGATTTATTTGTGCTTATATAATAATAGTTTTGTGGGAGAGATAGTCCTTTGTAGGCTACTTGGCTGTCCTTTATGTCTTGCTGAGTGTGCTAAGATTGTAAGGCCCTAACTGCTGTTTACTGGGGCCATTTTTCAGGGCTGTTTGTGCAGTTGGTAATCTTGAGAGATGAGGTGATATCTCCTTCTACACCCACACAAAGAGTAAGCTAGTTCACTCCTTTCTATAAATGTGGTGGATTCCCCAATCTCAATGTTTCTCAGCTGGGATGCACATACTCTGCATGTATAGCATCCATCTGGCCCCCTCCCCATCTCCTTGTGAGATCTGGGGGCAAGAAGAACCATTGTAAATATACTGATGCTCCAGCTGTTTGCTGCGCCATGAGTAACAAAACCCTTTTTCTCTGACTCAGGAGTTTTGTCTCTTCTACCAGCATCCAGGAAAGAACAACAGACTAATTTATTAGCTTGTAAATCAAATCAAATCTCAGACCTGACCATTTTATGTTTTAAAGTAGTTCTTTTACTTCCAAGTAATTTTAAGAAATGTTGATAAAAATGCAGCTTTTTTTCTGAATAAGAAAATAAAATAGTGAATGGTCCAGGTCAATATTGGCATCTGGCAACAGTACTTGAAGGCAGTTTTAGATGGGATTCTCAATAATGATAGGTCAGCATTTGGTATCAACTTCTATATGATCATGGGACCTAAGACAATGTTAGGAATGTGAAGTCATGTTATTCTCAGGGGCATCTGAAGGATATTAAGTGATTCATTATTTGTTTTCTTTTAAAAATGTTAGCACTTAAAAAAAAAAAAAGCACAACATGACAGTTGTGAGTTAAGTTTTCTTTGGGGTCAAATGAGGACTATAGCCCAGAGACAGCCATTCAGATAGCTCCGAGGAACTGCTCCGAAGAGGTGGGGGGAAGGTCAGTATATACGTGATTTTAGTGAAGGTGGATACATGCGGTCAGGCACACATTTTGGCAAAAGGTTGCTGCTAGTCATGAGGAGCCAGATGTCTCCATGAATGATTTTAGTGCTTTTCTAGGTATGAGAAGATGCAAGAAATTGGGCTCATAAAATCTTCTCCTGAAAATATCTATCTGACAGCCTGTTCTGCCAGTTTTTCCCAGAGCACGGAGAGCCTCATTCCTGATCTTCCCCTTGAACTCCTTTCAGGGTATGTTGAAGGTCAGCGACTACAGTGGCTAGTGACTTCATGCTTGTAGAACCAGATGGCGAGTGACAATTTTTAGTTGGAAGCACCTCTAACATATTAGCACAATCACAGGAACGTGGATCATCAAATCCTGGTTAGAGTACTTGAACAAATGGACGGACACTGACCTGAATGAGAAAGTCCAAAATCAAACTCATTCTTTCATTAATTTATACTGAGGACAACAAGCACTTATTAATTTCCAGGTATTATTCTAGAAGGTATGGATATAGAAATAAGTGACAAGACCCTTGAATCCTTATAGAGATTACAGCTAATGGGAGAGACTGACACGCAAACATTTCTAATATAACGTAATAAGAATTTTGTTAATAATAATCATATAGCCATAGTAAAGTGCCAGTGTGCGTGCTGCACGTGCCCCAAACACAAAATACCTTTATCCCACCATCCAGAAAAGAGCACTACTGTTAGCAATACTGTTAATAGCTTGGTAAATTTGGTAGATATCCTTATAGTCTAATATTTTACACCCCTGAGAATACATGAATACTATATATACTCTCTCTATATAATTATTAAAATACATGATAAATGCTATTAAAACACATACTGTGCTATGAATTTATGAAACTATCTCCCAGAAACCTTTATCTATGAGAGTTTATATATATAACTATATATACTAATATATATACTAGTTTATATATACTTTATACCCATATATACTTATTTATATTGCTTATAAACTAGTATACTCATTTATGTATATAAATCATCATATAAGTTTATATAGTTTAGTGTATATAAACTAATATTATATATTTTTGTATACAGTAATATATTAGAATATACAGTGGAGAAAAGACAGCCGCTTCAATAAGTGGTGCTGGGAAAACTGGACAGCTACATGTAAAAGAATGAAATTAGAACACTCCCTAACACCGTACACAAAAATAAACTCTAAATGGATTAGAGACCTAAATGTAAGACCAGACACTATAAAACTCTTAGAAGAAAACATAGGCAGAACACTCTATGACATAAAGCAAGATCCTTTTTGACCCACCTCCTAGAGAAATGGAAATAAAAACAAAAATAAACAAATGGGACCTAATGAAACTTCAAAGCTTTTGCACAGCAAAGGAAACCATAAACAAGACCAAAAGACAACCCTCAGAATGGGAGAAAATATTTGCAAATGAAGCAACTGACAAAGGATTAATCTCCAAAATTTACAAGCAGCTCATGCAGCTCAATAACAAAAAAACGAACAACCCAATCCAAAAATGGGCAGAAGACCTAAATAGACATTTCTCAAAAGAAGATATACAGATTGCCAACCAGCACGTGAAAGAATGCTCAACATCATTAATCATTAGAGAAATGCAAATCAAAACTACAATGAGATATCATCTCACACTGGTCAGAATGGCCATCATTAAAAAATATAGAAACAATAAATGCTGGAGAGGGTGTGGAGAAAAGGGAACACTCTTGCACTGTTGGTGGGAATGTAAATTGATACAGCCACTATGGAGAACAGTATGGAGGTTCCTTAAAAAACTACAAATATAACTACCATATGACCCAGCAATCCCACTACTGGGCATATACCCTGAGAAAACCATAATTCAAAAAGAGTCATGCGGGGCTTCCCTGGTGGCGCAGTGGTTGAGCATCTGCCTGCCGATGCAGGGGACACGGGTTCATGCCCCGGTCCGGGAAGATCCCACATGCCGCACAGCAGCTGAGCCCGTGAGCCATGGCTGCTGAGCCTGCACGTCTGGAGCCTGTGCTCCGCAACGGGAGAGGCCACAACAGTGAGAGGCCCGCGTACTGCAAAAAAACCAAACAAACAAAAAGAAAGAGTCATGTACCAAAATGTTCATTGCAGCTCTATTTACAATAGCCAGGACATGGAAGCAACCTAAGTGTCCATCAACAGATGAATGGATAAGGAAGATGTGGCACCTACATACAATGGAATATTACTCAGCCATAAAAAGAACCTAAATTGAGTTATTTGTAGTGAGGTGGATGGACCTAGAGTCTGTCATACAGAGTGAAGTAAGTCAGAAAGAGAAAAACAAATACCGTATGCTAACACATATATATGGAATCTAAGAAAAAAAAAAGCCATGAAGTACTTAGGGGTAAGACAGGAATAAAGACACAAGACCTACTAGAGCATGGGCTTGAGGATGTGGGGAGGGGGAAGGGTAAGCTGTGACAAAGTGAGAGAGTGGCATAGACATATATACACTACCAAACATAAAATAGCTAGCTAGTGGGAAGCAGCCACATAGCACAGGGAGATCAGCTAGGTGGTTTGTGACCACCTAGAGGGGTGGGATAGGGAGGGTGGGAGGGAGGGAGACGCAAGAGGGAAGAGATATGGGAACATATGTATATGTATAACTGATTCACTTTGTTATAAAGCAGAAACTAACACATCATTGTAAAGCAATTATAATCCAATAAAGATGTTAAAAAAAGAAAAAGACTATACTAATCATCATAATGTATTAGTATATATATACTTACATATTTATATATACAAATATATATACTAATCATATGTATATTAATTTATATATATGATAATATATATAGTTTATATATATAAAATATATATATACACTAATATATATATATATATATGTGTGTGTGTATATATATATGCTAATCATCAGGGATACTAAATTTGAATTATATTTATTGTCCAGAGAGCCTGGAAAGGGTGCATAATTTGCCTAACAAACCTGTGTTTTCCTGAGTCTTCGTAAGAGAAAATGAGGATATTCATCTTCAGTTGTATTCACTGAGTATACACAGGGGCAAATATTTCTGTTGCGAGACTTAGATGACAGATTAAATTTAGGAAGAGTCAAGTTTGCTTGCAGCAAACAGCTTAGTATTTTACATTTTAAACTGTAAGGACCTGGCAGAATTGGAAAATTTTCATGTGTTGTGCTTGCATTTTGGAATTTCAAGGGCCTGCCCTGCATTCGATTATGATATCCACCTCATGTAAATTAGAATGTATCTTTGAATGAATTGAGTACAATAGCAAGACTAAATATATTTGCCCATGAACAAAATTTCTTGTATAGGAAAATCTTTCTTCTGCTTGCTGCCAGACCACTGGAATACGACTGCCAAGGGAAAAATAGCTGTTGTCCTCTTCATTAAAGTGTGACCCCAGGCAAAGTAAGTTGATCTCTTGAAAATGTGACTGTGGTGAACATGGTGGTTTACCACGCCATCCCCATACACAAGCCCTTCTCCCTAGGGAATGTGGTACCGGCCTATGAGATGTAAGCACAAGCGGGCTGAGCGAGGTGTCCCAGATGCCATGGCTTCTCTGATAAGGAGGGAGAGGCACGCAGGAAGGCCCCTTTGGTCTTGTTCTTTATTATTTTTCTCCAGTCGCACTCTTCTTTCCTTGATATCAGGCCTGCTGGTTCAGGAGCTATCTAGAGACCTGGAGGCCACAATGGTGAGAGGAAGGTCTTTTATTGTGGCCAGAGCACTGGAACAAAGAGAAAAAAGTTCCTGAATCCTCAGTAACGTCATTGAGCAGTCAGTGAACACCAGATGCTGCCTTGCCCTGAACGTCTTGTTCTGTGAGGAAAAAAAGAAACTTTTTTTTTTTTTTGCAGTACGCGGGCCTCTCACTGTTGTGGCCTCTCCCGCCGCGGAGCACAGGCTCCGGACGCGCAGGCTCAGCGGCCATGGCTCACGGGCCCAGCCGCTCCGCGGCATGTGGGATCTTCCTGGACCGGGGCACAAACCCGTGTCCCCTGCATCGGCAGGCAGATGCTCAACCACTGCGCCACCAGGGAAGCGCTAAGCTACTCTTAATCGTGGTTACTTTACTTGCAGCTAAACTTATTTATAACTGATAGAGTAGGAAATACGTATTTCTCTCCCTAAATGAATATTAAATTTTTATTGCAGTCTTTAAATTATGGGAAACTTACAGCTCATAGCTTATTGTCCTTTGACTCTTTAGGAAAATTCAAAATTTGACATTACTGTTTAATCCTATTGGGGGAACACCATAGCCCAACTTTAACAGCCTATAGCAGTAATTGTTTAAAAAGCTTTTAATAGGGAACACTTCTCTCTTTCAATTCTTGCTGCTTTCGATTTATGTTTCTATCTTTCTTTTTCCTCCGTTTTCCCTCTCCCTCCACCTTCTTGATCTCTGTTGCTTTCATCTATATTTCCACCTATATCCCTTTCATTGTATTCCTAACCTAGATAAAGATTATACTTATATTGACTGAATATATTTTTTCTGTTTCCTATTATAATTAAAAATGGATGAGTAAAATATTTTAATTTATAGATTTATAATGCTGCCTTATTCCAAAAAGGATTTGTATTGCCATGGTTTGTAAATTTCTTTAAAAAAAAAACAGCTACTTTCCTAATACCTTAGGTTGCCTCTGTGAACTTTAATTTTTTTTGAGCTAATTATTCTTGAAAGGAAAATAGTCATCCCTTTTCTGAGAATGATGACTAAGATCATTATAATTTACTTTCATAAATTAGAAGAAAAAACAGAAACGGATAAAACCCTGTATTTCTTAAAATGTAGAGGAAACTTACTTGGACCTTGTGATTCCAAGGATCCAATGCCATCTTTAACTTGTTTGTCATTAGTTCATTCATTCAACAGATGTTTATTGAGAGACTGCCCTGTGCAAAGAACTATTGTCTCCTCTATTGCCCCCGCCCTCGCAAAGGGATAAGTGGGTAATTAAGATATAATTAACTTTTATCATCAGAATCACCAGTCCTAGAAACAAAATATATTTATCTCATGCCTGCTGAGATAAAATATATTTATTTCATGTTCTCTCCAGAACCAAAGAGAGAATGAAGAGAGAGAGCCAAAGGGTTGGAGGCATAGTTTTCTTCCCAGGTCTTAGAGGTGTTGGTGTCATTTTGCTCAGTGACTTATTGAAAATATAAAATCCTTATGATTAGTTAAGGTTATCTCAGCCAGTTTCCTTGTTTTTGCAATGCAAACCCCTAGGAAACCTGGAAAAACTGTGAGAAAGCTCTGAGTTATTTAGGGTCATGGAAAACTCTATTTGGAAGAAGTACATGGTAGCACACAAGAAAACAGAGGGCACAGTCTCTGAGGTCTTAATAAAAGAGGTGATGAGGAAGTGTGTCTGTGGTCAAGATTTCCTCTCTGCAGGAGGCCTCCACTCTCCCACTTTGCGTAATCCCCTTATTCAAGGCTTCTCAAGCAGTATTAACGAAGACAACATATTGAATGTTTGGGTTCCTAAGATCATTTTTTTATTTTATATACCATTGGTCAGGTAGTTCTAGGGTTTAATATTAAGTTCTCTGTTTCAAAATTTAAAAGATATGGAGAGACCCTAGACAGAGTTCAAAGGAATGAATCAAAGAGAAATGTAGTACTTGTGAATAAAGATTTAAGAAGAAAGGCTCTAGAAAGGAAACATCATTTATTATTGGCAGTGAAAAAGAGATGAAAATTTATTTCATCAAAATGAAAGAATGGCTGCTTTTCATGGGTGCTGAACATAGAATAATTACAAATATACTTTAATAACGGAGAAGCTTAATATTAAAAGAATGGATTACCAAGAAAAGGCTTACCACTTCTTGGCAATTTTATGCCTTTTGGTATGAAGCCAAAATAATTGGCCAAATTGATTTTAATTGTTAAAAAAAAAAGGTAATTCAGTGTTAATTGATATACCCTAGTGAAATTTATCAAGGGACAGGGAGAGAAAAAACATCTAACATACAACATAAAATTGCACATACATGAAGAGTGTACAGTCTTATGTAAAAAATTTACATTGTAATGGACAATTTCACACAGAAAATTACTTAGCAATACTGAATCAAGTAGAAATAAAAGAAAATCTTAGTAGACCTGTAACCTTTAAAGAAACTAGATCAGTGTTTAAAAATCTTTCCCTCTTCTATATAAAAAGCCAAAATGAAAACTCAAACAGAACAAACAACAGATCTAGATCAATTAAAAGGCAAGTTATGACACATCATCAAGAAACAATTAATTCCAAAACCATATAATCCTTCCAGAAAATAGAACAAAATAAAACAGGTGACATCTTACAAATAACTTAATGAGGCTAAATTATCATGATGCCAAAATCAAATAAGGATTTTATTGATAATGGATGATTAAAAGTCATTCTCCCTTATGAAAATAGATGCAAAATTCCTGAACAAAATATTAGCAAACCAAATCTCACAATGTGTTGAAAAAGTACATCATGAACGAATTGGCTTTTCCAAAGAATTCAAGGAAGGTTAATGTTTAAAAATACATTGCAAAGCATGATACAACCATTCATTTAGATTATTATTATTTTTTTTTATTGAAGTATAATTGAATTACAGTCTTGTGTTAGTTTCAGGTGTACAGCACAGTGATTCGTGGGGTTTTTTTGAAGATTATAGTCTATTTTAGATTATTACAAAATACTGGGTATAATTCCCTGTGCTATAGGGAATTGTTGCTTCTCTATTTTAAGTATAGTAGTTTTTATCTGTTAATCCTGTACTCTAATTTGTCTCTCCCCCTTCCCTTTCACCTTTGGTAACCATAAGTTTGTTTTCTGTCTGTGAGTCTTTTTCTGTTCTGTATATAGGTTCATTTGTATTATTTTTTAGATTCCACATATAAGTGGTAGCATATAGTATTTGTCTGATTTATTTCACTAATCATAATATTCTCTAGGTCCATCCATGTTGCTACAGATGGCAGTATTTAATTCTTTTTTTGGCTGAGTAATATTCCATTGTAGATATAAGCCACATCTTCTTTATCCAATCGTCTGTTGATGGGCACTTGGGTTGCTTCCTTGTCTTGGCTATTGTAAATAGTGCTGCTATGAATGTTGGGGGTGCATGTATCTTTTCAAATTAATATTTTCTTTTTTTTTCCAGGTATATATACAGGAGTGGAATTGCTGGATCATATGTTAGTTTTATTTTTAGTTTTCTAAGGAACCTTCATACTGTTTTTGCATAGTGTCTGCACCAATTTACATTCCCACCAACAGTGGACAAGGGTTCCCTTTTCTCCACATCCTCTCCAGCATTTATTATTTGTACACTTTATGATGATAGCCATTCTGACCTGTGTGAGGTGATACCTCATTGTGGTTTTGATTCACATTTCTCCAATAATTAGCAATGCTGAGCATCTTTTCATGTTCCAGTTGGCCATCTGTATGTCTTCTTTGGAAAAATGTCTATTTAGGTCTTCTGCCCATTTTTTAATTGGGTTGTCTGTTTTTTAAATATTGAGTTGTATGAGCTATTTGTATATTTTGGATATTAACCACTTGTCAGTTGCATCATTTGCAAATATTTTCTCCCATTCCATAGGTTGTCTTTTTATTTTGTTGATGGTTTCCTTTGCTGTGCAAAAGCTTTTAAATTTGATTAGGTCTCATTTGTTTATTTTTGCTTTTACTTCTTTTGCTTTGGGAGACTGATCTAAGATAATATTGCTATGATTTATGTCAAAGAATGGTTTGCCTATGTTCTCTTCTAGGAGCTTTATGGTGTCATGTCTTACATCTAGGTCTTTAAACCATTTTGAGTTTATTTTTGTATATGGTGTAAGGGGATGTTCTAATTTCATTGTTTTATATGTAGCTGTCCAGCTTTCCCAACACCACTTATTGAAGAGACTGTCTTTTCTCCATTATATATTCTTGCCTCTTTTATCATAGATTAATTGACTGTAAATGCATGGGTTTATTTCTGGGCTCTCTGTCCTATTCCATTGATCTATGTGTCTGTTTTCATGCCAATATCATGCTGTTTTGATTACTGTAGCTTTGTAGTATAGTCTGAAGTCTGGAAGGGTTATACTTCCAGCTTTTTTTTTTTTTTTCCCCCCTCAGGATTGTTTTGGCAATTCTGGGTCTTTTATGGTTCCATATAAATTTTAGACTTATTTGTTCTAGTTCTGTGAAAAATGTCATGGGCATGTTGATAGGGATTGCATTAAATCTGTAGATTACTTTGAGTAGTATGGCCATTTTAACAATATTAATTCTCTCAGTCCAAGGACATGGGATATCTTCCCATTTCTTTGAATCATCTTCAATTTCCTTATCAATGTTTTATAGTTTTCAGCATATAGATCTTTCACCTCCTTGGTTAAGTTTATTCCTAGGTATATTTTTTATATGATTTTAAATGGGATTTTTTTTTTTTTACTGTCTCTGATATTTCATTATTAGTGTGTAGAAATGCAATGGATTTCTATATCTTAATCTTGTATCCTCCTACCTTGCTGAAATCATTTATTAATTCTAATAGTTTTTGTGTGGAGACTTAGGGTTCTCTATATAGAGTATCATGTCATCTTCAAGTAGTGATGGTTTTACCGCTTGTCTTCCAATTTGGATACTTTTATTTCTTTTTCTTATCTGATTGCTGTGGCTAGGACTTCTAATACTGTGTTATATAGAAGTGATGAGAGTGGGCGTCCTTGTCTTGCTTCTGAATTTAGTGGGAAGGCTTTCAACTTTTCACCATTGGGTATTATGTTGGCTGTGTGTTCGTCATAAATGGCCTTTATTATGTTGAGATTTGTTCCCTCTGATGAGACTTTTTATTCTGAATGGATGTTGAATTTTGTCAAATGCTTTTTCTGCATCTACTGAGATGATTATATGGTTTTTATCTTTCCTTGTGTTGATGTGTTGTATCACACTGATTGATTTGTGTATGTTAAATCATCCTTATGACCCTGGAATGAATCCAACTTGATCATGGTGTATGATCCTCTATATATATTGTTGGATTTGGTTTGCTAATATTTTGTTGAGGATTTTTGCCTATATAGACAATTATTATCAAAATTATTACCTTCCTGTTAATTTGAGAGCCCAGAGAGGGCAAAATTGTGTCTATTTTGTACACTGTTTTATTCCCAGTTCCAGGCATAAGGGCTTTTGGTGGGCACTCAGTGAAATTTTTTTTCCTATTAAATTAAATTACATGTGGTTGGATAATAAAAATTTAGTTTCAGAGGTATTTATAGAAATCAAAATGTGTTAGATGTCTTAATTCAAAGTAGAAAAGAATATTCGTTAATATTTTGAAAGGTAGAGGTAATGTCCTAAGGAATTCTTTTCAGTTCTTTTGGAGTCAGTATGGCCAAAAATATGTATCCAGTCCTCCACTCCTGACTAATATTGGACTCTGAGCCACAGATTCTTTCTCAGAATCCTCAACACGGTCCTGGAGTTACTCAGTATCAGATAATTGGAATTGGTGCATGCAACACAACCTATTTGGTATTTCTGTTTTGTCTGAGGAAAAAAAAATCACATTTTGTACTCTATCAAAATATTTAATTATGTATTGACTGATGATACTAGCATAGAAACAACCTTAGGAAAGCCTACCTTTTAATATAGATTCAATCTCTTCACTTTGCTTTCCTATTGTACTTACTATATGACCTTAAAGCAATGGTTTGGGACAAATTATTTATCATTTCAGATTCAGCAAAAATTACTTTGGGTTTTTAAACTGTAAAAATCTGAATGATTTGGTGAAAACTCAGATTCTAATTGCAGCTTTGTTTTGGCAAAGCTAAACCTAGATTATAAAAATTAATGTGTCTAGATGATATATCTCAAGTTATTGTCCAAAACTTTTAAATAAATTCCAGCTAGAAAAAGAAACCCATTTCTCAATTACTTTTTTTTTTTACATTTTTTTTATTGGAGTAAAATTGCTTTACAATGTTGTGTTAATTTCTGCTGTACAATGAAGTGAATCAGCTATATGTATACCTATATCCCCTCCCTCTTTGACCTCCCTCCCACCTTCCCCCATCCCACCCATCTAGATACAATGGAATATTCTCAATTACTTTTGAAAAGCCATATGTTAAGTGGCCAGAGAGGTTCAAGGTAGTTCTAATAAATCACATAATAGAGGCAGTCTTAAATTGTAGAGAATTATCTTGCATAATTAATTTGAGGTTCAGAGGCAAGGTAATCAGTATCATTTTCTCTAACAATCAGACATCTTTAATTGAGTATTGCTCCTCTATCCTTAGGGGACCTTTTTCCAATTTGAGCATGAAGTTGAAAGTGTCAGTTTCAATCAGTCTTGCACCAGAGGGTACCATTTGCCCACATAAGTATCATCAAAGAGATCTGAAGATGCTTTTTCTGGAGGGCTTAGATATTGAACTTCCATGATGAATTATGTCTTTCAGCATGCACCAGAATCTCAGTTTCCCTCCAAGTGAAAACTGAAATTTTTTCCAATTTTAATTTGCCTTATTGTTTACAGATATAATGCTTTTCTTATTTTAATTAAAATAGTGAACAACCAAAGATTTTCATTTTTTGTCTCGTGTATGGATGGATAAAGTATATATCTTGGCATTTGTTAAGTAGTTGATTTAAAATTTTTGTCTCGTATTAAAAGTAATTACAACTTACTAAAGACAATGACAGCTTTAGAAATACACTGCTCTATAAAAATTAGAAAAGTTATGAAACTTCCTGGAAATAATTAGAAATATTGGGCTGAAATGGGGTTTGAGTACATAAAATCATAGCAGAATAAAAATATTGAAAATCACTCAAAATGTTAGCACTGTCTTTTAGACAGTTTTTATTGACAGAGTTTAAAAAATCAAGTGATTATATATAAATTTTAGTAAAAATGGTAAAGATTATTTAGTTCATCACATTATAAAAGTAAGGAGGTTTAGTTACAGTTTTGTGAGGAGTTAAAATTTCAAGTAGGGATATCATAGAGAAATGGTAAAAATCAACTAAAAATATCAATGCTTCTAGGAGGAGCTAATTCTATGCCTTGGGGAAGAGAGTTTTCAAGATTAGGCTAGAAATGTTTGTTTCCAGCAGGCAAGTGTGCTTTGAAATGTTCTGATGTGGTGTTGACAGGACTCAGAAGCTAGCTTAAAAGGAGTTCCCACTGGGCTTCCTTGGTGGCGCAGTGGTTGAGAATCCGCCTGCTGATGCAGGGGGCACAGGTTCGTGCCCCGGTCCAGGAGGGTCCCACATGCCGCGGAGCGGCTGGGCCTGTGAGCCATGGCCGCTGAGCCTGCGCGTCCGGAGCCTGTGCTCTGCAACGGGAGAGGCCACAGCAGTGAGAGGACTGCGTACTGCAAAAAAAAAAAAAAAGAGTTCCCACTGGCTAATTTGTGACAATTTGAGCATTAAAAAAAGGTAATAAAAATCACAATTGATTAAAACAGCAGAGCCTAGAAGAAGCCATTATTCATAATTATGCTTAAAAGAAAATGGAACTTTATTTTCTCTTCATATAAATGGTTCTACATTCAGGTTAATTTTTTTTTATTTTTTCAGGTTAATTTTTGAGAGGAAAATTTCCTCATAATAATATATACATTATATATATAAAATATATAACATAATAATAATAAAATATTGATGTATGTTTGTAGATACTATTTTTAAGGTGAGTAAGGTCATATCCATACACAAATAATAATATGACCAGCAGCATTGTTATTGGTATTTTGTGGAATCTGCTTTGTTCATCCTTCTTGTATGCTTTTCTGACCTCCCTTTATGGCTAATTTGTCCTCTTCTAGAAGTATATTTTAAGTGCTTTTATTTAGAATCTATTAATAGAAGAAACAGTTTGTTTTCATCTAATGATTTACATGTTTTGCCCGCATTATTGGATGATAATTTTGTTGGACATACATTTCTAGATTGATTTTCGAATGTATTTTTTGAATACATTTTCTCAGAATTTTCTGTCTTCCATTGTAACTGCTGATTTGTTTTCAATCAAATTGTCATACTTTAAAGATACTCTTTCATCTATGGATGCTTTTTCTCTCTATTTTTGTTAGTTTTTGGAGAACAGTGGCTTTGTGTTTTTTTGTTTACTCTGATATCATCAAAGCCCAGAATAATGTCTCACAGTAGTTGTTCAATAAATACTTCTTAAATGAATATATTGTAAAGGTTTTCACCATTTTAATATGACTTTGTCATAGAGTTCTTATATGAGTCTAAAGAGCTTAGTATGGCACTGAGCACATAATAACTACTCAATAAATGATAGCTTCTGTGTTTATTGAGAGAAAGGGATTGTTAATCTCTGTAATAGGAGGAGAAGGAGCTATCTGTAAGTATACGTATCATAAGCTTACATTCTAGAAAGTAGGCAAAACAAAAGAACAACACACATGCACACATACACACACCGTATCTTCTCATCATACTTCCAAGTTTAAATACAAACATTGATTTTTGTTTCTTATTCTTTTCCCTTTGGCAGCCACAAAAAAAGTTTGAAGTAGTAAAATTTACAACAAAAAAGTACAAAAAAAGTTACCTCTCCAGTTTTATTTAATGATGCTACAAATGTAAAACCAGAATTGCTTGCTTAAGAATAGAATATCGTCTTTGCAAACTGAAGAGAAATGTATTCTGTAGAAAGGCCATTTTGATGAAAGTTTGTTCATGCAGTAAAAAATATTAGACCAACTTTTGAAATAAATTGTAAATGAAAATATTAAAAGTAGCAACTCAGGGTAAAGGTGATATTCTTGGGCCACGTCGTTATTGATATTTCTTCTTTCAGTGGTTTCATAGAAGGCTCCTGTTCCATTATACCAAGACATCTAAACTTCTCCCTAAAGATCTTCAAAGAAGTGAATAGAAATTTCTCTAATGGTGTTCCAGATCCATCAGATAATTCCATTTGAGATTTCTGAGGAGATTCTATGCCAGTATTTTTCATTCTTCTAATTTTTTAGGATATGGTTTTTTAAAACTTCTAATTAGACAGAATTCATTACATTAGACCATGTCATTTATAATATTTATATGATTCCAAACAGTCACATATTCAATAAAAATGAGTCATCAAATTATGTGATCAATTTGTCTTTATTTACTTTGCTAAAACTTAAATTTATAAAACCTGCATGCTGATAGCATCTTACATTTGATGAAATTCAGTGTTCTGTGGTTTCCACTTGTGCACATTCAACAAGATTGGGTCCTATTACTAGAAGGACCCTATTGTGTTTTATGTGATGATCCTGCAGCTTGGAACTTCACAGTAAGTGAGGTATTGATTTGAGCTCAATACCTGCTGAACACAGTTCCTCAAAGTGCTAAAAAAAAGTACCTGCTAAATGAAAGAATCTTTCAACCCTGGAGTGGGGAGAATGATTTTTAATAAATGTGAGTGGTTTTTGCATGTTGCAGGGAATTTTGAAAATATCATTTATCCTAAATATACAATCCAATGTGATTTATTTGTTTTGCATGTGGAAATGTCACCTGCCATATCAGTAAACAAAGGATATTGCAGTCATCAAGCCATCAGCCACTGTAGCCGCCCACGACTGTGCACCTTGAGGGGATTCAGGATGGAGAAAAACAGGATACTTGCCTCTGATATCAAGGCCAGATATATCATATCAAAGGATTGATTTCAGTGAGGCCAGACTCTTGCATCTTCCTATATATAGAAAAGCGCTAAATTCATTAACTTGAGATGTCTGGTTTTCTTTAGCAGTAATCTTCTGATGTTCCGACTACCTGGTTTTTTTTGCAAAAACTCCTATATATATCCTGGCTCCTCTCATACTTCTTAGGAGCAGTCCCTCAGAGCAAGCTGAGAGGCTGTCTTCCAGGCTTATGTCCTCAGCAAGTCCACCGAATAAAACATGATTCTCAACTTTCGGGTTGTGCATTTTTTTCAGTCGACATGCCTTTTTTCTCTTTCATGGAAAACTGGCCATACGTTGGGGTGAGTGGTAACAGGTCCAGACACATGCAGGAACCCATTGCTCTGGTTCCCTCCACTCCTCTCACACGCAGCACATGCCCATTCCTGCAAGCCCTTCTTCAGAAAATTGTGAATCTAAGGGCCCATGTCAATTTGTTGTGTCTCTTTTTCATCTAGTACCAACAGAAAAGTGTTGAGAGAGTGGAAGAAAGTTCCTTTCCCAAGGAGCTCAGTGAATATATTCCTTTGCAATTAGAGAGGAAATTAAACTGTGGCTGAACCTTTTTTCCTTTTTTCTTTCCAAAAGCTTTCTGCTGTTTGATGTCCAGGATGATTGCTTAGACTACTCAAGGGGCCGCTGGAGTAATAGGCTTGCTCACTTAGCAGAGCCTGGATACTTCTTAAATTTGAAACAAAGCTGAGAAAGATAAATTTTGTCTTTGTAGTCTGTGTTTACAGTTTGTACTTGGTGAGACTTGTCTGTAATACATTGCATCTAAGCAGTGGGGTAGTTGCTTCTATACCAATTGAAAGAAGAATGTTTAAGTCTGCCAGATGCTGTTTTCATGAAATTGTTATGATACTTCTGTTTATACAAAGTTAGGTGAAAATGATCTCACGGGTTCCTATCAGCTCTACAGTTCAGTTTCTCAAATGACTCAATGATTCCCCTTAAATCCATGGCACTTATAATTTCTGAATTATCACATAAGAAATAATTTTCACATTTGCTTTTAGAAGTCAGAAGTTACCATATGAACTAATGGGTGGATCATAGATTAATACAGCTGCAGGTTGGATAAGAGAAGCACTGTACATTTTAATACTTAATGTGACTTTTTAAGAGACAGTATAATTTATTGGTTTAGTGCATGGGCTTTGGATTTTGGGCTGTCCTGGGTTGAGATCCTGGCTTGGTATATCAGTTAGCTAAGTTCTTTTTTGATTGCAAAGAAACAAACGTTGGTCAGCTTAGGCAAAAAAGGAAATTTACTGGCAAACTGAAAGATTGGAGAACCACATCTTGAAATAGGAGGAAATCAATGGTTTCGAGTGGAGCAAGGAAACAAGAACTAAAGGAAATTTCTCAAGACAGGAACAGTCAGATGAGAATGCTGCTTCTAAATGAATGGGACCTCACCATTTTTTAAAGCCTTACACCAATTCTTCAAGGGTAGAAGTCCCAGGAAAGAGTGTTTGGCTAAATTTTTTCCCCCTTGCAGTTCCAGTCTAGTGGAAAGAAGGATCTGGGCCTTCAACTTTTATAATGGAAATCAACTGTTTTACTGCTTATTAAGACAATTGCTTATGAGCTATGATGCTATTACATTATTATTTTGTAGTTTCTACAGTTCTTTCACATACATTTGCTTCCTTAACTTCTCACAATATGCTGTTAGGTAACTAGTAGATTTTATTATCCTTGTTTTATGGATGAGAACCCTGAACTTAGGGACACTGACTAAAGCCTAAAGCCTGATGTTCTTCCAAACCGCGTGTGTTTCGTTCTACAGAACGCAGCCCGTTACCACACTATCATCGGTTTGGGACAAAAGACGAGTGAACAACACTGAGACAGAATGTTCTTTCTGAGAAATAGTCGGATCTCGATGAAATTCGGAGCAGACTCCTTAGCAAGAGGATTGTTTGTTCGCTGCTTGGCTACAGGTTGGTTGGGCTACTGTGTGTTTCCTAGAAACACTCTCGATGTTCTGAGAGTGAAACCCTGATACACACTCACAGGATGGGATCCACATTGCAGTTCAACCCTGTGATCTTGTGATTTCATTGCAAAGATACCCAAGCCTGTAAAAGTGAGTTTTGAAAGTTTAGCTTTGATACTGTTAACCTGTTAAAATGTGACGGTACAGAAAAGCAACGTGTCACACATCACAGAATTTTCCAAAGCAGTTCTTGGCTGCGTGGGGGGGGCAAAGCTGCATTTGTCTTCCTTTCAGCTTGACACCTGGACACCTACACTTAAGAGTGGGCTAGTCTGTTTGATAACAGGCTCAGTTTTTGTCTCTGCAAGGTGACATCTCTGCTGGGATAAATACTTACCTAGTCTAGGAGGCTGTTTTTGGAAACCATGAGGAAGCTAGCATTGTCTGGGTTCCATCTTCCTTTACTGCTCTCTGCAACAAGAAAGCAGAAGTATGTTGGTAGTAAACAAAGTCAGCATTCTCCCACTTCACTAAGAAAACTAGCAAGAAAGGGATCAGAAAAGGGAGAACATATTTAATTTCTTTTGGGACCTCCCGACTGGGTCCTCATTTCTTTTATGTTACTTTCTTAAAGCACTTGACATGAGATTCTGAGAACAGCCCATGTTGCATGTGTTCTGCTGAAACCTCAAGGCTGCCTGGTGTTCAGCATCCTTTTCAGTACTCACCCTTTGCTGCTTCTTATTTGAGTTCTTACAGTTACGGTCTGTACCTCCTATGAGACTGTGAACTCCGTGAGAATTAGAGACTATTTCTCATCCATTTTTTGGCATCCTTTAGTGCCTCTCAAAGCGCAATCTGTGGACCAGCAGAATTGGCATCACCTGGGAGCTTGTTAGACTCTCCTATTTTGCTCCTGACCTACTGAGTCGGAACCTTTGTTTTAACAAGAGCCCAGGTGCTTCCCATGCACATTAAAAATTGAGCAATGCTGCTCTGTAGCACTTTTCCTACAATATATGTTAAATAATAATAAAGATAATGAAGCATAATAAAGCATGTGAGGCAGGTAATTATATATCACTGATAGAACGCCCTCCACTGCCATTTTTTTTCTTTCCACCTCTTTAACATTCTCGAGTCACCCCAGAATCCTAGAAGCAATGGAAACTTGATCCTTCTGAATACAGATGAAGTTGGTAGTTTCAGAATCTACTTGCCCAACTCAAAAAAAAAAAAAAAAAGAGAATTAAAATAAGTGATCATGCAGTGAGGAGGGATGAAGGAAGAGAGGCAGTGCACAGCAAGCTTAGTTCTTTTGTGCTTCACTCAAAGACTGCTTGCTGCCTACACATGGTTGTCACCGTGAGCTCCAAGGAGCAGTAGGGATCCTAAGGCTCTGTCTCAGTTTCCCTCATCCCTCCATCCATCCTCAGCTACCTCACTCACTTTTATCTGTTTTATTTATCGATTTTTATGCTCATGCTTTATTTGGAGGAAAATAAAATCACAACTTAAAATGTGCACCAAAAAATAAGCACAAAATGATCCCCACCCCAACTCAAAGAGCCAAGTTAAAAGCCACTTTGCTAAGCCATGCATTATAATATTGTATTATCAAGGAGTGGGTTAATAGTTACTAATGTGCTCCATGCTCAGTATACTAATTGGCATTTGAAAATTTTTAATTAAAAGGGTAAGGAGGGAATTTAACCAAAGTTCACCAGTGATTATTTGCCTTCCCTGCTCTTCAAGTTTCTTATGTTGGAAGCTGGCTATTTTGTTTACCCACAGGGTTCATTCTGGGGGTAATTATGATTGCATAAGCTCAAAGCGCTGTTCCAAAAAGTTATTGATATTTTAGTTGAGTTGGGCTCTGTTCAGTATTTGTTGACTGCATGCTGTATGGCAAGGACTGGGGTAGTAGCTGGGTCTATAAAGGGGAGAATGACACAGTCCTGTGCTCTTGAGAAACTTGTAGGCTGGTAGGCTGGACAGGCATGTAAATAGATCATTTCGAAAGACTAATTTAAGTGTTACGATACTGGGATACTCAGGGTATGCGGGTCTCAGGAGAGAGGAGCATTATGTGATTGGAGAAGAGACACTTCTGGGACTGTGTTTTGCATGAGGGGTGGAGGCAGGTGAAGAAATAATTGCTGGAAACACATTCCAGGTAGAAGTCACAGTGAAACTAAAAATGCTGATGTATGAAACAGCATGTTCTATTTTGGGAACTTTGCCAAGTGCAAATTACAGTGCAGGAGAGGCAGACAATGAGGCTAGAGAGATAAGCTAGTCTCTGGAAAGAATCTGCCAAACTTGACATGCTTGAATTTATCTGTAAATAAGTGATGTCATGAATTCTACATTAGGAAAACAACCATTCCCACCGTCACCACCACTGGTTCAAAAGAAAAATGCACTCATTTTCCACCTTACTGTGAAAATATGCTCTTTTTTCCTTAGGGTACGCTGATCTTCCTCAGTAGGAGAATGGCTTATGAAATTATGTCTCTTCCCAGTGTCCTGAGGGAAACAGGCATGAACAGTGGGGAAGAACTGTAGTCCAATAAGATAGTATCTAAGTCAGCACTGCATTTATTGAGGGCATTAAAAAGAACACTCAACATTTTGCATGACTTTGATATACACTGTATATACAGCTGTAGTGGTATAGAGCGGTGAGCTGACCTATGGAAAAGGGAACAAAGTCTTTGTTTTTGCAGAAACCACCGCTGATGCATTGCAGTGTCTAGAAATTTACAGTCGTGGATATCAGAAAGAGGCATATTATTATTAATAACTTTATTGAATATACTGTAAGAGGAAGGAAGAAACTACTTATGTATCCCCCATATACTCTCTATTTTCTTCTTGGTAAAGGAAATGATTTATGGTAAGAATTAAACTCCATGAGGGTTAACGTACGCTTTTTGTTGTTGTTGAATTCATAACATTTAAACATATTGTAGGCACTTAAGAACTATTTTCTGAATAAATGGATGCATGAGTTAATTCATTAATCTGAAAGGGGATAGATTGAGTGTTTCTGAGCAATGTCTTATTAGCTAGATACTACCACTGATAAAAAATAATGAAAAAAATAATGAAAAATCCTAGGGAATAATATCCCTAGGAACACGGAGATGAGTGACATATTCTAAAGGTGGGAACTCCTGTTGGTCAGAGGATTCCGTTAGGCAGTGAGGGGGTAGGTGGTGGGTGATGGGGGTAGATACAATTTGAATAAAAAATAAAATATGGAAATGTTATCTGGGATTCTAAGAAATTTTCAGTGATATTTTAAAAACATAAAATAAATTAATACTTGCTTATTGATAAAATTCTAGCAAACAAAGACGTAGTTATAAACCTAGTGTGGTGCAAGAACAGACCAGTAAATCAGTAGAACCAAATAGAGGGCTCAGATTGGACCCATGTATACATGGGACCCCAGGTGGATTTATTGTGAAGCAAACAAAGCTTAGGCTTCAGGGCTCCTTACTTGCTTTGGGAGGGGCCCTCCCAAGATACTCACACTGTTGTATGTTTTAGTGAAATTTGCAAGACTAAGTTATTTTTATTGCAATTAGTGAGGACCACTAGCTCTTGCCACTCTGACTGCCCCTTCATTACACTTCCCTTTTGTGTCATATCCGAGCGTCCATGGACAGTTTGAATCCAGTTGAGAGGAAATGAGTTGGGAATGTGCCATTTTAACTACAATTTGCAAGATGCATAAGGGGTATGAATACACAATTTAGAGAAGAGGAAATTCCAAAAGGTAACAAGTATGGTCAAGGTAATAGTGTATGTCAAAATACTCATCATAGCTGGTAATTAGAGGATCCCAAACAAAATGCGTCATCTCTGTTGTAATTATTACCCCCAGTCAGTTGGATAATGGCATATGTTGGCAGGAATGTGGGGATATAGGGATCTTCATGCCCTGGTGGGAGTATAGTCTGAGTGTATTTAGTTTGGAGGTGGCGGTATTTAATAAACTAAGTATATTTGTTCCACATGGCCCAAGAGTAATGCGCTGGATTAAATATCCTAATGAGGTTCTCATATCTAAAAATATTGACTGCAGCATTATTTCTGCCACTAAGGAAGTGAGACAAGCTGGCTGTCCATCATTAGGAGAGGGGATAAACCAAATGGAATAGTATGCAGCAGTTAGAAGCAATGGATTAGGTGTTCACGTAGCAATGTGGATGGATCCTAAGACACAGGACTAAAAGAAACCAGTAAGAAACAGAATTTTGATGTAAATATGCAACACAAATAAATATTGAATACAAACGTATATACGTTTGTACATGGTCACAAAACAATACACATGCTTCGAAAATGCATCAAAATAAGAGGTAAACTGTAAACACCAGTAAAGGATTAATAAACACGTCTAAAACTTGGTTCCTCTCTCCTTGCCTGAGGTAGCTCTGACCTTACCCAGACCCCTTTGTTAGCAAATTGATGGAATTTACTAATTGGAAGGTAACTGAAAATCTTCCAGGATGTGCCATGTTCTGATTTCTTACCTAAGGAATTTTTATAGCAGGATGTACCTCGTCTGTCTGGATTATTTATTATAAACTAGTCTTCAGTTCATGGCTCTATGAGCCATAGCTGGGCTGGATAATGGAAGTTAATCACATAGACCTTCTTACTACATAACCAGAGAGTATAAAGGTTGAGAGAAGCACAGAAGTAAAGGGCTTCCTTGTGCCATGTTGTATTGCCCATTGTGCTTCTTGCTCTGAACCCAAAATGCATCCTAATGTGAAAAAGGGATTTATGATGCGGCTCCTCTGTGTAAACTTGACTAAACATTAGTAAAGCTTGGTGCTTGGTAAGACATGGGTTTTGTGAGCCTGATTGATGATTCAGCTCATTGTGTTAGTATAAGCACATGGTAAGAGTTGCCTGGGAGCACAGGTAGAGTACTAAGAGGGGGATAAAAATAAATAAGTAAATAAATTAGTAAGTAATATAAATAAGGGAAAGCCTCACTAGGACAAATGATGGTGATATGCTATGAACTGAGGATGTGATTTAACTTTCATCAGCTCTCATCAAAGAAGGTCCACTGTTTTAGGGTGAGTTGTTATGAAATGATAGGTAACAAGAACACATTTGGGTATTTGGAAATGGGACACTGCCATAAAAAAACAGTGAAACGTGGACTTGATGGTGGGTAAACTCGGGGAGATGTTAATAAAATCTTAAGAGCCATGAGGACCACGTTAGCAGTAGCTAAAAGGGCCTCAAATAGCCTGTTGGTGAGAGATTAGAGAGCAAATGTTATTGGAAGTTGTAAGAAAAGAGACACTTGTCATATAATAGAAGAAAGTTTATTAGCACTGTACCCTGCAGTAATATGGAAAATAGCAAATATAACTGATGAACCCCGTGATCTAGCTAAGATTTCCAGGCAGAACTGTGACAATGCCAACTTCCATCATCTCATTGCCTTTCATAAAATACAAATAGAGGGAGATGATTTAAAAAAAGAAGCAGTTCATTTTTCAAGCATAATTTAGAGGAAACAAAAGATTAAGGACTTGCTGGATTCGAAATAAAATTTTTTATTCCTGGTCTCTCCACATGATGATATATTCTCAAAGTAAGAAAGATCATCAGGCAAGTGATTAAATCCAGAGAACAGTGGGAGAAAAATGGTATAAAAGTAAAGCAAATAGTGTGTGTTTTAAGATCCTTTCCTAAGATAAATTAGATGTTTCCTATCTTCAGAAAGTGTGGATTCTGTTGCAGATTCTGGTGGAGGAGACAGACAAGTAAGCAAATAGGTACAATTTAGTGTAATAAGAGCCCCAGTAAAAGAAACATGGGATGCTATGAAAGCATGTATTAGGGACACTTTACCCTGACTTGGGAAGGAGGAAAACATAAGATCAGGCTTTCCAAGAGGGCCATGCCTAAACTAAGCCTTGGGGAATAAAAAGGAGTTAGGGAAGGTGGTTGGGGCAGCGGGGGGAGAGGTGATGATTTCAAGTAGAGAGAGTGGAGTCATGTTAAAGGAAACCTCAGAAAAATCTCCCAAAGGAGCCCTGAACCACTCTTGGCACTCCTTGTAATCGTTTTCTCCTTTTATAGGAACAAGTAGGATCAACTAGCTCTAAAAATTCATTTTTTTAGAAAGATTTTTGTTATAATTTTAAAAAACTTATGCAGAAGAAGAGACTAGTATAATTAACTGTCGTGTTTTAATCACTTAGCTTAAAAATAATCAAGCTTATGGCCAATCTTATTTTGTTTATGTTTGCCCCCTCCCCCATTGCATTATTTTAAAGCAAACCCCAGGCATATATAATTTCATCTGTAAACACTGTAGTTATCTTTAATGCATAAAAACTTTCTGATTAATAATATAATACTTCTATCACACACACACAAATTAACATGAGTTCTTAATATTGATGCTTCCTTTTGCACAAGCTAGGCCAGTGGGTTCCTTCTGGGAAATTGATCACTTAAGTCACTCTCGTGCAGAAAGTGAGTTATTCAGTATTTGAGGTCATTTGTTAAAAATTCCTTTTCTTGGGGAAAATTATGCTAGCTTCCTCTTTTATGGGTATTTGTGAGTAATAGGCTAGGGAAAAATCTGTCCTTAATTGCCCCAAGGAGTTATAAAAATGTAAGAAATGAAAGTCACTATGGGATCTTAATTTTGTTCCTGAGTGAAGTAATAGAAAGTATTGGGCATTTCCTTTAGGACAATGGTCCATTTATTTTTAGGGAGGCCTAGCTGCTGATTTCAGAAAATCCCTATCTGGTTTACTCTTAGTGCTAAGTCATCTCATCTTATACTAGCTTGGGTTCTGGGCTGATCTGGGTGGGTGAATCTCCCTTACCTTTATTCAGAGGAACAAAATTCATTGTTGTGAATAGCTAGCACTGTAGATAACAGGAAATTAGGAGATGGGGTAAACAAGACCAGCCCTGGTACCATAGTATCTCGGGACTTCTGTTTAAGTATGAATTACAATCAAATGCTATCTAGCCTTGAAGTAGTAGCTACAGGGAAGAAATATTCAATTTGACTGAACCCAGGATATATGCGTGTAGATTCAGAGATGAGAGCATGACGTGTTCTAAGCTCTGCAAGAATTGAGTCAACTATAGGGTTGGTAAGGCAAGTGCTGGAAAAGTTAATAGTCACCAAATGTAAGCAAAGAAATTAGGAATAATTGAAATACTTTAAGTAATAGATTGCTGTGATCAGACTTGTGTTGGAGCGGGGCACATAGGAGGGCACAAAAGCCAACAGGAGACTATTTTATGACAACTAAGAGATGATTAGTGCATGAATGAAAGTAGTGCCGATGACAGCCGTGACTGTGGAGAGCATGGAAAGATGTTTGTAGATCGAATACATAGTACAGGCAGGCCAGTTGGACAGGAAGTTTAGAGGAAGGAGTCAAAGATGGCTCCCGGGTTTGTGTCCTGACGGTCTTGAAGATTGGTGGGATGCAGATGTTCAACTGCAATGTTTCTTGGCTGATGTGCAAACTACTGGATTACTTGTCAGTGGTCATCGCCACTCTAAACCCCATTCAGTATTACAGCAGTGGCATTTCTGAGGTCAGGGCTATGGCCAGAGGGTTAATTAGGGGATGGGTCAGGCAGTTTGTATTGGAGCAAAATGGTTATTCATCTGACCTGTCCTCTGCTCAGCACAGAAAACAGTCCCCAAGTTCCCATGTTCCAATGAACTTCATCATATTCCCTAAGGCTTTTAGTTACTCTTACACTAAAATAAGGCTTTATTTGGTCTTTCCAAATTCTGGAGTCTACTTGACGATCTATAATCTTATAGATTATAAGAAAAAAAATTGAAACACACTTTGATTTAAAGGGTATTGCATCCTAAAATTAAAACTTTCATAAGTTAGATAGGCCTTCATGTGTTATGTATCCCTGCATCTTAATATTGATCACTTATTAAAATCTTTAAATTGATCTTTATCTCTCGTCCGAAAAATAATTCTACCTCTTGGGCTGTTTTCCTTCTGGGTAAACCAGAAGAAGCAGCAGAATATTTAATAATAGATTGTTCTGAATCCCAGGGTCTTAACAGGCTTTATAAACTGGATGTGGAGACAGAATCTTTTGTTCTTTTTCAGAATAATTTATACCAGCATTTATGGACTGGAATAGTTGGTTTCAGCCACCTGTTTTCTCCGTGGACTGTTTCTTCCCTGTATAATATATATTTCTACACTTAATTCCAAAGGTTAGTCACCTGGCATAGCCAGAAGGAAAGCAATACAATGGTAACATTTATTATCTGGAAGAGAGGCACATTTTCCTCTCATATCTTTAATATCTAATACTTCTTTCTAGTTTTCAAATTATGCAGCAGCAAAGTGTTTCACATACCTGGGCAATACCTACTAACTGGCAAACATGCAAAGTCCAGGAAAAATTTTTGGTGATTTTTTTAGTAATGGAACAAATTTTTAATTTATTATCTTGTAGAGAAGTTAGTTTTACTGGTGACTTACTAGGCTCTGGCACTGATGGTTGATTTGCTGTTATATCAGTTACTTAATTAAAATGAATTATTCATAGTTTTTCCTGATGAACGACCTAATTATTATGCTAATCATAATAATCTAAGTCTTCAATGTTTTCTGACGCATCCTGCCTAATGGGGTTATTAACTATGTGTATAATTATAGTCTTATAAAAATTCAGAAACATGGTTTGACAGACATTTTTATTTCTATTTAGACCTTCAAAAACATCAGATATAAGATATCTTTTGCCCTGAACTCAATTAATCCCTTAAATGTCATTTTCTCTTTCTAATATAAAACTGAACGAGTATAATAAATAAAATGACAACCAACTTCATTAGTAATACTAAGAAGTGGAAGAGATTTTATACCCAGTCCTGCTTTTGAGAACTTTAGCATTAACAAGAAAATGTTCCTCCATGATGTGGGGATTCTAATGAAAGCAAAAGCAGTGAACTGACCTGATATTTATTGTTATGTTGTGAAATCTTACTTGTTCATAGGAGAAGCAACTATGCCATCCATGGGTTCATTAACAATTGACTGTATCAGGGACATCTTTCCTTTACTTCTCTATTACTTTGTTTAATTTCTCAGCCCCAAATCATCATACTTGCATATGCTTATCTTATTTCAGGGCAAAACTTAATATTTAAAGACATTAGGATATTCTTTTGCATTCAGTAATAACAACCACATTAATAACCAACTCCCAAGGGCATCTAAAGCTGGAACATCTGGCACACAATCAAGGTACTAGGAAGTGATATTTTGATATCAGGTCCCAAATCAAGCAGTTTGACAACCCGTAGCTGGGTATATATAACCAAGAACTAATTAGGGTTCAAAAACACATGCTCAATTTTGTTGCAGTCTAGGTGTTAAAGAGATTTTTTGAGACTTGAAAACAGTAACTCATGGCTTTTGTGAAACATGAAGTCTATTCTGAAGAAATAAGACTGACTCTTTTTGGTTGCAACTCATTTTGTCTTTGAGCACACAGGTATAGATGATGAAAATGAACATTTTCCATTATTTAATGGCTTATACTTTTTACAAGATTTTTTTCCTTATTTTAATTCCCTTATTTTCTCTAGCATTTAAAAACCATCGATTTCCATTTCAAGCTCTGAGATCAATAATTGTGTCCTCTAGGACCTGCAAGTGGAAGACATTTGAGGAACTTACAGTCTTGCTTGTCATTCTCCTCTTCATCCTAGTCCTTTTAGAGAGTCGAGGTCCAGCCACGATAGGAGGCAAACTTGTGTGCTGTGGTCTGATAAAATGCTTTCATTCCCATCTTTTGGGAGCCACTGTGATTGAGCACGTTATTGGACGGGCCAGCTCAGGTTGTTGGCCTGAGTGTACCCTCTATACAATGATGCTGATTCTCCAGTTGCAGGATGGGGGGTGTCATTTGAAATGTTGGGCAGCAGAACAAAGTTAAATAGTTTCGGTTCTGCTTAAATGATTTTTGTAATTATGTAGGATATAAATAAAGAAAAATTAAACTAATTCCTATTTCTAGCATCTTGTTGAGGCAGCTTCAGCTATATTTTGGCCCTGACTTCCCTTTTCCTTTGGGGTCTGTCTTAGTCTGTTTGGGCTGCTATAACAAAACACTACAGATTAGGTGGTAGCTTATAAACAACAGAAATTTTTTCCTGGTAATTCTGGAGGCTGGAAGTCTGGGATCAGTGTGCCCACGTGGTTGGGTGAAGGCCAGACTTCTTGTAACCTCACGTGATGGAAGGGACAAGCAACTCTCTGGGGACTCTTTTCTAAAGGCACTAAACCTATTTATGAGGTCTCTGCCCTTGTGACCTATTTATGAGCGCTCTGCCCTCAAGACCTAATCACCTCCCAAAGATCCCACCTCTTAATACCATTGCCTGTGGTGTTTGGATTTCAACATATTAATTTTGGGGGAACGGTGAGAAACAATGTTCAGACCATAGGGTCTGTAGAGAAAGGACACTGTAAAGCTGAAAAGCATTATAAGGACTCTCTTTCAACTGCCTCATTTTCTCCCCTCCCTAAGGGGGACTTTATCTTGGCCCTGGTTGCTTCAAGGATGGTGGGTATGATATAGCTCTGAGATACCGCCTCTCCAAACTCTCCTTAAAGTTCAGTTTCTCCATTTCATTAAAGGAGGAGGAGGAAGAGGGAGAGGAGGTAGTTACCTTAATTGGTCAGCAGTGATGTCCTTCTTTTGCTGCTTTTCTGACTAACAGTAATTTACAATCAATGTCCTTTCCATGGTGGGTGACCAAACACTGACTCCTCATGGGACACACGTATAGGTTTGGGGGGGAGGCTTTGGAGGATGACACTGCACATTTCCCTGCACTGTAAGCTCCAGTCTGGCCCTTCTCTTTCCACTCCCCCTTGACTCTGGCCAAAAGAAGCCATCTTTTAGCCTCTTATTGGTGGGATTCTGTCACAGGTGAACTGAGCTCTTGACTGGGGTCCTGCCAAGATAGCTCAAGCCCAGCTGCCTTCTCTGTTGGTCACACGGCCTGTGGGTAACTCTGGCATCATTTCTAGGGTTGTCATGAACAACTCTGTCCGTGTCTTCAGGGACTTTGTGAGAATGTCTTTTGGACATACACCCAGGTACAGTATTTCTGGGTCATATGGGACATGTATTTATTTTGACTAGTGCCCAGTTGCTCTCCAGGAAGTTTGCACTGCTCTGTATTTTCACCAGCAGTGGACAAAGATTCATATTTAACAACATCTCTGCCGATAGTTAGCATTATTCAGCTTTCCAATTTTTGCCAGCCTACAATCACTTAACTTGTATTTCTGTAATTGCCAGTTGTTTTGATTTGTCATCTGTTTGTCAGCATCTTGAGTTTCTTCTATGTTGGATATTCATATTTCCGACTGATTTTTCTATTTGGGTTGTTGCCTTTCACTATACATTTGTAGGTGTTTCTTGTATATTCTAAACATTAATCCCTGATTGGTTTTACACTTTGCAAATATCTTCTTCCATTCTGTCAGCTATATATTAACTTTATCCATAGTATCTTTTATTGACCAGAAATTCTTCACTTTGACGTAAACAACTTAATTACTCCTTTTTCTTTGTTTGTGCTTTCAAAGTTTTGTTTAAACAATCCTTCCTTCGCCTCAGATCTGTAGCTATTCCACATTTTATTCTATCAGCTTTCTAGTTTTATTCTTCACCTTTAGATATTTACTCCTTCGTAGATTCCTTTGGTGTGTAGGGTTAAGCTGGGATTCACTTTTTGCAAACCATTTTACTAAATAATTCATTGTTTCCCCATGAATTTGTGATGCTATCCTTATCTTACATAAAAGGGTCCCCTCTACATGGTTTATCCCTGAGCTTCCTATTGTGTTTTTTTGGTCCATATGATTGTTCTTATGACAATATCTTTTTTTATTATTATGAGTTAAAAGTATGTATTTATATCGGGCAGCTTGCCCTTCTTTTTTTCATCTTTTTAAAGTTTGGCTTCCTATTAATAAAATTAATTTATTTAATTCTTTAAAAATCCAACTGGAAATGTGATTGGTATTACATTGAATTTATAGAATAATTAGGAATAGTGAATATCTTTGTAATGTTAAGTCATCTTACCTAAGAGAATAAAATGTCTATTTAATTTTGTAAATCAACTAGTATACCCTTTATTAGGGTTTTTATGTTTTCTCCATACCATGTGTTCTTATGTGTTCATGTTGTGTGTCCTTGGTTAAATTCATTACTAGATATTTTATAGCTTTTTTCCTTTTCTTTTTTTTGCTATTGTTATGTTTTCTAGTTGGTTATTGCTGGGGTAAGTTAGTGCTATTGATTTTTTAAGTTGTTATTTTCAGGTAAATTTCTGAACTTTCTTATTTCTAATTGTTTCATTTGGTGATAATTCTGTGGTTTTATTAGGAGATGGTAACATCTAGTGCAAATAGTGATCATTTTTCTCTTTTTCTTAATTATTTTTCTTTCCTTTTAGTATTGGTAGGACTTCTAGTACTGTATCAATCAGTTGTCATTTATTGGGTATGGTTCTATAATTTGGAGGGTATGCTATCTGTGTTTTTCCACTAACTGTAGTGTTTGCTGTAAGATTTTGGTATATAAGGTTTACCAGTGAGAGGGAGTTCTCTTCTAGCCGTAGTTTGCTAAGATTTTTGAAAAAGATAAATAGGTCCTGAACTTTATTAAAATCTCTTTGCCTCATTTAAGTAATGATATAACTTTTTTCCACTCTACTAATAAGATAAATGGCATTGATGAGTTTCATGGAGTGTAACTAATTTTGCGCTTCTGGGATTAACCTCATTTGAGCATGATGTCAATTTTGGGGTCTTTTTTTTCCAAATGAACTGTTGGATTCAATTAGCTGGCGGTATGACCTTGGGGAAGCCATATGACCCTTCTATGCCTAAATTCCTTATCAGTAACATGGAGATAATAGTCAAGGAGTTGTCTTTGAATTACATATGTTCAGGGCTTAGGCAAGTTCCTGACATAATAAAACCTATGTAAATGCTTATAATAAAATTTTTTTTGCAGTCAGTTAAATGAGCTTCTAATTTTCTTTTCTTCTGTACTATCTGATTTTGATAGCAAAATGATACTAACCCCCAAATGAGTTGGGCACCTTTGGACTTTTTCTTTTAATTAATTTTTATAGGAGTATAGTTGCTTTACAATGTTGTGTTAGTTTCTACTGTATAGCAAAGTGAATCAGCTATATGTATACATATATCCCCCTCTTTTTTGGATTTTCTTCCCATTTAGGTCACTACAGAGCATTGAGTAGAGTTCCTTGTGCTATACAGTAGGTTCTCATTAATTATCGCTTTATACATAGTAGTGTATATATGTTCATCCCGATCTCCCAATTCATCCCACCCCGCTTTTCCCCCCTTGGTATCCAAAGCAAGCACATTTAAATAGTACTTAATTACCCTCCTGGTTTGAGAGGGTTTTTTTGCCCCTCTTTTTCAAAAAGACAATAATGACTATTGAATATGATGTTAGCTGTGGGTTTGTCATGTATGGCCTTTATTATGTTGAGGTGTGTTTCCTCTGTGCCTACTTTCTGAAGAGTTTTTACCATAAATGGATGTTGAATTTTATCAAAAGCTTTTTCTGCATCTATTGAGATGATAATTATGGTTTTTATCCTTCAGTTTGTTAATGTGGTATATTACACCGATTGATTTGCGTATATTGAAAAATCCTTGCATTCCTGGGATAAATCCTACTTGATCATGGTGTATGATCCTTTTAATGTACTGTTGGAGTCAGTTTGTTAGCATTTTGTTGAGGATTTTTGCATCTATATTCATGAGTGATATTGGTCTATAATTTTCTTTTTTTGTAGTATCTTTGTCTGGTTTTGGTATCAGGGTGATGGTGGCCTCATAGAATGAGTTGGGAAGTGTCCCTTCCTCTGCAATTTTTTGGAATAGTTTCAGAGGGATAGGTGTTAACCCTTCTCTAAATGTTTGGTAGAATTCACCTGTGAAGTCGTCTGATCCTGGCCTTTTGCTGGTTGAGTGTTTTTAAATTACTGATTCAATTTCAGTCCTGGTAATTGGTATGTTCATATTTTCTATTTCTTCCTGGTTCAGTCTAGGGAGATTGTACCTTTCTAAGAATTTGTCCATTTCTTCTAGGTTGTCCATTTTATTGGCATATAGTTGCTCGTAGTAGTCTCTTATGTTCCTTGTATTTCTGTAGTGTCAGTTGTAACTTCTCCTTTTTCATTTGATTTTATTGATTTGGGCCCTTCCCTTTTTTCTTGATGAGTCTAGCTAAAGATTTATCAATTTTATCTTTTCAAAGAACCAGGCTTTAATTTCCTTGATCTTTCCTATTGTTTTCTTAGTCTCTATTTCATTTATTAGAGACAATAATAAATGGGATAGGACAGATGTTTAAACAACATAAACAACCCTTAAACAGGGTACAGACCTATGAGTAGTAAATCTAGAGATCTAATGCACAGTACAGTGAATATAACCAACACTGTTATATTATAATCATCAAACTTACTAAGAGACTAGATCTTAAGTATTCCAGCCACTAAAAGGAAATGATAATGTTATGTTATAGAAGTTTCATGTTATAGTGTAGCTAATTATTGCTACAATGGCAGTCACATTACAATATATAAATGTGTCAAATTATTGTGCTGTACACCTTAAATTTACACAATCTTGTATGCCAAATATATTTCAATAAAAATATTAGATCTAAAAAAATAAAATAAATACAATAAAAATTATTAAAAAACAACAAAGAGAAGAACTAGCTTTGGAAAAACATGGTATCTTTTTAGGTTGGAAGCTAGCAGTCTAGGAGTTTGAGGGAAGAGGGGTTGGAGGAGTAGATTTTCCAGTTCGTCCAGGTAGCTCACATATTTTCATCTACTCGTCACCCAGCAGAGATTTTGCAATGCTTTCACCAGGGCGACTGGAACTCATGTTGCTGATTTCTATAGTGGAAGGGCAGGCTTTGATCATCCCAGACTACTGTGGAGAAATGCGAGAACTGGCCTGGAAGGGTTTCTTCTCTTGCGAGTGGTTTTGGCTCTCATTGGCCCCAGGCTGCAGTTTTCTACCTCTCACACCCACCCAGTAAGAAAAGCATTTTGTCCCCAGGGTTTCATGAGCCTATGCATTTTGTTTGTGCATTAGCTCCTGTAACCCATACTTCTATATTCCTCTCAGACTGTGTAGAGGAACCCAATAGCCCTTGCTCTTTGCCATCTGTTCTGGACTAGGACACCATGATTGTACTTTCACTTTGGTAATGTGCTGGTTTGACTTAGTAGTCCTGACATGCCCAGGGAGCATTGAGACTCAGAGAAAAACTTTTCATCTTTGGCACATTCTCAATGCTGTGACAAAGGACACAGTCTCAGGTGATTGCTCTGCTGGACATTGACTGGGGGCCTTGTTATTAACTAACTTCAAATGAAATTTTTAAAAAAGGATATTTTTCACATTGGCATTTGAGAAGTTGTGCTACAGGAAGCAGTACATACTTGTCCTTTCACTTGACAGAGAACACAAAGTACTTCGGATTGTTCATGGCTCCCTCAACGCATTTCAGCAAAAGAAAAGCTGACATTTTAAATTTATTGCCAATCCTAGAGAAGAGCTTACTAAATTCTTCACTCAGCTGAAATGTAGCCACGAAGCTACCATTAATTATATTAGTTATATAAGTAGGCTCTAATCAGTCACTAAATTAAATTAAAACATCCTTCTGAATTTCTTTCATTCTGTTATATTTGGTTTAGACCTGATGAGTATATGTAAAATATTGGTTGTCGTCGCCACTAGCAGTTATCAAATGAAAACAATACATTATTTCACAGAGGGTCTTAGACCTTGTGTTGGGGTATGTATGGAAGTGTAAAGCATGTAGTATAATGCGGCTGCATTTCACATCGGCCTAATCTCTCTCAAGTATAGATATTAGAGTTTTATCTCTCATATAATCACCATTACTTTTGACATCAAGGACTCCATTTCCTATTTTGGGTGCTTTATGGTTCTGTTCATCACTGCACAGGGGAATCTGTCCATCTGAGGCAGTTGAGATTAAGTTTAGCAAAGTCCCAGCTACAAATGGACATCACTTCTGCCTGCAATTGTTAAATGTGAAATTCAATCATTAAATGACTTATTCGCACCAGGGAATACCCTCAGCAGATGACAAGAAGAACAGCTAACCTGCATCCTCAACAAAAATGACATTAAAATATTCTCTTAAACTTACTAACTTAATAGCACAACACGTGTTTATTGAGCATCTTCTAGGTGTCAGGCACTTTTCTACACTCAAGGAAGATACTGCAGGGAACAAGTTAAGTCAAGTTCTTCCCCCATTATTAACAAGGAGACAAAAATCAACAAAGTATGAAGCAAAAATAAGTTCTATAAACATACTAACAGTGTGAGATGTCACTGACTGGGGACCTACTTCTGCTTGGGTGGTAAAGGAAAGGCTTGTGCAAAATGACATCTGAGCCAATGCCAGAGTGGTATGCAAAGCTTTGGAGACAGAGCTTCCCAGGCGGAAAGAGGAGCAAATACAGAGGCTCAGAGGCTTGCATTTTCATGAAGAGAACTAGGGTCAGTGTGGATTGAACTGGGTGATGGAGGGAGAGAGCAGTGTGGAATAAGATTGAAGAGGTGGATAGAAGCCAGTTCATTCAGGGATTTTGAACCCTGACCAAGAGCTTGGATATTATTCTAAGGGTAATGGGAAGCACTTCCCATCCAATAGCAGTCCTGCCATCTATGCCTTTAAAATGTATTCAGAATGTGACCACTGCTCACCTTACACCAACACTTTCACTTATTTTAATCAGGAAAATGGCAGGATCAAATTCAAGTAAAAAAACAAACAGAACTCTGCTGTTTACAGAATGGCACAGAATGGATTGTGGAGAGGAAATTATTTTATGGTCCAGTTGGGAGATAATATTGGCTTGGACTAAGGTGGCAGCAATGAAGATGGTAAAAAATGGACACATTTGGGGTAGATTTGGAAGGGGTAGTTTGACAGGGCTGCTGTTGGATTGGATATGGGACATGAGTGAAAGAAAGGAATAAAAGACAGCTTCTAGGTTTTGGAATGAGCGGTTAGGTGAATGGTGGAACAATTTACTGAGGTGGAAAGATTGGAGGAAGAACACATTTGGGGTGGAGAGAGCCAGAGTTTTGGGTTTTTTAAAAAAACTTTTATTGGGGTATAGTTGATTTACAATGTGTTAATTTCGGGTGTACAGCAAAGTGAAGCAGTTATACATATACATATATCCACTCTTTTTCAGATTTTTTCCTCATATAAGTCGTTACAGAGTATTGAGTAGAGTTCCCTGTGCTATACAGTAGGTCCTTATTAGTTATCTATTTTATATATAGTAGTGTGTATATGTCAGTCCCAATCTTCCAGTTTATCCCCCCCCGTAACTGTAAGTTTATTTTCTACATCTGTAAAAGAGTTTTGTTCTGAGATACAAATTAAACATTCTGATGGTGTTGTCAAGAAAGCAGTTGGATATACAAGTCTGGACTCCACTGAGTTGAGAGCATATATGTGGTATTTAAAGATATATACAACACTATGTATAAAATAGATAACTAATGAGAACCTACTGTATAGCACAGGGAGCTCTATTCAATGATCTGGGAAGGAAATCCAAAAAAGGGGATATGTGTACATATAACTGATTCAATTTACTGTACAGCAGAAAGTAACACAACACTGTAAAGCAACTATATTCCAATAAAAATTAAAAAAAAAAAACCTGATGACACACAAAAGGAGATGCACGATGTTTATAAAGCTGAATGTTTGGAAGACTCAGCGCTGCCACATCAGATGTTTGGAGATACCCAAGGAGGCAAAGAGTGAAGCCTTGTGGCAAATCCAATGTCGACCTTGCTTTCACTGGGAACCAGAGCTTTGCACCATGCTGAGCATTTTGCTATCCATGAAATCCACATTTGAGTCAATCACTGGGAGCAGAGCCAGTTCGATCATGTGGCTCTCTAATGCCCAGCTGAGAACAGTAATATGTTTTGGAACAACTTAAGGAAACCCAGAGGACTGTTGACTAGCAGGGCATCCCGACATTATTAGCTTCCTTCTGATATGTCAGTGTTCCCAGTGAATTTTAGTTTTCCCCAAGGTTCTTTCTCATCTTGAAGGCAACAGTGGATGTGCTTCTGGACTCTCAGATTTGCACTGAACTCAACTGATATTTCTTTTTAAGACTTGAGAGGATCATAAGTTACAACAGGCTTTTTGGCCCCAGAGCAGTCATGGCCCTCAGCTGTGGCAAATGTGGGCAGTAAATATGCGCTTTGATGGACTAGACTTTTGTAACCAGCCCCCCTCCCCTCCCCCCTGTCTTGGAAGGAATAAAAGGAAACTTTATAGACATAAGGAGATAAAGAATATGCTTTATAAAATCAAAATATGATTTATAAACAAGAAAAACACTCCAATAATTTGGGCTCAAGTTGGGACTTCCAGTTAAAAAAGTCTTAAATTTCATAGTGCTTTGATAGTGTTTTTGTAAAATTTCACATGATCCTCAGCATACAGTACCATTCCATTTGACCTCTATTTGCTCAGTGATAACATTTGATTGAAGTCCTGGAATTCTTGTCTCAACAGGTTTATTAACCTCAGTGTTGCAGGTCCTAACACTTAACAGTTCCTATAATCAGTTGTTGCTACTACCAGTTTTGCAACATTCAAACTTTTATCACGTTAAGAAAATGATAGCGTAGTCAGAAAAGTATGTTAATGTTGGTTCTAAACAAGTTACTTAAATTCTCAGTGAAGTAGTGGAAGGAACACTGGCTAAGTTTGATGACATTAAGTGTTAAAATGTGGATTTTCCTGCAACAAGCTAGAGGACCTCGGACAAATTTTTTTAAACCTCTTTGATTCTCAATTTCAACATCTGTGCTTTGGGGATAAAAATATTAACCTTCTAGTGCGTCATTTATTCACTCCAGAAATTTGCTGAGCAGCTACTCTGTGCTAGGCACTATTCTAAATGTTGGGATACAATGCTGAATAAGATACTCAAAGTCCCTGTCCTCATGAAGCTTGCCTTCTAGCTGGGGAAGACAAACAGTATGTAATTAAACAGCTCTGACAGTCTTAAGTGTTATGTAGGATACACATTAGGATAATGTGGTAAGAATGCCTTGGCTGATGGGGCAGCCCAGCATCATACCTGGTGATCGGGGAAGGTGCCTCTGAGGATGTGAGATTGAGGATGGCCTGAATGACAAAATGGCACTAGCCTTGTGAGGGGTCCGGGCATGTGCATTCTATGGACAGGGAGTAGAAGTACAAAGGACTTAAAGTAGGTGAGAATGTGGAGTGTTTTAAGTACAGACAGAAGATGGGTCTAGGGGAAGGCAGGGGCCGGATCACGACGTAATGCATTTCAACCATAGTAAGGATTTGGATTGTCTCTAAGGGCATTGTAAGTCATTGGAAACGTTTAAGAAATGTAATGACATGGTTTGATTTGTATTTCAAAAAGTTGACTGCTGTGTAGAAAATGGACTATGGGGGAATTCCCTGGTGGTCCAGTGGTTAGTACTTGGCGCTTTCACTGCCGAGGGCCAGGGTTCAATCCCTGGTTGGGGAACTAAGATCCCACAAGCGGCACAGCCAAAAAAAAAAAAAAGGACTATGGGATAGATGTTAAGAATGGTAACAGGAAGAACAGTTAGGAAGCTATTCTAGGTACGAGATGATGGTGGCCAGGACTAGTGAAGTAACAATGGAAATGGAAGTGATGGATTGGGGATGTATTGTAGAGGAAGAAATGTCAAAACTTGCTGATGGATTGAATTTGACGGGTTTAAGAGAGAAGTCTGGGATAAGTCTTAGGTTTTTGGTTTGATGGGAAGAACCAATCAAATGGTGTAAGACTTGGGAAGAAACTGGTTTGGGCAAAGAAACGGAGAGTTCCCTTTTGCATATGTTAAGTTTAAGTTGTATTTTAGGCTCCAAGTAGGGATATCAAAGAGGTATCTAAGAATAAGAAGTACAATATGCAAACTAGAGCTCAGGGCAAAGCTCTGGGCTGGAGATATAAATTTGGGAATCATTGGCTTTGTTGATATTGAAAGCCATAGGCCCGGAAGAGGACTCAGGGAGAAAGAATGAACAGAGATTAGGAGACCTGGGGCACTCCAACACTTAGATGTCATATTCAAAAGAAAGAATCAGCTGAAGAGTTTGAAAAGGAGTAGCTTGCAGGCAGAAAAACACAAGACAATGTTTTATGTCTAGGAAGGGGTTATTTGTATCTATTGCTGCTGAGAGGTAAATGAGGATAGAGACGTGGCCTTTAGGTTTGTTCACAGCGACGCAAAACAAGTGCACTTGCATTGGAGTGATAGGGACAAAAGCCAGACTGGAGTGGATTGTTATGAGAATTATAATCAACACAAAGCAAGTGTCTGGTACACAGTGTGTGCTTAACATATGGCAGGTATTACTGAGAAATTATAATTTGGTGGCAGATTTTGTGGGTTGCTTATAGCAGCCATTCTCCTTGCCTCCTTCTCCCATCCCCTACTTCATTTTTCTGGCAGACACCCCCCCACCTCAATTTGTTCAAGTTTCCCACTCTCCCCTATGCCTAAGGATGAGCCATTATTAGTCTGGGTCACTCTTGGTGGTCTCTTTGCTCTTGTCAGTGACCAGTTTCAGCACAGGAATGCAACTCAATCCCAGCCAGTGCGATCTGAGAGAAGTCTGGTGAGGGCTTCTGGACAAGGTGTTCTTTGCTAATAAAAGGATATTCATGGGAAGAAATGCCCCTGTTCTTCACTGAATTACGTCTGTTGGGGATATCTGGAATTGTTGCAGCCATCTGCATAGCAACTGAGAGAGACAGGCTGTGGATGGCAGCGTGGAGATAGGGGAGGCCATCTTTGTAGACCTAGTGCTCAGTCTCGTGGGGGTAGTAAGGCACTCTTTAAGTCAGTGCTTCTCAGGATATGAATCCCACAAAGCTCTGTACGATGCTGATTTTACTTATAAATTACCTAGTGCCAGACGGTCTAAGCTTTACTTAATATTTTACAGATGAGTAAATTGAGATCAAATGAAGTTAAGTGATTGGCCTGGGGGATTCAAACCTAGGTTCCCTACCTACCGTGTGAATGCCTTATCTCTGTAGGTCACAGTAAGTAAGTAGGGCATCTGTAAATAAAGGTGTATTTATTTGGTATCTGTTTTTAAAATGATGGGTTGTTTTAAAATTTATTTTCTAATAGTGCCAACTGGTTTGAGACTGAGTTTCTCCTTTTGTCAACTAATGAGCCTGGAAATGCTGAGGAAATGTGTATCAGCAATCCTTGGTCCATGTATACATTGGGTGACAATGTGCTTGACTAGAGGTACCAGAATCCAAGTTTGGTACAGATTAACAGTCTAGTTGTTTACATTGCTAATTTTAAAACACATATAAAATTTCAAAAAACTATTATTAATTTAGGGCTTAATATATGATCTATCTTATATTCAGTGCTCTAAGTACATTGTTTCACCAAATCTTCACTGAATCGTGAGCTCCAAGAAAATAATGATTTTCTGCATTTTTATGATTGAGGAAAGTAAATCGTGGAGAGTTTTAATGTATGTTGTTCCAAACTACTGGATTTTAATCCAGGTTTGTCTCATTCCAAAGGCCATGCTCTTAACAATCCAATGAATACATTAAATTTTAACTAAAATTGTGGCATAAATGTGCAGGCTACCTAGTACACTGAGGTAGCATGTTGTCTCTAAAAGGGTTTGTGCATAGAAAAAGCCTGGGAGGAGGCAGATCAGATCAGCAATAGTTTTTTTTGCTGTTGGGAATTACAGTTAATTTTTATTCTCTTTGATAGATCACTGTTGTTAAAAGAAAAACTTGTATGTGCTGTTTTTAAAAAGTCAAGATTTTTAGTTTACAGATCTGGTCACCAGATGCTGGACAGAGATGGATTTCCCAAGGTAATGTAGGACCACTTTGCTACCAACCACCAGGCCAGTTGGGCAGTTGTCCCTTTCTTTTTGTCTTTCATTGTAACTTTCACTGTAGTGCTAAGGGAAGAGACATCAGTCCTCTTTTTGTTCACCAAACTCTTGCAGGCTTCTTTCTATAAACCACAGATGTCTTCTTTCCATCTCTCTGGGCAAGACTGAATAATCGGAGTTTTCATGTTCTAAAGACAGACAGAAACCAGTTGCCCAAGTATTTATTTTGTGTTGGATTGATTGGTACTCTTCTTTTTTGCATTTTCTTTTCGCATCATCTGTAGATAAAAGAGGCTTACTTATTGAGTCGCTGGGGTTCCTTTTCTATTAACTCTAGCTAAAGCCACGTACTCAACCACAGGATAGTGGGTGATTACTTAGTAAATAACCCCGATCACCTCTGAGATTCCTCCTTCATCAATATATGTAGAGCAAACAGAACCTTGATAAGACCCAGGTTGATTGCAAAATGAGTTTCCTGTATATGTTGCCAACAATTTTTTTTCCTGACGGCTTAGTTATGTTTTGCAGGTTTATATGCTTTTTAGAATTTGCATTCTGCCACCTTCATATAAAATTTTGAGCGATATTTACGGAATGCTGTTAGTAATATTGTAAAATACAGGTGGCCAGGTTAGAATTGAAATAACTCTGCCAAAGATTGAGGAGAAAATTTTATAACTTATTAAGTATTTCAGCCAGGAAATGACAACCGTTCTTGTGATAAGAACCGAAATACTGTCAAATTCAAGTGATGGTGTTATAAGAAGACATTAAAATTTCATGATATGTCCTGAAATTTGAGTTATAAAGTGGATATTTAATGAATGACACTGTCCTTCACTGCCATCTATCCTTCAGATTTACTCTGTTGTGTTAAATCCTTAAGCGCATAGATTTTTTTTACAGTTAAATTCGAGCTCAGTAACACATCGCCTATTTTCCTTCATCAAAACATTGCCAGTTTTGGTCGTTGCACTGCCTTCTACCCCCATCTTTCAGTTTGTAGTACAGACCACAGTGGCTTTCTGAATCACATGAGGAAGAGCGCTCTCCTTTCTCTTCCTCTCCCAGATTTTAGGCCTAAATCATTTTCAAGGTGAAATGGTTAACAGAGAACTCGAAAAGTTAGCTCTGTCTAAAGTGCCTGATTGGCCTGCCTCAGCCAAAGGTGATGACCTCGTTCTTCGTCCCCTCAGGGAAGAAGGGAAATGCCTGCACATTATCCTACAGAGACAGTAGTATGATGCTGTGTGTAGGGGAATGTCTCCTAGTTTAGCTCAAATACTTATGTAAGTTCACTTTACAACTTGAAGGTAGAGAAATGAATTCTTGATTATGTGCACTAGTTTTACAGTGTCAGAAGTATTGCTGAACCTGTAGAAGACAAAAGAAATAGGCATATATCTATGTTAAACCAACAACAAAATCTTCAGTACTTAAAAATGTTGGTACATTTTCTTTCAAAAATATTTTATTCATATAAGCACACAAATATATCTATGTATGTAATTGAGGAATTTACTCTCTATAAAATTTTGTTTTCTTTTCCCTGCATGTAAATGCTACTTTATAAACATTTTCTTATTTTATCAATAGGTATTCGGAAATATTTTTAAATAGCCAATGTATTTAACTATTTATAAATTTTAGGGCATTTAGGTGTTCACAATTTTTTTTCTGTTATAAATAGTACTGCAATGTATACCTTGGTTCATAATCTGGCATTTGTATAGCACCAACTGAGGGTCAGGTACCTTTCTAACCTCTTTATATGTACTAAGGATATGAATCCTTCCAACAGGCCTTAGAGATGGGTACTATTATGACATTCATTTTATAGTTGAGGAAACTGAGACGTGGGGAAGCTAGTTTCCAAGACCACACACTGGCAACTGGTAGGGATCAAATCCAGTCCAAGCAGTCTGACACCAAGATCTCCATAAACACCCTGAGATTTTCATTTCATTTCTTAATATTTTCTTAAGGGTAGACTTCTAGAAGTATAATGAATGGACTAAAGGGTATGAACTTATTCAGGCTCTTAATTAGTTTATACGAAGGATGCACCAATCTGTATTTTCACATCGCTTTATGGGGAAGCTTGTTTTACTACGTTTTTATCAACGTTGAGAAATATGAGCAAAAATCTTTGGTCAATCTGAGAGGTGAAATTTAATATTTCATGTTGCTTTATTGGCATGTCTGTGTGCATAGTAGCATGGGCTCCAGTTTATCTGTGCTTGAATCCCGGGGGTATCTCTTTATAGGATGGTTGTGAGAATTAAGAATCAATACATGGGCTTCCCTGGTGGCGCAGTGGTTGAGAGTCCGCCTGCCGATGCAGGAAACACGGGTTCGTGCCCCGGTCCGGGAAGATCCCACATGCCGCGGAGCGGCTAGGCCCGTGAGCCATGGCCTCTGAGCCTGCGCGTCCGGAGCCTGTGCTCCGCAAGGGGAGAGGCCACAGCAGTGAGAGGCCCGCGTACCGCGAAAAAAAAAAAAAAGAATCAATACATGCAAGGCTCCTAGAACAGACCTTGTATACAGGAAGCAATAAATAAAACTAATAAATATATTAGTATTTATTTGGTAGTGATGGGGTTCAGAACATACTGCCCCAAAATATGGCATACTTAATATTTTAACTTGAAAGAATATAAGAAAACTGCAGGTCCTGGAAGGACTCTCTGACCTTCCCCTTCTCCCCTGAGCAGGTCATAAAACCCTCTTGTGAGTGGTGCCCTCCCTATACTGGAGGAAACGAATACCCGAATACCCGTATCTCCAAAGATGAGGGACACCAATAGGAATGTGAGCACACAGCCTTGCTAAGTTTCTCCCAGTTTATTACCTTAGCTCATCACCCTTTGTCCTATCATATCTTTCCATGACTTCCTTCATCAGACCTCGTATTAAAACGCTCAGGTTTAACCATTTCTTTGGATTTTCATTTCCTTATGAAGGTTCCCATGTCAGGTAAAATTTATATTAAATAAACTTTTATGCTTTTCTCCTATTAATCTGTCTTTGTCTGGCCAGTTATAGAGCCCCAGCTGGAGAACCTAGGAGGCTAGTAGGAAAAGGAATCTTTCCTCCCCTACTACAGTAAAGGTGAATGTTGTTTCTTGTGTTTCTTGGCCACTTGTGTTTTTCTTTTGCAAATATCCTATTCATGTACTTATTTTCAGAAAGTTCTTAGAAAAAGGATTCCCTACAATATTCTTTTAAGATAGTATTGCAGTATTTTGTCTTTATTAAGGAAGGAAAAGAGACAGAGTATTGATTGAATCAGACTTAACATTTGAATGAAACTCTTAAAATCTATAGAGTGCATTTAAGAAAAACAATAGTGGGAGAGAACACCTTCTTTGGCTTCAGCAATCGATGTGTAGACCAGAGCATGTATTGCTTTTGTAATTTATCAGTAAAAAGAAAGATAATGGAAAAAGCCAAGTTTCGGTGTAATAAGAAACACTACAAACACATTTCATTACAGAGCTCAGAGGACCATGCAATAATTCATATCTTTGAATTACAGAATACATTTTGAGTTTGACATTTTGTGATGAGAACACTGAAATGTTGCAGCTAGTGTGGGGAGAAATGGGCTTAGTGTATAATTAATGGAGACAAGCCATTACAGAGAACAAAAAAATAAAATTAAATCAAATAAGCATACGTGTCAACTGCTGGGGGGAGGTGGAGTAAAGTGTGAATCATCGTATTTTGGATTAAAATAGCATGCTTTGATAATTGTAGTGTGGGGCTTTATATCCATTCTCCTGCGGTGCTAAGCGTCCTCACTGAGTTAAGTAACATTAGCTGTGACATTAAAGCAATCAACAGAATTAGCATGAACCTAGAGCCAGAACATTTAAAGCAGAAAAAAAAAGAGCACAGATCTGTAGGTCTGCAGAATGCTCATGAAAGCTAGCAGGCTCACCAAATTCTTGTTCTAGTTGGCACAAGTCCACTGGACTCCCAGTGAGCAGGAAAGCCAAGGAATGGGAAAGGGTGCACTAACCCAGATTATTAACGACATTAACAGCAACAGTCAGTGTTGAAGTGTATACTCTGTGTGTGCCCAGTGCAGGGCCCTTCGCATACAGCTCTTCATTTCATCACCACAACCCATTAGGGAGGGTTTATGATCCCCACAAAAGCCTGTAGCTGTTAAGAGGCATCGCTGATGTTCAAAGCCAGGTCTCTTTCCAAAGCCCATGTTCTTATTCACCTGGAGGTGCTGCCACAGTATCTCTTCCCTAACCCTATTAGTTTCTGCTGTTGTCTACTTCTGTCCCAATTTTTCGTTCCTTCATGCATTATATATCAAATAGCAATGAGATTCTTAATAGGCGCCCTGCCCTGTGCTAGATGCCCTCGATACAGCAGGGAAATCAATGCCTGTTTCTTCCATTCATGGAACTTACAGTTGATCAGAGGACACTGAGAATTACTAATCATCATCATCAAACAGCATTTATTAAGTACCTAGAAAGTGCAGTCTCTGTCATTTTTGCAGCAGTACTTTACTTTGGTGTTATCACCTCCACTTCACATATAAGGAAAGGGGCTCAGATACATTTGGTAGTTGGTTCAGTTCAGATTTCAGCCAGCTGTGAAGTGTCTGGTCTGCGATGCCAGCCTTGGCCTTTAGGATGTTCTGTTGCTTCCTCACGACATCACCCTGCCTCATTACTATGCCTCTAGATTCTTCAACGAATTTCTCATCAGGAACAGTCCCTGTGCCACCATCTTTTGCATTTTTTGCCTCTACCATCTTGTCACTTTCCCTCTAAGTTACTTCCCTTGTCAGAATCTCCCACAGATAGGATCATTTCTGTACAAACTAATGTGTTCAAAGTAATGTGCTAATACTGTCTCTAATAGTCTCACCTCCCATGAGAAACACACATGCACATGAACACACACACACACACATGAACACACACACACACTTTAGCCATAGGGGCATATATTAAATGAACTAATATTCAACATGATAATTAAACATTTTCTGGAAAAGTCAGATTATAGTAGCTTTTTGCTTTTCAAGGCACACGTAGTGCGAATTCAAAGCAAGTTTCAGCAGCAACCGCATTAGCTGTATTGCCTCTAAATCAGTCTTCTTTTAGGATGCTTCATAATCTTTGGTAATGTGACATGACTTAGACACATCATCCCAAATCATTTCAATCACTCCTGTAAATGTGTCATAACCATATCCTAGCTCTGGCAAAGTGATAAATTTCCCCTCTACTGTAAACTATCTTCTCTGACTTGTGAGAGTATCTGTCTAAGGAATACATGGGCTATAGGAAGCAGCTCTCTCTTTATATACTGGAAGTTCTTTGAAGAGCATTAAAAGATTTCAACATAGAGTATCTTAATTAAATAAGTAATACAGGTGCCTTCAGGGCTCCTACCTTGGACTGTGATTGATGGATACCCTGTCCAGGTGTCACTACAGTTGCCCTACTGCTAGCTGTCTGGCAAGTTTTCAATCCCTCTGTTAGTCTAAGTTTACTCCTTTTTAGAGTTGAGATAATATCTGTAGTGGCTTTAAAACTGGCCCCAAATTCTATGACATACCTCCCATCAACAGGTTGGGTCTGTGTCCCCTCTCCTTGAAATGCGTGGGCTTGTGACTGCTTGACCAATAGAGTACACTGAGGTGATGCCATGTGACTTCCAAGCCTAGTTCATAAAGGTCCTGCAGCTGCCATCTTGCTCAGGGAACACTTGCTCTTGGAACCTTATGCCTCCATGCTGTAGTCTTATTACCCAGAGTGCACCAAGCACTGCAGTTGACAGTCTCAGATGAGCCCAGCCTTCTAGCCATCTCCACTGAGGCACTAGACATGAAAGCAAGGTCATCTTGGGTCCTCTAGATCAGTCCATCTGGCAGCCAGATAACACCAAGTGACTGTCATCGACATGATGTAGAAATTTCACCTCTCCAAGTCATGACTAAATTTCTTACACACAAAATCATGAAACATAATAAAATTGTCGTTGCTTTAACCCACTATGTTTGGGGTAGTTTGCTATGCAGCAATAGGTAAGTAAAACACTTATCTCATTCATCGTGAAGGAGGTAGCAAGACTCTTAGCTTAGGGCCTGACCTCTGGTAAGCACTCAGTGAATGCTATTTTTATTTCTTGAGCATCTACTATGGTCACAAACACACATAAAGTGTTTTGAGGCATAGGAAAGAAGTGTAAGATATACTTTTTTCTCTTACAATTTTGGGAGTGGCAGTAAGGATGAATACACATGAAAAGATAATGTACATTTTGTTAGAGTAATAAATGCTATAATTGCTGTAAGTGTTTAAAGAAAGGACAGGTAAGTCACTGTGAAGAAAGTGGTTCTTGAAATCTGAGGCCCCCATCTTCAGGAAGAGTAAGGGAATATTTGTTCCAGAGACTGTGCAAGATAATTGATCTGATTTTAATTCACGTTGCATAGATTAAAAGACAAGAGAGGTGATGCATATGTTTTGGTCACCTCCTATTCACCCTGTTGGTGAGGGAGGGATTCCTGCACTAGGGCTATGGGGATGGGAATGGCTGAATACAAGTTACTTGATAGTGGACAGATGAGATTGATAGCAGTTCAATAGTTGCATATATCCACAGTGAGGGGAGGAAGACATTGTATGTGGCTATGCAGGGTCACGCAGGTTTGTGCTCAGGAACAGAATGAACAACCAGGGGATGTGGGGGGCAGGCTTTATAGAATCAGGAGGGTGGAGTGACCCATGGTTTCCAGGAGGGGATGTGACTTGGCTTGAATATTTCTTAGGACTTGGAACTGAAACTCGATACTCAGGGATAAGGATCCTCTGCCTAGGTCCTTTGATGGAAAGTGTTGTCTGGGTAGGCAACCTTACTCACAGAAATAGACTGGAAAGGGAGACTTGCTGTCGGGCCACTGGAGACCCTCCTGGTTTTATCAGTTACATACATAAAAAAGCAGCACGTGATATTGAGCATTCATTTTTGGCCTTAAACTACATTATAATCTGCTCAAGATGGCAAAGCCAATGAAAAGTGCAGCTTGGTTTTGAATCTGAGTGTGTCTGGCCCAAAGTCCTTCATGAGCTCAAAGTCCGTGCACTGGATACAAATGAAGGAGTGGACAAGTTTATGAATACCACTGAGTGTGTGCTGCCTCTTTCTATGTCATCCTCCTCTATTTCACTGAATTTAGTCTAATCGCGAGGCACCCGATACCCTAAGAATGTTCATGAGTATCTTATTACAGTTATAAAAGATGTCACCATTGGCAGAAGTGAGGTAAAGTGTACAGAGGGGTGTTTTTGCAACTTCCTGGGAGTCAATAATTATTTCAGAACAAAATAAAATTTTAAAACGCTCAGGGGCCTAAGGTTCCTGGCTTTGGAGATGGTCACTGTAGTCACTATAGGGCAGCAGAGTCATGGTCAAGCTTGCCATCTACATGGGCACTTTTCACTGTTTCTCACCCCACCTCATGTCCTTAGTCTCTCCATATCAAGCCTAATTCTGGGTAATTATTAAAATCACTCTCTTGCACCCACTTCCAATTCCTTGTCTCTCGTTTCAGCTTCCTTGTGTTCATTGGCTAAACTGCAGCCCTGGTTAAATCCAACTCTGCCTCCACTGTGTCTTTACCAGGAGACCTGGATCCTGTGGGAGAAGAGCACACAGCCAGGCTGACTGGTGTTTTTTTCTTACATCTTGTATCTTCAGTGCCAAGAATAGTGCCTGACACATAGTAAGCAGTTAATATATATTTGTTTAATGAGTGAGTGAATAAAGGGTCATCTCTTGAGGGCTTCAGGCATCTAGGCAGCCATAAAGATGGCTGTATTAAGGACAGTAGACACATTCTCCCCTTCTCTTTTATTCTGTTTACAGTGTCTCCCAAATTCAGTCTGAGTAGAGCCAGCATTCAACAGGAAACTCTAAAGAGGGCTCTGATATTTATTAGTTCCTGAATGAAGTCTTCTTATATGTCACTCCAAAAAGTGGCATATAAGAAGGAGGAGACATTCATTATAGACATTATCTGATTTGAGGATACCTTCCACTTAGGTAGAGAATCCAGTTGTGTAAGTGAAATGACAGAAGGCAATGAAGATGCCTCTGTCCAAATATCTTGATTACTTTCTTAAAACTGAAATCCGAGAGACCTTCAAGGTGGCGGAGGAGTAAGACATGGAGATCACCTTCTTCCCCACAAATACATCAGAACTACATCCGCTGTGGAACAACTCGTACAGAACACCTACCTAACACTGGCAGAAGACCTCAGACTTCCCTAAAGGCAAGAAACTCCCCACGTACCTGGGTAGGGCAAAAGAAAAAACAGAGACAAAAGAATAGGGACGGGACCTGCACCTCTGGGAGGGAACTGTGAAGGAGGAAAAGTTTCCACACACTAGGAAGCCCCTTCACTGGCAGAGATGAGGGGTAGCTGGTGGGAAGCTTTGGAGCCATGGAGAGAGCAGCAACAAGGGTGCAGAGGGCAAAGCGGAGAGATTCCCGCACAGAGGATCGGTGCCGACCAGCACTCACCAGCCCGAGAGGCTTGTCTGCTCACCCACCAGGGTGGGTGGGGGCTGAGAGCTGAGGCTTCGGCTTCGGAGGTCAGATCCCAGGGAGAGGAATGGGGTTGGCTGCGTGAACACAGCCTGAAGGGGGCTAGTGCACCACAGCTAGCCAGGAGGGAGTCCGGGAAAAGGTCTAAAACTGCTTAAGAGGCAAGAGACAATTGCTTTGGGGTGAGCGAGGGGATTCAAAGCGCCGTCTAAACGAGCTCCAGAAACGGGCGTGAGCCGCGGCTATCAGCGCAGACACAAGAGACGGGCATGAGATGCTAAGGCTGCTGCTACAGCCACCAAGAAGCCTGTGTGCAAGCACAGGTCACTCTCCACATGTCCCCTCCCGGGAGCCTGTGCAGCCCACCACTGCCAGGGCACCGTGATCCAAGGACAACTTCCCCAGGAGAACACACGACACGCTTCAGGCTGGTGCAACGTCACAGTGACCTCTGCTACCGCAGGCTTGCCCCGCATCCATACTCCTCCCTCCCCCCCCCCCCCCGCCTGAGTGAGCCAGAGTCCCCGAAGCAGCTGCTCCTTTAACCCCGTGCTGTCTGAGCAAAGGACAACCTCAGGCGACCTACACGCACAGGCGGGGCCAAATCCAAAGCTGAACCGAGGGAGCTGTGCAAACAAAGAAGAAAAAGGGAAATCTCTCCCAGCAGCCTCAGGAGCAGCGGATTAAATCTCCACAATCTACTTGATGTACCCTGCATCTCTGGAATACCTGAATAGACAATAAATCATCCCAAAATTGAGGCAGTGGACTTTGGGAGCAACTGTAGACTTGGGGTTTGCTTTCTGCATCTAATTTGTTTCTAGTTTTATGTTTATTTTAGTTTAGTATTTAGAGTTTATTTATCATTGGTAGCTTTGTTTATTGATTTGGTTACTGTCTTCCTTTTTTTAAAAAAAAATATATATTTTTTCTTTTTCTCTTTTTGTGACTGTGTATGTGTATGCTTCTTTGTGTGATTTTGTTCATATAGCTTTGCTTTTACCATTTGTCCTAGTATTCTGACTGTCCGTTTTTTTTTTGTTTGTTTTATTGTAGTTTTTAGCGTTTGTTATCATTGGTGGATTTGTTTTTTGGCTTGGTTGCTCTCTTCTTTCTTTTTTTAAAAATTACTTTTAAATTATTTTTATTTTTAATAATTTTTAATTTTAGTAACTATTTTATTTTATTTATTTATTTTTTCGTTCTGTCTTTTTTTTCTCCCTTTTCTTCTGAGCCATGTGGCTGACAGGGTCTTGGTGCTCATCCGGGAGTCAGGCCTGAGCCTCTGAGGTGGGAGAGCCAAGTTCAGGACATTGGTCCACCAGAGACCACCCAGCTCCACTTAATATCAAACAGCAAATGGGGATATATGTATATATATAGCTGATTCACTTTGTTTTAAGGCAGAAACTAACAAACCATTGTAAAGCAATTATACTCCAATAAAGATGTTAAAAAAAAAAAAAAGGGCGAAAGTTCTCCCAGAGATCTCCATCTAAATGCTAACACCCACCTCCACTCAACGACCAGCAAGCTACAGTGCTGGACACCCTATGATAAACAACTAGCAAGACAGGAACACAACCCCACCCATTAGTAGAGACCCTGCCTAAAATCATAAAAAGGTCACAGACACCCCAAAATACACTACTGGATGTGGTCCTGCCCATCAGAAAGACAATATCCAGTCTCATCCACCAGAACACAGGCACCAGTCCGCTGCACCAGGAAGCCTACACAACCCACTGAACGAGCCTTAGCCACTGCAGGCAGACACCAAAAACAACGGGAACTACGAACCTGCAGCCTATGAAAAGGAGACCCCAAACACAGTAAGTTAAGCAAAATGAGAACACAGAGAAACACACAGCAGATGAAGGAGTAAGGTGAAAACCCACCAGACCAAACAAATGAAGAGGAAATAAGCAGTCTACCTGAAAAAGAATTCAGAGTAATGATAGTAAAGATGATCCAAAGTCATTGAAATAGAATGGAGAAAATACAAGAAACATTTAACAGGGACCTAGAAGAACTAAAGAGCAAACAAACAGTGATGAGAAACACAATAAATGAAATTAAAAATTCTCTAGAAGGAATCAATAGCAGAATAACTGAGGCAGAAGAAAGGATAAGTGACCTGAAAGATAAAATAGTGGAAATAACTACTGCAGAGCAGAATAACGAAAAAAGAATGAAAATAATTGAGGACAGTCTCAGAGACCTCTGCGACAAGATTAAACTCACCAACGTTTGAATTATAGGGGTCCCAGAAGAAGTAGAGAAAAACAAAGGGACTGAGAAAATATTTGAAGAGATTATAGTTGAAAACTTCCCTAATATGGGAAAGGAAAGTCAATCAAGTCCAGGAAGCACAGGGAGTCCCATACAGGATAAATCCAAGGACAAACATGCCAAGACACATATATTAATCAAACTATCAAAAATGAAATACAAAGAAAACATATTAAAAGCAGCAAGGGAAAAACAACAAATAACATAGAAGGGAATGCCCATAAGGTTAACAGCTGATCTTTCAGCAGAAACTCTGCAGACCAGAAGGGAGTGGCAGTACACATTTAAAGTGATGAAAGGGGAAAAACTACAACCAAGATTACTCTACCCAGCAAGGATCTCATTCAGATTCGACAGAGAAATTAAAACCTTTACAGACAAGCAAAAGCTAAGAGAATTCAGCATCACCAAACCGGCTTTATAACAAATGCAAAAGGAACTTCTCTAGGCAGGAGACACAAGAGAAGGAAAAGACGTACAATAACAAACCCAAAACAATTAAGAAAATGGTAATAGGAACATACATATCTATAAGTACCTTAAATGTAAATTGATTAAATGCTCCAACCAAAAGACATAGACTGGCTGAATGGATACAAAAACAAGACCCATATATATGCTGTCTACAAGAGACCCACTTCAGACCTAGGGACACATACAGACTGAAAGTGAGGGGATGGAAAAAGATATTCCATGCAAATGGAAATCAAAAGAGAGCTGGAGTAGCAATTCTCATATCAGACAAAATAGACTTTAAAATAAAGACTGTTACAAGAGACAAAGAAGGACACTACATAATGATCAAGGGATCAATCCAAGAAGAAGATATAACAATTGTAAATATTTATGCACCCAACATAGGAGCACCTCAATACATAAGGCAAATGCTAACAGCCCTAAAAGGGGAAGTTGACTAACACAATCATAGTAGGGGACTTTAACACCCCACTTTCACCAATGGACAGATTATCCAAAATGAAAATAAATAAGGACACACAGCTTTAACTGATACATTAAACAAGATAGACTTAATTGATATTTATAGGACATTCCATCCAAAAACAGGATATTACACTTTCTTCTCAAGTGTTCATGGAACATTTTCCAGGATAGATCATATCTTGGGTCACAAATCAAGCCTTGGTAAATTTAAGAAAATTGAAATCATATCGATTATCTTTTCCGACCACAAGGCTATGATACTAGATATCAATTACAGGAATAAATCTGTAAAAAACAGATAGGATCATTTCTGTACAAAGTAATGCACATGGAGGCTAAACAATACACTATTAAATAACCAAGAGACCACTGAAGAAATCAAAGAGGAAATAAAAAAATACCTAGAAACAAATGACAATGAAAACATGATGACCCAAAACCTATGGCATGCAGCAAAAGCAGTTCTCAGAGGGAAGTTTATAGCAAAACAATCCTACCTCAAGAAACAAGAACATCTCAAATAAACGACCTAACCTTACACTTAAAGCAATTAGAGAAAGAAGAACAAAAAACCTCAAAGTTAGCAGAAGGAAAGAATTCATAAAGATCAGATCACAAATAAATGAAAAAGAAATGAAGGAAATGATAGCAAAGATGAATAAAGCAAAGCTGGTTCTTTGAGAAGATAAAATTGATAAACCATTAGCCAGACTCCTCAAGAAAAAAAGGGAGAAGACTCAAATCAATAGAATTAGAAATGAAAAAGGAGAAGTTACAACTGACACTGCAGAAATACAAAGGATCATGACAGATTACTACAAGCAACTATATGCCAATAAAATGGACAACCTGGAAGAAGTGGACAAATTCTTAGAAAGGCACAACCTTCTGAGACTGAATCAGGAAGAAACAGAAAATATAAACAGACCAATCACAAGGACTGAAATTGAGACTGTGATTAAAAATCTTCCAACAAACAAAAGCCCAGGACCAGATGGCTTCACAGGCAAATTCTGTCAAACATTTAGAGAAGATGTAATACCTATCCTTCTCAAACTCTTCCAAAATATAGCAGAGAGAGTAACACTCCCAGCTCATTCTGCGAGGCCACCTTCACCCTGATACCAAAACCAGACAAAGATGTCACAAAGAAAGAAAACTACAGGCCAATATCACTGATGAACATAGATGCAAAAATCCTTAACAAAAAGTACCAAACAGAATCCAACAGCACATTAAAAGGATCAGACACCATGATCAAGTGGGGTTTATCCCAGGAATGCAAGGATTCTTCAATTATACTCAAATGTAATAAACCACAATCAGTGTGATACACCATATTAACAAATTGAAGGATAAAAACCATATGATCACCTCAATAGATGCAGTTAAAGTTTTTGACAAAATTCAACACCTATTTATGATAAAAAACCCTCCAGAAAGAAGGCATAGAGGGAACTTACCTCAACCTAATAAAGGCCATATATGACAAACCCACAGCCAACATCGTTCTCAATGGTGAAAAACTGACACCATTTCCTCCAAGATCAGGAACAAGAGAAGGTTGTCCACTCTCACCACTATTATTCAACCTAGTTTTGGAAGTTTTAGCCACAGCAGTCAGACAAGAAAAAGAAATAAAAGGAATCCAAGTTGGAAAAGAAGAAATAAAGCTGTCACTGCAGATGACATGATACTATACCTAGAGAATCCTAAAAATGCTACCAGAAAATTACGAGAGCTAATCAATGAATTTGGTAAAGTAGCAGGATACAAAATTAATGCACAGAAATATCTTGCATTCCTATACCCTAATGATGAAAAATCTGAAAGAGAAATTAAGGAAACACTCCCATTTACCATTGCAACAAAAAGAATAAAATACCTAGGAATAAACCTACCTAAGGAGACAAAAGACCTGTTTGCAGAAAATTATAAGACACTGATGAAGGAAATTAAAGATGATGCAAACAGATGGAGAGATATACCATGTTCTTGGATTGGAAGAATCAACATTGTGAAAATGACTCTACTACACAAAGCAATCTACAGATTCAATGCAATCCCTATCAAACTACCAGTGTCATTTTTCACAGAACTAGAACAAAAAATTTCACAATTTGTATGGAAACACAAAAGGCCCCGAATAGCTGAAGCAATGTTGAGAAAGAAAAATGGAGCTGGAGGAATCAGGCTCCCTGACTTCAGACTGTACTACAAAGCTACAGTAATCAAGACAGTATGGTACTGGCACAAAAACAGAAATATAGATCAATGGAACAGGATAGAAAGCCCAGAGATAAACCCACGCACATATGGTCACCTTATTTTTGATAAAGGAGGCAAGAATATACAATGGAGAAAAGACAGCCTCTTCAATAAGGTGTGCTGGGAAAACTGGACAGCTACATGTAAAAGAATGAAATTAGAACACTCCCTAACACCATACACAAAAATAAACTCAAAATGGATTAAAGACCTAAATGTAAGGCCAGAAACTATCAAACTCTTAGAGGAAAACATAGGCAGAACACTCTATGACATAAATCACAGCAAGATCCTTTTTGACCCACCTCTTAGAGAAATGGAAATAAAAACAAAAATAAACAAATGGCACTCAATGAAACTTCAAAGGTTTTGCACATCGAAGGAAACCATAAACAAGACAAAAAGACAGCCCTTAGAATGGGAGAAAATATTTGCAAATGAAGCAACTGACAAAGGATTAATCTCCAAAATTTACAAGCAGCTCATGCAGCTCAATACCAAAAAAAGAAACAACCCATTCCAAAAATGGGCAGAATACCTACACATAGACATATCTCCAAAGAAGATATACAGATTGCCAACAAACACATGAAATGATGCTCAACATCACTAATCATTAGAGAATGATTACTACAATGAGATATAATCTCACACCAGTCAGAATGGCCATCATCAAAAATTCTACAAACAGTAAGTGCTGGAGAGGGTGTGGAGAAAAGGGAGCCCTCTTGCACTGTTGGTGGGAATGTAAATTGATACAGCTCCTATGAGAACAGTATGGAGGTTCCTTAAAAAGTAAAAATATAACTACCATATGACCCAGCAATCCCACTACTGGGCATATACCCTGAGAAAACCATAATTCAAAAAGAGTTATGTACCACAACATTCATTGCAGCTCTATTTACAATAGCCAGGTCATGAAAGCAACCTAAGTGTCCATTGACTGATGAATGGATAAAGAAGACGTGTCACATATATACAATGGAATATTACTCAGCTGTGAAAAGAAAGGAAATTATTTGTAGTGAGGTGGATGGACCTAGAGTCTGTCATACAGGGTGAAGTTAAGTCAGAAAGAGAAAAACAAATAGTGTATGCTAATGCATATATATGGAATCCAAAAAAAAAAAAAAAATAGTTCTGAAGAACCTAGGAGCAGGACAGGAATAAAGATGCAGACATAGAGAATGGACTTGAGGAGGGGGACACAGGTAGGGGGAAGGGTAAACTGTGATGAAGTGAGAGAGTGGCATGGACATACATACACTACCAAGTGTAAAGTAGATAGCTAGTGGGAAGCAGCTGCACAGGGAGATCAGCATAGATCAGCTCAGTGCTTTGTGACCACCTGGAAGGGTGGGATGGGGAGATGCAAGAGGGAGGAGATATGGGGATATATGTATATGTGTAGCTGATTCACTTTGTTATAAAGCAGAAAGTAACATAACATTGTAAAGCAATTATACTCCAATAAAGATGTTAAAAAAAAATAAAAAGAAAATAAAAAAATAAATCTTCAGGAAAAAAACCTGAAATCCACTAGCAATGATACATAAGCGTTGCATTTTATGCTATAATTTAGTATCTGAAAATAAAACAAGCAATTAACAGTTATTTCCATACCTTTTTTTATGAGTTAATTTGAGTGATATTTCTACCCTTGTTTTTGCTACATTTATTTTATTTTAACAACTTTAACACAGCGGTCTCTCTTAACAGATTGCCTTTTCTCCAAGGGTAGTGAACACAGACTATTGCTTTGTACTTTCCTAGTGCTTAACACGGTGCCTTTGTGACTTCCCTGGTGGTCCAGCGGTTAAGACTTCACCTTCCAATGCAGGGGGTGCAGGTTCAAACCCTGGTCAGGGAGTTAAGATCCCACATGCCTCCTGGCCAACAAAACCAACACATAAAGCAGAATATTGTAACAAATTCAATAACGACTTTAAAAATGGTCTGCATCAAAGAAAAAAAACTTAAAAAAAATACAAACCACCACAGTGCCTGGAACATAAGAAGCAGTTCCTAAATGTTTCCTGGAAAAAATAAAGATGTGAATGAATTTGTACACAATCATATTTATCCCACAATACTCTCAGCAATCCTCCTACATAGGCACATAGTAAACTTTGAGATGGGAGGAAGTTATGCCTTTTTTTGTATGGTGGGAGAAAGATGATTATGAAATAGGAAGTGGGAGAAGATCCGTCATGATAACTGGACCACAGTCATGTTCTCAGCACAATTTTGGTAGAATGTATATGGAAGTGGAGAATCTAGAAATTGATATTTTGTATTGTTGTTTAAACGTTTTATTGTGATAAGAAAATAACATGAAATCTGTCCTCCCAACAAACTTTGGATACATTATTGTTGATTGTAGGTGCACTGTTGTACAACAGATCTCTAGAGTTTATTCATCTTACTTAACTGAAACTTTATATCTGATGATTAATAACTCCACATTTCCACCTTCTCTGCAGTCACTGGTAACTACCAGTCTGATCTTAGATTTTATGAATTTGACTATTTTAGATACCTCTTATAAGTGGAATTATATAATGTGTTTATTTCTGTGCCTAGCTTTATTTCACTTAGCGTCATGTCCTCAAGGTTCATCCATGTTGAATGTTAAAACAAATTTCTAGGCCCAAGATGGAGGCACTCCTGTTCAGGGTGCCATGTTAGCAAACCAAAACTTAGATAACGTCTGTGTACCTGTAAATGTTCCACTTGACTGGAAGCGTAGTATATCCTGTCAGCCAGTCCCCAAACACCAAGCCAACTCTGGGCTCTATACTTACTTCCTTGTTCCTTGATCATTCTAAATAAGGTCATATGTGCAACCACAGCCAATCAACTTAAGCCCAATACTTCTTGTTTCCTGCTTGCCTTTTTCTATAAAGGCTTGCAGCCCTTTTCCCTTACTTTGCTGTTCTCGGCACTCTTGATGGTGGAGCCTGGCTGCTTCAAGAAGTGTTAAATAAAGTTTGTATTACCTATATTATCTTATTTAATCATTTGACATGTTGCATATTGCAGAATTTTCTTCTTTTTTAAAAGCTGAATAGTATTTCATTGTATGTATATACCACATTTATTAATTTTTAACTTTTTAAATATAATTTTTTATTGAGTTATATTTGATGCACAATTATATGATTACAGGTGTACAATATAGCAATTCACAATTTTTAAAAGTTATTCTCCATTTATAGTTATAATAAAATATTGGCTATATCCTCTGTGTTACATAACATATCTTTTACCTTATTTTATACATAATAGTTTGTACCTTTTAATCCCCTACTCCAGCTTGCTCCTACTCCATCTTGCTCCTCCCCCCTTCCCTCACCCACCTAGTAACCACTAGTTTGTTCTCTATATCTGTGAGTCTGTTTCTTTTTTGTTATATTCACTAGTTCGTTGTATTTTTTAGATTCTACATGTAAATGATGTCATAAGTCTTTGTCTTTCTTTGTCTGACTTACTTCACTTAACATAATATCCTCCAAGTCTATCCATATTGTTGCAAATGGCAAAATTTCCTTCTTTTTTATGGCTAAGTAGTATCCCATTGTATGTATATACCACTTTCTTTTATCCATTTATCTGTCGATGGACACTTAGTTTGCTTCCATATCTTGGCAATTGTAAATAATGCTGCTATGAACACTGGGGTGCATGTATCTTTTTGAGTTAGTGTTTTTGTTTTTTCTGGATAAATACCCAGGAATGGAATTGCTGGTCCTAGGGTAGTTCTATTTTTAGTTTTTTGAGAAATCTCCATATTGTTTGTCACAGTGGCTGCACCAAGGTACATTCCTACCAACGGTGTGCAAAGGTCCCCTTTTCTCCACATCCTTGCCAACATTTGTTATTTGTGGTCTTTTTGATGATAGCCATTCTGACAGGTGTGAGGTGATATCTCATTGTGGTTTTGATTTGCATTTCCCTGATGATTAACGATGTTGAGTATGTTTTCATTTGCCTGTTGGCCATTTGCATTTCCTCTCTAGAAAAATATCTATTCAGATCTTCTGCCCATTTTTTAATTGGGCTATTAGGTTTTTTGATGTTGAGTTGTATGAGCTGTCTATATATTTTGAATATTAACTCCTTTGATCAGATAATTTGTAAATATTTTATCCCATTCAGTAGGCTTTTTGTTTTGTCAATGGTTTCCTTTGCTGTGCAAAAGCTTTTAAGTTTAATTAGCTCCCATTAGTTTATTTTTGCTTTTATTTCCTTTGCTTTAGGAGACAGATCCAAAAAAAATATTGCTATGATTTATGTCAGAATGTTCTGCCTGTTTTCCTCTAGGGTTTTATAGTTTCTGGTCTTACATTTAAGTCTTTAATCCATTTTGAGTTTCTTTTTCTGTATATGGTGTTAGAGAATGTTGTATGATGCCAGCATCACCCTGATACTAAAACCAGACAAACATATCCCCAAAAAAGAATATTACAGGTCAATATCACTGATGAACATAGATGCAGAAACCCCCAACAAAATATTAGCAAACAGAATCCAACAATACATTAAAAAAGATTATATACCATAATCAAGTGGGATTTATCCCAGGGATACAAGAATTTTTCAATATCCACAAATCAATCAGTGTGATAACGTCACATTAACAAATTGAAGAATAAAAATCATATGATCATCTTAAAAGATGCAGAAAAAGCTTTTGACAAAATTCAACATCCATTTATGGTAAACACTCTCCAGAAATTGAGCATAGAGGGACCTTACCTCAACATAATAAAGGCCATATATGACAAACCCACAGCTAACTTCATACGCAGTGGTGAGAAGCTGAAAGCATTTCCTCTAAGATCAGGAACAAGACAAGGATGCCCACTCTCATCACTTTTATTCAACATAGTTTTGGAAGTCCTAACCACAACAATCAGACAAGAAAAAGAAATAAAAGGAATCCAAATTGGAAAGAAGAGGTAAAACTGTCACTATTTTCAGATGACATGATACTATACATGTAAAATCCTAAAGATGCCACCAAAAAACTACTAGAGCTCATCAATGAATTTGGTGAAGTTGCAGGATACAAAATTAATATATAGAATTCTGTTGCATTTCTATACACGAACAACAAACTATCAGAATGGAAACAATCCCATTTACCATCACATCAAAAAGAATAAAGTACCTAGGAAAAAACCTACCTAAGAGGTAAAAGACCTGTACTCCAAATACTACAAGACGCTGATGAAAGAAATCGAAGATGACACATACAGATGGAAAGATATACTATGTTCTTGGATTGGAAGAATTAACATTGTTAAAATGACCATACTACCCAAGGCAATCTACAGATTCAGTGCAATCCCTATCAAAATACCAATACCAAAATACCATTTTTCACTGAACTAGAACAAATAATTTTAAAATCTGTATAGAAACTTAAAAGACCCCGAATAGCCAAAACAATCCTGAGGAAGAGGAACAGAGCTGGAAGAGTTATGCTTCCTGACTTCAGACTATACTACACAGCTATAGTCATCAAAAAGTATGGTACTGGCACAAAACCAGGCACACAGATCAACAGAACAGAATAGAGAGCCCAGTAATAACCCCCTGCACTTATGGTCAGTTAATCTATGACAGAGGAGACAAGAATATACAATGGAAAAAAGACAGTCTCTTCAATAAGTGGTGATAGGAAAACTAGACAGCTACATGTAAAAGAATGAAATTAGAACATTCTCAAATACCATATGTATATACCACATTTAGAAATTAATATTCTTAAAACCACCCATGCCCAGGTACCCACTGAAAAATGATCCTGCATTCTCAGGGCTATGATACACTAGGCTGAAGACTGCTCTGTAGAGGGTAAGCTCTGTAAGAGCTATCTTGGACACCACTAAATCCTCTGAACTTATCATAGTGCTGGACCCATAATAAGTACTCTAAAAACATTCATTGAATAAATAAATGAATGAGATAGGCCCATCACTGTTGTTGCTGTTTCTTCAAATCTTGCTTCTTAACTAAATCTGATGCCTGATTAAAAGCCACCTTCACTAACTCATCTTAATCCTGTTTATTAAAAAAAATTTTTTTGGCCAAATCCCAGTGTACGGGGCACAATAGAGACTCTTTATTGGTCTTAATGATCTAAAGGTACTTAGGGTAAGTCCATGTAAGTAGACTACCCACTAAAACATCCAGGACTTGGTTTTGCTGTTCTATATTTACTTGGATGACATGCTAGGAATTATTTTTCAGTTCAAATGATCTTTTCTGTCTGCTTATAAATTCTTATTGTTTCAGTGCCATCCATGGCTAATTCAAATAACCATTGAAAAAGAAAGTTCATACCATTTTTCCCCTTGAAAGTTTACTCTTTTTAGTTTAATTGCTATTGTTGTATTCTAGCAAGGTATTGCTGCAAACAAAGCTAAGATTTTTTATAGTGTAACGTTTTTTTAAAGCTACAGCAACCTTATAATCTCAATTCGATTGTCACAAATCATTTGTATTTATAATTAAGTTTGAACATTAGAGCCAGTACTTTGAGTCCGACTGATTCGAGATATATTTATTTAAGCTAACAAAATGAAATTATATTTAAGGCAGGACAAGAAATATTTAACATAAAATTCTCTCTGCTGTTTGAGCCACTGTCTCCTCCTCTTTAGTGTGCATTGTGCATCTACATTGTACCTTAACTAGATCCCCTTAGAAAACACAGGAATGCCTGCTCACCAAAGAAAGCAATTAACTCCTGGTGCCAGCAAGATAACTCCTTAGGAGATAACATTCCTCCTCAATCCTGTAAAGGGTCATGATGACCTACTACTCACCTTGTTGGACTGTGCAAACTGTCATTATGTTACTTTGATGTATAACCCTTTGATGTGTAACCCTTTGTCCCAAAAACTTATATAACTGTGCTTTGACTTCTAGTGGGGAAATAGTCCTCGGTAGTTCCTGAAAGACTGTGTCCTGCGTTATAATCCTCAGGTTAGCCCGAATAAAATTCTCTATTTCTTTCTTAGATTGGCTGTTGACTAAGATTTTTTCATTGACAAAGCCTTCATACTATCTGGGGCATATTGTTCAATTTTTCATTTAAAATAACTCTCTCAACATCATTTACCATTGACTGGGAACTTCTGAATTTGACTTGTTTCACTAATCCTGGCCTACTTGGCAATGCATTCCAAGTAACTTTATTTTATACAGGTTACATGTAGTGAATGAAAAGCAAGTATGATTTAATGCTTTTGGGGTAGAGAATATTTCAGAACATAAATATGTTTTCTTAATATGTGATTATAATGATGTCTTAAGATATAAAGACAGTTGGTCTAACAAATGCTAATTTTTCTTAATGGAGGTAGCATGTAAAAGCAACATCATAAAAATACCTTAGATATGTGTGTATCCCATAATTCTACAGATTATGTTAACCTTAGAATTTCCACATAAAAATACTAATAGTGTTCATTTAGACTCAGGTCTCACTCACTATTTAGCAGGGCACTCATACCCAGATCTTTCCATTCAGACTGGAGTTTATGTGAGTTTTTCACATGTGCTCCGAACACTCTCTTTCTAGACAGAGAATAGTATAAGAATACCCCCATTGAGAGGAAGGCAGAAAGGGAGGAACACATTCCTAGAAGTGGGAGCATTCCCTGATCACTGCTGACACACCTATTCACTAATAAACATGCAGTGTCTTAGTAATACAATTGCTATTACTATTACCACCACGTATCTTACTTCTCTTCTGCTTCCCAATGACCCGCGGTTCACTCTTCAACTTTATTTTAAAGGGACATCATCCTATCCTGTATTTGGGGTCAGGCAGTGGTGGCGGCAGCTAGTGAAAGGTAGAAACTAGGAGCAGGCAGCAGGGGGAGCCAGGTTGCAAGAAGCCAGGTGAAAACTGGTGGAGAATGGTCAGTAACATGAAGGCCATAGAGCCAAAAAGGTTCAAACCAGCAACAGGTTGTCCTGAAAACACAAAGCCTGAACGTGCCAAGGCAACACTTGGGAAGTAGGCAGAGAGAGTGATATCCATGTTCTTCTGACCCTGTCGCCTGCCCTTTCTGGGACCATCCTCTTGAAGCTCTTCTTTTGGGCATCCATGTCCTTTCCCAGCCTGCAGTGTTCACGCCACCTCAGAGCGGCTTGTACTGTTCTGGTCCCTTTTTCTAGTATAGACTTTTCCTGCTCAGGGCTGTAAACCTTGAGGAATTTGTTCTAGGTGATCTGGTGACCAATATATGCCAAGGGGGTAGTAGGTGCTACAGTGTAACGTCACCTTTTCCAAATGAAGTTCGTGCAACTTACATTGATGCATCTAGAAGAAATAGGAATTTCAGGCAGATCAGAAAGGAAACAATTTGGCAGAATAATTTGCTCTTTGATGCCTCCAAAATTTTGTCTCCTAAGAGGTCTTTCTAAAGTGTTCAGCATTCATAGAAGAGATTTGCCTCAGAATCATAGGATTTTATAGCTAAGGAGGGATTATCTCTGCCGTTATTTCCTAATGGCTCCCAGGACAGGTCTCCACAGTGGGTGCTCACACAGTGCTTGTTAATAAACAACATTAACAGAGAAATAAAAAACTTCTGTCCTATAATGACATCTGCTGTCACTGTTTGTGACATGCACAAAATACAGTGGATGAAATCCGTAATCGAAGTATGAAAGCAGCTTTTTACAGATGTCCTGGTACTGAATTGTTACAAAATAACGGCACTTCGATTGGTCTGTTTCATTCTAATGTGGTTGCTATAGGTGAAAGCAATTTTAGAGCAGTCTCTGTCTATGAATGGGAGAAGTAAATTGACTACTTAAGGGATTTTAAGGCTGCTGAAAAAACCCTCTGCCATCTGCTCCCTAAAATATCTCCCTTGCTTTCTGTTGCCTGAAATTCTGCAAATGGTGCTCCAGATTTTCCCTTCTGTTTCCTTTCTCCATGAAAATAAAATGACAAAACAGATTCACCTGGGGAGATAATAGAAAATTCCCCATGCTTGGACCTGACCCCCAGAGTGCCTGATTTTATTAGTCTGGATTAGGGCCCAGGTATTGGAATTGTTTTTAAAAGTCCCTGGTAATTTTAATATGCAGCCAGTGTCCATAAACACCGTTAGTGAAACACTAAAATGTTCTCATTTGCACCCTAGTGTGGGCATTTTGTTCTTGTTTTCTTTTCAATCATATCTTCCTCAAAAACAGGTTACTAGAAGGGAGAAGGACAGTAAAGAAAACTGTGGATTCTAAAGGAAATTGACGGTCAAACTGGAGAGACTGGAGTGGAAGACCTGGGGATTCCAAAAACCTGCATTGTCCATTTCACAATGCTTGAAGGTTAGGCTTGCTAGGATTAACGACAAACAATGGGGAAAAGACAAGCTGTAGCCTCCCCTGCCTTCCCCCGGGCATTTAAAGAGACCTCCACAAGTAGGTCGGGGGAAATAGCACGCACACTGATCTGTAGGCCGCAGGAGAAGTTTTAAGATGTTGCTGTCACAGTTGCTTCTGCCCTGCCAACCCATCAGGGAGCTGCATCGTCTCTCCTTTGAGTTGAAATTCCAGATTAATGGGCCTGAAAATTGGATTAGCTCAGTGACTGCTCAGAGATCCATGGTGAAATGAAAACAAGTCAGAATAGAAACAATCTGTGGCTAGGTGCTACAGAATCTTTTCAGCTTGGCGTTTTCAGGGTTAAAGTGAATCTGAATTGGTAATACAACATGGGCAAATCAAAGTTAGGGTTAGAGCTAAAATGTTCTAAAATGTTCTCAGGTGTCAAAATGTCATAGGGTGAACAACCAATACATAGACATGTTTTCTTTCCAGCTTTGAATCCTTTGCTTTTCTTTGCCTAGATGTTCCTCAGGTTTTTCAAAGCAGCAAGACTGGTCCAAGAGAATAAATAAATTAGAAGGGGCATAAAGGTAGCCTTTGTAAGGAGTTAACTTATCTTTTTAAACTGCTTGAGAATCCTAGAAGTATTTTGCCTCTTATGAACAAAAATGGAGGCATCTGACTGAGTTGGCTCCCTGGCATTGCTTTGGGGATGGATCTGTGCGGAGTTGGATTTCCTTTGAAGCTGAAGCCCCAGGGCCCCTCACTTGCACTAGCCCCATCTCAAGCCCTGCAAGGAGGGGCCCTAGCAGTGGGTTCTAATGGTCATATGTTTTGTAAATTTGAAAAAATATGTAATATTTTAATAGCAATCAGTTAAGACTATTTTCTCTACTCCAAATTTTCCTCTGACATGCTTTCTCTCATGGTATGTGGCCTTGGAGGGACTGTTTGCATTTTGGGGATCTGGCTAAGGGATTTATGAGATAAGTTGTGTAGCTTGCAGTCACTTTAGTATATACCTAAGTTATTGCTAGGTGTTCTAGTGTTCACATAGTTTACAGGGACACTCCTCTGCTCCCTATCTATATGCTCATCTGGCATCCTCACCTAAAGCTACAGTATCATGATATAAACTAGCTCCAGAAGTACGTTGGTAGGAAAAGGGGTGAAACAAAGCTTGGAATGTATGGAGCCAGAAACTAGTCCATGGAAAATTCTCTCAACTATCAGACATGTAGAATTGTAAATGGAGGATTCAGTTCGTATTGATACCTAATTAAAGCAGAAGTTCTTTCTAGTCAGTAACACTCCATCTTTTTTGTGTGTGTGTGGGATATACGTGAAATAGAATTGATCAGAATTACTGTGTTTATAGGACACAAATCTATAGCAATAGGGCCAACTGAAGTTGCATATTTTATGTACTCCAGCACATCAGATGGCACCTTAGAATATCTGATATATCTTGCCTAAGTTGGCAGTTTCAGACCAAACTGCAGGTAAAATTGTCTGCAATAAAATGAAGCAATCAACTGTGCTAGAAGAAAACAATGACTTATTCTGCTAGTCTCTGTATTGGAAAATGTGTCAAAATGATTATATGAAGAAGTGGTCAGAGTATGCAAAAAATGGAGGAAAAAGGTATTATAGAGGTGTTTTTGTTAGTTGATAGATATGTTATCTTTTTGGTTTTGTAATGTTTTCTTTTTTAGGCTTTTTTAAAAAAATAGATCTTTATTGGAGTATAATTGCTTCACAATACTGTGTTAGTTTCTGTTGTACAACAAAGTGAATGAGCCATATGCATACATATATCCCCATATCCCCTCCCTCTTGAGCCTCCCTCCCACCCTCCCTATCCCACCCCTCTAGGTGGTCACAAAGCACCGAGCTGGTCTCCCTGTGCTATGCGGCTGCTTCCCACTAGCTAACTATTCTACGTTCAGTAGTGTATATATGTCGATGCTATTCTCACTTCTCCCCAGCTTCCCCTTCCCCAGCTGTGTCCTCAAGTCCATTCTCTATGTCTACATCTTTATTCCTGCCCTGCCACTATGTTTATCAGTACCATTTTTTTCTTTTTTTAGATTCCATATATATATGTTAAAATGCGGTATTTGTTTTTCTCTTTCTGACTTACTTCACTCTGTATGACAGACTGTAGGTCCATCCACTTCACTACAAATAACTCAGTTTCGTTTCTTTTTATGGCTGAGTAATATTCCATTGTATATATGTGCCACATCTTCTTTATCCATTCACCTGTCGATGGACATTTAGGTTGGTTCCATGTCCTGGCTATTGGAAATAGTGCTGCAATGAACGTTGTGGTACATGTCTCTTTTTGAATTATGGTTTTCTCAGGGTATATGCCTAGTAGTGGGAATGCTGGGTCATATGGTAGTTCTATTTTCAGGTTTTTAAGTAAACTCTATACTGTTCTTCATGTTGGTTGTATCAATTTACTTTCCCACCAACAGCACAGGAGGGTTCCTGTTTCAGCACACCCTTTCCAGCATTTATTGTTTCTAGATTTTTTGATAATGGCCATTCTGACCAGTGTGAGGTGATACCTTACTGTAGTTTTGATTTTCATTTCTCCAACAATAGCAATGTTGAGCATCTTTTCACGTGCCTCTTGGCCATCTGTATGTCTTCTTTGGTGAAATATCTATTTAGGTCTTCAGCCCATTTTTTAATTGAATTGTTTGTTTTTTTGATATTGAGCTCCATGAGCTGTTTGTATATTTTGGAGATTAATCCTTTGTCCATTGTTTCATTTGCAAATATTTTCTCCCATTCTGAGGGTTGTCTTTTCGTCTTGTTTATGGTTTCCTTTGATGTGCAAAAGCTTTGAAGTTTCGTTAGGTCCCATGTGTTTATTTTTGTTTTTATTTCCATTACTCTTGGAGGTGGGTCAAAAAAGATCTTGCTGTGGTTTATGTCAAAGAGTGTTTTTCCTGTGTTTTCCTCTAAGAGTTTTATAGTGTCTGGTCTTACATTTAGGTCTTTAATCCATTTTAAGTTTATTTTTGTGTATGGTGTTAGGGAATGTTCTAATTTCATTCTTTTACATGTAGCTGTCCAGTTTTCCCAGCACCACTTAATGAAGAGGCTGTCTTTTCTCCATTGTATGTTCTAGCCTCCTTTGTCATAAATTAGGTGACCATATGTGTGTGGGTTTATCTCTGGGCTTTCTATCCTGTACAGTTGATCTGTATTTCTGTTACTGTGCCAGTACCAACCATACTGTCTTGATTACTGTAGCTTTGCAGTATAGTTTGAAGTTGGGGAGCCTGATTCCTCCAGCTCCGTTTTTTTTTTTTTTTTTTTCCTCAAGATTGCTTTGGCTATTCGGGGTCTTTTGTGTTTCCATATGAATTGTAAAATTTTTGGTTCTTATTCTGTGAAAAATGCCATTGGTAGTTTGATAGGTATTGCCCTGAATCTGTAGATTGCTTTGGGCAGTATAGTCATTTAAACAATATTGATTCTTCCAATCCAAGAACATGTTATATTTCTCCATCTGTTTATGTCATCTTTGATTTCTTTTATCAGTGTTTTATAGTTTTCTGAATACAAGTCTTTTGCCTCCTTAGGTAGGTTTATTCCTAGATATTTTATTCTTTTTGTTGCAGTGGTAAATGGGATTGGGGGATTTATCCCAGGGATGCAAGGGTTCTTCAATATATGCACATCAATCAATGTGATACACCATATTAACAAATTAAGGAATAAAAACCATATGATCATCTCAACAGATGCAGAAAATAGGCATAAAGGGAACTCCCTCAACATAATAAAGGCCATATATGACAAACCCACAGCAAACATCATACTTAGTGGTGAGAAACTGAAAGCATTTCCACTAAGATCAGTAACAAGACAAGTACGTCCACTCTCGCCACTTGTATTCAACATAGTTTTGGAAGTCCTAGCCACAGCAATCAGAGAAGAAAAAGAAATAAAAAATTGGAAAAGAAGAAGTAAAACGGTCACTGTTTGCAGATGACATGATACTAAACATAGAAAATCCTAAAGATGCCACCAGAAAACTACTAGAACTAATCAATGAATTTGGTAAGGTTGCAGGATACAAAATTAATGCACAGAAATCTCTGGCATTCCTATACACTAACAACAAAAATCAGAAAGAGAAATTTAGGCTTTTTAAAACTTATAATTTGTTGTGACTTCTTTTCTCCTTCTAAATAAATACCACTTTTATACCCTAATCTGATATTCTCAGTTTTGTATTCTTAAAGAGCTTCCAAATTAAGTGACAGGCTGCACAAAACTTGGATCTGGAGAGAAATTTTCACATTATGGACAAGTCATAAAGCATAATTGTCCAAGGGACTTGTGGGCCCTGAGCTGCTCTTTTTCTACTTGCTCAGGAGTCAGAAAGTTGGATTCTGTTCTGAATTTTGCCATTTATTGGCTGAGTGGTCAGACCCAGATCTCTGAGGAAGGGAAGAAGGGAGATTCATTGCTATTTATTGGACATCCAGTAGTAAAATGCCATTAGCATACCAGTGCTTTTCATCCCTGATCCCATTTCATCCTCACAACTGGTTTAAGAGATTGGAGGAAACTAAGATGGATGGATGAAGAGCTCACACCAAGTGAATGCACTGGAATTAGAATCTGACTTCAGGGGCTATGATTTTTGCCATCACTTACAGATTTAAGACTCTCATATTCCTCAGTTATAAAATTGTAATAATTATGTCTTATTTACCTGTTTCCCAGGGTTGTGTCAGCCATCAAATGAGGGAGGCTGTGAGAAAGGACTTTAAATATTATTCTATAAACATGAAAGAGTGCTTGAGGTGTGCAGCTCTGTATGCAGCCCATGTGATTTGGGGTATTAAATTATTCAACAATAACAGCTTTGAGATATTGCAGCAAGTGGAACTCCTCAAATGTGTTTCAAAAGTAGTGACACTGCAGGTTTTCTGTGCCCTCTGGGTTAGTTGTTTTCTGCTTGGACCCCAATAGAGATATGTCTCTTTTTACCATAGGAGCTCTTGGCTCCACCCAGAGCAGAGAACAGAAGCCTAGAAGGATAATCACGATGGTAACAAGAAACAAAGAGCTTAGAGCTAAGTTTGCAGAAAGAAATGACCATTAATACAAAGCATATTAGAGAAAGTTGTCATCCACCAAAAGCAGTTATTAAAATTTTGTTCATTTCAGTGAAGCTTGTGCTTTTGCAGAGTCTCAGAATAATATGTTAAATGTATTACAGACTTAAATTACAAGGTTACTAGTAGAATTTGGAAGATGATAAATCCAGACGAGACCAACACAGAGTCTGTTCTCCTGGCCAGGCTGGGTAAGGGAGATTAATTTCTTATTGAGAAGGAACTTTTCGTTAATATCAGGATAAAATTGTAGATTTATTTAGAGAAAGTTGTATATGTCAATTCAGGGTAAAATTGTAGAATTATTTAGAGAAAGTTCAAGTTAACTGTATTTTAATAAGTACAGTTTCTTCATTTCGAAGAATATGATTAGTAGTTCTCAATTAAGCCATTTTTTCCTTCAAATGATATGAATTTAAAAATAATTCTAGGTATTTTTATAGATAGGTACTTGAATGAGGTAGATCATACATTATTATTATAGTCAAGATTCTCTTTTCTGGAAAAAGGTAAAACTGGGTTAGAAGAACTGCTTTAAAAAGGTTTATTAGTGGGGCTTCCCTGGTGGCGCAGTGGTTGGGAGTCTGCCTGCCGATGCAGGGGACACGGGTTCGTGCCCTGGTCCGGGAAGATCTCACATGCCGCGGAGCGGTTGGGCCCGTGAGCCATGGCCGCTGAGCCTGCGCGTCCGGAGCCTGTGCTCCACAACGGGAGAGGCTGCAGCGGTGAGAGGCCCGCGTAATGCGAAAAAAAAAAGGTTTATTAGTGAATGGGCTACATGTAAGGCCACACTGAGATGTAGAATTTGATAGGCAGTTAAAAACTTGATCTTTTTCAGACAGAAATTTTAAAAATATATTTTAAACTTTTATACAGTGGAGGTGAGGAGAAACTTTTTTCTAAGAAGTTATGACGGGCAGAATCATATACAGACATCCCATGGAAATATTGCAGGTTCAGTTCCAGACCACCGCAATGAAGTGAATATTGCAATAAAGCCAGTCAGATGAGTTTTTTCATTTCCTGGTGAATATAAAAGTTATGTTTACACTATATGGTAGCCTCCTAAGTGTACAGTAGAATTATGACTAAAAAACAACTACATACCTTAATTAAAAAATACTTTATCGCTAACCATCATCTGTGACTGTGCAGAGTTGCCATAAACCTTCAATTTGTAAAACATGCAGTACCTTCAAAGCACAATATAGGAGGTAGGCCTTAATACTATCCAAAATATTTGTCAAACTATTTTCTATTTATCTAGTTCTTATCTTTGCATTTTTCTGTTATAATATTTTTAACTTGTAGATGCTATAGAGTTCCAAGACAACTTCTTAGAAGTACAGTTTTTTACTTTAGTAAACTGAACTACTCACCCTCATAAGCAGACCTATGTCTGGCTTTAGTTGTTTTTAGAACCTTAGCTCACTTTGCTGACATCTAACTCACTAAAATTATATATGGGTAGGGGGAAAATATTCAAAAGATAAAGTAGTAAAGAGATCATATTTGTGGTTACCAGAGGTGAGGGGTTGGAGGAAGGGAAATTGGATATAAGCAGTCAAAAGGTATGAACTTCCAGCTTTAAGATAAATAAGTACTAGGGATGTAACGTATAGCATGATAAATATAACTAACATTCCTGTGTGTTATACATGAAAGTTGTTAAGAGAGTAAATCCCAAGAGTTCTCATCACAAGAAAAAATTTTTTTTCTTTTTCTTTCATTTTGTACCTATATGAGATGATGGATGTTTGCTAAACTTATTGTGGAATAATTTCATGATGTATGTAAGTCAAATTATTATGCTGTATACCTTACAGTGCTGTATGTCAATTATATCTCAGTAAAACTGGAAGGAAAGAAAGAGATAAAGTAGTACAGTAAGGGGTGTTTTGAATTTTAATTTCATTCTGTCTACTTTAATGGGAGTGGGACCAATTTACGTTGTGTGACTTTTTCCCAGTGATGTTTTATTATTCATTAGACATCAGTGTCCCAAGCAACCTCCTGGCTTATCTGTCCATTAATCCAGCTCAAGGTCAGAGTTACTTATTTTGTTTTTCCTTGTCTAGATCTCTTCTTCTAAGTTATGTTTTGCTTGGTTCTTATTTTTAATCTCTATTTACATTTTGCTGTTTTATTTCATACTCTGCCATTAAGTCATATTAAATCTTTTGTGGAGAGTGATAAGGCATAAATCAAATAATATTGGCTGTTTCCATCTATCTTTTTTTTTTTTTTTTTCTTGCGGTACACGGGTCTCTCACTGCTGTGGCCTCTCCCGTTGTGGAGCACAGGCTCTGGACACGCAGGCTCAGCGGCCATGGCTCACGGGCCCAGCCGCTCCGCGGCATGTGGGATCTTTCCGGACTGGGGCACAAACCCGTGTCCCCTGCATCGGCAGGCGGACTCTCAACCACTGCGCCACCAGGGAAGCCCTGTTTTCCATCTATCTTACCTGTCTCCTTTGTTTTCATCTCTTCCATCTGCCTCAGAGTGATCAGAATTCTGATGATATGGTGGCCTGACACATCCACTCTCAACTCTAATCCAACTATCAACTCTGTCTCCATAGAGAAACAGGTGCTTAGACTGCAGGGTGTGTGGGAACACTCTGACCTTTCCAGGGGCTGCATGTTTAGGATGGTTCTTGATTCTGGGCCTGGCAGTTGGCCTGGGAGGAAAATCTGAATTCTTTTGTTCCTGAAGAAAGATTGTACCTCTGAGTTCTGTGGATCCCTCAGAGGAAGAGCCCTGCCATTCCATTCATTGTCATTCTAGGAAGACCTGCTCGTTGTCAAATCTTTGGAGAGGCCTTGATGCTCCTTATGTCAGAGATCAGCAATCAAGCTTTTTCCTGTGTTTGCAGAAAGAACTGAAGAGTTTCCAGTTTCATGTCCCTGTCTGTGAAGAGCAGTACTTCCTACCACTTGTGGGTTTCCATCACTTCCAGGTACCCTAGTAGCTTCTTATGTAAATCAACTCATGGGTATGCTAAGGAAATCATCACAATCTAAGGGGACCCAGCAGCAGTGTCTTTGAGATAGAACAAGGAGAGAGAGAGAGACAGTGTGTGTGTGTGTGTGTGTGTGTGTGAGAGAGAGAGAGAGAGAGAGAGAGAGAGAAAGAGAGACAGAATGGATAAAAAGAATAGGAAAGCTTCTAGTATAGTAATAAAACTGTTAGAGGAGGCAGATGATGATTAGAACAACCACAACAAAATGTTTTAAAAGAAGGCTCGAAGAGATTCTATTATAGCTTTATAAGACTTTCTGAAACTTAAAAATCTGATAATTTTTAAATTTAAAAACTGAGTGTATGGGGCTTCCCTGGTGGCGCAGTGGTTGAGAGTCCACCTGCCGATGCAGGGGACACAGGTTCGTGCCCCGGTCCGGGAAGATCCCACATGCCGCGGAGCGGCTGGGCCCATGAGCCATGGCCGCTGAGCCTGCGCATCCGGAGCCTGTGCTCCGCAATGGGAGAGGCCACAGCAGTGAGAGGCCCGCATACCACAAAAAAAAACCCAAAAAAACTGAGTGTATGAATTGAGGAAAGATTAGTCACTATAGAGACCATCCTGGAGGGTCAAGTAGAAGACAAAGAGAATGAAATCATGGGGAAGAAGCTGCAAGATTTGGGGCAGCATCAGGAGTTCTGAAATATGGAGAATAGAGATTCTAGAATGACGAAAAAGGAACAGATAGAAAGAAACATAACCGTTGAAATAACCACTGGGAAAAACAACATTGGATTGAAAAAAAGACTTGTATATTCATATTGGAAGTGCCCAGGCAGGGTCGATTTCCATAGCTGAGGGCTGGAGATGAGAAGGAGAGAGAGCAAACAGGCTGTTGGATACTGACTTGGCTTTTCATTCTGCTCCCAGTGGTACCGCTTTGGGAAGAACATAATGCTGTTGTCATGTCATGTGATGGAGGAACCTTGATATTCTCTGATAACACCATATGGTCACACCTTAAACTTCTCATGTGACATATCAGCTCTTGTTCCATTGGCTTCCATATCAACTACTGTTATCTAATGAATGAAAAAGTTGTGTATAAGCACCACTGCCATATAAGAGAGTGGTTCCTGTTACAGAAATTATTTTGAGTTGCTGTGCATGCTGGTCGGTTTGGATATACCAAATGGGCCTGAGAACTAGGTTTGGGTTGGGAAATGAGGAGAGTGAATTTCTCTGCAATTAGGGAGAATTTGGAAAGTCAGAAACAATCTAGAAAGGAGGGGTGAGATTGCATGTGGCTGGGATTTTATCTGGTGTAAAGTATCCAATGAAAAATCCCACAAGGAATTAATCCAAAGAAAATAATAAAGATGTCCAAAGTCTAATGCTCAGTTTGAAATTGCCATAAACTTTTCATGACTCTGCCCCATCCCTCATATTCATTTAAATCTACTGTAATTATGAATAACCCTCTATGTGTCTGAGGCAGAAAGAAGTTTACTTCCCCAAAATTGGTGCTTTAAATATAATTAGGCTTAAGGAAGCGTGCTAGGTTGGGTTTCCAGAAACATCTTTAGGAAGACTGCATCACTGTCCCACTAGGCAAGCCACTGAGTCTGAGGCCTTTAATGCAGCCTTGCTGGAAGCAAGAAGCCCCCGCTCTCACCAAACCCGCCTCTCAATTCATGGAACCAGAGAACGGACACTGGAATGCTGGTGTAGGAAGAACGGTCTTATATTTCCATGACTTTTCTTGACAGCGGCTACAGCTGAGAGTTTCAGGAATATGCAGCTCACTGTATTTCTGCCTTTGGAATCTTAAGAAAAGGGCTTTGACTCACAGAACCTAAGTTGCTTCCAGACTATAGCACCTGGAAGATAGTTGGTGCAAAAGTCAAGAGAGACAACCAAAGAATGATTTTCAAACAATGCTGATTTTCAAGAGCCAACCAAGCGGGGACAGAGATTGTTAGTATTAGTAGGACATTAGATAGTATGGGGGCAGGAAGATAATTCATAAACAAGAAATCAGGGGGAAGCAGGATCTGAGGGACAGAATAATTGTTAACACCTCAATCTAGGTTACAGTTGTCTTTGGGGGACTTGGATTATCTTGAGTGCTTTATCGTGACTTAGAGCCAGGGTGATGGGTCATGTGATGACTAAACTACCTCTTATATCCCAGCTAATAGCAAACATTAAGAATCTACCGTAACCTGCTATTTCCTGGGCATTGGAATCTTCAATTAAGCTGGTTAGTAATTCAATTTACCAATTGACTAGAGTTGGCACTAAGAGAGAAATGAAACCTATTTGCTACCCTGCTTGTCAATACTTGTGAAACAGACTTAAGTAGTCCCACTTGCTGCATATCACAGAGCTGTTATTGTTTAAAACTTGATAACCAAAACCAGTGAGCTGTACACAGAGCTAGAGGCCGTACATGTTATTTCATTTTTATAAAATTTATCAGGAGGCAGTGTCTTTCTACGTATGTCTACTGTTAGAAAACAGCAACCAAAAACCAAAAGATGCTAGGTAAGGGTGGCTGAGCATAAACTAGAGGGTCTGTAATTGAACCATTGGTTGAAGTGATTTAACCTTAGTATTTCTATCTAACTATTATATTGTTCCATATTGTTGATGGTCTTAAGAAACTTGTTTTCATCTTATGAAAACAGACATGAAGAAAGCAAATGTAAGTATACTAATGAAATGCTGAAAACTTTCGTATGTAGCAAGGTATATATATATGTCTGCTAGGGGTTTAATTGTGTCTTCCCAAAATTCATATGTCCTGACCCCAGTAGCTGAGAATGTGACCTTATTTGGAAATAGGTCATTACAGATGTAATTAGATAAGATGAAGTCATTAGGGTGGGCCCTAATCTAATGTGACTGGTATCCTTATAAAAAGGGGAAGTATGGGCACAGATACCCCCACAGGGAGAACATCATGTGACAATGAAGGCAAAGATTGGGGTGGTGCTTATACAAGTCAAGGAATGCCAAAAATTACTGCAAACCACCAGAAGCTAGAGGAGAGGCATGGAACAGATAGATGCTCCTTGACAGCCCCTAGAAAGAATAAACTCTGCTGACACCTTGATCTCAGACTTCTAGCCTCCAGAACTATGAGACAGAAACTATCTGTTGTGGGAATTCCCTGGTGGTCCAGTGGTTAGGACTCCGTGCTTCCACTGCAGGGGCCATGGGTTCGATCCCTAGTCAGGGAACTAAGATCCCACAAGCCACGCGGCATGGCCAAAAACAACAAAAAAAAGCCTACAAAAACTATCTGTTGTTTGTGCCACCCAGGTTGTAGTACTTTGGTTGTTATGGCAGCCTTAGCAAACAAATACAAATTATAAGAATTTTAAAAAACATATAAAGAATATTGAATTGATAAAGTAAAAATGAAGAAAATTGAACATAATGACATTATGTAAACTGTTGCATACACTCAGGGCCCGATCAACACCTTTCCAGATGGTGGAAACTTTGGCCACAAATCTCAGCATGACTGAACCAGCTATAAGAAAATTCTATGCTGTTATAAATCAATGAATTAAAAAAAGATATTTAGCCTCTTAGTAGTGATATGAAAAATTTTGGTTAGAAATGGAACCTTTGGAAGCATTCTTTACCAAAACAACATGAGGCAGTAAAGGAAGGTGAATCAGAAATAGAAGGTTAGTGTCATTTCATAAACTGTATGTGGGTATATTGCTTCATTTCTGACCTAAAGTGTCCTCTGTGGTATTATAATAAAAAAGATAATCAACTTTAGAGGAGTGTCGAGAATGAAAATTACCTAGACTTTTGACATTTAGATTTTCATGTGAAATGGGGCCTGCTTCCAAGTTGATATAAAAAATAGGCTTGTAAATAGATCTACTGGTGCATATAATTCAGTGGTGTCTGCCCTAGAGAAGGTATAAAAGTGGCCATATCACTAATTCCTTCTCCAGGAGAACACACGTTCAGTCTTCTCTCTTTCTATCCGTAACCAAGTCTTATACCCAAAGCCTATAGTGTTTTGTAGCAAGTCTAAATACAGGGGAAAGCATTTTTATTAATGTGTAAACCTCTAACAGTTATAACTAAAAAGGTTTTGTTTTTTTTTAAATTTTGTCCTTCTGGAGTCCGCACATTTCTGAATGTTTTCTGTGTGTATTTTTTCTACTAGTGTTCATACTTAGTAAGAATCTGGCAATTTCAGAAATGAGAAGGCATTTTAACTTTCCCTATCACACAGGAAAATCAAGATTATATCTCAACCCCTTGGGAGAGTTTACATACTGCTGAAAATGACCACTTCAGTGCAGTCAATAAAGGTTTATGTCTAAGTAGGAAATTATTATCTACAGGACAATATGAGGATGATTTTGCTATAAGGCCAAGAAAGAAACCAAGAACTCTTGGTGTTAATTTGAACTAGGACTCAAAAATCTTTTGAAAAGTTAAGTATTGGTATGAAAATAGCTACTAGTAGCTATTATTTGTGGAATGTTTACTCACCTTCATACATACAGGATTTTTGTGAGGACCAAAATTCTGTATGTGAAAAACTTTGGAAACTTGAAAGTTGCTGAGCTGGGTGAAGCTCAAACCCAGGACTAGAGTCTGCTGTTCACCAAAACACATATCACAGGCTGTGCTCACATATTTGAATGTCCTAACTCACCAATAAATACTATTATAAAGAAACCCTAAAAGGGTTTTTATCTATTAAAATTAATTCATAATGGCAAACAATGAGAATTGCAATGTTCTGCTTTGGAATGTAAAAACGTTTAGTTTAGTTATTACTGAAATTGGGGCACGTGGGGTCCCCTGTTCAGTTTAATTTAGGACTTAAATTTAGATGCGTTGTTTCAAAACCACAGGAGCTTCCCTGGTGAAATGTGAAACTGCCTCCACCCGCCGCCCCAGAGGGCAAGGAGAGACTGAAGAAAGGGGCAGGCTACTCCAGACTGGCAGGTGGCAATTTTTTGCTTTTGTTTTTAATTAACATATATATTTATTTTTTAAATTGAAGTTTAGTTAACTTACAGTGTTGTGTTGGTTTCAGGTGTATAGCAAAGTGATTCAGTTACACACCCACACACATATATTATTTTTCAGATTCTTTTCCATTATAGGTTATTATAAGATACTGAGTATAGTTCCCTGTGCTATACAGTAGGTCCTTGTTGTTTACCTATTTTATATATAGTAGTATGTATATGTTAGTCCCAAACTCCTAATTTATCTCTCTCCCTGCCCTTGCTGTCCCCTTTGGTAACAAAAATTTTGTTTTCTATGTCTGTGGGTCTGTTTCTATTTTGTAAATAAGTTCATTGGTATCATTTTTTTTTAGATTCCACATATAAGTGATATCATATGTTATTTGTCTTTCTCTGTGTGACTTACTTCACCTAGTATGATCCATCCATCTAGGTCCATCCATTGTTGCTGCTAATGGCATTATTTAGTTTTTTTATGGCTGAGTAATATTCCATTGTGTATATATACCACGTCTTCTTTATTCATTCATCTGCCGTTGCTTCCATGCCTAGAAAAAAATTTTTTAAAATTTGTATGGAAACACAAAAGACCCTGAATAGCCAAAACAGTCTTGAGAAAGAAAAGTGGAGCTGGAGGAATCAGGCTCCCTGACTTCAGACTATACTACAAAGCTACAGTAATCAAAAAAATATGGACTTCTTAATTTTTGCCAATCTAATGAGAATAAAATGATATATCATTTTGCTCTAAAAAAAACCCAATATGGCACTGGCACAAAAACAGATACATAGATCAATGGAACAAAATAGAAAGCCCAGAAGTAAACCCACATACTTATGGGCAATTAATCTACAACAAAGGAGGCAAGAATATACAGTGGAGAAAGGCAGTCTCTTTAATGAGTGGTGCTGGGAAAACTGAAGAGCTACATGCAAAAGAATGAAATTAGAACATTTTCTGACACCATATACAAAAATAAACTCAAAATGGATTAAAGACCTAAGTGTAAGACCTAAATGTAAGACTAGCTATAGAGGAAAACATAGACAGAACAGTCTCTGACATAAATCACAGCAATATATTTTTGGACCCATTTCCTAAAGCAATGGAAATAAAAGCAAAAATAAACCAATGGGACCTAATTAAACTTAAAAGCTTCTGCACAGCAAAGAAAATCATAAACAAAGTGAAAAGACAACCTACGGACTGGGAGAAAATATTTGCAAACAATGCTACAGACAAGGGATTAATTTCCAAAATATACAAGAAGCTCATATAGCTTAATATCAAAAAACCCAAAAACCTAATCAAAAAATGGGCAGAAGACCTACCTAGACATTTCTCCAAGGCAGGTGGCAGTTTTAATAAGCAAGGGAACTTACATATGAAACTTGTCTTGGGCAGCCCCAAGTTGAGTAGATCTCCATATGCACCCACCAGAATCTTAAAGATTTATATAGAGGTTTTAACTGGGTTCAGTCAAGTATACCATCCAGATGGTCTCAACAACATATGACTGTCTCAAGGCTGCATTTGAAATGACTCCAGTAGGGGAGGGGGTGAGGAGCCTCCAGTTGCCTGGGTCTAGCTCATGGGTCAGCTGACAGTCATGTTCTCTTGATGACCTCCTCCAACAAGATGATAAGTAGATAATCACAATGCATAAATGTGTGCAGATTATAAGGATATTAAATCATTATTTATTCCGTTAGGTTTATATACATGTTTAGTAAAAAAAAAAAGAGGTGGCAGCATAATCATTTTGAAATTCATTCCAAGTTGTTGATGTCTCGGTAGTTCATTCTTTTGCTACTGCAGAGTGGTTTTCCATTGTCTAGATAGATGAACCACAGCTTTTATATCCATGAACTCAGCGATGAACATTTGGATTATTTCCAGTTTTTGGCTATTACAAATAAAGCTGCTGTAAACATCCATCTATAAGTATTTTTATGTACATATACTTTTATTTCTTTCGGGTAAATACCCAGGATTGGAATGGCTGGGTTATCTAGTAAGTGTATGTTTAACTTAAGAAACTATCAAATGGCTTTTCAGAATAGTGTCAGTTTACATTCCCATCAGTGGCATGTATTCTCATAGCCCCCCAGTGCTTGGTATGACCAGTCTTTTTATTTTAGTCGTTCTGGTGGGTGTGGTAGTGTCACATTATGGGTTTTGTTTGCATTTCCTTAATGATGGATAATGCTGAGCAACGTTCATGTGCTTATCTGCCATTAGTAAACCTTTTTTGGCAAAATGTTCAAATCATTTAATTTTTTTTTTTTTTTTTTTTTTTTTTGCGGTACGTGGGCCTCTCACTGTTGTGGCCTCTCCCGTTGTGGAGCACAGGCTCCGGACGAGCAGGCTCAGCGGCCACGACTCACGGGCCCAGCCGCTCCGCGGCATGTGGGATCTTCCCGGACCGGGGCACGAACCCGTGTCGCCTGCATCGGCAGGCGGACTCTCAACCACTGCGCCACCAGGGAAACCCCATTTACTCTTTTTGTTTTTTACCTGTTATGTTCTAATAGTTCTCTTTGTATTTGGATAAAAGTCCTTTATCAGATATGAGATTTTCAAATATTTTCTCCCATTCTGTGGTTTGGTCTTTTTTTTTCTTTTAATGGTGTCTTTTGGAGAACAGAAGTTTTTCATTTTGTTGAAGCCCAAATTATTAATATTTTATTTTATGGATTGTGCTTTTGATATCTTATCTAAGAAATCTTGACCTAACATAAAGCACAGAAGTTTTTTCTTATGCTTTGCTTTATAAATTTTATAGCGTTATATTTTACATTTATATCTGTAATCCATTTCTGAGTTAATATTTGTATATGGTGCAAAATTCAATTGAAGTATATGTATGTATATGTATATGAATATCTGTTTGTTAAAAAGACTGTCCACTGAATTGTGTTTGAAGCTTTGTGGAAAATCAATTAACTATATATCTATTGGTATATTTCTGTACTATCTATTCTATTCCATAGATCAATCTACCTATTTTGGAGCCAATACTTGTATCTAGATTACTATAGTTTTATGCTAAATTTTTAAATAAGGCAGAAGAAATTTGTTCTTTTTCAAAGTTATTTTGGCTATTTTAGTTCCTTTGCATTTCCAAGTGAATTTTATAATTGTCAACTTCTACAAAAAAACTTCTGGGATTTTGATAGCAATTATTTGAATCTATACATCCATTTTAGAATAATGCCACCTTAATTAAGTCTTCTGGTCCACAGACATGATGTTTTTCCCCATCTAGTTAGATCTTCTTAATTTCTCTTTTCAATATTTTGTAGTTTTCAGTGTCCATATTTTAACAGATTTATCCTTACGTAGTTCATATTTTTACCCTATTATAAAAATATATTTTAATCGCAATTTCCAATGGTTGCTAATAGAAATACAGTTGATTTTCAAACATTGATCTTTTATCCTGAAACCTTGAAAACTCACTTGTTAGTCTTAGTAGCTACATAGATTTTCTGCATAGATAGATTATCAGGGCATCTGTGAATGACCAGTCATATGTATGGGTGGTAGGATTATGGAGGAAATTTGGGATGGCCATCATGTTTGATATCACTATCATTAATAAGGATTAGAAACGTAGAATTAATAATATGTTTTGCAAGAAGAAAAATGATTAAATTTAATGCTAGATATGTTGAATTCTAGGGTCCCATGGGAATTCCAATGGAAACATTTATCTATTCTTAGGGGAGCAATCAGGAATGAAGAAATGTATTTGGGAGTCATCACTATAGTGATGGTCTGCTTTGTAGAAATATATAAAATAAAAATAAAAAGAAGAATATCAAGGATAGAACCATGAGGAGCATCATGTTTCGTTTAAGATGGAGAGACTTGGATATTTTCATGTGCTGAGATAAGAGAAAGGAAATTGCTTTAGAAGGAGACTCTTTAATTTCCTTTTCCTTAGTGCTTTGTTCAGAATCACTAATATCTTTTTAAATCCAAGAGAAAGTATGTTGATTCCCATAAGGGGTCATATCTCTATCTCTGGCTTCTGTCTGGATTCAGGGTCCATGAAAATAAATTTGTTTCTCAGTCTGACATTGCATTTCCGAAATTGTAAATCTGAGAGACAGTTTCTATGTGATTGTGAGCCCGCCAGTATGTCATAATTTTTTTTAAGGTTTTTAGTAGAATAACTTTTTTATAGTTACAGAAATAATGCAGATGCATTATAGAAAATTAGAACACAAAACGAGCAAAATAAAATAAAAACAAACATTACATTCCCACTCCCTTACGGATCATCACCATTAATACCTTAGTACATATTAATATTGTACATCCTGTTTCATAAGCTGCTTTTCTTAGTCAATGATCCTCATCTTTCCTGTTGAGTAAATTTTTATCTCATCTAATACCCAGATCATATTCAAATTTCCACAATTGGCTAAAAAGTGTCCTTTACAGTTGATTTATCTAAGTCAAGACCACACATTGCATTTGGTTATTATGTCTCTTAGTTTATTTTAATTTGGCACAATTGCGTTTTCTAATGATCCTGACTTATCAAAGAGGCTGCCGTATATCAAACTCCTAAAGATTTTGTTTCTACAAAGCAGATAGCCTGTTTTCATAGAGCTGTTCATGGAAAAATACTGTCATAACAAAAACCAGTGATCTACTCATCAATTTACTAGTGTACCAGTCAGTAGTTTGTCAAATCAGCCATAGTTACGAAAGATGCAGGCAAGAAGAGCCAATATGTATGATGGAATGATTAGGACTGTTTCTGTGGGATCACTGGGCCTGGAATGGCAAGACCTAGATTCCCCTTCCATCTCTCCTTGTGATTCCAGCACATACCTCCAGCACTGGTCTTTATGGCTCTGACTCCACAGTCCTTGATCCTTGTAATATTAACTCTTTCTGTTCTCCCCGACAGAGGGATGGTAGCTCCTTCCTCTGCCTGGTGGTTTTTAAACATGTTCACAGATTCTCTGACATTCCTCCCACTAAGAGATGGGACCTATATCTTCTTCCCTTATACCTAGACCAAACTTACTGACTAATTAACCAACAGAATATGGCAGAAGTGACACTAAGTGATGTTTGAGCGTCAGTCATAAGGGGATGGATTTTTTAACCTTTCTCTTGGATTACTTGCCATTGATGTCTGAGCCATCAGTAAGAAATCTGAGACTGTTATGTTGTAAGGAAGGCCAGGCCACATGGAGAAGCTCTATGTGGGTGTTCTAGCCAACAGCCCTTGCTGAGGTCCCAGCCAACAGCCAGCATCAACTATCACATGTATGAGCAAGTAAGATTTCAAGATGCCTCTAACCTCCACCACCATCTGACTATAACTGCATGAAGGAATCCAAGTGAGAGCCACCTAGCCGAGTGCCCCCTTGCCCCCAGATCCTAGAACTCTGAAAGATAATGATTTAAAAAAAATGATTGTTTTGAGCTACTGAAGTTTGAGGTACTTTGATATGCAAAAACAGAGAAATGGAATACTCAGTTACTCATTTCTGAGTTACCTCATCACCCCTGGTTTTCTCTCTTACCTCATCTATCATCAGTGTATCCAGTCCCCTCAATTAAATTTCCTCTCTTTGAAAAACCTAGAATTGTTCCCGTTCTCTTCACAAGAACCTTACTGATAACCCTCCCAGGCAGGGCCTGCACAAAACAGCCAGGAAAGATTGAAAAAAAAAAAATCCTGATCACATGTTGATCTTTTTTAGTTACAAGGCTTATGATGTTTATTATCAACTGGTTTGTAAAACCAGCATCCTAAAATGATTCTGTTCTCTCAGAAACTATAAATTTAATTTTATTTTTATGTCTTTTCCTTAGGAAAGTTATAATCTTTCTTTGTAATATGAGGAAGTATAGTGAAGATGATCCTGGCATAAAACAGCTTTCACTACTTAAAAGCCGGCTTTGCTTGTGAACTGCAGCACATGTAGTAAGAAGCCTGCTGCTCCCCAAGCATTGTAGGGTGCTTAAGACTAGGGACTTAGATTTATGTAGATGGAGGCGATAACTCCAAAACTTCATGGGAATATTCCTCTCAGGGTGTCAGGCTCTGCTGGATACTCCAGGGAGTAATTCCAAAGTGAATCACAGGGAGTTACATTTTACAGCCTTGGAGTGTGTGGGTCCTGAGCTGGTCAGAGTCCAGGAAGCTAGTCTTCGGTGCCTGTTTCATGGAGAAGGAAACTTCCCAGAGCAGGCTTTGCCACAGTTTCAAAGATGTTTTTTAATGGACAGCAAGTCTGCTTCCGTAGTTAGTACTGCAGTATTAGTTCTGCTCTCATGTTTCCCTTTACCATCAATTTCTTTGTCTCCTCTGACGTCATTCTGCATGCTACACATGGCCTGGGTCAGCTTCAGTCTTCTCTAGCTCAGCTTTGGGAACTGAGGTCTCACTCATTTTCTGACACAGTAGAGACTAAAGTAGGAGACTCCAATCTGTCAAGCAGTAGAAGAGAAGACAAGTTTTGCTGCCAAAAGCCACGAAACCAATGCTAGCCCCATGAGGCACTGAGCTGCAGCCTTTCCTTAGGATCTGCACTGTTGGTCCCCTCCACATGGCTGGGTTTCTACCTGTTGCTGTCTCGTAGCATCAGGTCCTGCTGGCACTCTCCCTTAGTCCTGAACCCTTACATACTCTGATGGTTCTCTGACAACCTGCCCAGTTCTGACCTGCTCTTTTGCTGGCTCTCTCTTTACCATCCATGGCTGAAAACTGTCTCACGTTTACTTGGGCAGGTGATGGCGTCTGTCCCCAGAGAATGATAACTCACAGCCCTGACCCAGTCCCCTCACCCACCTCACCTTAGCCTTGCACCGAAAGTGACCCCTACCTGGCCTCTGCTGCTGCCATGCCCCAGCTTCCCTACCACCCAGTGAATTCAGGCACTCATCCGAATGGAAGGTGAGTTTGCCATGCTCTTCTGGTTATGGATTACTCCTCTTGCTCTGTTTTCTTGTCCCTTGTTTGAGCCTGCCTGAATTATGACACTGTTCTTTGGTCTTAACCTTTCCCCTGGCCTCTATCAGCCTTCACTTTCCTTCTTGTCATTCCAAATAAAAGCACATAAAAGGCTTCGCATTGAAATTTGAGAAGGGAAGAAGATAAATGCCAAAGTAAATTTGTAAAGCCAGAGGCTGTGGAGCCCAACAGGTGTGGAATAGCGGGGAAAATAATGGAGAAGCAGGTGATCAGCACTTATCAGGAGAAACTCATAGGAAGGAGGATCCAAAACAATACTTACAGCCTCAGGTGGCTGTATGTTTAACAATGTACAGAGCATAACAATAAAGAAAGTGAACTTAAAACTCAACCCAAGAGTGTGAATATGATCTCTTAGGCATTATTGAGACTTGGTAGCATGGAACAGTGGTAATGGAACATTGTCTCCACTGGAAGCCAGTCTTCATTTGGGTGAAGTCCCTAACCATCCATGTGACCACCCTGATTCTCTCCTTTGAAAACTGGTGAAATTGATGAAACTCAACTTGATCTCCAAGTTTCTTTCTCAGTTCTGACAGTCTGTGAGCATGGCCCACGGCCCATTCTCACAGTTGAGTCTATACATGATGGGTTCCGCCAAATGCTGTTTTCAGGTTCTTTAAATAGTTACCCATGTCCCAGAAACAGAAAAAAAAATTATAGTTGTTGGGAGATGATGGCATGTGAAACCAGCTACAAGGATTGTAACACATGAGTCATTGCTGTGCAGTATTTAATTTTTGGTTTTATAACATTTTGACATCCAGCTTATGAAAGATCGATCACTGGTTACATGAGTTTATACTACCCTCTGGGGACCTTTTTTTTTTTTTCCTCCCACTTGTTGCTTCTAAAAGTTTCTTAAGAGATATTTGAGTGAAACCTGTCTACTGTGCAGAGCCTGTGGGGATTACAGTCATAGAATGATGAAACTTTAAGGGTAAGGAGGTTTTTGCATTTTCTGGACATGGAAGCAGGAACCCAATTTCAGCCAGAAGTGTGAATGAAAGGAACATCAGTGAGTTGGTCTTTCCGTTCTGATACCATGATGTCTATAATATGGAATGCAAGGTTCAACCAGATTTGCATTTGAATCCCAGCTCTGCCTTAATGAGTAAGGTATTTAGTGTCTCCAAACCTCAGTCTTCTCAGTAAAATGGGGACAATATTACATATTTCATACGCTTATTTTAAAGACTAAAAGAGGTAACGTATGGAGCATTTTTTGGCACATAGGAAATACTTAGTAAATGTTACTTTTATCATTGTTATCTGTTATTTATGAAGCATCCAAAATGGAGACTATCCAGTAGGAAGTACACCAATATAAGCTAAAATGAGTTTCTCACTCCAAATTACACTTTCTAAGTATCTGAATTCTTATTTTCAGTTAGACTTCACAATTTAAAATGACAAAATTTCGTTTCTGAGAAATTAAGAAAAATGTAGTTCACAGATGAAAAAGCAAGAATATTTTGGCATTCAAGGCATTAAACAATCTAAACCAACTAGATTGACCGTGACAATGGAATATGCTTTTGTACTTTCCAAGTATGAAAAGCAACTTCTCAGTTTCATGTTACAATTATGATATTATTTGCAAAATAGCAAAAGAATTTGCAGAAACATTTCTATTTAAAGAATTAATTCTATTTTTTGAACAGCAAGTTACCACCACTGAGCTTTCTGTTTGCCCTCTCACTTTGTTTTATAACTGAGTAGACAGTCAAAAGAAGTGTTGAAATCATGCCTTCAGATAAATAGTGTTTCTGAAAAAAAATTTTTTTTATAAATTTATTTTATTTAATTAATTAATTTATTTATTTTTGGCTGCGTTGGGTCTTCGTTGCTGCGCGCAGGCTTTTCTCTGGTTGCAACAAGCGGGGACTACTCTTCGTTACTGTGCGCGGGCTTCTCATTGCAGTGGCTTCTCTTGTTGAAGAGCATGGGCTCTAGGCACGAGGGCTTCAGTAGTTGTGCGGCACGTGGGCTTAGTTGCTCTGAGGCACGTGGGATCTTCCCGGACCAGGGCTTGAACCCGTGTCCCCTGCATTGGCAGGTGGATTCTTAACCACTGTGCCACCAGGGAAGCACCCAGGTAGTGCTTTTGGATACCCATGCTCTGAACTGTAGCTATTATACATATATATTTATATATGTATATATATATATATCCTTTTTATAAAGAAAGTGAGGAAAACCCAGGAAGCACCTGTGGATTGTTAAGAACTCTTGAAAAGGAAATATTTGGGTAGATTTTCTAATCTAAAGCCTAGTTTTGGAAAAAAATAATAAAAATAATGACTTTAGAATTATATGATATTTTATAGGTATTCAATAAACCTGTATTTACAGGTGTTCTAAAAAACCATGTTTTTAAATGAAGGGACTGCTATCCATTTTTCTTTCCACTGAGGATGAAACTAACAAAAGGAGTAAATTTTTTTTCTTTAAATGTGCAAGCAATTATTTCTATTTCTATTTGACTTTACTGCATAAAGGCTTTTCTTCAACATTCTTGGGAATTGTAACAGCAGTAACTGTTACTAATTTGTTTTGCAGAACCTCCCTCTGACCTTCTACATTGGAGACTAAGCATCCTTTCTCTCCATATTCCTCTGTACTTCATTTATCTCTGTTGTACTGCTTGTCAGACTGTCCTGGAAATTCTTTGAGGGCAGGAGTTAAGAAACTTTGAATCCCTGCTGTTTGACATGACATTTGCTCAATCACATGGGTTGAATGAACAGTTGAAAAATTAACGGTACAAGTGTCTCGGGGAAGGAGCGGGGTAATATGCAGGCCCACAGACAGAATTAACATCCATGAGAACAGGATTCCCATTTAGATGGGACTAGCTGGGAAGGGAGGTATCTGAGAATTCTAGAGTATTAGAAGGGCCTGGGTTAGGATTCAGTCCCTATTCCATCTATTTTCCAAATCCCCATAATACTAGTGTGGTTTGGGAGAAACTGAAGATGAATTAGTTCAGTGGTTCTTAGGAAAGGAAGTACTCCCCCGTGGGAGGCATTCTGGAAATTGTGAAGGAGTGTTTTGGGGTTGTTAAATATTTGGGGATGGCTCTCTACTGTCATTTAATAAAGTTGGATCCAGGGATTCTAGTTGCCTTGCCATGTGTGGGAGAGCCCTGCGCAACAAATGTATACATATCCTGTGCACATTTCAAATTACCTTAGCCTAGAAATGAACTCCAGCTGACATGTGAACACAGGTGCTTTTTATGCAGTTTTAATATGCAGTTTATCTTCCAGGAAGTGCAACTGATGTGTAAATTGAGAAAAGTAGGGTATTTTGCTTTGTTTGGAAATTTCTCAAAAGTTATTCATTGTTTCCGAAAATTATGAAACTGTGTTGGTTGTGCATTTGAGTGGTTGACAGGACCCCCTGCCAGTTTGCATGTGTGTCTGTCATACCAGCGACGGATGCTTCTATGTCCTGGTGCAGGCACCAGACCACTTCAACACATCTTCCATTATGTCAGGTCTAAGGGCTTGCATAATGAAGTATGTGTGGTTTCTCATCAGTTAACATCCTTTTATTTCTTCTTCATGCTACAGTTAGAGTGTTATATTGAGTTTTTGTGTGAAGGTAGGTTACCTATAGTTCCAAAAGTCATTTTCTGAATCTCTTAGCCAGAAGTGTTTTCAGTCTTTTTCAGATTTTAGGAAGCCAATGAAGTACATACACCTGATAGCATATGACACTCTTGGTGGTTATGGGAGAACGCCTGTAACCAAACACATTGATTTTGCTGTAGCAAATATTCATAATAGGCGGGATAAATAGAAATTTACTCTCATTAGTTCAGGTCAGGGGATGCAGGCATATGAGGTTAGGTGCCAAAATTTGGTAAAAGTTTTCAGATTTCAGAGCTTGTTGGTCTTTAGAGTTATGGAGAAGAAACTGTGGAATGAATGCATTATTTCTGTATAGATGGATCATAGTGACTGTGTATTTTATTCTAGGACAATAAAAGGGGTATTAAAATATTAGGTGCAAAAGGAGATTTGGGGTGTGATGCAGTTAGGGATCATTGATGGAGTTGAAGAAACTCAGACTTCTAAATAACCATATGCAGTGAATCACTGACTGAGTTACGGCCTAGACTTGATTCTGAAATAGTTCCCTGAGGCTAGAGTCCATTCATAAAATACTGAAATGTACAAGCCAGGTTATTTATCTTTACCTGCTTTTACAACAAGGGATTGCACTCAGGACCGCTGGTGCTTTGTTGATATGAGAATGTTATATACTCCCGTGAAAAATGAAACATAAAGCAACAGTCAAAAAAGCCAGATGCGCTCTCCAGGTTGTTAAAAAGGGGTTTTGTCCTTTTCCATTTCCCATAAAAGCACAGCTGTGCCTTCTAAAATTGGAACTTATTCGTGTGCTCACCAGGTGCCAGCGCATAAAAATCAAAAGTGGAGAAAGCTGAAACAAGATATTTTAAAAATAGAAGTAGGAGATGAGAATAGGGGAAGAGGTAAATGAAAAGAAAGTAAACGAAAAGGTAGAAAGGAAAGAAAAAGTAGCTGTATGGAAACACGTTGATGGGGTAAAGTGCCCATAGAATTTTATTAAACAGAGTGAATTTATTGGATAAGAAGTGATCATTCGTCCACCTAATTGTTTTAGTTGGGGTGGGTGCTCGGGCTCATCCATTCAAGTTCTTTGGCTTATATTTTTTACATTTAAAAACACAGGATCCAAAGGCAGTTAGTAGAGAGGTTTGGAAAAAACCCAGACCTGCCAATTCTGAGTGCAGTTTTCTTTTCACACTAGAACTTGGGCTTAAGTGAAGACTCGAGAATGAGGAGAAAGGACAGACGTGGGGTATGTTTCGAAGGGAGCACAAGCAGTACTTATGGATTTGGAAACTATGTAGAGAGAGACAAAGGAAGGAATTCCTTTTAAAAGGAATCTTTTAAAAAGAGGAGTTCTATCGTCAGAAGTGGAGATGATTAGAAAGAGGAGGATAGGAATAATGAAGTTCTATCTTAGATATTTTACACTTAAGGAACAGAATCACATTTTATTGAAAATGCCTAGTGGGCATTTGGAAATAAAGAAAAGTCATCAAGTGGCTTTGAACCATCAATATATTTTCATTCAAATGCTCCATTTTCCTAAAGCCCAACTGTATACACATCAGCTCCAGAGAGTTAAAGATGTTTGGAATTTTGGGTTCCAGGGAAGTGAGCACCTGGGAGTTTTGGCCTGGATGGTATTTCGTAGTAATGAGAAGAGACGATTTTGGTGAATTCCCCCAGTGACTCGGGGTTGTTGGTTATAAGCAACATGAAGTAAACAGGTGGCTTAACTAAAGGTATACATGGCAGGACATTATGCCAGGCCTCTTGAGGAGGCAAGAGCTGGAAACCCCAGGAATCCAGGGGGCTGCTTCCTCCACCTTCTCTGCTGGAAGCTCCTAGAACTGTTGTGTTCTAATTCCAGGTAATGTGACTGGGCCAGCCAACGGACAGGGTCGTATGACCTTCTGCCCACTTGGTAGAGCTGCTGGAACAGACACTCTGTATAGGGGCATGGCCACGGCAAACAATTTGAAAATATGCCTGCTAAATACCATTGGCCAAGCCCTTCACTGAGTATGTGGAGGGTGGTTCAGGAAGAGGGAATGCTTGACCATTCCGAAGACTTGGGTCATGGGCATTTATAATTTTAGAATTTTTAAAACTAGGAGAGGAGTGCACCATGGCATTGCCTACTCTAGGAATGACACCTCAAAGACCAGCAGTGTGAGGACTGGCTGACCTGTCCCGTCAGAGCCTGACCCCTGATACAGGTGACTGTCAGTGTCGGAGCAGAAGCATTGTTTGTGCGTTGGGAGCCCTTTCCACACTATGGTCACAGGAAGATGGTGTTACGGCGAGGCTGCTTTGTAGAAGGCTGGGCTCAATTTGTGGCTCTATTTTGAGAAGTCCTTTCTGTCTGGAGACTTGGTGTAACCAAAGCCAGATGGCTGCTGTAGGATAAACCGCTGCCTCTCTTTTCTGGCTGCACCCTTTGCCTCACACAGGGGCCTCTGCTTCTAGGTGTCCTCATAGAACTTGGGCGCTCACCCTGCTTCTGTGGACTGTCACAGTTCAGTTCCTTGAGCACCCTGCAGCTGTCTCCTTATTGCCACCTGTTCTCCATGCGCCCTGTTCAGCTCAGTAAGGTCATATTCTGTCAAAAAACTACACTCTGGGGTTAGTAAGCCAGGGAACCTAGCAGCTTGGGGAGGTTGGACCACTTATGCTGTATTAGCTTTTCCTTCCCCTCTTCATAAAGTACCTATGGAAACAAAGGTACTGTGCTGGATAACAGCAGCGACAGCACATTGAGATTAACAGCTGTTACTCATTGAGGCCAGATACTTAAAAAACTGTTTTAAAACTTCAAATCTTGGGACTTCCCTGGTGGCACGGTGGTTAAGAATCCGCCTGCCAATGCAGGCGACACGGGTTCGAGCCCTGGTCCGGGAAGATCCCACATGCGGAGCAACTAAGCCCGTGTGTCACAACTACTGAACCTGCGCTCTAGAGCCTGCGAGCCACAACTATTGAAGGCTCTGTGCCTAGAGCCCATGCTCTGCAATAAGAGAAGCCACCGCAATGAGAAGTCCGTGCATTGCAACGAAGAGTAGCCCCCGCTTGCCACAACTAGAGAAAGCCCGCGGACAGCAACGAAGACCCAATGCAGCCAAAAAAACCCCCCCCAAAAAACCCCCCAAAACTCAAATCTTTACTCAACTGTGAGACAGGTATAATACTGTTAAGTTTATCCATATGAAGTTTTTTATACTCTATCATTTTGTCCTACAGAAATGACAGTTTCATCTGGTTAGACCTCAGGTTTTACAGGCAAAGAAAGGGAAGCTCAGGGAAGTTATAAAATGTTACCAAAGTCACACACCCTGATTCAGAGCTAGCATTTTAACACTAGGCAGTTGGCTTCTGGATCATTGGTACTTGCGCTGTGCCTGCCTGACTGCTGCATTTTGTAAAAGGTACAGTAACTGGTTCTTTCTTTGGAGAGCTTTCAGGCTAGAACATACAGCTGCAGAGGGATTTGTAGAACCTCCAGAATCCCCTAATCCTGCAGAGCACTGACCCAGTGCTGGGATATTTGAACCTGAGAGTGAGACCCCAGTTCCCAAACTCATGAATACTAAGATGGCACTGTGAGGTTAGAAGTTGAAAAGGGAGGTGGGCAAAATTGTCAACTCAGAGGGCGTCTGGATGGGAGGACCTGCTAGGACATTGCTATGGTCTGCATGTGAAACAGGAGGCTTCCGGAAGCCGAAAGGCAGAAGCCAGCACTGTTTCCCAGTGGGGTTCTACCAAGCCCACCAAGAGATATCTGAAGGCAAATAGGCTGGGAAACTGCATTCTCCTGCAACTGAACCAGAAGCAGTAGTAGGAGTGAGACGAGGAAGCAAAGCTTATCTCTCTGTCTCTGTCATGCCGCCACCCCGATCCCAAAACTCTGATTTTGTTTTCCTCTGGGTATCTATATTTACTCTTTCCCTGTCTTTATTAACAGCTCTCTCAGTTTCTTCATGCATCTGGTGAAAAATGACCACCCCAAGAATGCCCCTAAATTCCAGTGGCTACAAACACTGGTGAAAAGCGCTGCATGCTAGTTAGAAGTTCCCCAGAGAGATATGCCTATCTATCAGGCTTGGGTCAGAGGTCCTCTGAGGCCAGGGGTAGGTTCAATGCACACTCTCTAAGGAGGAGACCTGGTACAATAGGCAAATTGACAGGCTTGTTATAGCTGGTATTAAGCCAAATTGAGAAGCTAGCTAGAAGTTTATTTTTATGCTTTTTTTTCCTCTTCTGGTGTGTCTGTGCTCACTCCCGAATCTTCAAAGCTTACCCCAATGTTGTAGTCTGCCTTCCCTCGTCCCAAGCTTCCATGCCATAGGAGGCTGTGTTGGCCTGTTTCCATGCTCCCCTGGAACTCCTTTGAAAATTTCCAGAAGAAAAATAAGTCCAACAAATGGGGGTATTGGTTCAAGTATAAGATCTGTTCTGATCTTAGGTAATGTGAGAAGGAGTGGTTATAATCTGTAATTTTTTTTAAGGTATGGGCGTATAAATTTAAAGACTAATCCCTTAAGATTTGTAAGAAAACAAACATTTGGAGAGATATCATCAAGTCAGCCATCCCTTTTAGTCTAGGACTGTACCTGTTTTAGCACTGAAAGTCCCTGGCCCCCGGGAACCCCTCTTTCTTCCAGGCACACTGGGACTATTTGCCACCCTAGAAGTCCAATGAATGCCTTTTTTACTTTTCTAGAGTAGTTATCAAGGGTGAAGGAGCCTGTATTTCTTCTCCTCCTCATAAAGTGATTGCGTTAATCCACACTGTTTATCTATACTAGCTAAAAAATTGTGTATTTCTTTGAGCTAAGTTTCAAGAAGCATCCAAATTTGACAGATGTGGATTTATTCCATAAGGTATGGGTGTAAGAAATATTCTATATAAATATAAAAAATATTCTGTTTTACTTGTTCCAGAGCAGCACTTCTCAAACTTGGATGTGCTTTGGAATCCCCTGGGGATCTTGTTAAAAGGCAGATTCTGAGTCAGTAGCTCTGGGTGGGGTCTGAGGGACTGCATTTCTAACAAGTTCTCAAGCCATGTGATACTAATGCTTTGAGGACGATCCATTGACTAGAAAGTTTCTAAATCATAAAATCTATTGCTCAGAACCCCCAGTTTGGGGTAGACAAAACTTCAGTTGGATTCTTATTTTGGGGTATGCCCCTCTTGAATTATATAAGAATTGTGAGGACTCATTTGGTGATTGGAAAATGGAGAGGTGGGCTTTGCTTACAGCTTCCCAAAGCAGTGACAACCAAAGAGAAACTGATGTCTTTATACATTTTCCTGAATCACAAATATACCTTTCAGGCGTTCGATTTTAAACTTGTGTATTTTTTTTTTTTTTTTTTTTGCGATACGCGGGCCTCTCACTGCCGTGGCCTCTCCCGTTGCGAAGCACAGGCTCCGGACGCGCAGGCTCAGCGGCCATGGCTCACGGGCCCAGCCGCTCCGCGGCATGTGGGATCTTCCCGGACGGGGACACGAACCCGTGTCCCCTGAATCGGTAGGCGGACTCTCAACCACTGCGCCACCAGGGAAGCCCTAAACTTGTGTATTTTTAAAGCTCGAATTGGATGTACTATGCATATAGAACTTGCTGTGCTTCCGGTAATAGATGTCTGAGTTTGCAAATAATTACTGGTGGAGTAGCTGACCTCTTTGGCTGCCAACATTAAAATTTTCTCTCACTAAGAAGCTATGTGGGTGATCATTTTGCAAAATCAGCTTCTTCAGATGCTATTTCTTTGATCTGATGTGTAAGACACAGCATGTGAGAGCCACTGGAAACTAAAGCACTACACGAATGCAAAATCTTATTCTCATAGATTTTATGATGGGTTGAGTGCCAGCTTAGTAGAAATGCTTCTCAAGGTGTCAGCTTAGTAGAAATGCTTCTCAAGGTGTCCTTGGTCATCTATTAGATTATAGATCATCACTTGAGGATCTTTGCATATTTCTGATAGGAATAAGAAACCTGAGGCAGGAATAAACATAGAAGTGCTAGTGCATTTTCTGTGCCCCCTAATTGATACTCCTTTGGAGTGTGTGTGCAGTGCTGGCCGAGCCTGGGCAGACTTTGATCTATCTTAAGCAGATGCCTGTAACAAAAAGTTAGCTGGGCTTTAGGGATGGCTAATGTCTCACAGGCTGCAGTGTTATTAAGGCTTGATTGCAATCTCTTGACATGATAAAACTGAATTGTAAGAACAGGAACTAGCTGCTTGGCAGCTCTGATGGCAGTTGGAAAGCTCAGAGAAGACACAAGCATTAAGGAAGAAAGAACGCTGACAGAAGCTGGGCAGGCAGACAGGGCTATTTAATTCAGAGGGGTGGGTGTTAATTAATTTATTTGAGTTGAAGGAGATCTGATTTCTAAGCCAGACGACAAGCTGTTGCCCGTCTAGCTGGGGACAATGTCCTCACAGCTATAGGAATATCATCCGTCATCTGGGTGGCTGATCTCATACCATATCCATCTTCCTGGGTCCAGACTCACCATGCTGTGTCAGCTGGACGCCAGCAGCTCGTTTTTCTTACGCTTCAATGTTACTCTTACTGTGTGTGCCTGTCTAGCTGCTCGTCTCTGCTTCTCATTTCTCCCAGAACTCCCTTAGAGCCCCAAAATGATCCATGGCAGGTGGACAGAAGGGAACCAGGAGTGAGTTGGAAGTTATCACTCCTAAAATGGCATTATTTTAAATGTATGAAGTTGTGGCTTCCTATACTTTTAAGATGGGTCAAATGTTATCGAGAAAAAAGGTTAATCATTAAAATTCACTAAAGCAGATGTCAGGTTCATGGTGTCTTGATTTCCTGTCTGGTCTCTGCTTTCTCACTACCCAAAATTATTTTCTCTCAATTCCACTGTTTCACATAACAAAGGGCCTGTCTGATGATGTCCTCCCACATGCAGTTCTATGGAGGCGTTTATTATAGTAATTAATTTTTCAAGGCAAAAAAATGGTATGATGTATTATAAAGTGCAAACAGAAATGAGTGAAAGTTTGGGGGTCATTTTTAAAAGTATTTTAATGTAGTGGAAAGAGCACTGGATTTGGGTCAGAGCGTCTGATTCAAGCAAGTCAATTAAAAATACAAGGAGCCCTGTACATGTTTGTCAAAATTCTTCAATCTGTGGCATTAAAAGGGTGAAATTTATTGTATGTAAATTAAACCTGTATAAATTATAACTTGAAAAAATCTGAGGAATAACTATGCTTTATTTATTAAGTATGAAGGTAACACATGCTCATCTGAAAATATAGAAAAGCAAACACACAAACACTAGCCATAATATTTCAACCATGAGATGATCACATATCTATCTTCTGGTGACAGTGGGGTGAATTAATCATATCCTGCCATTCAGGGTGCCTCTATCACCACTGGCCCATGCAAAGCCTCTCCTTCCCCCTTCATCCCACCCTTATAAAATATGCAGTGTTGTTTGTGCATACATTTGTTTTTATTCCATTTACATGATATGTTATTGTCTGTAGAACCCATTCTATTTCTGAATTATTTTACTCAATACTTATGTATTAAAAATATATCGGGATTATGTGTAAATTTAGCTCATTGATCCCAATTTCTACAGAGCATTTACCGGGCTATTGTTTCCAGTGTCCCACAACCCCACACAATATTGAAATAAACCTCCTTAGACACGTCCCCTCATGAATCTGTGAGGTCACGTCTCTAGGTTATATGCCTGTGAGTAGGTTTGCTGGATCATGGGATCCAGAATGTTTGTATCAGTGTATTCACCCACTAGTTATTTTAGTTATTTTTTCCACACATCCTCCAGCATTTATGTATTTAATTAGTTTTCTGAATATATTTTTTAAAAATGAAATTTTCTTGTCATATAATTTACTTTTTTTTTTTTTTTTTTTTTGGCCGTACGCGGGCCTCTCACTGTCGTGGCCTCTCCCATTGCGGAGCACAGGCTCCGGACGCGCAGGCCCAGCGGCCATGGCTCACGGGCCCAGCCGCTCCGCGGCATGTGGGATTCTCCCCGACCGGGGCACGAATCAGTGTCCCCTGCATCGGCAGGCGGACTCCCAACCACTGCGCCACCAGGGAAGCCCATAATTTACTTTTAAAAGTGTTCTACGGTGGACATTTTTTTTTCAGATTTAAAATAATATTCTAATGTTATATTCAAAGGTAGGCCTTAATTATTGGACTGTCATCATTTAACTGATACCCTATTTTGTGATATTCAGGAAAAAGATGCTTCCAAGATAGGACATAAACAAGTCTACAGTTGAGGAAACATGATTATCAAATTAATAAATTGAATCACTGATCTTTGGACATGGGTAGGGACCTACTTCTTATCAATCTTGGAGTGTTGCTAAATGTAACATTTTGTTTAGAGGAAACTAATGAAATTTCGAAGGTATTAAGAGAAGTAATTCAATAAGTAGAAGGATAAACTGAAAAGAGATGAAAACCTGACTTCCAGAGCAATACTATCCATCATACCCTCTTGAAAATCAGGTTGCTGTGCATGCAGTTAGTTAATGGAAATAAAAAAACAACTATGAGGTATACCATATCCCTTATGTAGAGGGATACCAAATCTAAGTGCCTAAACTCATTGGTGGGAATTACCTTAGGATAGAATGTAATTAAAAATAATAAAATTCCCCAGTTTTAACAATATACTGACTTTTCATATGCAAGTTTCCTTATGAAGTTGAGTAAAATTAAGCCAACATTTACGCTGCATGCTTCATTGATGCAATATTTCGGGTGTTTGATGTACGTATTGATTATTCCTTCACCACCCCGACACCTACCATCTCTGATACAAATCTTCAAGTGTGTATTGAATGTTAGGATGATACTATGATACTTTCAGATCATCAATGATTTGCCATAAACTGGTTTTGGAGAATTCAATATTGATATGTCAAGCAAGATATCTGAGAATAGAAGGGATTTATTTCAGCACACAAAAATTAAGTAGATCTACAGCCTTTGATTAAGAAGCGTTCTTTGAGGGCTTCCCTTGTGGCACAGTAGAGAGTCCGCCTGCTGATGCAGGGGACACGGGTTCGTAACCCGGTCCGGGAAGATCCCACATGCCGCGGAGCGGCTGGGCCCGTGAGCCATGGCCGCTGAGCCTGCGTGTCCGGAGCCTGTGCTCCGCAACGGGAGAGGCCACAACAGTGAGAGGCCCGCATACCGCAAAAGAAAAAAAAAAAAAGAAGTCTTCTTTGAAAGAGAGTTGTCAGCCTTTTCGATCAAGGATTTTTAGGCATAGAGTGTACAACATGATATATGTAAAAGGAATTTCAGAATCCCTAGTGTAAGAAAAAGAAAGATGAGTGCTGATTGTAATTCTTTTCTAAAATGTAACATTCTGCATCTGTCTGACATTTAGTTAGACTTTTATGTAGGGGGTGAGGAAAACTGCTGAAAAAAATGAAATAACCTTGCATGAAAATGTTCTTTTTTGATGATAGGATGTTATTTACTATGCACTGTGCTTTATATCAGGACAGCATAATTTAAGTTACTTATTTATGAAGGGTAAATGTATCCGTACTAAGAGAGCTCAAAGCAGACTTTATACTAGGAAATTCCTCACTTTTTTTCTTGTTACTTACTTGGAGCAAAGAGAATTATTTTCTATGAAGAACACTATATTTAGAATACTACCATTTTAAACACAAATAATTGCAGGTACCTTGGGAACTTTTGGAGGTTAAAATATTCATATTCAAATTGCTCTGTGTTGGTATTTGAACTGGATGACAACTTGAAGAGGAAGAAGTAAAGCAAGTCACTTTCTGTATGAATGAGGATTAGCCTTGTTCATATTTGCATGGGCAGGGCCAAAGCCAACGCTGGGTACATGAAACATGCTAAAAAGTATTTGATGAATAAATTAATGAGTTGGGAAACAAAGCAACTGGATTTGTAAGGGAAAAAAGTGAAAATATAAAGATGGAGATTGACTTTCTGAAAGGTTACTGGCATTCAACTTCAATTCACATGTTTCATTTACACAGGACACACAATTGTGGGATAAACAATGAACTAGGAATAATTTCATCTTGTGCCTCACTTTCTTCAGTCTGGAAAGTGGATATATTAATATTTTCCTCCAATCTTTATTTTTCCTATGCTTCCCTTTTCAGAGTTATTTTAAATTTATTTTATGTTGCTATATTGTATGCATTTCTGGAGGCTTCTTTTAGTCTCTATAAGAATTGGGTAGACATAAGTTGAAGTGATGATAGGTCTTTTGTGTAAAATCAAGTTAGAGGCCCCCTAAGGAAGGATTCAAACTTTCTTCATAAACAAGCATTTGTAAACATATATGAAGGATCATTTTAACACACACACTCTGCTTATCACTCTTCTAAGCAAACTATAAGATTATTTTCCCCCAATGTCAGTCACCGCTAATGGGCTGCTCTAGCTCCAGAATCTATTGGCCCATGTTAGAGTTAGTGCCTGACTTACTATTTAGTCCCATCCATAAAATGGATATTTCATAATCCCCTGTTCTCAGGAATGTTATGAGATTAAATAAGGTAACAGGCAGTGTTCTCTGTCTATTTAACCCAGTTCATTTCTCCCCATCCTCATCCTGCTGGCAGGAACATCCCCTCCAGCAATAACAAGTTACATTTATGCCATAAGATGCGATCAATATGGGCAAGAGAAATCTTGGTGGTTTCAGAGATGCTCTATTCTGAAATATCTTAAAGACCCGAGGCTGTTCCCTTAGAGGAGTAAGAGGGGCCAGAGTCAGTGGCTTTTTTTTTTTTTTTTTTGCGGTACGCGGGCCTCTCACTGCTGTGGCCTCTCCCATTGCGGAGCACAGGATGCGCAGGCTCAGCGGCCATGGCTCACAGGCCCAGCCGCTCCGCAGCATGTGGGATCTTCCCGGACCAGGGCTTGAACCTTCATCGCCTGCATCGGCAGGCGGATACTTAACCACTGTGCCACCAGGGAAGCCCGAGTCAGTGGCTTTGACCACATAGAGCAACAATCAAATGGAGGTGGGATCCTGGGAGGAGAGCAGAGAGGCGGAGGAGGGAGAGGGAAGGGAGGAGATGGGAATGGGGAGAAAGAAGTCTCAGATGCTCCTCTGAGGCTGACTTTATTGGTCAGAAAGGTGACCCTATGGAGATAGCAAATAAATTTATGGCCCATTTTCTGGATCCCAGTGTGTTCCTGACAGACCTCTAGTAAAAATACATATTTTCTGATAATGAATTTCTTTGTTGCCTGTTCCTCTGGATGTTAAATAAAAGTTATACGTATGTGAATATTGTGGCATATGCTCATATTTCATTGACTCTAAGATGATATCAGCTGGAAGACGCATCTTTATTTTATGAGCCACTGGGAAAGGAAAAAAAAAGACCTGCTAATTTAACAACGGCACAATATTTTCTCACTTGAAATTTTTAGTTTAAACATGGGAAAAGCTTTTTAAGATGTAGTTACACATAGATTGCTCATATATATCACTCTTGAGCATACATATAAAGGCAAATAAATACAAAATAAATTGATTTGGGTGTTCCTAAATGCGTTCATACGCAGAGTTTAATTCTCATGAATCACCTTTCCACTCAGAGCCGTTGATATGTGTGCTTTTTCACACAGGGCAGTTCGTCCTTCCTGGAGTCAAGAGCACCGATGATGCAGTGTTTCTTAAAAGTGTGCTTTGCTATTGTCTTGGATTTTCTTCCAAGCTGGTGACACCAGTCAGCAAGTTTAATATGCAGGCAATGCCGGCTATGTCATGACTGTCAGGGAGTGATCCGATGGTCAGATGCCCAACAGTTTCAGAGATGTTAACACATGTGAAAAGTGCATGTCTTAGAATGAATGAAATACTCTAATGTCCTAGGACCCTCAGATCCCTCTATAACTACCTGGAGGTTGAGCCTTTCACATTTAGTGCACTGACGAATATGTGTTGCAGCTTCCACAGCCTGAGGGAACAAATGTTTCCTAAGTTACAGTGGCTCTAGGGTTCAACGGATGGATGGCTGGACCTTGAGGTCCCCAACTCCACAGCCCCCAGAATTATTTCAGAGAAGGGGGTTCAGTGAGTCTCACATGAAAAACTACACAACTGACTGTGAGCCCAGCACTGTGTGGCATGTTTTCTCCCTTTGTCTCCTGCTGATCAATACCCACCACACCTGAAGTTGCCTAAATATGCCTTACAGATGTCAGCTGCTGCCCTGCCCTTTGTGAAGCCACAATGTCTGTGCCCAAGGGTATTGTCTTCTAATGCTCCCAGTGATTTTTATCTCCAGGATGTCAGAGATGTAGTTTTGATGCATAGTGGTCCTCGTCTCATTTTATCCCCTGGGTGCCAAAGGAGCAAGGGTTATCCCTAGAGTCCATTGAGTCTTCCAAGAGACTTCCAGCTTCTGGTTGTCATCCTTGCAATATTAGGGCTTCAGACCATTCCAAGATTCCAAGAGGGAGACAGATACCAAGATATCATTTCCATTATTCCCTCGTATCCCTCACCTATACTCTCTGTTGGCTTCCCTGCCAAGACAAAATACAGCAAATAATTATCACCCACCCATACTTCTTTCAGCCACAAATCAGGAGTGATTTGCAATTGTGCATTGCACACTTGTGCAAAATGAAGAGACAGTGGAGGTATGATGATCCATATTCTATCACACCAGTTTTAGCCCAGGAGGAATGATGTTTTACTGTTTGCACACATATTCCCTTCTTTGTAATGAATTTAATTTTAATCATAGTTCGTTCCTCTCAAGAAGATGATAAACTCCTTGAGAGCAAGGATTATCTCAAATTTCCTTTGTGAATATCTTCTAGTGGTGGGCAGTAAATAGAAATGATTAATTTTTTTTTCTGTTTCTAATATGACATATATTCATACTGGAAAAAGATTCTATTTGCAGACCAAGCAGAACAAAGCCCAAGTTAGCTAGATTACCTTAGAGTTTCAAGTTTATATATGCAAAACTCAAAAGCTTTGGAAACTGCATTAACTCATTTTACAAAATATGCTGCAAATATATGTCTGCAAATGCCGTCTCTTCAATGCGTAATTGGTACTTTGGGAGAGTTGACTGAACTCTGTGCTTTCTGGGGTGATGTGATTTTTCAACCACAGACCTCACAATCCATATCCCATCATGCCTTTTCAGGGAAACTTTCTTGGTCTTTCCAGGGCACCACTGAGTGCTCTTAAAAACTTTCTATTAGTTTACTTTTGGACTCAAAATTACAGCCTCACCAGAAACACAGAAACATCTCTAGATCTCTATATGAACACAGATTTTTGTTCTGTCTTGCTGGCTCCTTGTTTTTCCTCTCCCTGTCAGTTTTAACCTTCATCTCAGACAGTAGAATCAACAGGCACCTGTTACCTTGGCAACGATGATAGGATAATAGAATTAGAATGTCCCAGTGCTTCATTCTAGCATCATGCTCTTGGAAGAAAAAGACAACACAATTATGAAATATAATTTGTGGTACTTCAAAGTGACAGTGTCCATGCATTTTAAGTACATGCCATGTATTGATGAAAGATAATGTATGTTGAAATTTCAGTGATTTAAAAACAATTCAACCACAAGAATAAGACAGGCAGTCTGTCTCAGGATAAGGATATCTCTTATATACATTTTTCAGTCAGTCTTGCATGTTTCTTTTGGCAATTCTACTTTTTCATCAATTTAAAAATAATGACCAAGAAAAATTTATCAGCAGGGTAGACTTTGAGAGAGTTGCTATTTTATCTGAATAGATTTGAAAATTCTTTAGGCTCTTTATACTTCCTACAAGCACATTCTCACTATAGAAAAATAAATTGACACTCTGGGGATTTACACTACCAAGCTACCACATTCAGCACTGATATTCTGTTGAAATATGCTGCTGATTTGGAAAAGTAGCTTTTGCTGATGTTTCTAATACTGTGACTCTACTTCCCTGTTCTCCTGTTTCTATCCTGATTCTGGAAAATCTCAAGCATAAACCTTGGTCTTTATGATACCAAGAATACCTTGAGTATTTCTGGGTCTGATTCAGTGGTTTTTTTATACTGATATATAGTTGATTTACAATGTTGTGTTAGTTTCATATGTAGAGCAGAGTGATTCAGAACAATACATTATATATATTATTTTTCAGATTCTTTTCCGTTAGAGGTTATTACACAATATTGAATATAGTTCCCTGTGCTATAGAGTAGGTTCTTGTTGTTAATCTATTTTATATGTAATAGCATGTATCTATTAATCCCAAACTTCTCAAAACTCCTAATTTATCCCTTCCTCCCCTCCTTTCCCCTTTGGTAGCCATAAGTTTCTTTTCTACATCTGTGAGTCTATTTCTGTTTTGTAAATAAGTTCATTTGTATTACTTTTGTAAGATTCTACGTATAAGTGATGTCATATATTTGTCTTTCTCTGATTTACTTCACTTAGCATGATAATCTCTAGGTCCATCCATGTTGCTGCAAATAACATTATTTCATTCTTTTTTATAGCTGAGTAATATTCCATTGTATGTATATACCAGAATTTCTCTACCCATTCATCTGTCCATGGGCATTTAGGTTGCTTCCATGTCTTGGTTATTGTAAACAGTGCTGCTCTGAGCATTGGGGTGCATGTATCTTTTTGAATTAGAGTTTTCATCTTTTTCAGATATATGCCCGGGAGTGGGATTGCTGGATCATATGATAACTCTATTTTCAATTTTTTAAGGAACCTCCATTCTGTTCTCCATTGTGACTGCACCAATTTACATTCCCACCAACGTGTAGGAGGGTTCCTTTTTCTCCACACCCTCTCTAACATTTATTATTTGCAGACTTTTTGACGATGACCATTCTGATTGGTGTGAGGTGGTACCTCATTGCGATTTTGATTTGCATTTCTCTAGTAATTAGTGCTGTTGAGCTTTTCACGTGCCTGTTGGCCATCTGTGTGTCCTCTTTGGAGAGATGTCTATTTAGGTCTTCTGCGCATTTTTTGTTTGGATTGTTTGCTTTTTTGATATTGAGCTGTGTGAGCTGTTTGTATATTTTGGAAATTAATCCCTTGTCAGTTGCATCATTTGCAAATATTTTCTCCCATTCTGTAGGTCATCTTTTCGTTTTGTTTATGGTTTCCTTTGCTGCACAAAAGTTTTTAAGTTTAATTAGGTCCCATTTGTTTATTTTTGCTTTTATTTTCATTACTCTAGGAGACAGAACCAGAAAAATATTGCTACGATTTAGGCCAAAGAGTGTTCTGCCTATGTTTTCCTCTAGGAATTTTAATAGTATCTGGTCTTACATTTAGGTCTTTAAACCATTTTGAGTTTATTTTTGTATATGGTGTTAGAGAAGGTTCTACTTTCATTCTTTTACAAGTGGCTGTCCAGTTTTCTCAGCATCACTTATGGAAGAGACTGTCTTTTCTCCATTGTATATTCTTGCCTCCTTTGTCATAGATTAATTGACCATAAGTATGTGGGTTTATTTCTGGGCTTTCTATCCTATTCTTTTGATCTATATGTCTGTTTTTGTGCCACTACCATAATGTTTTGATGACTGGAGCTTTGTAATATAGTCTGAAGTCAGGGGGCCTGATTCCTCCAGCTCTGTTCTTCTTTCTCAAGATTGTTTTGGCTATTTAGGGTCTTTTAAGTTTTCATACAAATTTTTAAATTCTTTGTTCTAGTTCTGTGAAAAATGCCATTGGTAACTTAATAGGGATTGCATCGAATCTGCAGATTGCCTTGGGCAGTATGGTCATTTTAACAATACTGAGTCTTCCAGTCCAAGAACACAATATATCTTTCCATTTGTTTGTGGCATCTTCAATTTCTTTCATCTGTGTCTTATAGTTTTCAGAGTGCAGGCCTTTTGCCTCCTTAGGTAGGTTTATTCCTAGGTATTTTATCTTTTAGATGCAATGGTAAATGGGGTTGTTTTCCTAATTTCTCTTTCTGATATTTCATTGTTAGTGTATATAAATGCAACAGATTTCTGTATATTAATTTTGTATTCTGCAAATGTACAAAATTCATGGATGAGCTCTTTAATAGTTTTCTGGTAGCATCTTTAGAATTTTCTATGTATAGTATCATGTCATCTGCAAACAATGACGGTTTTGCTTCTTCCTTTCCAATTTGGATTTCTTTTACTTGTCTGATAGCTGTGACTAGGACTTCCAAAACAATGTGGAATAAAAGTGGTGAGAGTAGGCAACCTTGTCTTGTTCCTGATCTTAGAGGAAATGCTTTCAGCTTTTCAGCATTGAATATGAAGTTAGCTGTAGGTTCGTTATATATGTTTATTACGTTGAGGTAAGTTCCCTCTATGCCAACTTTCTGGAGAGTGATTATCATAAATGGATGTTGATTTTATCAAAACCTTTTTCTGCATCCCATATGGTTTTTATTTTTCAATTTGTTAATGTGGTATATCACATTGATTTGTGGACATTGAAAAATCCTTGCATCCCTGGGATGAATCCCACTTGATTATGGTTATGATCCTTTTAATGTATTGTTAGTGTCAGTTTGCTAGTATTTTGTTGAGGATTTTTGCTTCTATGTTCATCAGTGATATTGACCTGTAATTTTCTTTTTTTGTTGTATCTTTGTCTGCTTTTGGTATCAGGGTGATGGTGGCCTCACAGAATGAGTTTGGAAGTGTCCCTTCCTCTGCAATTTTTGGAATAGTTTCAGAAGGATAAATGTTAACTTTTCTCTAAAAGTTTGGTTGATTTCACCTATGAAGCCATCTGATCCTGGACTTTTGCTTGTTGGGAGTTTTTAAATTACTAATTCAATTTCAGTCCTGGTAATTGATCTGTTCATATTTTCTGTTTCTTCCTGATTCAGTCTTAGGATTGTAACTTTCTAAGGATTTGTCCATTTCTTCTAGGTTGTCCATTTTATTGGCATATAGTTGCTCATAGTAGGCTCTTATGATCCTTTGTATCTCTGTGGTGTCAGTTGTAACTTTTTCATTTCTGATTTTATCTGTCTGTGTCTGTTACCTTTTTTTTCTTGATGAGTCTGACTAAAATTTTATCAATTTTGTTTACCTTTTCAAAGAACCAGCTTTCAGTGTCATTGATCTTTTTAATATTTTTTTTAGTCTCTATTTCATTTATTTCTGTTCTGATTTTTATTTCTTTCCTTCTACTAACTTTGGGTTTTGTTTGTTCTTCTTTCTCTAGTTCCTTTAGGTGTAAGGTTAAGTTGTTTATTTGAGATTTTTCTTGTTTCTTAAGGAAAGCTTGTATTGCTATAAACTTCCCTCTTAGAACTGGTTTTGCTGTGTCCCATAGGTTTTGGATTGTCATGTTTTCATTTTCGTTTGTCTCTATGTATTTTTTGATTCCTTCTTTGATTTCTTCAGTGATCCATTGGTTGTTTAGTAGCATATTATTTAGCCTTCATGTGTTTGTGTTTTTTGAAGTTTTTTTCTTTAGTTGATTTCTAATCTCATAGCATTATGGTCAGAAAAGATGATCTATATGATTTCAGTTTTCTTAAATTTACTGAGGCTTAGTTTGTGACCTAGCCTGTGATCTATCCTGGAGAATGTCCCATGAGCAGTTGAAAAGGATATGTATTCTGCTGCCTTCAGATTGAATGCTCTATATATGTCAATTAAGTCCATTTGGTCCAATGTGTTACTTAAGGCCTGTGTTTCCTTACTGACTTTCTGTCTGGATGATCTGTTCATTGATGTAAGTGGGGAGTTAAAGTTCCCTACTATTATTGTGTTACTGTTGATTTCTCCTTTTATGTCTGTTAATATTTGCCTTATATATTGAGGTGCTTCTATGTTGGGTGCATATATATTTAAAATTGTTATATTTTCTTCTTGAATTGATCCCTTGATCATTATGTAGTGTCCTTCATTGTCTCTTGTAAGAGTCTTTATTTTAGAGTCTATTTTGTCTGATATGAATATTCCTACTTTAGCTTTCTTTAGATTTCCATTTGCATGGAATACCTTTTTCCATCACTTCACATAAGTCTGAATGTGTCTCTAGATATGAAATGAATCTCTTGTAGGCAGCATATATACAGGTCCTTTTTTTGTATCCATTCAGCTACTCTATATCTTTTGCTTGGAGCATTTAATCCATTTACATTTAAGGTAATTATTGATATGTTTTTTCTCATTGAAATTTTGTTAAATATTTTGGATTTGTTTTTGTAGATCTTTTTCTTCTCTTTCTTCTTTCTCTTCTCTTGTGATTTGATGACTATCTTTAGTGTTATGTTTGGATTCCTTTTTCTCTTTTTTTTTTTTGCGGTACATGGGCCTCTCACTGTTGTGGCCTCTCCCGTTGCAGAGCACAGGCTCCGGACGTGCCAGCTCAGTGGCCATGGCTCACGGGCCCAGCCACTCCATGGCATGTGGGATCTTCCCGGACTGGGGCACGAACCCGTGTCCCCTGCATCGGCAGGCAGACTCTCAACCACTGCGCCACCAGGGAAGCCCTCCTTTTTCTTTTTGTGTGCATATCTATTACAGATTTTTGGTTTGTGGTCACAGTGAGATTTTTGTATAGCAGTCTATATAAATTCATGATTGTTTTAAGTTGCTGCGTCTCTTAAATTCAAATGCATTTTAAAAACCCTGCATTTGTACTCTCCTCCCCTCATGATTACTATTTTTGATATCATATTTTACATCTAACTGTATTCTGTATCCCTTAACTCTATACAAATGATTTTACTACTTTTGTCTTTTAACCTCCCTATAGCTTTGTGTGAAAAATCAGCTGATAGTTTTTGTGGGAGTTCCTTTGTATGTTATTTGTTGCTTTTCCCTTGTTGCTTTTAATATTCTCTCTTTATCTTTAATTTTTGTCATTTTTATTACAATGTGTCTCGGTGTGTTCCTTTTTTGGGTTAATCCATATGGGACTCTCTGTGATTACTGGACTTGGGTGACTGTTTCCTTTCCAGATTAAGGAAGTTTTCAACTATTATCTCTTCAAATATTTTCTCAGGCCCTTTTCCTCTCTCTTCTCCTTCTGGGATTCTGGGACCCCTATAATGCAAATATTAGTGCCCTTGATGTCGTCCCAGAGGTCTCTTAAACTGTCCTCATTTCTCTTCTTTTTTCTGTTCAGTGGCAGTGTTTTCCACTACTCTGTCTTCTAGCGCATTGATCCGTTCTTCTGTATCATTTAGTCTACTATTGATTACTTCTAGTGTATTTTTCATTTTAGTTATTGTATTCTTTATCTCTTTGGTTGTTCTTTATATTTTCTAACTCTGTTAAAATCTTCTAACTTCTCACTCTGTGCATCTATTCTCCCAAATTCTTTGATCATCTTTATGATCATTACTCTGAACTCTTTAATTGGGTAGGTTGCCTATCTCCACTTCACTTAGTTCTTCTGGCATTTTATCTTGTTCCTTCATCTGAAACATATTTCTCTGCTGCCTCGTTTTGTCTAAGCTGATATTTGTATTTTTATGTATGTGGTAGGTTAGTTATGTTTTTCGACCTTGGAGAAGTGGCCCTCTGTAACAGATGTCCTATGCATCCCAGCCGTGAACTCCCCTCTTGTCACCCAAACTCTATGCTCTAGTGGTTCCCCCTAAATGGGTTTCTTGGGTCCCTCTGTTGTGGCAGGCTATCGTATGGGCAGTCTGGTAGACTTGGTTGGTCCCTGGTCCAGTTGGCTGCCAGGCTCTGCCTTATGAGGATGTTGCCTGCTGCTATTTAGTGTGGCCTGGTTATGAGGCAGCTGGTTGCAGAACCAGTGGGTCCCGGGGCCCTGGGTCCACTAGTGGGTGGAGTCATGGTCCCAAATACTCTAGGGATGTTGCCCACCCACTGGCAGGTGAAGCCAGATCCTGGAGTTAGTGCCAGTTACTGTCAGGCACAGCTGGTTCCTGGAGTCTGACTGCAGGGCCCAGGGATCCCAGAGCTCATTTCAGATCATTAATGGAAGGGGGCAGTTCCTGACACTGTTGGTTATGGGGCCCAGTGTGTCCTGAAGGTTACTGTGGTCTGCTAGTGGACAGCACTGAGGCCCACCTGGTCTCAGGGTAGGGTCTGGGTTGCTGTTGGTGGGCTTAGTCCACAGGCTGCAGGATCATAGTTTTCTTGCTTCTAGTGTCCGCCCCCTGGTGGGTGAAGCTGGTCTAGAGCCTAGTGCAGGCTTCCTGTTGGGAAGGGCCAGTGTCTTCCCAGTGGTGGGTGCAGCTGGGTCTTGGCCTTCTGGTAGGTAGGGCCATGTCTGGGGGCATGTCTAGAGGTGGCTGTGGGCTCAGGAAGTCTTTCAGCCGCCTGTCTGCTGTTGGGTGGGGCTGGGTCCCTGAACACTTAATTTTTTGGCCTGAGGCATTCCAGCACTTGTGCCTATAGATTGTTGGGTGTTGGCGCTAATGAGCCAAGATGGCAGTTGCCAGCAGCAGCGTTCATGTGTATGACTGGTCTACAATATTTTTGCCACCAGTGTCTATGTCCCTAGGGTGAGCCTCAGCCTCCTCCCAACTCTCCATGAGACTCTCCAAGACCAGGGGGGAGGTCTGGCCCAGGATCATATCAAATTACTGCTTTTTCCCTGAGTCCTGGTGCATGTGGAATTTTGTGTCTGCCCTTTAAGAGTGAAGTCTCTCTTCCCCCAAGTCCTGCGGGGCTCCTGCCATTAAGCTCAACTGGCCTTTAAAGCCAAATGCTCTGGGGGCTCATCTTCCTGGTGCCAGACCCCTGGGCTGGAGCCTGACGTGGGGCTTAGAACTCTCACTCCTGTGGGAGAACCTCTGCAATATAATTATTCCTCAGTTTATGGGTTGCGCACCCATGGGGTATGAGATTTGATTATATTGTGAGTCTGCCCCTCCTACCTATCTTGTTGTGGTTCCTTCTTTATGTCTTTAGTTGTTGAAGAGCTTTTCTGATAGGTTCCAGTCTTTTTTGTTGATGGTTGTTCTGCAGGTCATTGTGATTTTGGTGTCCTCATGGGAGGAGGTGAGCTCAGGGTCTTTCTACTCTGCCATCTTGGCCACTCTCCCCCAGTTCAGTATTTTTGATGCTTTATTCATTAATATTTATTCTTGAGTGCCATATTCATTCATCCTGTCTGACCTTTTCTCCATCCTGGGGCAGTTGGATTTGTTTTTGTTATGGTTCCATGCAGAATTTTGAAAAGGATATGTCCCATGTGTAGGATAAATGTATGCTTAATTTTATTCATTCATTTTTCTCTTTATTGGTAATTAAGAGATGTCAGATCCATACACCAATATCCTGAAGTAATAATGAAGGTAGTTCAAAATCTTTTTATTGATACTATAAGACATATTTATAAATATTCTACATAGTGACAATCTGAATGAACAAGGACATAAAAGTGAACTTTCTTCCTTCCAATTTGAAGAAACTTACTACAAAATACACAAGAAACTCCTTATTCAAGAGAAAATAGCAAAATCCTTGTTTCATGCTTGAGAATGAAGCTTGAGCTTATAGCTACTTGCTGCTAAGTGGACTGGACGTTTGAATCTCTTGGCTTTTATAAGTTGAAGACAGCCAAGTCAAGGTTTCAACACCTAAATAGGTAGACTTGATTCATTGCTCTTTGATTTCTTCTGGGACTTGGATTCTACAGGTAGAGTATACCATTTACTCTGTAGCATTCAACAATTTCTAATGTAGTGTAGATGTTGCCTTTAATGACACCAATAGCATTATATGACTTAGATTTTTGCCTGGAAAGTAAATAGACATTATATCCCACCTTGCATCTAGACTGGAAGCAGGATAGAAAGAGATGAAAGCAATCACGTTAGTTGTAATTTACCTGTCTCCTAAATGTGAGGTCAGTTTGTTCTGACATTAAAATCTAATTTAGCTAATTTTAAATCAGCAAACATTTCTCTGGGTGCCATTTATATGCAAAACACTCTACAAAATACAGTAGTGAAATCAAAGATGAGAATTGAACTGTGAAAGTCTATTTGGGGAAGCTGCTCCTCTGGCACCTCTTTATTGGTCCTCCTTCATTGGTGGCTATGTTAATTTTATAGTTGAGGTAATTATGTAACGGAAATGCTCTGTGCATGTTGAGTCCACAGTTGAGCAGCCCCGGGACTCTGAGACAACCATGCCCTCTCAGGATCCAAGGTGACAGGTATAAGCCAGCGCTGAAACCCCCTGCTCCCAGTACAGCACTTAGTATATAGTCAACAGTCCATAATGGTATAGAGCAGACAAGCTTGTGCAAACTGGAGCCCTTCTCCTAGGATCTAAGTGATGACAGACTGATTCAGCCTCCAAGCCCTCGAATCAGACCACAAACAGATTGCCTTGATTCTCTGTCACTTAATTATGCTCACCTGGCTCCATTCTTCTCACTGTCCTCCAAACGGTACAGTCGGCACTCCGTATCCATGAGGTTCCACATCCATGGTTTCAAACAACCATGGATGGAAATATTTGAAAAAATTCTGTAAAGTTCCAAAGAACAAAACTTAAATTTGGCACACACTGGAAACAATTTAATAGCATTTACATTGTGTTAGGTACTATAAGAATCTAGAGATCATTTGAAGTATATGGGAGGATGTGTGTACCTTATATGCAAATACTATGACATTTTACTTTATTTCTTTAATAGATCTTTATTGGAGTATAATTGCTTCACAATACCCTGTTAGTTTCGGTTGTACAGCAAATTGAATCAGTCATATGCAAACATATATCCCCATATACTCTCCCACTTGGGCCTCCCTCCCACCCTCCCTATCCCATGTCTCTAGGTCATTGCAAAGCACTGAGCTGATCTCCCTGTGCTATGCTGCTGCTTCCCACTAGCAAACTGTTTTACATTCAGTAGTGTATATGTGTTGATGCTACTCTCACTTCGCCCCAGCTTCCCCTTCCCCCACTGTGTCCTCAGGTCCATTCTCTACGTCTACGTCTTTATTCCTGCCCTGCCACTAGATTCATCAGTACCATATATATATATTTTTAGATTCCATATAAATGTGTTAGCATATAGTATTCATTTTTCTCTTTCTGACTTAATTCATTCTGTATTATAGACTCTAGGTCCATCCACCTCACTGCAAATAACTCAATTTCGTTTCTTTTTATGGCTGAGTAATATTCCATTGTATATATGTGCCACATCTTCTTTATCCATTCATCTGTCGATGGACACTTAGGTTGCTTCCATGTCCTGGCTACTGTAAATAGAGCTGCAATGAATATTGTGGTACATGACTCTTTTTGAATTATGGTTTTCTCAGGGTATCTGCCCAGTAGTGGGATTGCTGGGTCATATGGTAGTTCTAATTTTAGTTTTTTAAGGAACCTCCATACTGTTCTCCATAGTGGCTGTATCAATTTACATTCCCACCAACAGTGCAAGAAGGTTCCTTTTTCAGCACACCTTTTTCAGCATTTATTGTTTCTAGATTTTTTGATAATGGCCATTCTGACTGGGATGAGACCATATCTCGTAGTTTTGATTTGCATTTCTCTAATAATTAGTGATGTTGAGCATCTTTTCATGTGCCTCTTGGCCATCTGTATGTCTTCTTTGGTGAAATGTCTATTTAGGTCTTCTACCCATTTTTTAATTGAATTGTTCGTTTTTTTGATATTGAGCTCCATGAGCTGTTTGTATATTTTGGAGATTAATCCTTTGTCCATTGTTTCATTTGCAAATATTTTCTCCCATTCTGAGGGTTATCTTCTCATCCTGTTTATGGTTTCCTTTGCTGTGCAAAAGCTTTGAAGTTTAATTAGGTCCTATTTGTTTATTTTTGTTTTTATTTCCATTACTCTTGGAGGTGGGTCAAAAAAGATCTTGCTGTGGTTTATGTCAGAGTGTTTTTCCTATGTTTTCCTCTAAGAGTTTTATAGTGTCTGGTCTTACATTTAGGTCCTTAATCCATTTTGAGTTTATTTTTATGTATACTGTTAGGGAGTGTTCTAATTTCATTCTTTTACATGTAGCTGTCCAGTTTTCCCAGCACCACTTATTGAAGAGGCTGTCTTTTCTCCATTGTATGTTCTTGCCTCCTTTGTCGTAAATTAGGTGACCATATGTGCGTGGGTTTATCTCTGGGCTTTCTATCCTGTACCACTGATCTATATTTCTGTTTTTGTGCCAGTACCGTACTATCTTGATTACTGTAGCTTTGTAGTATACTTTGAAGTCAGGGAGCCTGATTCCTCCAGCTCCGTTTTTCTTTCTCAAGATTGCTTTGGCTATTTGGGGTCTTTTGTGTTTCCATACGAATTGTAAAATTTTTGGTTCTAATTCTGTGAAGAATGCCTTTGGTAGTTTGATAGGGATTACATTGAATCTGTAGATTGCTTTGGGTAGTATAGTCATTTTCACAATGTTGATTCTTCCAATCCAAAAACATGGTATATTCCTCCATCTGTTTATGTCATCTTTGATATCTTTCATCAGTGTTTTATAGTTTTCTGAGTACAAGTCTTTCACCTCCTTAGGTAGGTTTATTCCTAGGTATTTTATTCTTTTTGCTGTGATGGTAAATGGGATTGTTTCCTTAATTTCTCTTTCTGATTTTTTGTTGTTAGTGTATAGGAATGCCAGAGATTTCTGTGCATTAATTTTGTATCCTGCAACCTTACTAAATTCATTGATTAGTTCTAGCAGTTTTCTGGTGGCATCTTTAGGATTTTCTATGTATAGTATCATCTCATCTGCAAACAGTGACAGTTTTACTTCTTCTTTTCCAATTTGTATTTCTTTTCCTTCTCTGATTGCTGTGGATAGGAATTCCAAAACTATGTTGAATAAGAGTAGCAAGAGTGGACATCCTTGTCTTGTTCCTGATCTTAGTGGAAATGCTTTCAGTTTTTCACCATTGAGTATGATGTTTTCTGTGGGTTTGTCATATGTGGCCTTTATTCTGTTGAAATAGGTTCCCTCTATGCCCATTTTCTGGAGAGTTTTTGTCATAAATCGGTGTTGAATTTTGTCAAAAGCTTTTTCTCCATCTATTGAGTTGATCATATGGTTTTTATTCCTTAATTTGTTGATATGGTGTATACAATTGATTGATTTGCATAGATTTGCATATATTGTAGAATCCTTGCATCCCTGGGATAAATCCCCCTTGATCAGGGTGTCTGATCCTTTTAATATGTTGTTGGATTCTGTTTCCTAGCATTTTGTTCAGGATTTTTGCATCTATATTCATCAGTGATATTGTTCTATAATTTTCTTTTCTTGTGATATCTTTTTCTGGTTTTGGTGTCAGGGTGATGGTGGCTTCGTAGAATGAATTTGGAAGTGTTTCTCCCTCTGCAGTTTTTTGGAAGAGTTGGAGAAGGATCTGTGTTAGCTATTCTTTAAATGTTTGATAGAATTCACCTGTGAAGCCATCTGGTCTTGGACTTTTGTTTGTTGGAAGATTTTTAATTACAGTTTCAATTTCACTTGTGATAGGTCTGTTTATATTTTCTAATTCCTCCTGGTTCAGTCTTGGAAAATATACCTTTCCAAGAATTTGTCCATTTCTTCGTGGTGTCCATTTTATTGGCATATAGTTGTTTGTAGTAGTCTCTTATAATCCTTTGTATTTCTGTGGTGTCAGTTGTGATTTCTCCATTTTCATTTCTAATTTTATTGATCTGCATCCTCTCCCTTTTTTCTTGATGAGTCTGGCTAAGGATTTATCAATTTTGTTTATCTTCTCAAAGAACCAGGTTTTAGTTTTATTGATCTTTGCTAGTTTTTTCTTCATTTCTATTTCATTTATTTCTGCTCTGATCTTTATGATTTCTTTCCTTCTACTGACTTTGGGTTTTCTTTGTTCTTCTTTCTCTAGTTGCTTCAGGTGTAGGGTTAGATTGTTTATTTGAGATTTTTCTTTTTTCTTGAGGTGAGATTGAATTGATATAAACTTCCCTCTTAGAACTGCTTTTGCTGTGTCGAATAGCTTTTGGGTCATTGTGTTTCCATTGTCATTTGTTTCTATGTATTTTTTATTTCTTCTTTGATTTCTTCAGTGATCTCATGGTTATTTAGTAGCACACTGTTTAGCCTCCATGTATTTATGGTTTTTACAGTTTTTTCCTGTAATTGATTTCCAATCTCATAGCGTTGTGGTCAGAAAAGGTCCTTGATACAATTTAAATTTTCTTAACTTTATTGAGGCTTGATTTGTGACCCAAGATGTGATCTATCCTGGAGAATGTTCCCTGTGCACTTGAGAAGAAAGTGTATTCTACTATTGTGTTACTGTAGATTTCCCCTTTCATGGTTGTTAGCATTTGCCTTATGTATTGAGGTACTCCTATGTTGGGTGCATAAACATTTATAATTGTTATATCTTCTTCTTGGATTGATCCCTTGATCATTATGTAGTGTCCTTTCTTATGTGTTATAACAGTCTTTATTTCAAAGTCTATTTTATCTGATATGAGTATTGCTATTCCAGCTTTCTTTTGATTTCCATTTGCATAGAATACCTTTTTCCATCCCTTCACTTTCAGTCTGTATGTGTCCCTGGGTCTGAAGTGGGTCTCTTGTAGACAGCATATATATGGGTCTTGTTTTTGTATCCATTCAGCCAGTCTGTGTCTTTTGGTTGGCGCATTTCATCCATTTACATTCAAGGTAATTATCAATATGTATATTCCTATTACCATTTTCTTAATTGTTTTGGGTTTGTTTTTGTGGGTCTTTTTCTTATACTGTGTTTCCCGCCTAGAGAAGTTTCTTAGCATTTGTTGTAAAGCTGGTTTGGTGCTGAATTGTCTTAGCTCTTGCTGGTCTGAAATGCTTTTGATTTCTCCGTCATCTGAATGAGATCCTTGCCAGGTAGAGTAATCTTGGTTGTAGGTTTTTCTCTTTCTTTACTTTATGTGTATTCTGACACTCCCTTCTGGCCTGCAGAGTTTCTGCTGAAAAATCAGCTGATAACCTTATGAGGATTCCTTTGTATGTTATTTTTTGTTTTTCCCTTGCTGCTTCTAATATTTTTTCTTTGAATTTAATTTTTGTTAGTTAGATTAATATGTGTCTTGGTGTGTTTCTCCTAGGGTTTATCCTGTATGGGACTTTCTGCGCTTCCTGGACATGGGTGACTATTTCCTTTCCCATGTTAGGGAAGTTTTCCACTATAATCTCTTCAAATATTTTCTCAGACCCTTTCTTTTTCTCCTCTTCTTCTGGGACCCCTATAATTTGAATATTGGCACATTTAGTATTGTCCCAGAGGTCTCTGAGATTGTCTTCAATTCTTTTCATTCTTTTTTCTTTATTCTGCTCCTTGGCAGATATTTCCACCATTTTGTCTTCCAGCTCGCTTATTCATTCTTTTGCCTAATTTATTCACTTATTGATTCCTTCTAGTGTAGTTTTCATTTCATTTATTGTGTTGTTCATCTCTGTTTGTTTGTTCTTTAGCTCTTGTAGTTCTTTTTTAAACATTTCTGGTATTTTCTCAATCTGTGCCTCCATTCTATTTCTGAGATTCTGGATCCTCTTTCTTATCATTACTCTGAATTCTTTTTCAGGTAGATTGCCTATTTCCTCTTCATTTATTTGCTCTTTTAGGTTTTTACCTTGCTCCTTCATCTGACATATTTTTTTGCCATCTCATTTTTTTTTTCTTTGTTTTTGAGTGGCATTGTGTTCCTGTCTTAGGTTGTTTGGCCTAAGGCTTCCAGCACTGCAGTTTGTAGGCTATTGGGTAGAGCTGGGTCTTGGTGCTGAAGTGAGGACCTCCAGGAGACCTCACTCTGATGAATATTCCCTGGGGTCTGAGGTTATCTGTTAGTCCAGTGGTTCAGACTTGGTGCTCCCACTGCAGGAGCTTTGGTCCTACTCCTGGCTTGTGAACCAAGATCCTGCAAAACACATGGGGCGGCAAAAAAAAAAAAAAAAAAAAAAAAGGTGGATAAGGCCTTGGCAGTGGAGGGCATGGCCTATGCATGGGTGAGGTTTGGGTGGTGGGCAGGGCCTATGCTTAGTACTCACAGGGCTGGAAAAGGTGGGGGGGTGAGGGGGTGGGGCTTAGGCTCAACAGAACATAAGTGACCCATGCCCAGACCAGAAGTGGCCTCTGGCCTCAGAGGGTGGGCAACCTCACCTGGGATCCCAGCAGGCTTCCTGGGCTCGAGTGGGCGGGGCAAACGCCCTCCATTCATCTCCTGCTCCTCCTGTCCTGGAGAGCCCCTCCTGCAAGCCTCCTGGCCTCCCTCCTATGTCCCCAGGACCCACTCAGGCTTTGGAGGGTGGGGATCTGCTTGGGAACTTAGCAGACTCCCTGGGCCTTAGTGGGTGGGGCAAACACCCTCCGCTCCTCTCCTGCTCCTTCCATCCTGGAGTGTCCCACCTACCTGCCTCTCCTGATCTCCCTGGCCTCCCTCCTATGCCCCCAGGGCCCACGCAGCCTGGAGTGAGCTTTGGAGAGTGGGAGATCGACCTGGGAGCTTAGGGCCCCAGTGGGTGGAGCAAACGCCCTCCACTCTTCTCCCACTCCTCCGGTCCTGGAGGGCCCCTCCTGCCTGCCTCTCTTGTTCTCCTGGATTCCCTTCTATGCCCCCAGGACTAACCCAGCCCGGAGGGGACCTCTGAGGGCGTAGGACCCGGCCTGAGAGCTGGCCGACTTCCCCGGTGGATTGGGCAGGGGAAATGCTGGGCCTGCTACCCCCTGATCCAAGCCCCTGAGGGTCCCCCCAGGTATGGGAACCCCTATCCCGCTCTCAGCCACCCTTCAGGCGTCGGTCCTGTCCAGCCTCCACTTCTCCTCCCCCCTCAGTTCCCCCATGCTCTACTGGTTCGCTTGGGGGTTCTTCCCGTCTCCTTGGGCATTGGGGTCCCCCATCAGTGTCCAGCAGGCACCCTAGTTATGGGGAGATGCGAACTCTGCATCTTCCCACACTGCCATCTTGACTCCTCCCCCCATGCCTTTTTTTTTTTTTTTTTTTTTTTTGCGGTCGCGGGCCTCTCACTGTTGTGGCCTCTCCCGTTGTGGAGCACAGGCTCCGGACGCACAGGCTCAGCGGCCCTGGCTCACGGGCCCAGCCGCTCCACGGCATGTGGGATCTTCCCGGACCGGGGCACGAACCCTTGTCCCCTGCATCGGCAGGCGGACACTCAACCACTGCACCACCAGGGAAGCCCCCCCCTCCCCCATGCCATTTAATAAGGGACTTAAGCATCCATGGATTTTAGTAACCATGGGGGTCCCGGAACCAATCCCCCAGGATACCTAGGGATGACTATATGTATGTTTAGCTATTTTAAGTAACTTGGGATTTATAGCTACCCTCTGTTGATCAGCATTCAAAGCACTTCATATATATCATTCTAGTCAATCTTGCTAAACATTCTATGCAATTAAAACTACTGTTTGACTGATGAGGAAACTGAGGCTCAAGGTCACTTAGGGGTGGCATATCCAAGGTTTAAACCCAGCATTGTGTACACCCACAGCCCCCGTTCTTAACCACTAATCTATAAACTAAGAAATCATCCATCTTTCTCGTTATATAATAAAATAATTGTCCTGTTTTCAAAGAATATTTTCTTTAATGCACTGAGTTTCTTTTCTGATTAGAAGTTCTCTGCCCTTCAAATGAATAATTGAGCTGTGAATTTTGATTTGCAAATTCATATGTGTTAAGAAAAGTTCAATATTCTATAAGTTGAAAAGTTTCAGGGGTAGCTTGTTTTTCCTATTTTACTGATGGTTAGTAAATCTTTTTTTTTCCCTTCTAATCACCAATGTAGTTAGAAACTAAAAATTGATTGGTTCTTTCCATCCAAACAGAAGTTCTGAGAACAGCACTTGGGGAGTGAGTCATGATTTATTGCTTCTCTAGGGACAAGTGTTGCTGGAGAAAAGACCATTACCTTGCCAACGACTGGCAATATTTCTGCAAGACCAAAAAATAAAATAGTGAATATGATAGCTGTAAAGTAGCAGCAAATGGAGACATTTTGCACATATTTACTGTGATCCAAGGGATTAAAAACTTACACTCCAAATGCTAGAAATATGGTTAAAATTACTTCTCACCATGCAGTGATAATCACACACAGAATAGTATGTGGGGCAATATTTGGAGACAAGATGAGTAGAAGAATAATTATATTTTTATGTCATACTTTCTCTGCAAATAAGGGAATAATTAGATATTCTGATTAAAAAACTAATGCCAACAAGAAATATCCAGGCCTAGGTATAGCTGCTAGGTTATTGTTTCTACTGGGAATTGAACAAGGAGTATTTTTTTCTTTGAATACATCATTAATGGTAATTTCCAAAGTAGTTCTAGTTTGGTTAATGAAACATTTGACGCTCTATAGCTTCTGGAATTTTTAACTTTCTATTTTAAATAAATAGATGCCCATTGGTAACAAACTTGAAATATTTCTGTATTGGTAATATGGCTTATCATGTTAATGGGGGTTTTGTTCATGTTTTGAGGGGTAGCATAAATCAAGGGTTAGGTTAGGAAGGAAAGGTCTCGCTAGTCTTGCCCTCTTTTGAGAAGAGCTTTGTAGAATGGGAGTTATACTTGTCTTTGGCCACTCTGTCTTTTTTTAGTTCTTTCAACGAACCTATTGTTTTCTGCCTCAGGGCCTTTTCACTTGCCACTGAAGTTTAGGAACTATCTCCAGCTACTCCTTCCCACCTCAATCAATCTCTTCTAATTTTGCTAGACTCTAGTTTAATGTCTTCTCTTCAGAGAGGCTTACTGTGACTTTTCTAAAGTAGGCTCCCTTATATCATTTCTGATTATATCCACTTTTTTTCACTTGGTCATGCTTGTTACAGTTTTCATTATTATCTTTATTTGTTTATTGAATGTTATCTAACTCTCAAGGCAGGGATCATGCCTATTACATTCACCTGCATAGATCCAGCAACTTTTTGACATTTAGTAGGTGCCCAATAAATATTGTTAAATGAATAAATGATGGTAAGAATACCTCTGAAGGAAAAGAAGGAAATTCTTGCTCAAGGGGGGGATGATAGACTGGCAAAGCAATTATAATGTAGGGAATAATAAACTGATACTGGGAAAAGGTGGCAAGTGGAGTAGTTAGAAAGTGCTGCGTTCACATTGAGCAGCTGGGAACAAATTGTAAACAAAATGAGAGTGGAGAGTGTTGAGAATAGCGTTCATAATGTTTTATTGGCGACGACTAGAAATTTTGTTATTTCAAGAAAGAGGGATTCTGTATGTGCTTAAAATACACTGTGTTGAACTATAGCTATTTTGTCTAAGCATTATGTTACCAATGGAAGGTATGGGACATAATTTTATATATCTTTATATTTGCTATAGTCGCCAGCTATGTCTTACTCTTGGGTGGCACTCAGTAGATGATTGTGGGATACTCATTGCCTGAATGAAAAATGAATTACAAAGATTTATCCACTGAAAAGAAAAGCTTAATTTTTTATTTTAGCTTAAGACAGGTGTGTGAATTATAAATACCTAGGGCATATTATACATCAGGGCACATATCTTCTTACACTAGCATATACTTCCTTTTACTTGTAGCCCAATGCAGTGGTCGTGGCTGTGCGTTTCTCTGTGATTCTGACAAGCTCAGCATATGACAAGATTGCTGGCGCCGTCCAGGTAGCAGGTGGGAAGAGAAATAGCATGGACAGGACACTGTCTTGTCAACTGCCTTGGCCCACAAATGACACGTCACTTTTGCTCACATCCCCTCGGCAAAAGCTAAGCATTTGCTTCCTCTCCCTTAAATGCAGGAGGCTGAGCAATGTAGTTATGTATGCATCAGAGCATCTCACCTTCATACACACTGGAAGACATTTCACAAAGTTACTAACATCTCTGGTGACGTTAGTTGTGACTTTTATTTTCAACTTTAAGCTGTTTTTTCTGAAGTAAGTATAAATTGAGTTTATAATCAGGTAAAGACTTATAAAGATAAAAAAAGCTTGAAACTCAGTATGAGAGCCAGCTGAGTATCCTCCCTCTGGAGTTTCAGACAGGTTGGGGCACTTACTATGGTATAAGTTCCAATATGTCCTTGTATCTTAGGAGCTTCCTCAGGTGCTTGCCAAAGTGACAGAAAATCCACTGAGCACAGCGTAAGGAGGACCCTTCTCTATGCATGGGTGATTTGGATATGATATTTATCAATGTTGATCACCTGGATTACTTTGGCTGATCTGGCTGGCTTGGAGGATTTTCCATTCTTCCCTCGCTGTTCCATGTTTCCTTTCCAAAACCTTTCCCTTTGTCAAAGAGAGGAGTGTTTTCTGCTAGCAAAAGTGGGAAAGCAACAAAAGAAAAGATATTCCTTGTTATAACCTGATAAAAAGCTATTCTTCAGTAAAACTACTTGTGCATGAAGATGAAGGTGTAGATTGAAAATTCATCGTATACAATATGAAGTCTAACTGATGATTTAATAAGAGCTAATATTGATAGCTCTATGCAGGCATGTAATATGTTCACTGCCCTTTTCAAAGAGCATGAAAGACAGAAGGAATAAGCACTGTGAGAAGACTATGACACCTCCCATCCTACACATTTGATTCCATATTTTATCCCTGGTCTCCATTCTGAGCTATTAGAGGTATTTCTGCTGCTAAGATCCTTTTCAACACTCACCACTGGCTTCAAAGTCCAAGTCTTTCATTTCCTTGCCCCAGACTTATTTTCTGTTTCATTGCATGCTACTTTCTTGCACTTGTCTTGCTAAAGCCTCCACCATGGCTATTTAATATTTAAAGGCTGGGATCACTTTGCAGGTTTTAGTTTAAAGGTAACCATAGCACACACACACACATTCATTATTAATAGCAGAGATGCACTGTAAGTTCTTGGGAATCTTCTTTCGTTTTGATGTTAGTTTCATATGAGTGCTGCTGTCACTAGAATTAAGCTCTGGTATTGCTATATGGAAAGTGGACTAATGCAGTAACCAGGGAACCAGAATTATGTGAACAGCTTATTATGTGGATGGGACCATGCTGAAAAGGGAGATAAAGCCAGAAAATGACAGGTCACGGAAAGTCCGGTTTCGGATCGCGTCATCTCACAGTGGGCGAGTTCTGAAGGAGGTATATGAAGATGGGCGACCGGCAGGCTCTCTGGATTCTGAATGTGCCAGTATCTGTGGCATAGATGGACTCAGTGAGTCTGATGGACAGCAGAATGGCCACATAGGATCGGAAGGGGACGAACAGGAGAATGACCAGGATAACTTGCTGGTGTTAGCAAGGGCTGCCAGCGAGAAGGGGTTTGGTACAAGAAGAGTCAACATTTTAAGCAAAAATGGCACAGTCAGAGGTGTTAAATATAAAGTCAGTGCTGGACAAGCTCTATTTAACAATTTGACCAAAGTATTAGAGGTAAGTCACTGTACTTTGTCCTTCCTGATCTTTGTTTCTAATTCACCATCTCAACACCTCTCTGTTCTCCAGTTTAAAGCAAACCTCTCTTATTCATGATTCCTACATACTTCATGAGTCACTTCTACATCTAGGGTATTGTCTCAACAGCCATTGATTAAAAATAAGGTCATATGCTTAGCAAACTAGATTGACCTCTCAAAGCCAAATTCCTAACATTTAAGTAGTCGTCTTCTAGGGTGTAATGACTAAAACAATATATCTGTTTCTTAGCCAAGGAAGGGAAGAAGACAAACTGTAGTCTTCAAAGCATTTGAGCAAAGCTTAGGAGTTAATTTCTGGTTGATCATCCTTAAGACACCAGTTTAGCATTTATCATCACTTGTATAGATATTTAAACCAGAAAAGGCTGAGTACTGCGTTCAGTGGAGTTGGATTCAGCTGGAATGTTATGTAGATGTAAAGACTTCCTCCCGTTCCTGGGGAGGTTGCAGATTTCATCTGAGGTGCATTTCTCCATTAATTTGCTTAAGAACTCTAGAGCAGCACTTGAAAAAGTTATTCTATAAATGTACAGATTGAGATCCAGATTTTATAGTAAAAAATTAGCCCTTAAGATATGATAGATTCTGCGCAGTAATGTAGGAATGTATTATTCAGGTCCTGGGCCTTTGACAGTGATCTTATGTTAAATTTTTGAAATTGCCTGGAAGCATTGGTGAAATGATTTTCTGTTAAAAACAGGCATCATTATTTCAGGAATGGAATTCATAATCACTACCATTAAGATAGCAAGCCAGTATTTTTCATTGTAATACAATTTTATATTATTCTCAATATTTAAATAAAATGATCTCTTGTGATGAATTATTCAATGCCTTGACATTATATAACAACACGGGAGTGGTGGGGATTTTAACCAAAGACACTTATTTTTCACTTAAAGGAAGTATTTGGAAAAATCACATCATGAGGATTTAGAAAAGAAATCAAAGGATAAAAGCAGTTAAAAGCAAAGGTTTTTTTCATTTATAGAATTTACCCGTGAAGGATTTCACAGATTAGGGGAGGGGGTTGAGAACCCCAAATCAGAAACTGATGACTATGTTTTACTAGGTTGGAAGCAATCCTGTGTGGATTTCTAGTCATTAGGTTGAGTTCATCTTAGTGGCCTCCGTGTTTCACCCAATGCAGAAATTGTTATTGCTAAAGTGTAGACCAAGACTCTGTAACAATTGTTTAAAAATGTTTGCATTCTTGTGATTAATTTAGCTTGTCATGATTTCAATTGCTGTATGATTTGGAGGATTATTTACAAAACTGCTGTACCAATTTTAGTACTTAGATTTGAATTTGTTGTTCAAATCTCTCAAGAAACCTATCACTTATGAGTAAATATCTTAAATCTTCAAAACCTATGAGAGAAGAGCTTTTCCTCCCTATGGCTTTATCCTGGTACTGCTATAAATTCACAAGGAGGAAATAGAAGAACTTCCAAAGTCCAAATTTAGTACTAGATTAGGTTACAATATTTACTTATATTTTTATGCATAATGCCATCCCACCCTTTTTTGGCAAAAAAAAATCTGTCATTTTCTAGTAATTTAACCTCATTCCATTTACCCCATGTTTTAAGAAAACAATAATGGTTCCTAGCAGAGGTCCCTCAAAGTCTGATATTTAATCAGTTTCTTTTGGTCATTCTTTTTTTTAAATAATTATACAGTAATCAGCACAGTGTAGGTATTCACAGATTTGGGCCATCATCGTTAGTGTTCATCATCATTATCCTTGCCATCATTGTCATGGGAATATTCTCCCATCTCTCCAGGATAAAATGTTAAAGGAGCTCCTACCTTGAATCAGGCTGCCAACTGCACTATTCTAAGGGGCTCCATTCACATCACTGTGTGAGCAGCACCGCTTGGAGTTGTGCAGTGCAGTCTACACAGCGTTATGTTGAGAGCTGACTTGGATACTTGCTGCTTGCTAAGAGATGTGTATGTCATAACGGATGACAAATATCTTAGGCATATGTCTTAGGATGACTGAGTAGGTCACACCAACAGGCATCCCACAGTACAGTAGCAGAGAATCCCCAGGGGGGTAAAAGCAGAAGTTACCATTCAATTACTCCCCTAAGTGTGATATAGGGGCCAGATGTGACTCTTCCCTGGATCTCTGTATATTTTCCGAATTCCTTGGAAAGTAAGCAGCAAACTTAACTAGATGTAACTGTAATGTAGCAATTTCTCTCAGTGAGGAAAAGTGAGGAGTCAGGAGTCATATCTTGGATATTTGGTTCCAATGCACAGCCCATCTTATTGAAGAAAGGAACTGTGATTGAAGAAACAGTCAAGTTTTTCTTCCCTTTTAGGTTATACAGTCTTAAAGCACTCAATCTGAAACTTGAGAGGGAGCCCTAAATACAAATAATATCTTTCAAAGACCCTGTAAATCACTTTGCTTCCTCTCTATTAGTTTTCCATTATGTTATTGCTGTCTCATAAAACATTGGCATGTGCTTTGCAAAAATTTCAACTGTGCAGAGAATAGTCATTGAAATTATTTGCTCCAAACGTTTACACTTCTTAGCAGCGCTTATTTAGAAAGTTGTCTGTCAAAGGGACATCAGAACAAATTTTCATTTCGTTTGTCAATTAATTTACCCTATAGAATTCTGGGTAATTGAGAATGTGCAGTATTAATCAAGGTTTTGAAGGGTACTGATGGGCCAGGAGAGAAAAGGTCACCTGGATGATCAGGTGGCCCTTATAGACTATGGTTCGTTGGTGAATCACTCAAGAGCCTGGAGCTGGTCTAAGTTATGGCTTTTCAGATGCCTGACTTTTTCATTTTTCTCAGAGACGACAAGAATGTAATGCTTAAGAGAGGCCAGTTTGGAAATCTGAAAACCTAGAATCTAGTCATGGCCTGGAAATGGGCATGTATTAGAAACTGTTTAGGTTGTTCTTACATACAGTAAAGAGAATTATTGACCTAGATGTAAAAGGAAATTTTAATAAAAAATATTCCTTAGTGTTCAATGTTTAATGAGGAAAATGAAGAAGATATGTATTGATCTATGATTTTTTTTTCTGTTCAGGGTAGATCACCAGGAGGGTAGATCACCTGAGCCAAAGATAAATACAGGTATACTGATAGGCATGTTTCCTATTGGTATCCTAATTTATCCATCACTAGTTTGTTTAGAAACAGGCCCAGAAATCTTACCATTATTCTCTGATATAGGTGTTCTTTTTTAGTTCTCTTTAAGAAATTGTGCTGTAATGATGTTTCTGTCTGATAATAATTTTACCCATCATTTGAAAATTTTAGAGATTTTTTTATTTTAAAAAATTATTCCTTTTTATCTCATGCAAGAGTTGCAAAATGACTGCATAGCTCATAGCTCTCCACCCAGTTCACATGATTGAATTTGAGATACACCTTGCTCTTAGCAGCAACATTATTTCCAAAGTCTCTTAGGGTGGGTCAATGATACAGACAATTAAGGTCATTAATTTTTTCTAATTTATTTTTACGAGATTACATTTCAGATGGTAATCTTTTCTTGACCTTATCCTCAAACTTTGTAAGCATACTCTGTTAGAATCACATACTATAATTTCCATAATTTTAGTTCTCTCTCTTTCTGCAAATTTAACATTACTGTATTAGAGAAAAATAGATGCAAAGAAGGAAGGTAATTACAGCACATACCATAATTTGCTGGCTCCTTTCTAAGAACTCGAATTAGACATTAACCTCCATCTGTGTATGTACATGCACACCTCTGGCCATGTGCTCATATTTACGAACATTCTAACATTTCAAGACAAATAAAATAAAAATAATAATGCACTTGCAGAACAATTTACATCATGCAAATGGTTTTACAGACATTATTTTACTTAATTGTACCCCAAATTTTGTGAAACAAACAGGATATGATGATGATGATGATGTCTGTTTTAAAATAACTGAATATCAGGGAAATTAATTGTTTGGCCCAAAGCTAGAATTCTGCCTTTTGCTGTTTTGGCTTTGTTCGTTTTAAAAGTATAATGCTCTATGCTCTATAAAATTCCCAACTTTCCCTTTTGAAATGTTATAATAATAACAAACATGAAGATTTACAAGAGTAAATATATCATGTTATGATATCATCTGGTCTTTTGAAACTTCAACATTTGGTTAGCAGCTTTTAAAATTTATCATTTATTGAATGTTCAATCTTCACCTAGGGGAGGTTTTTCTGCAGTTAAATAGCTTCTATCCAGTTTTAAATTATACTTTTAAAATTTATCAAAACATCATTTCTATAACATCATTTGATTGAATTGTCATGAGATTGGAGGAGTTGAGACTGCAGGGGGATGGCTAGGTTCACTCAAGGAAGACAGCTGCTCAGCTTTGCTCACTGACCTTAGCATGCAGCCATTAATCTGTATTAACAGAAGTTTCAGGTCATACTTCTTATCCATCTCTGGTTCACTGAATCTAGCTTTGGTAATAAGATAATATTCCAGAAAAAAGGAGGCGATACTCTTGACTCTTTAGTCCCAGTGGTTTATGTGGACCACTCTGGAAAAACAACAGCAAGAATGATAGTAAACACTGCTTAAGTACTTCCTGAATGCCAGGCACTGTTCTCATTATTTATGTGCATTGACATATTTATTCCTCATAGCAACTCTATAAGGTAGTATCATTATTAATCAATTAATTACAATTTGAGCTCTTTTCTGTATATGAAACATTAAGTTGTAGGATTTAAAATCACATTTATCCAGGGAAATTCTTATGCAATAGTCTATCAAAGCAAGCATCTACTAATGGAATATTGCCTTCTTAGCTTAGTAGGCAAGAAATTCTAGGATTTTTTGATACAGTTTCAAACAATGCAGAAAGCTACATTAAGAAATTAGGTGACGTCATCCAAGAAGCAGAAAAAAGCACCAAAAAATAAGTTGGTACTACTGCTATATTATTTGTGTACAATTAAAGAATTGTTGTAAACTACAGAGTACTGTGACCACCTTCCACATACCATCACTTTGCTACTCTTTATCACAGCATTTGACATTGATACTAATTAGGACCTCAATAAATATTCTTACTTTGAGTTAATGAATTCAGTGGCATTCTCTTAGTGGTTATTTCCTTCTTTTCCATCTCTTTATCTTTGGAGATTTCCTGTATTGAATAGGAATAGAGTTTGCATGGTGAAGTATTGGTAGCTTGTTCCAATCAATTATTTCTGATGTGAGTTATCTTTAATATTCATTCAATCATTTATTTAATAACCATTTACTGCATATCTATTATGGAGCAGGCACTATGCTAGATAAGGTGAGGAATAAAACCCAATTCCAGCCTTCATGGAATATTCAGTAGTGTATAATGAATGGTTGTGTAAAGTGATTCCTGGAAGAATTCAGATACCACACTTGACTTTGTTTCCCATCTCTAGAGAATTCCCCTCCTCTGTTTTCTTGTTGGCCTATCATAGCCTCTGCCACCCATTTTTCACTTCTCCAATGCTTATATTTTTCTCGGTTTTAGTCTTTCTCTTGTTAGACCATCATTATATTAGATTCCTTTCTTCAGCCTCTTCTTGCTTTCTTTCTAATGTTATTCTGATCTGGGCCCAAGAACTGAAAGGTAATCTGTTCCCAAGATTACCTGCAAGTCCCCTAAAGTCAGGAATGGTGACTCTGACCATTAGCACTCACTTATCCAAGTCTTGTGAATCTTATTAAAATTTTCTCTCCTTAGTGCAAGAAATATCTAAATTGGAATATATCTCATTTTCGTCAACTTATCAGAATTCTTGTATCATCATGACATTTAAATTTGTGGAAGCTTTGTTTTAATTGCTTGAAGATAAATCCCATGAATCTATCTTAATTCTGACTTTAGAACAACATGCTGAGCAAACCCACAGATTCCACAAGCTGACGTGAAACAACTTAATGAACTCTACTGGCATACCATGATTACCACATAATTAGGGAATTAGCACCCGAAGTTTCCAAACTTCGTAAAAACAGTATAAGAGTAGGACTAGACAAATATCCTCTGGCTGGCCTATTCATGCTTGTAGATTTCTGATCATTCTCCTAAATCCAGTATTCTGAATATTGTATAAAGCAATATAAACATTTAATAGTCTATAAATTGACACACTATAAAAAATATATCAATCCCTCAATCATTATTGCCTGGAAGGAATTTTCAAAATGATACACAGAATAAAATACCATCCAAAAATTTTTGGTTAAGGAAATTTTATTTATGTGTACAAATCTATTCAACTAAGAATTTGGATCTCTTTGCTTAATTTTATTTTTCTAATAATTCATTATCTCACCTAACTGCTGACAAATTTTTTTAAACATCTTTATGGGAGTATAGTTGCTTTAAAATGTTGTGTTAGTTGCTGCTCTATAACAAAGTGAATCAGGTATACGTATACATATATATCCCCATATCTCCTCCCTCTTGCGTCTCCCTCCCACCCTCTCTATCTCACCGCTCTAGGTGGTCAAAAAGCACAGAGCTGATCTCGCCGTGCTATGCAGTTGCTTCCCACTAGCTATCTATTTTACATTTGGTAGTGTATATATGTCCATGCCACTCTCTCACTTCATCCCAGCTTACACTTCCCCCTCCCCATGTCCTCAAGTCCATTCTGTACGTCTGCATCATTATTCCTGTCCTGCCCCTAGGTTCTTCAGAACCTTTTTTTTTTTTTTTAGATTCCACATCTATGGGTTAGTATATGGTCTTTGTTTTTCTCTTTCTGACTTACTTCACTCTGTATGACAGTCTCTAGGTCCATTCACCTCACTACAAATAACTCAATTTCGTTTCTTTTTATGGCTGAGTAATATTCCATTGTATATATGTGCCACTTCTTCTTTATCCATTCATCTGTTGATGGACACTTAGGTTGCTTCCATGTCCTGACTATTATAAATAGTGTTTCAATGAACATTGTGGTAGATGACTCTTTTTGAATTATGGTTTTCTCAGGGTATATGCCCAGTAGTGGGATTGCTGGGTCATATGGTAGTTCTATTTTTAGTTTTTTTTTTTTTAACATCTTTATTGGGGTATAATTGCTTTACAATGGTGTGTTAGTTTCTGCTTTATAACAAAGTGAATCAGTTATACATATACATATGTTCCCATATGTCTTCCCTCTTGCGTCTCCCTCCCTCCCACCCTCCCTATCCCACCCCTCCAGGCTGTCACAAAGCACCGAGCCAATATCCCTGTGCCATGCGACTGCTTCCCACTAGCTATCTACCTTACTACGTTTGTTAGTGTGTATATGTCCATGACTCTCTCTCGCCCTGTCACAGCTCACCCTTCCCCCTCCCCATAACCTCAAGTCCGTTCTCTAGTAGGTCTGCGTCTTTATTCCTGCCTTACCCCTAGGTTCTTCATGACATTTTTTTTTCTTAAATTCCATATATATGTGTTAGCATACGGTATTTGTCTTTTTCTTTCTGACTTACTTCACTCTGTATGACAGACTCTAGGTTATTTTTAGTTTTTGAAGGAACCTCCATATTGTTCTTCATAGTGGCTGTATCAATTTACATTCCTACCAACAGTGCAAGAGGGTTCCTTTCCTCCACATCCTCTCCAGCATTTATTGTTTGTAGACTTTTTGATGATGGCCATTCTGACCAGTGTGAGGTGGCACGTCATTGTAGTTTTGATTTACATTTCTCTAATGATTAGTGATGTTGAGCATCCTTTTGTGTGTTTGTTGGCAACCCGTATATTTTCTTTGGAGAAATGTCTATTTAGGTCTTCTGCCCATTTTTGGATTGGGTTGTCTGTTTTTTTGATATTGAGCTGCATGAGCTGCTTGTATATTTTAGAGATTAATCTTTATCAGTTGCTTCGTTTGCAAATATATTCTCCCATTCTGAGGGTTGTCTTTTCATCTTGTTTATGTTTTCCTTTGCTGTGCAAAAGCTTTTAAGTTTCATTGGGTCCCATTTGTTTATGTTTGTTTTTATTTCCATTTCTCTAGGAGGTGGGTCAAAAGGGATCTTGCTGTGATTTATGTCATAGAGTGTTCTGCCTGTTTTCCTCTAAGAGTTTTATAGTGTCTGGCCTTACATTTAGGTCTTTAATCCATTTTGAGTTTATTTTTGTGTATGGTGTTAGAGAGTGTTCTAATTTCATTCTTTGCCATGTAGCTGTCCAGTTTTCCCAGCACCACTTACTGAAGATGCTATCTTTTCTCCGTTGTATACTTTTGCCTCCTTTATCAAAGATAAGGTGACCATATGTGTGTGGGTTTATCTCTGGGCTTTCTATCCTGTTCCATTGGTCTGTATTTCTGTTTTTGTGCCAGTAACATACTGTCTTGATTACTGTAGCTTTGTAGTACAGTCTGAAGACTGGGAGCCTGATTTCTCCAGCTGCATTTTTCTTTCTGAAGATTGCTTTGGCTATTCAGGGTCTTTTGTGTTTCCATACAAATTGTGAAATTTTTTGTTCTAGTTCTGTGAAAAATGCCATTGGTAGTTTGATAGAGATTGCATTGAATCTGTAGGTTGCTTTGGGTAGTATAGTCATTTTCACAATATTGATTCTTCCAATCCAAGAACATGGTATATCTGTCCTGCTGTTTGTGTCATCTTTAATTTCTTTCAATAGTGTGTTATCGTATTCTGCATACAGGTCTTTTGTCTCCTTAGGTAGGTTTATTCCTAGGTATTTTATTCTTTTTCTTGCAGTAGTAAATGGGAGTGTTCCCTTAACTTCTCTATCAGATTTTTCATCATTAGTGTATAGGAATGCAAGAGTTTTCTGTGCATTGATTTTGTATCCTGCTACTTTGCTGAATTCATTGATTAGCTCTAGGAGTTTTCTGATAGTGTCTTTAGGATTCTCTATATATAGTGTAATGTCATCTACAAGCAACGACAGCTTTACTTCTTCTTTTCCAATTTGTATTCCTTTTATTTATTTTTCATCTCTGATTGCTGTGGCTAACACGTCCAAAACTATGATGAATAACAGTGGTGAGATTGGGCAACCTTGTCTTGTTCCTGATCTTAGTGGAAATGGTTTCAGTTTTTCACCATTGAGAATGATGTTGGCTGTGGGTTTGTCATATATGGCCTTTATTATGTTGAGGTAAGTTCCCTCTATGCCTACTTTCTGGAGGGCTTTTATCATAAATGGTGTTGAATTTTTTTGAAAGCTTTTTCTGCATCTATTGAGGTGATCATATAGTTTTTCTCCTTCAGTTTGTTAATATGGTGTATCACATTGATTGATTTGCATGTATTGAAGAATCCTTGCATTCCTGGGATAAACCCCACTTGATCATGGTGTATGATCCCATTAATGTGCTGTTGGATTCTATTTGCTAGTATTTTGTTGAGGATTTTTGCATCTATGTTCATCAGTGATATTGGGCTGTAGGGTTCTTTCTTTGTGACATGTCTGGTTTTGGTATCAGGGTGATGGTGGCCTCGTAGGATGAGTTTGGGAGTGTTCCTCCCTCTGCTATATTTTGGAAGAGTTTGAGAAGGATAGGTGTTAGCTCTTCTCTAAATGTTTGATAGAATTTGCCTGTGAAACCATCTGGTCCTGGGCTTTTGTTTGTTGGAAGATTTTTAATCACAGTTTCAATTTCAGTGCTTGTGACTGGTCTGTTTATATTTTCTATTCCTTCCTGGTTCAGTCATGGAAGGATGTGCTTTTCTAAGAATTTGTCCATTTCTTCCAGGTTGTCCATTTTTTTGACATATAGTTGCTTGTAGTAATCTCTCATGATCCTTTGTTTTTCTGCAGTGTCAGTTGTTACTTCTCCTTTTTCATTTCTAATTCTATTGATTTGAGTCTTCTTACTTTTTTTCTTGATGAGTGTGGCCAGTGGTTTATCAATTTTGTTTATCTTCTCAAAGAACCAGGTTTTAGTTTCATTGATCTTTGCTATCGTTTCCTTCCTTTGTTTTTCATTTATTTCTGATCTGATCTTTATGATTTCTTTCCTTTTCCTAACTTTGAGGTTTTCTTATTCTTCTTTCTCTGATTGCTTTAAGTGTAAGGTTAGGTTTTTTATTTGAGATGTTTCTTGTTTCTTGAGGTAAGAAGAATTGTATTGCTATGAACTTACCTCTTAGAATTGCTTTTGCTGCATCCCATAGGTTTTGGGTCCTTGTGTTTTCATTGCCATTTGTTTCTAGGTATTTTTTGATTTCCTCTTTGATTTCTTCAGTGATCTCTTGGTTATTTAATAGCAAAATGTTTAGCTTCAGTGTGTTTGTATTTTTTACAGATTTTTTTCCCTGTAATTGATATCTAGTCTCATAGCGTTGTGGTCAGAAAAGATACTTGATATGGTTTCAATTTTCTTAAATTTACCAAGGCTTGATTTGTGACCCAAGATATGATCTATCCTGGAGAATGTTCCATGAGCACTTGAGAAGAATGTGCATTCTGTTGTTTTTGGGTGGAGTGTCCAATAATATCAATTAAGTCCATCTCGTTTAACGCATCATTTAAAGCTTGTGTTTCCTTATTTATTTTCATTTGGGATGTCTGTCCATTGGTGAGAGTGGGGTGTTAAAGTCCTCTACTATGACTGTGTTACTGTCAATTTCCTCATTTATGGCTGTTAACATTTGCCTGTGTATTGAGGTGCTCCTATGTTAGGTGCATAAATATTTACAATTGTTATATCTTCTTGTTGGATTAATCCCTTAATCATTATATACTGTCCTTCTTTGTCTCATGTAATAGTCTTTATTTTAAAGTCTATTTTGTCTGATATGAGAATTGCTACTCCAGCTTTCTTTTGATTTCCATTTGCATGGAATATCTTTTTCCATCCCCTCACTTTCAGTCTGTATGTGTCCCTATGTCTGAATTGAGTCATGTGTCCTGAAGAGGTCATGCATCCTAATTCCTACAATCTGAGGGCAGTAACTATGATCTCTGGGAAGGAGATAGCTTGTAGTCATGGCACAACATTGCGTGTTGAATCAATTGAATTAATACTCAGCAGTACTGGGCTTCTAGAGTCCTGAAGCTTCAAGCGCAATTCAGATGAGGCAGTAGGAGCCTGCAGGCTGGAGTTTGCCTCTCTGAGTGCTGGTGCTTTTACCTGTAGGTTTAGTGCATACAGTTATGCATATTTTTCAGTTAAAAAAGTATTAGGAAATCTGAGAGTTCCCTGGTGGTCCAGTGATTAAGACTGTGCCTTCTAATGCAGGGCGTGCGGGTTTGATCCCTCCATTAATGGGTAAGAGCACTATTCTCTGGAGGGAGATGGCCTGGTTCCTGATGCAAAGTCTGAATATCCTAGGCGGATATTCTAGGGAAATTTACTTAACTTTTGGAAAACCTAGTTTCCTCATCAGTTAAGTGGGGGTAATGATAGTGACAAGTTCTTGTGAAATAAATGAACTATTGTGTATAAAGCATCTTACACAATGCCTGGCACATTGTAAGAGTTCAATAAAACTGTTATTATCTTTATTATCCATCCAACAAACTGTGAGTCAATCGTTGTTAAGTACTCTGCTTGGCAGTGAGGGCACAGATATGAATAAAGCATGATTTCTATCCTCAGAGGAACTAAATTCCTTCTCATGAGGAAGACAAACTCAGTTACTGTAAAATATGGTGAGTACTCAGGAGCTTACAAAGGGATAGAGGCAGGGCATCTGACCCAATTCTGTAAGTCTCATAGCGACCCTGTTCCCCTCACATAATATCTTTTAAAAGACGCGTAGGACTTCCTGGGCCACTCCTGAAAAGACGTCGTGGTACTACAGGCTTTACTGGCTGCACTCACTTCCCTTCAGAGAATCTCAACTGCTGCCTCTAAACTTGGCTTAGCCTCCGCTACATAAACCTGTTTTCCTGAGGCCAGTGCCTCTGTTGCAGCTCCTGTCCTGGCTCTGGCGCCTACCTGGGCCTTTTGTCTTTGACTCTCTAGTTTTAACCTCCCGTGGCTGCTAGGCCACATGGTTACCAGCCTGGCTGCATACCTGTGAGCTCAGCCAGCCGCCCACGTGCCTTGTGTCTGAGCATTCCTCTACAACACCTGTCATCCTGAAAGCTTGGCCTGCTCCTTCCGGGTAGAGGTGGACTCCATCTCTTCCTTAGTAGTAGCCTGGATTGACTTGTCATACCTTTCAACACTAATCTAGGGAATTATTTGTATTTTTATGGGATGCACTCAGCTATAAACCACAGAGTAGACTACTAGACATGGCTTAAAATACAGACGTTTATTATTATCAGTTCAGAAGAAGTTTAGAAAAGGCTGTTTGTTGCTGAGGTTGTTGGTTGGTTGGTAAGGTGATAAACAACCCAGTTCCTATTGTTCTGCTCTATCATCCTTGGCTTATTTGTGAAGTTCCCTCATGAATCCAAGATGGCTGCCAGGCCAGAGCCAGAAACGGAAAGGGAGGGGTGGCAAAAGAGAACGTTCTTTGTAGGTTTGCCTCTCCCATCAGAAAAGAAAAGAGAATTCCAGAAACTTCTCAGAAGCATTCTCTGACATTTAATGGCCAGAATAGGGTCTTATGGCCACTGTTTGCTTAATAGAAGGCTGGGAATGTGAGGTCATGGCATTGCCTCTGTGGCAGAGGAGAACTTGGAGCCTGGGGTTGGAAACAGCTGCTGGGTAAGCAAGCCACTGTGCCTGCCACACCATTATCCAAGAGCTTTGATGTGACTTAATTCTTATTTTATGCAATTTGACTCACATTGAACCATACAAAAGCATTTCAATAGTGATCTTATAGTATAATCTGTGTACTTTTTTTTTTTTTGGCCTGTCTTTGTTTTTTCCTGTCTTTCCCGGTTTACTTCTTTCTAATTTTTTTTTTCAGTATTCATTCCTTTGGATTTCTGGATGCCATCCTTGTTTTCTCAGGCCTAGAGCTTTTTACCGGATGGCTTTCATTATTCTAACACTAGAACTTCAGAAACCTCAAATGACATGAGGGATGGTAAACAATTTATTATTAACTAATAGCAGTAAACATGTAATTATATTAGTTATCTATATCTAGAGTAGGGTCTAATTGTGTAATTTTAAAAAGGTGCGTGCCACACTTGACCTAGGCTGAGCCATCTAAAACAGAAAAGAACTTCCCCCAAACAGTGCATATTGCTTTATTTTTTTCCCTCCTGCTTGCCTACATTAAATCAAAAACAAAATAAAATACAAAACACAGTGACTACGGAGTCACAGGGCTCCTTCCCATAGCTTCTTCCTCCACACCTGCCTCGGAAGCTGTCCCCTCCGGGCTCCGCAGGTAGTGAGGTAGAACTCATTTTCCATTTGAGCAGAACGATGATAAAGCAACTCTCTGCGTGCAGAGCAGGGCAGACCCTCTCTCAGCAAGCCTCTTAGCAATGCTGTTCCAGCTTTCCTGATTCTGCTAGTCATAAACAAGGTTTAAAAAATTATTTAAAGGAATAGTATTAGGAATAAGAGCAACGCTTTTTGAATGCCTACACTGACAGAAATTAACTTAGGTACCTTGCTTATAAATACTGTTTCTTTGATCCTCACAGCAAATTTGCAAGGTGGATATTAATTTATTTTATATGATGTAAACTGACAACATCCCAGTTCGATGAAAGAACAATGAAAAACATTTGTCCCCCAATATTTTGACCTTCATTTTTATCTGCCATCTGAAATTTTTTTCCATTCTTTTTCTTTCTCCAGAGAGCTCCTTTGTCCTTTTTTTTTAAACATTCTGTCTCTCCATTTATTTAGATCTCTTAAAATTTCTCTCATCAGCAGACTGTAGTTTTCAAAATATAAGTCCTGTATATGTTTTGTTAGATTTATAAGTATTTCATGTCCTTTGGAGTCATTATAAGGGGTATTGTTTTTTTTTTATTGAAGTATAGTTAATTTACAATGTGTTAATTTCTGCCATACAGTAAAGTGATTCAGTTATACATATGTATAGATTCTTGTTTTTCGTATTCTTTTCCATTATGGTTTATCATAGGATACTGAGTGTAGTTCTCTGTGCTATACAGTAGGACCTTGTGGTTCATCCATTCTATATAGAATAGCTTACATCTGCTCACCCCAGGCTCCCACTCCATCCCTCCCACAACCCTCTCCCCCTTGGCAACCACAAGTCTGTTCTCTATGCCCATGAGTCTGTTTCTGTTCCATAGATAGGTTCATTTGTGTCATATTTTAGATTCCACATAAAAGTGATATCATATGGTATTGATATTTGTCCTTCTCTTTCTGACTTACTTCATTTAATGTGATAATCTCTAGGTCTATCCATGTTGCTGCAAATGACATTATTTCATTCTTTTTTATGGTTGAGTAGTATTCCATTGTATATATGTACCACATTCTCTAACAGAGATACAGACGTAGAGAACAAACATATGGATACCAAGGGGGAAGGGAGGGGTGGGATGAATTGGGAGATTGGGATTGATATGTATACACTATTGATACTGTGTATAAAATGGATAACTAATGAGAACCTACTGTATAGCACAGGGAACTCTACTCAGTGCTCTGTGGTGACCTAAATGGGAAGGAAATCCAAAAAAGAGGGGATAAATGTGTACATATAGCTGATTCATTTTGCTGTACAGCAGAAACTAACACAACATTGTAAAGCAACTATACTCCAATAAATTTTTTTTTAAAAAAGAAACATACACCCCTATGTTCATAGTACCAGTATTCACATCAGCCAAGATGTGGAAACAAATGTCCATTAACAAATGAATGGATAAAGAGCTCTTTTGTCTTAAGTCAAGTTCCCTAGAAGGAGAACCTGAGACTGGATTCTTGTGACAAGTGATTTATTGAGGGAGTACTCTCAGCAGAAAAGGGATGGAGGAAACAGGTTAGGATGGCAAGAAAGCTAAGCAAAGAAGTGACCTTGGCTAGAGACCAGCTTCAGCCTGGATACTCGGAGTACAAATTGTACCATGGATTTGTTCCCATCTTGCAGGAAGGGGCTGGCATTTGTCATGCCTGTGTTAGTCTGTCTTTGGCCATTGGCAGTCTATGTGTGTGTGTTTATGTCTGTGTGTAACAAGGTATCATCCATTCTGCTGAGACATTTATCCAGAGAAGGGGGAAGCTGTGAGTTTTTAGCAGCCAGTATTCACAATGGCTGGGGGGTGGGTGAACCAACATTGTGGAGGGAGTGTGGAGCATACACCACAGTCTACCTCTTGCACTGTTCAGGTTTACTTGCTTCTCCCATAGAGTTTATTTCATCCAGGCACAGCCATGCCCCGGTTAGTGGGAGAGTTAGTGGGATAAATTATAGCCCGCACACTGCAGTTGGTCTCAAAGTGATTTTTGTTTTATCTGTCTCTTACTTTCCATTGTAGACCTCCTCCTCCTAGCTTCTGCTTGTCGAGGTGTCTTGCATGGTTGGGTGACCCTTCTGCTTGTCGAGGTGTCTTGCATGGTTGGGTGACCCATATTCTCAGTCCCTGTGGATTCTGAGCCTCTGGTCACTATGCGCTTATCAGGCAGTGATTGCTATACTTGCCCATTTACATTTAAAATGGGCAAGTAAGTACCGAGAGCGGCCTCTGAATACCAGACATATTTTTATCTGCCCCTAATATATAGTGGAAGTTTACCTCCTTGAGACAATCCATGTTAGTTACCCCTGCCAGTGTAGTAGCTCCTTTTTATGCCACTTGGATCACTGTCATGACGAACCCAAGGGGACCACATGTCAACTATAGCTTTAATTTTTAGTGGACCTCTTCCTGTGTTGCTTAGTGGAAGTATTCCCTTCTGGGAACACAAAAATTAGATTAATGATGTCTCAAATTGCAGGAATGGAAAACCCAATTCCCCAGGTGGGTCACTGGGAGTGATGGTGAATGGGATCATTCTTGCATCTCCCCATTGGTTCGTGGACCCATGAATTCTAGATATTGGCAGTATAGCACCGTATGATGACTATTGGGTAAAGGTATAATTGGCATCCCGAAGAACGACACCCTTTCCCACAAGGTGCCGTCAGCAAACTGATTCATCATCTCTGCCTTCAAGCTGCTGCTCTACAGCTGTGTCAGGTGGCAGGTTCTGGACGGTGTGGGACACGGTAGGGCCAGTGCTCCTTCTTATTCAAGTAGCTTCCTTGAGCCCTCTGAAGCCACGTGAGCCTGATCTTAGGTAAATCACTTTCATTTTAAGATGAATTATTGCTAGATATACTTGACCTTATGACTTTGTGTATGTGACAGTATATATTTACAAACTACTTGACCTTATGACTTTGTGGATGTGACAGTATATATTTACAAGCTATACATCCAGAATAGTTCTGATGGCCTGCAAGGGTGAATACTCAGTCTCTACCGGGGCCCTGGCCATGCCAGAAGCTGCTTTTCAAATATTGTAGTTTCTCCTGCATACAGCATGGTCTTGAGCCCGAACCCTAGGGGTTGCTGCTATGTCTTTCCTACTGAGGCTGGCCAGAGATTTGACATAGTGCGCTTCTCCACTACAGGTAACTCTAGTAACATGGGATCTGCTGGGTTTCATGAATCACACTTCAGGGCTGCTTGTACCTCGGTCTGCAGCTGTTGCAAAGCCCTTCTTTTTGTGAGCCCTACTCTAAGACTGGCAACCTTCTGTGCCGCTTGATACATGGATGTGTGTCCTCTAACACCTGAACGGGTCCATCCAGCACTGTGCTTTTTACTTAGAGATAGAAGGTGCAAAATAGAATAATTTGTCATTTCCCTTTGAGGGGAAGTTCCAGCATGCCCCAGACCACCAGACTCATAAATAATTCACCAGGAGTTGCAAATTCTTGGGTCTTTGTGGGGTTTTTCTCCCACACTCTGGAGCAGATATGTCTTACCTCCAGGCATTTAGTATTCCTTGCTCATCAGGTCTTACTAAGATGAGTTATTAATACTGGTGGACCATTATGTGGTTCTGGGTAATGTCCATAATTGCCCTTCCTCCCTCCAGTCTCCTGGATGAAGGGGGTAATTCACTTCTGGATGAAGTCTGGATGAAGAGGCAGCTGAGAATCGTTAGCAGCCACCACCCATGACAACGGAGATACTGTACCAACCTGGTGAAGGGAAGGGAGGGGTGGGGACACACACCACAGCATCCACTACACCCTGGAAACATACAGTGATGTTATCTGGAGATAAGGGAGGAATGGTGCTGAGTGGGGAAGGGATCAAAATTCAGGATACTGGGATCTCTCACTAAAGCATTGCATTGAAAAGCAGTCCCGTTTTGATAGAAAGGAGATTTGTTGCGAGAGCTCTGAGTGGCCAGGGACCTTTTGCTGTGGGAAGTGGCAGTGGTGTGATGGGGAGAGGATTGTTAAGTATTCATAAAATCTGCAAGTCAGTTGTCAAATCTCGGCAGTTCGAAATTGGCCATGGTGGGAGTATTCCTAGCACGGAGATCAACAAATACTACACATTAGAGCTTTTTTCTCTCCCCTGAAAGTAGTTTACCAGCAGATCATGGCTACTGAAAAGTTTTTTGAAAAGAATAGCAAAACAGGAGAAGGTGAAGAGCATGAGAGCCCCGAAAATCAAACTCTAACTAATTAATATTTTTTCCTGGAGCCAGAGCTAGTCCCTGCACAGTTTCCTTTTCCTAAAATGCAGTCAGAAAGTGCCATCTAGTTAGCCATTTTTTTAAGGTCATTACTGTTATTTTCTCATTAAAAAACTCATTTGCTTCTGGGGATTGCTTAGTGAGCTTATGCTGCAGTAGACGTGAAGAAACTCTTCCTAGTTCATTTTCCAGCCTCCAGGCTTGCCTTTGGCCGATCCTTTCCTCATACAGCTGAAAATCTTATGTTACTCCCCTGCTAAAAGCAAGCCGGTTGTTCTCTGTAGCATATACATATAAAATCACACTTCTTAGTCTGGTATATAAGCCTGAGTTTCTCTCAAAATCAGAGTGTAAAATAAGGATCTGTGTGCAGGTGGTTTACTGGGGAGGTAACCTCAGGGCACGAGGAAAAGAGGGAGGAATGTGGAAGAGGGAAGGAGCATTTCTCTTCTTGAAATGCTGCCACTTTTTTCTCTCAGTTAACTCAATCTTTTGCACTAATCTCAGATGTGACTCTTTTCTGGAAGCTTCCATGGTTCCCCCTAGTTAGTGTTAAATGCCCCTATAGCTCTTGAAACATCCTTATTATAGCCCTTATTACAACACATACTAGTTCTAACACACAAATCTGTTTACTTCTAACACACAAATCCTCCACATAGGTTTATAAGGGGCTATATTTTAGATTTCTATATCCTGAGTACCTAGCATAGTACTTGGCTGTATAAAAAAATGTTCTGTAAATACTTGGGGAGGAAAAGAATGAGTGCATTTTGATTTTGCAATCGCTTGCTTTTACCAAAAAAGAAAATCTAATCTGAGCCCATTCCAAAGGAATGGAAACATGAATATATTTTGAAAGAAGTATGCTAGGTATCCAAATAGGTCTCTGATTATATATATATTTGTGTGTGTGTATATACGTACACATATATATGTACATATTTAATCAACAAAGCAGTAACAATGAAATGTAAGGAAATCAAGCAATATATCAATAATAATGACCATGTGGCTCCTGCTCTCAAGAATTAGATAGGTAAGACATGAGCACATAATGAATAATAATAAACACATAATGAATGTAATAATAATAAAAAAGGAAAACAACACACTGAGATATGAAATATTATAAGATATTATGGGTGAATGGGGTAAATAACTAGTAGAAAATATATTGCTATGATATCAGAGGATTCTGACATCTTCTGGGGACAGAAAGACAAGGGGGTTTCTAGGCAGCAGATAAGATTTGAATTAGGCAGTATGTGTAGGGGTTTATAGCAGTGACTCTGGAAAAGAACTCCTAGGCTCAAACTCCTAAGTCACATATACCTATTCCTGTGTAACTGTGGGCAAATTTTGTTGGTTCATCTACAAATCAGTAATTCATGTGGTTATTGGTAGGATTAAAGAATACTTAATACACATATAGAGATTAGAACAGTGCTTGGCATATAACTCTTCTGTTACATATGATATACTTTCCTTAAAAAAATGAGGAGGTTAGTTCTTAGCAGAAACATAAGATACATTTGGGAACCAGAGAAAGCACTAGTTTACTTGTAGCAGAGTATTTATGTGGGAAATCGTGGGAGATAAAACTGGAAAACTGTTTTGAATTCCTACTGAGGACCCAAAAAGTCAGCTATAGCCAGTAATGAGAACAAAGAAAGATAAGATGATTGTATGTTTTGGTTTCTCCTGGATAACTGTGGTTTACGTATTCTCTTGAAATAATTATAAGATCACCTTTCACTCTCAAAAGTGTCTTGTTTGTATTAAAGATACCCCAAAATGATATTTCGACAAGGATCATGGGGATTTCTGGAGATTATCTGACATAAATGTGTAAAATGCACTGGAGAAAAGCAGTTTTATAGGTTGGTGGCCACCCATGGTGTGTTTATATAAAATCATATTAGTTTCCATAAATTATAAAACTCAGTACTGAAAGGGACCTGGAGATAATCTGGTAGACTTCATTCTTTAATTTTTATATTGGCACATTGTGATTAGCTTTCAGTGTATTTGGAAATGTTCAAAGAAGGATGTAAAACTAAAATCTTTTTAACAAAAACAAAAATAAACAAAATACAAAAAAAATAGGGAAAGTCAAAATTCATTGCAAATAAACTACATACATACATGTGTTTAGGATGTCCTTTACTTCATTTTGAAATAACAGCCCTGAACTATTTTCATATGCTAGATTTGGAGTTGCATACATTAGTCAATAGTTTAGTTTGAACAGCAATGACACCATTATACAGCAGTGTTCGTGCAGTGAGTCCTTCTGCATTTTGCCCTTGTTATCTAATAAATGTAACTGGGAAATTGGGAAACAAAAGTACTGATACTAGTGATAATGAAACATAGATCTCATCACTTTAATAAAACAAAATTTGAAACCATTAGTTGTGCTCATAAAAGCATCTCAATCTAGTGTTAAGTGGACCTAAGTCCACTCCCTGGGCAGGGGTAAGAGGTGTGGGGAAGGCCTTTGGTGAACGCTGTTAGATTGCACCCTCTTGAAGTTGGTTAGAATTCATGCAAAGCTGGTATCCCAGCAGGGAATGGGGTATGAGAGATGTGAGGCCACTAGGATCTGAAGTGGTATGTGGGAGGTGTCTGAGGCAAAGTCTTTTTCAGATTGCATTAGCAATTTCATTTCACCTGTACTATTCTTCTTAGAGTTAATTTTTTTCACACATTTGGAATTAGGGTATGCAGGATCATCTTGAATGGAAGCATATTTTTTTCTTTTATTTTTTCCTCTTCCCTGTTTAATAGTTTTTTGTGCTGTCAATCAGTCTAAAACCACCTCTTAAATGGTGTCTTACAACCTGTTCTCCGGTGATACTGGGTATATCTTAGATCCAATTTCAAAGCCAAGGGGGTAGTTTGGCTCGGGTATTGTTTGCAAGGCCATGTTTGTTTCTTGCCATGTTTCCTATAAGCTGTATTTCCAGGCAAAGAGGTTACTATTATTATCTTCCATGTATGTGTCATAAGATGGGAGCCCTAGCCCAGCCTCATTTCAAGCAGTGAGTCTGGCTTCAGTCTATTGCTGTGGGAGGTCTATGACTTCATCCCTGCCTACTACTTTGTTTCTGTTCTATTTCTGTTCCTTGACATGAATATCTTGTTTCGATTTTTTTTTAAAAATCTACTCTTTTTTGTTTTAATCCCCATACTCCTAGGAACATTGAGTTGGGGCACATCTAAACCTAAAGTTACAATGCCATCTTGACTGGACATCTCTTGGAAAAAAATGATTTTGAACAGATAATTCTACTCCCAGCCAAATCAAGTGTAATTGTAGAAGTAATCAAGTATAAGTGTAGAACAAAAATGTTTCCTTATGTGTAAAGTTTCAAGAGAGTTTACCTTGCTGGCATCATTTCAGAAGAATAACATTGCTTAAGCATGTACTTTTGTAAAAAAGAAAGGTACAAACCAAGAGATTTGGAATTTAGGAAACACTGGATCCAACTTAAGAGAGCAGTAAAGGAAGATTCCAGGATAAAAGTCTTTTTAGCAGACCTGGAAAGCAATTGGTCCAGATTGGATTAACAGAGTAAATGATAGTAAGAGGAAAGTCCTCCTGCTTAAAGAGGGCTACCTGAGATACACAAGTATATTAATCCAGAGAAAAGAAAGTAAACTATGAACACCAGGGAAGACCACAGAAGCTGAAAAATAGTCGTGATACAAATATGTAGCAAAAAATTTGTCATTTTTGATATGATAGTTCCTCAGGCCTTTTTTGGTCTTTCGTGCCACTGACATTTTGAACAATATTGGCCAGTTACTTAAGAGAATACCCCTTAATCTGGGTTTCTTTGATGTTTCCTCAGGATTAGAACCAAGTTATGCATCTTTGGCTGTGATAATGTATCATTCTGGGGGTATCATAGCTGAAGGTACTTCGTATTCATTTGCTCCCTATTAGTGATATTAATTTTGATCACTTTATTATGGTGTTTTCTAATTTCTCCACTATTTAGTCATTTTCCCCACTTTAATTAATAAATAATTTGTTGGGAGATACTTGAGGCTGTGATTATCTTGTTTCTCATCAAACTTCCACACCCAAGATTAAGCCCCCATTGATGATATTTGCCTGCATAAGTTTTTAGAATTATGTCTGCAAAATGATCATTTTTTTCCCTATAGTAATTAGTCAGCATTTTCCTGTAAGGAAGATTCTTTGTTTCTCCTTTGTTTATGAATTTATTTATCCATCTATTTATATCAGTATGTAGACTCATGGATTCTTATCACTGAGTTATAATCCGTCACTGTTTTTATTTATTTTAAAATTTTAAATATTCCAGTTTGGGCCAGTGGGAGCCCCTTACAGCTGGTGCTGGTGTCTTTTGACATATCTCCATCAATTTTCTGAGCATTTCCTTATTTTGTGGCATAAGGTGTTCCAGGATCATCATACAGTTTTCCTGCACATCCCAGGAATCAACCATTTCTCCAAAGAGCTTTGGTACCTTTCGGCGCAGAATGGTACTAGGAAACCAAAATCTGGGTGGTGGGTTTGCTCACCGCTGCCGGCATGTTGGTCCTTTCAGTGGACAAAGCTGATGATAGTGGTAGAGGGAGGGAGAAACGTTGTAATTTGCATTTATTTTAAGCTCATGCTATTCTCTCCCTCCTAGTAATGCTCAAGACATGGGACATGTGTGGTTTTATTTTTGCTTTTCGTTGGTCTTCTTTTGGTGGGGAGGATGTGTAGAGTGATTCGGATTCAGGAAACCACCATTATCTGAGCACTGACAAGAACCTTTGAGATCCAAGATCTTCTGGTGTTTTGCATATCCAGGGCACTCTCAGTCTCCATGGTAATTAAAATTAAAGTAAAGATTTTCAATGAACTGATGTATGTGCTGGTGAAAACTGGGAGAATAGAAATTTCTGCTCTATCTCCCTATGATCTTTCACTTTAATAGTGTGTGGTTGCTTTAGGGTCAAAGAAGGCAGCTTGAGAGAAAACCACGCCAAGAATACTCCCTTAAAATGAACACTGATAGGAGGATGGCTTTTGTAATTTGCTTTTATGCCTTGCCTTCAGAAGCTGTTGATACATTTGCCAATTTTTCTTACATATTATATATATCACGTATAATATATCTAGCCATGTTATATATATCATAGATACATATATGTATAGCCAAAAGTGGAACCCTTGGCACTTATAAAAGTCTAATCTGATTTTATTGCTGAAAGCAGAAGTATATGGAGAAGAAAAAAAGTATCCTATTTCCTTCAGTATTGATAGCACAAATGAGAGCTTAGTGTTTCATTCCAATGAGCTTGTGGCTTTCATTAATCTCATGCTCACAGCTGATGAATGAAAATTGTTCTGTCGTCCTAGGCAGACTGCTCCTGCAGAGTAATTAATCCCAGATGAAGGGTTGGAACAACTTGCCAATGAAAATGCTGTGTGCCTTCAGCTCAGCTGGGACTCACCAGCGAGGACTTCACTGGCAGAGACTCATGACTTTCTGATTCCTCTCACTTACATAGGGAGTGACAAATGGAGCCACTGACACTTGCTTTAATCGAACAGTCTCTGAGACAGGTGGCCAGTCAGGATGAAGGAGGTACAGAGGGCTTCTTAGATAAGAGCTTCTTAGGGTGAATGAATCTCTCAGTGAAAGAAGCTTTCCGGAGCAGAAAAGCTACCTTAGTATTTCTGGGAAGAACAGGATCAACTGGGATTATGAAGCATAAACCATAGTCCTCTAATAGGGAAACAAAATGAGAATTAGACATAATGATAGGAAGAAAGGAAACCCATGAAATATTCACCTTAATCTTTAGTTTGTCAATATTCTGAGATCTAATATGGAAACTAAAAGGTGAATAGGCATTTTAAGACTCCAGCACAGCCAGCACTTACTTATATCTGAGTGTGCAGTGGTTTGAAATCAGTTTTCTATGCATAAAATATTTCTCAAAACTCCTCTGGTGGGTGTCTCCCTTACCACACCAGCCTCACTTTCATGAAGGGGTGAACCTAGAATCACAATCATGTATTTCTTGAGCAGCTCTATTTCTAAAAAAGTTTTCTTTTTATCCCCTGGGGCACTAAAATTCCCAGAAGGAGTCAAAAGCCTCCTTGCTTCTCAACATGCCATCTAAGAAACAGCAGCATCAGCGTCACCTGGAAGTTTGTTAGAAACAGAGGATTTGGGGCCCAACCCAGACCTACTGAATCGGAATTGCAGCTTAACAAGATGCCCAGGTGATTCCTTTGCAAATTACAGTTTGAGAAGCCATGCTGGTGAGGACTAGACCTCGCCACTGACCTTATGGTGTCCCTCCATTCTCCTCTACATTCCAGCTCCATTTCCTGCCTCCCACTGTTGCTGAGGCTCCTGAACACCCCCTGCCTCTGCCCCTGCAGGTGCCCATGGGGTCTGTGCTGATGTGCTCTGTGCTTTGAGGGAGTGGGTGACAACCCAAAGGATGCTCGCTTGTTCCCATCTCTGCGGCCTCGCATTGATTTTGTAACAAGTTCTTGTGCTCTGACCATCCCTCTTCTGATATATGAGTTCTCTTCCAATAGGTGCCTCAGTTTACTCACGTGAATAAAGTGCTAGAGGACTCTCCCCTTTGGTCTACATACTAAATCCTAGGATGACTCTATCTTAGGTTCAAGCTGGGAGCTCCACCGGTCATTATTTTAATAATAGCTAGCGGGCTTCCCTGGTGGCGCAGTGGTTGAGAGTCCGCCTGCCGATGCAGGGGACACGGGTTTGTGCCCTGGTCTGGGAAGATACCACAGGCCGCGGAGCGGCTGCGCCCGTGAGCCATGGCCGCTGAGCCTGCGTGTCTGGAGCCTGTGCTCCGCAACGGGAGAGGCCACAGCAGTGAGAGGCCCACGTACTGCAAAAAAAATAATAATAATAAAAATAAAAATAGCTAGCGTAAGGATTTAATAATACTCTGGGTTAAAGAGAGCCTATATTAGCTTCTAATATTTTAAAATCAGGAGATTTTGCATAAATCTGTATCAGGGGCATCTCTTGACAAACCTGGGTCTACATTTCCTCTTGTGATATCAGCTAGAGCTGTGTAGTAGCTGGACTGTCAGACAGGGTTACATCTTCCAATATGCCGCTGTCTGTCTTTAATCCTTTTTATTATCTCCCTAACTTCAAGTCCAGGGGTCCTTGGTATTTACCCTCTTATCTACTCTGTTGTTTTCTCATGCCTGGCCCAAGTCCCTCATGTTTACATTGCCTGCTTATCTCCTGTGGGCATTTGGATTTGGGACCATGAGCCAGTTTCTTAGTCTACTTTCTTAAACATGGTATTTTTAAAGTGTGCCATTTCCTTTTGTTTTCCATTTTATAAAGGTGCACTGTAAAATTTCATACCTTTTCAGGGTAAATCTGGATTCCAAACATAGAACATAAATCTGTGATTCCAAACAGAAAGATTTGGACCTCTCAGATCAGTGCCTTCAGAATTGAGAGCTCAGCAGAATGTGAAAAGAATATATTTGGATGATAAAGAAACTCAGCCATGTTTTCTGGTTGTTTTCACCGGACCCTTTAGAATACACTGCAGCAGTGGGCATAAGGCCATTTCCAAGAACATGTCACATACTGGGTAAAAAAAAAAAAAATTTCCAGAACTCATTCTTTGTTTTCTATCTGGAGCTTAAAATTTTAATTTCTGCCGATGTAAATTTCTATCAGAGTTCCTCTCCATTTATACTATTGATATGGAAATCTATCAGCTGACTTCTATATCTGTCAAGGAGTCTGATGCATCCTACTATGTGGTTTGCTGTAAAAGATATGGGAATGTGTAGAATTATGTATATCTCCAGCCTGCCTGCGGAGGGCCTGCTCTGTGCAAGGCACGGTGGTCTTTGTGGCACAAGGGAATGTGCCAGACCTGGCAGTCTGTGTCTGTGGCACAGACCGCAGAGAGGTAAGTAACGAGTCTGGCCCGTGTCTGAGGCGCAGGCCGGGAGTTTGCATTGCTGACCATCCAGTAGCAGAGCTTTTCCACAGTGTGCTCCTTCTGCATCACTGGCAGAGAGAGTTTATCGTAGGACAATGGACACACTGGCAAACTACTTCTAGAACTAGCTAACTTTTGTGGAGTCAGCAATATTGGAACTGTGAAGGGGGAGGATGGGGCAAAAGCGCTGAACATCTCAACTAAAGAGAACTCTTTAACATGTCTAATCATATACTTGCGCATTCGGCCAAGAAGGCTTTTACTTCACAGCTTATGACGAATTAGTTTCTGAACTAATTTGCTACCCCGTCTGCAATTAATGCACACGTCAGGAACGATGGCTTTCAAAGCCAGTTATGAAATATATGTTGGGACAGGGCGTCATGTAGAAATAGCAAATAGCAGTGTAATGTGTGGGAAACACACAGAGAGGAGCTGGAAACCTAGAGCATGTGTCGACACGGTATGTGCAGAGCACCCATTAATAGGGCACAGAGGTTCTGCTTCAGATCCCAGCTCTGTGCAGTGTGTGGGAGGGTGTTCCCCTCTGTCAAACTGGATAAATCCTGCAGGGTTTAAGACTTCCTTTCTTCCCTCTTCCCTCCTTCCTTCTCTCCCTTCCTTCTTCTTTTTTTTACTTTTTTATTTCTTAAAAAATTTCTTTAAAACATTTTCAGAAAATCAAATACTTTTCACTCTTCTCTCATTTCCCACACTGAGCTGTTACACTAATCCTGATGAAATGTTTATTTTGGTGCCCTTAATAGTTTTTCGCTCTGGTTTTTCTCCTTGAGTCTTCCTTAGTAAGCAGAGGCCAATAAATTATTCCTATTTCACTTCACTATGGGCTTATCATTCACTATGGGGTTGTAATAATTTCCTTTTAAATCTCTATCCCAGAAAATGAATGCTTTCAACACAAAGCTCATTTGTATGCACATCCCTACTTTATCCATTTCTAGATTTTTTTCTAAAGATGTTTTTAATTTGGAAATTCAGAACCGCATCATGCTTCTGGTTACTGAAGACCCATACAGGAAACACTGTGATGGAGGGTAGTGGGTAAATTTCTTCTGAGCATTTGGGGCAGGGCGTGTGGTGCCCAGAGAATCCTGTAGCTGTACACACATATACACACTCAGTCATCTCCAAACAGTCCATTGAATAGTCTGAATTTGATGAGATTCAAACAATCAATTGTTCTGCTTTTTTCAAATCACTGTCTTAAACATGTTTCATCCAATCTCGTTTTTATTTCATCAACATGTCAGACAAATCCCATAATGATTCCAGGTTTTTCTATTCTTAAAGCATTCTTTCTCTTACCCCATTCTAGGATTTTCTTTCCCCCATTGCTGTTGTGACATAGGGCTGGAAAGACTTGGAGAGATGAGAGGTATGGTCTGCTTGTAAAACATACCACCTGCCTTCCTTTCCTTCGCCCCACTTCCTTTCTTAGGTCCCCATGCCTATTTTGCAGGAAGGAGAAAAGTGATTGAAGGTGACAAGTGTTTCTCGTTTATCTCGTGGTTGACACTGGTTGGCTGCCCCAGGTAGTGCTCTGTTGCCAGGTACCCCTAATATTTTTGGGGCCTGGGGCATGAGTATGGATGGAAACCTAGACATCCTATGTCTAAATATTAAGAAGTTATATATCAAGCTAACAGAGTATCGAATAAATATACTACTCCATGTACTTATCTTGATAGATACATTTCATAATGACCTTCAAGGCCAGGTTGGAATTTAGAGTCCTTGAACTCCTTGTAATTTTGTATGTTAACATGGTGGCATGGGATCAACCGTCCTTGCCCTCCTCCCCACCCATGGCCCAAGGCATACTCTCCTTATCTTTCCTGGATCTCACACTGATAGTGGCCTTGTACACCTGTGTGTAGTCACTGCAGTCAACAAATTCAAGCTCTGTTTTACCTCCTGTCACCTGCTGCAAACAGCCACCCCATGGCTACTTCTTGGGCACAGGGGTTTTGTTCCTCAGGAGAATGGGCCCAGGAAAGAAGTCTGTAAGATCTGAAAACAGGCTTAGGACCATTTGGAGAAAGAATTCTAGATTACTCGGAGCATGATCTAGAAGAGGGTTCAGGCTTCAGACAGGCAGGTCCCTTTGCACCTCACCTTGCAGAAATGGGCATGGCTGTAGGAGGGTGAGAATGGGGTCCTCTAGAGAGCAGGCTAACAGCTGCCTCCTCCAACGATTCTCTCCTCCCTTTTATCTTCTGCTGATATAAGGTAGAGGGGTGAAAGTGGGGTGGGGAGGTAGTTGGAGGATAACAGAGTTTGTTTATTTGTTTCTTAATAAGCCTATGGAGAACTGTCGATCCCCCATTATTAGGTAATTTATGCTCTATGTTCTCAGCTTACAATCTGAGTAGCCCATTCCAGAGGCAATAAGAATTGGCTCAGTCCTCTCAATATCCTAATATACATGCAAACAAAATATCTCTCCTATTAGAGTAGGTAACTTTGTCAACTAAAAAGAAAGAGGACTATTTAGCCAAATATTTACCTTGATCTTCGCTTTTTGTGTATAGAAATTTTCTTTTACTCGCAGCTATACAAATAGCATACTTGTGATTTGGCTTAAAAATGTGTTTGGGCAACATGCAAATTACCAATTTAATACCTTCTCTTTCTAGCTTCTCCCCACGCTTCTACGCCTCCACCTGTCACGAGTCTAGGCAATGCACATACACAGTATTCCCACAAATACCAATTCCATCAAAATCTCCAAAGGTGCTCCAACATTTTTTTTTTCTTCTGAGACATAAATGATAGATATTGCTCACTTACCAAGCGTTGTTCCATGTGCAACAGGGAAGGTGATGTACAGCCTCTGATATGGTACCTTTATTCACTCACACATCCTCTCTCACTAAGGAGAACATTTCAGAATGCTAGTATGTGAGCATGAAGTTATTATGAGGATAACCTTGAACTCACTCTATTCTATATTAAAAGGTAAATCACTTATAAATAACAAAGCTATTATCAGTAATAAATTACCTGCCACAAATTGCACGACTGACTGTGATACTAAAGTTGACAAGCAATTCCCTAGATGATCGAAAATACAAAAAGCAATAGAGAGCAGGATGTTATAACAAAGGGAGAGGATCTGATTCCTGAGAGGGACCCTAATTTATGGAAGGCCTTAGATACATGGACCAGGTCCTATAACTCACTTTCAGATTCATCAAGCACTCATTAGATACTGACGTGCTTCTACATAGTTGTCATGCTTTTAGAAATATTTATGTGAAGGTAAGAGTTGTATATTAAACATGTGTGTGTGTGTATGTGTGTGTGTGTGTGCAGATACACATGTAATGAACCAGGAATAATAATTGATGGATTGATGATTTCACCTATATTATCACATTTAATCCTTAAAACAACTCTGTGGGAGAGGTAAAGTCAATTCCATTTTATATATAAGGAAACAGATGCTCAGAGAACTTACATAATCTGCCCAAGTTCATACATGTAAGAATCAATGAACTGGTACAGGCACTATGGAGAACAGAATATTTTCCCCAAGAATTTAAAAATAGAACTACCATATGATACAGCAATTCCACTTCTGAGAACATATCCAAAGGAAACAAAATCAGTATCTCAAAGAGATATCTGTACTCCCATGTTCAATGCAGCATTATTCTCAATAGCCGTGGTATAGAAACAATCCAAGTGTCCATCCATGGATGAACGGATACATAAACTTAAATGTTCTCACTAAAAAAAAGGTGAATATGTGAGGTGATGGAATGTGTTAATTAACTCAATGAGGGACATTCTTTCACACAGATCAAATCATCATGTTGTACACCTTAGATATCATACAGTTTTGTTTTTGTCAATTATACCTTAATAAAGCTGGAATAAAAAGACAACCAATACAACAAAAACAGCAACAAAAGAAGCAATGAAGCTGTGTTGCAATTCAGGACCTTCTAACTCCAAGACCAACGTTCCTAACCACTATTTCCTTCCGTCCTTTTGAGTTTTCCTTCTTTCTTTTACTTAACAGAAATAAATGAAGCACCTGATATGTGCCAGGTATGTTTCTAGGAGCTGGGTGTACAGCAGGGACAATACAAATTCCTGCCTTCCTGGAACTTACAATCTACTTGGAAAGGCACGTTATAATCAAGCAAATAAATAACTATATAAATGCACAATGCACCTTCAGGTAGTGACAAATGCTATAAAAAGAAATCTCCAGAAGGTGAGGAGATTGAGAACGAGGGATGGGGTAACAGGTGGGAGCAGAGGCAGGGTGCTTTTTCAGGTATGGAGGTCAGGAAAGTCTAACAACTGACATGCTTCACAAGATACTGCCTGTTTCATTGAAGGATCTAAGTTCCACTGTGGCCCTGTAAAAAATATGCATTTGTTAGCAGAAACCCTTTGGTGCTTTCTACAATTTGTTTGTAGTTTATGGTTTCTTATGTAGTATTGGATGCATTTGCTCTGAATATCCCCAGTGAAAGAGAAAACTTTGTGAGCTCTTTCTAAAAGCAAGTTAAGATGTCTGAGTATATTTACAAACACTAAGTTTTTATATGGCAAGCAGATAGAAATCCTGTATTTAGGTTGGATGCCCCTTTAACTAGGACCAATATTACATGTTTTGGAAGGAGGAAGAAAATTAGACAGATGTGAAAGGGTGAGTGAGGAATTTGGGAGGGCGTTAGTAAGGGCAAATTGCTAATGGAAGCAGAATGTGAAAACTATAGATCTATAAATGAAGCCTCACTTTTGTTTTACTCAAAGAATGGAAAAACCTTGGAATAATTCAATCCTAGAAGCAAATAAAAAGTCATTTTACAAAGTGTATCAGCACCCTAATTAGAGGTTCATTTTAAGGATAAATCTCCAGACACTATAAAACTCTTAGAGGAAAACATAGGCAGAACACTCTGTGACATAAATCACAGCAAGATCCTTTCTGACCCACCTCCTAGAGAAATGGAAATAAAAACAAAAATAAACAAATGGGACCTAAGGAAACTTCAAAGCTTTTGCACAGCAAAGGAAACCATAAACAAGATGAAAAGACAACCCTCAGAAGGGGAGAAAATATTTGCAAATGAAGCAACTGACAAAGGATTAATTTTCAAAATTTACAAGCAGCTCATGCAGCTCAATATGAAAAAAACAACCCAATCCAAAAATGGGCAAAAGACCTAAATAGACATTTCTCCAAAGAAGATATACAGATTGCCAACAAACACATTAAAGGATGCTCAACATCACTAACCATTAGAGAAATGCAAATCAGAACTACAATGAGGTATCACCTCACACCAATCAGAATGGCCATCATCAAAAAATCTACAAACAATAAATGCTGGAGAGGGTGTGGAGAAAAGGGAACCCTCTAGCACTGTTGGTGGGAATGTAAATTGATAGCAACCACTATGGAGAACAATATGGAGGTTCCTTAAAAAACTAAAAATAGAATTACCATATGACCCAGCAATCCCACTACTGGGCATATACCCTGCGAAAACCATAATTTAAAAAGAGTCATGTACCACAATGTTCATTGCAGCTCTATTTACAATAGCCAGGACATGGAAGCAACCTAAGTGTCCAATGACAGATGAATGGATAAAAAATATGTGGCACATATATACAATGGAATATTACTCAGCCATAAAAAGAAACGAAATTGAGTTATTTGTAGTGAGGTGGATGGACCTAGAGTCTGTCATACAGAGTGAGGTGAGTCAGAAAGAGAAAAACAGATACCGTATGCTAACACATATATATGGAATCTAAAAAAAAAAAAAAGTGGTTCTGAAGAACGTAGGGGCAGAACCAGAGTAGAGATGCAGACGTAGAGAATGGACTTGAGGACATGGGGAGGGGGAAAGGTAAGCTGGGACAAAGTGAGAGAGTGGCATGGACATATATACACTACCAAGTGTAAAGTAGCTAGTGGGAAGCAGCTGCACAGGGAGATCAGCATGGAGAGATCAGCTCAGTGCTTTGTGACCACCTGGAAGGGTGGGATGGGGAGGGTGGGAGGGAGACGCAAGAGGGAGGAGATATGGGGATATATGAATATGTATAGCTGATTCACTTTGTTATAAAGCAGAAACTAACACACCCTTGTAAAGCAATTATACTCCAATAAAGATGTTAAAAAAAAAGAATCTCAGCAGACCAATTAACCAAATTTTGCCAATTGCAATCCCCTATTATTTTTTTCCAGCAATTTGCTTATTGTTGTAATTTATTTCAGCAATTTCCATAATAACATTCTCAGGATGGCACTCTCAGATATAACTGTCTGCAAAAAAATATGCTGAATCCATTCACGTAAAAAATTTATGGTCAATTTCCTTCTTCACAGTTACAAATGAAATGGAATCATCTGGACTTGTGCCCTTCCACCATCTTTGAAGGGGGTTTAATGAGGTGGAGAAGAAGGGCAAGATGGAGAGAAGAGAAAGCACTTGCTTTGATAGAGGCAAAAAGTGGAGGAGGAAGGGTTGTACTAAGAGACAGCTGATTCATTTGATCCCCTCATTTTCATCACCTCCAAAGATCAGACGCTGAAGCTGAGTTACACACTTCTGAAAGTAGACAAGCAAGAACTTCTATATAGAATACCTCTGGGTGGGAGTTCAGCTCACTCTGACTCATTAATTTCTTCATTCAGTACTGCCATAGGATAAACTGCTTTCATCTAACATTTCAAATCTCCTTGAGAGAAAATGTTTCTTTTAAATGCGTTCCAACTTTCTCTCTTTCCACCTGAAGATACACTTTTTTAACATTTAATTTATTTATTTTATTGAAGTATAGTTGATTTACAATGTTGTGTTAATTTCTGCTGTACAGCAAAGTGATTCAGTTATACATATATATATGTATATATGTAATTTTTCATATTCTTTTCTGTTACGGTTTATCACAGGGTATTGAATATAGTTCCCTGTGCTATACAATAGGACCTTGTTGTTTATCCATTCTCCATATAATAGTTTGCATCTGCTAATCCCAAACTCCCACTCCATCCCTCCCCCAACTCCCTCCCCCTTGGCAACCACAAGTCTGTTCTCTATGTCTGTGAGTCTGTTTCTGCTTCCTAGATAGGTTCATTTGTGTCATATTTTAGATTACACATATAAGTAGTATCATGTGGAATTTGTCTTTCTCTTTCTGACTTACTTCACTTAGTATGATAATCTCCAGTTGCATCCATGTTGCTGCAAATGGCATTATTTCCTTCCTTTTTATGGCTGAGTAGTATTCCATTGTATATATGTACCACATCTTCTTGAAGATACATTCTTGATATTTTTTAATTCTTCTAGCTGCCGTACTGCTGCTCCTGAGGAAAGAGCAATTCAGCATGGCAGCACTCTATTCTAGGTTTTCATAAGTTCAAAAAAAGTGCAATTAGTTCTCGTAGGGAGTTAAACTTATTTTGATGTTCCCCTTGTTCTGAGTTTTTTTGAGCCCAACTTTGGGTAATTATGGGTTAAAATGCTCAAAGTGTCCACTAGAATGTTATCTCCCTGGGGACAGAAATTATTTTTTGGTCTGTTTTATTCACCACTGCATCACCAGTTCCCAGAACAGTGCTTGGCATATAGCAGATGCACTTTAAATACTTTTAAATAAATGGACAATTGAGCTGGTATCACCCAATGTATGCTTTTGAAAGTCACCATTCCCAGATTTTGTGATTCTGCTTTGTTTTTGTTTTTGTTTAACTTTTGGGGAACAGTCGCTTGACTAAGAGATAATATAAATTTTTCTGTTACATCCTAATGCTTCAGTGTATTGTGCTGGGCAATTTTAGTATTCAAAATCAATGTTAGACGTAGTTCATTTGTATTGTTTTGTAAAATTGCATATTATTTCTGATGCTTTGTTAGTTGAAGATCATTTTTGGCGCTGAAACTTCTAGCCAATTGTTCTTTAATTGGGGTTATAGCTAAAATTGTGGTTAAAGATTTTTTTCCAGCTTTACTGAACTATAATTAAGAAATGAAGTTGTATGTATTTGAAGTGTAAAATGTGACGATTTGATATTTGTATACATTGTGAAATCATTACCACAATCAAGTTAATTAGCACATCCATCACCTCACATAGTTACTTTGTTGTTGTTGCTGTTGTTAAGAATGCTAAGACCCACTCTCTTAGCAAATTTCAAGCATACAATGCAATATTATTAACTATAGCCACCAGACTGTGCATTAGAGCCTCAGAACTTATTCATCTTATAAATGAAAGCTTGTACCTTTTGATAAGTATCTCCCCATTTTCTCCACCCCCCCAGCCCCTGTCAACCACCATGTGATTTTCTGTTTCTATGAGTTTGACATTTTTTTTTAGATTCCACGTGTAAGTGATACCATACAGTATTTGTCTTTCTCTGTCTGACTTTCACTTAGCATAATACCCTTCATTTTCATCCATATTGTCACAATTGGCATAGTTTCCTTGTTTTTCACTGGGTGAATTATATATATATATCATATATATATATATATATATAATCGCATTATCTTTATCCGTTTGTCAATGACACTTGATTGTTTCCATAACTTAGCTATTTTGAATAATGCTGCAGTGAACATGGAACTGCATATATCTCTTTGAGATAGTGACTTCACTTCTTTTGGATTTATAGCCAGAAGTGGGATTGCTGGATCATACGGTACTATTATATTTTGTTTTTTGGAGGAACCTCCATACTGTTTTCCATAGTGGCTGTACCAATTACATTCCCACCAACAGTGTGCAAGGTTGTACAAGGGTTCCTTTTTCTCTACATGCATGCCAATACTTGTTATCCCTTATCTCTTTGGTCATTGATATCCTAACAGATGTGAGGTGATACCTTATTTTGATTTGTATTTCTTGACGATTAGTGACGTTGAGCATCTTTTCATATACTTGTTGGCTAATGTTAGGAAAAATATCTATTCAGGTTCTCTGCCCATTTTAAAGTTGGATTATTTGTTTTTTGTTATTGAGTTATAAGAGTTCCTTAAGTATTTTGGATATTAACCCTTTATTGGACATATGGTTTGCAAATATTTTCCCCCATTCTATAGGTTGCCTTTTGATTTGCTGACTGTTTCCTTTGCTCTGCAGATTCTTTTTGGTTTGATGTAGTCCTACTTATTTATTTTTGCTTTTGTTGCCTGTACTTTTGGTGTCAGATCCAAAAAATGACTGCCAAGACCAATGTTAAGGAACTTTTCCCTTATGGCTTCTTCTAGAAGTTTTATGATTTCCAGTCTTCCAATTAAATATTTAATCAATTTTGAGTTGATTTTTGTGCATTGTGTAAGATAAGGGTAGTATGGATATTTTAACAATATTAATTCTTCCAATCCATGAACATGGGATATCTTTCCATTTATTTGTGTCTTTTAAAATTTCTTTCATCTATGTTTTATAATTTTTAGTGTACAGATCGTTCCCCTCCTTGGTTAAAGTTATTTATTTTATTCTTTTTGATGCTATTATAAATGGGATTTTTTTTCTTAATTTCTTTTGTGGATAGTTGTTATTGTATAGAAACACAGCTGATTTTTGTATGTTTATTTTGTATCCTGCAGCTTTACTGAATTTATGTATCAGTTCTAACAATTCTGATGGAGTCTTTGGGCTTTTTATATGTAAGATCATGTCACCTGCAAACAGAGACAATTTTGCTATTTCCTTTTGGATTCAAATGCCTTGATTTTTTTGGGGGGGGGAGGGGAGGCCAAATTGCTCTGGCTAGGACTTCCAGTACTATCCTGAATAGAAGTTGTGAGAGTGGGCATCCTTGTCTTTTTCCTGATCTAAGCTGAAAGCCTTTCATCATTGGGTGTGGTGTTAGCTGTGGATTTGTCATATATGATCTTTATTATTTTGAGGTCTATTTTAAATATTCCATCAGAAAAACCAATCTCCAAATAACATATTTGTTTTCAATGATTTTCTTCTCTCCATTTCTCCTGGAGTTATTCTCCATTCATTAATTAATTCAACTCATGCTTATTGAGCATCTACTATGTTTTTTAGTACAGCTCTCATTTCTGCATGCAAAACTGATCCCTATATATATAGGCATTTGGGGGGAAACAGAAGATGTTTAATATTCAATTCCTTCCCTCAGATTCTTTACCTGTTACTTGGGAGTGACAGATAAATATAGGTGAAACAATAGTAATAGCAAAAGATGGTTTAAATGCCTGGATTCAGGGTAGAAGAAAGGGCTGCAAGTAAACAGAAAAAGAACGATTTTACTAAGACCTTTGGAAAGCTTGGAGACCTAAGATAACATTGCTTTGAAATCTAGGAGATGAAAATAGAATAAAAATGCATTTGGGGAGAGGGGAATTTTCCCATCAAGGATAACTATTTGTTTTAGATTGGGTTCCCCAGGCAAGGATTTGAATGTATGTAATGCTTTTGGGAAATGATCTCAGGAAGCTGCAGTAGGAGAGACAGAGATGGCAGGAAGAAAATACAGGGTGATATTGAGGAGTTACTGCTATAGACAACTAGAGCTCAATCCTACAATACTGAACACACTTCAGAGGGGCAGGGAATCTGAGATATTCATCCTCCAACTTCCATTAATCACTGGCTGAGAGCTGCACCCAGGTGATGGTGAATGCCAGCCAAAAGAAAACTAGCAGTTAGAGAGTCACAGGTGTGTGTTGTAGGGTCTGTGGACCCAAACACTGTGGGGATATAGGCGGGTCTCCTATTCTTGGAGCTTGTAAACAGAAATAGTCCTGAAGAGGCTTGCAGGCTGGGCATTAAAAGCATTCTGATACTTCAGTCTATCAGAAGTTGAATTTGCTGCAATAAATGGAAAAGGTACACACTTGGTAAATGGCCCAACAGAAACTGGTTTATGTTTGGATCTGATCAATAGGAAGGAAGGATGGAGACTTCAGGACCCATTAGAAGATGGACAGACAAAAGCCAGAGAGGGAAGATCAGAGAGAGCATGGATTTGGGGAAAAGTCAGATTTTAGACTTGCTGAGCTTAAGGTTATGTCAGGATTTAAAAAAGGAAATGTTCATTAGTCTAGCTCAGATGAGTGGAAAGGAAAAAAAGTATTGACTTGGGAGCCAGGAGCAGGAAGGTGGTAGTGAAGGCAAATAGGTTAGTCCTTCAAGGGAAGGAGTTTATAGAAAAGATATCAAAGGTTCAAGACTTAGCCTTGGGAAATATCAGTAATTAAGAGCAGTTACTTATGTATAGTTGTAAAAAGTATAGTAATGCTGTGCATTTTTTTTGATCCTCACAAGAGCTGCGTGACATAGATGCAAGAGGGTTTTACCTGTTTTACAAATGTGGGACTCAATCTGTTATAGGTCATTTTAATACAGACTAGCACAGATGGGAGTCACAACTTAGGTGTTGTATCTCCAAATTCGGAACTCTTGAAACCATGAAGTCAAGAGGAAGGAGATCGGCCAAGCATTCCTGAGGTCTTCAGTCCCTCATTCTGTTCAAGCCTAGGTGATATATGAGTGTAGAAATGGGCTATGTCCCACGCACGTGGAAACTGCTAAAAAGGCTGATTTTCTCTACAAAAGATTGTTTCTGGAAGGGCTTTTATTTCTGGAGAGCAAGAATGTAATCACTAAAGTTTATGGAATCTGCTGAAATCTGGGGTGCTATAACAGTATCTTTGATCACAGCAGAAACATGACCAACTCAAACAAAAAACTCAGAAAGAGGAACTTATTTGTTGACTCATGTCATAATCCATGGCCATTTCAGGGACGGAGATGGAAAGAAAGGTGGAAATACTGTCAAGAATCTTTCTTTCATCTCTGCTTCTTTCTTCCTTTCTTCTCCACATTTGAGGGCGATGGGAACCATGTTTGTCACCTTCTCTACTTAGATTCTTAGAGCTTGGGAACCAGAGAGAAAGATGCTCTCTCTCTCCCAGGGCTGGCTGAGGATGTGACAGTGGAATGCAGGTTGGGGACTGTAAATTGGTCTCTTCAAAGGGTGGTTGTTTCTTAGATTACCATTTCAGTAGGTGCTACCAGGTAGACGTGGATGTTGATGAAAGACCAACAGGCTAGGCTTTCCTCAGGCACGACGGCTAACATCTGCACAGGCATTTAACCACATCTTACTGGAGCATAATGATGCTCTCTATTTTATTTTAAAGATGGTTATTGCTTCACAAATACATATTTTGGAGTACCACTTCACAGAATCATCATTAACTCGAATAAAACTACATTATTTCATTTTAATTGTAAGTGCTAGTCTTTTGGTCTTTTTCTTTTCCATATGTCGTTAAAAACAATAAAATGAGGACAAGTGAAAGAGGCCTTTGGTGATTTCTTTGAATGCATCCTGTTGGCTGCTGTGCAACTCTCAGCTTGCAGCTCTTGGCCTGGCAATGTAGTTTCAATTTAATCAGAGACAACCATTATTAAATCATTCTAGCCAGACTTATCTACACCTACTGAGTGGCCAAGCAACAGCAACAACCTGCATTTTCGCTTTGGGCATTTTGCTAAGAACAAATTCGTCATTATTATTCAAAAATTTGTTAATGAGATAGAAAAACTATACACTGTAAGTGTTCCCCTAAGTTGCAATCAGTTTGATGATATTCTAGTGAGGTTTTATTGATTTGCCTATTTTAGATGAAAAGCATCCATTTTTTTTTCTTAATTTTCCCCTGTATTATGCTGTATTGTGTTATTATAGTAGGAAGTGCATAAGCTTTAGGATCTGACGGCCTTAAGTTCAAATTTTGGTTTGTTCTTCATTCAACAAACATGTGCTTAGTGCCTCTTAATAGACACTCTATTAAGTGTAAAGGATGTAAAATAACAGAAACACTGATCCCAGCAACTTCATAGTCTCATGGTAAAGGAGGAAGGGGTGGTACAGAGTGCATGATGGGATGCAGAAGTTGGGCAGCACCCAGCCCGTTGGAGGGAGGAGTGGGAGAGGCTCCCTAGAGAGATGCGGCTTGACCTGACTTGTGTTGGTTGAGAAGGAAGGGGAAACAATGGAGGAAAGTGTTCCAGGCACAAGGACTACATAAGAGAACGAACGTCATGGGTACTAAAGAACATGGCGTGTTTTGGTGTGTTGGAGAATTTGGCACATCGTTGAAACTTATAAACATTAGTCAGATAATCGGTACATGGCAAGGTGTGCCATGGGAAAGAATGCTAGGGGGAAGATAAGAGCCATATCACAGAGGGCTTTGTAGGTGAGTATTTTGACCTTATCCTGAAAGCTATGGGAAGCAGTCGTTTATTATTATTTTATGTCAAGAAATGACATGATCAGATTCTTCTATGCATTCTGGAAAATGGATAGAAAGGGCCTACTTTAGAGGCATGGAGACAAGTTAAGAGGCTGTTGTAATCCAGGCGAGAATAGTGGGGTCCTGAGTTAAAACTGTAGGAGTGGGAACAGAGGGAAGGAGACAGGCTTGAAACATAAAAAGAAAGAATTGATACTTGATTTATAGAACACAGGGGGTGGTGAGGGAAAGTGCTGGAGAAATCAGGACCTCCCCAGATTTTCAGCAGCTGATTGAATAGGTTTAGTGGCAATGATGTAGTTAGCTTCAGGCATCCTCAATGCAAGGTAGAGAGGGTGTGTTTCTCCAGGTGGAGATGTTACATTGATAACGGGACCTTCAATCTGGAATGCTGGAGTGCAATCTGAGCTGAGGATATACCCTTGGGAGTTCACAGCCTTCCGTTAACTATTGAAATTTTGGATGAGCTCATCCAGAGAGAAGGAGGTAGACCAAGCTGAGAGCCCATGAGAGCCAGAATTCTTAGGGAAAGAGAGACCCTAGCTGAACATGGAGAAGGGATAACCGGACATGTAAGAGGAAGTCTAGGAGAGAAGGATGTTATATATGTCAGTGGGAAAAGATTTTTGTGATTTTGTGCTTTGAACAAGTTTGCAATCTCCCTGTGACTCACTTACTTTGTCAGTGAAAATGGAATAACAATATCTATTGCATTGCATATTGTGAGGATTATAGTGATAATAAATGCATTCATCTGCTATAAAGCCTGTAGCATGAAAATCATCAATGAATATTTTTTCTGCTTCCAGTGTTGATTGAATTATGAATGAAATTGTTGATGATAAAATCTTCCACCTAATGAGACTTATTATTTCCTTCAGTAATTTAAGCAGATCTCTTTCCTAATGACTGTATCTCCAAAATCTAGTCATCAGCTCCAGTAAGGAGTTCTGGTGTCAAAGCCAGCAGTGTCTGGTGAAGAACATTTCCAGAAATATTTTTGTTTTCTTCCTTCTGATAATAATGTGATCAGTCTTGTTTAAAAACACCTGCATTGGGGTTCCCTGGTGGCGCAGTGGTTGAGAGTCCGCCTGCCGTTGCAGGGGACACACGGGTTTGTGCCCCGGTCCGGGAAGATCCCACATGCCGCGAAGCGGCTAGGCCCGTGAGCCATGGCCGTTGAGCCTGCGCGTCCGGAGCCTGTGCTCCGCAACGGGAGGGGCCACAACAGTGAGAGGCCCGCGTACCGCAAAACAAAACAAAACAAAACACCTGCATTTATTTCGTATTTGAATATGCAATCAATATGAAGTGTTAAACTTCCTTTACAAAATTACATTGATCATCCCAAACAGTACGGTATGTACTTGAAAAAATACGTTTTTTATGGTTTTGAGTATTATTCTTCACATCTGCTTCTGTAGGTTTCATGTGCCTCACAATTTAGTTCCTTTTATTAAAGCAACCTAATCTGGGGAAATCTGAGGAGAGATGGAAAGGCAACGTTTTCTTGCTTTTGAAATCTTACCGTTATTCGTTTGTGCGCTTTGAAGTGGAACTGAAAGACTTAGCTAGATTCCTTTGTGGAGCACACAGACAAATTCAACCTCTGGCTTTATGCAGAAATTTCAAGCATTTTCATTTCTGTTTTCCTTTTCATGTAACACAAAGTACCTCCCTCATTTGATCATGCTTCGTGTCTGGTTTTCAGAGCAATTTCTTAGGCTTGTTTGACATTTGGAGGCAAGGCATATTGCAAGGAGAGTGGTAGGAAGGAGTAGAAAAGAGAGATGAGACACACTAGATTGATTAAAGATCAGGCAAATCTTTCTTTAATGCACTTACTCCTTTTTATAATCTTTCCATTTCTTCAGCAGCAACTTGGAGAAGAGTGCTGCTCACAAGTGACTGTATCGAGGTCTTGAAAGAACAATGTGTTTCATGCCTGCCTTACCCTCATTGTGTGTTTATAGGAAGTCAATAAGCGCAATAGTCCAATTACCAGAGGTTTGAGTGTACTCTTGACACTGTCATACATTTGTTCAAGTTGCGCTAGATGATCTCCAAGTTTCTTGTCTGTTTTAAGATTGTGTAACCTGAAGTCCTTTAGCTCCTAAACCTGTGATCCGTGACCTTAAAATTAATCTATGTCTATTTGTCTGTCTATCTATCTATGTATCTCTCTGTCTCTCTATAGGCTTGTCACCTACTTCTCTGTTTCCTCATCTGAAAAGCTAAGATAATGATAGTACCTATTTCCTTCAGAATTAAAGGACTTGATGCTCATAAAATACATGTATCAGCTTCATGTGCCAACTTCCAAGCTACCCATCAGTGCTGTCCGGCAGTTTCTTCCCCTAAATACTGTGTTTAGAATCTGGAGTGGAGCATACTTAGCAGAGGTTGAGACTGACATTCAGAAGAGTCAGAGGGACATCAAGGCTGAAACCTGGAAACCTGAGGAGGAGGCAGGAATGAGGGATTTGCCTGAGGCTGGGTCCATTTTTCTCAACCTCTGAGTGTCCTCTGCCTTTGAAATAGACTCTCAGTCTGCTCTGGGAGTTCCACAGAGACTGAGATCACTTCTCTTCATAACACCGGAATTTGTGAAAGCATCAAGCTGAGACGAGATGCAGGTATTTCAAAATCCAAAGTAGACTCTTATCACTTCCTAACCCACTAAAAGGGATTGACTACATTTAGCTAATTATTCAGGCATTTTCTTTGATGTAGAAAATCCGGAAAGATTTTAATCTTTTATTGTTTGATTTTTATTCATCATATGTATATATTTGGGAGAGTGGAAGATAAAGGGCACCTTTCCCTTTAAGAAAGCACAAGGGTTTGTGTAAAGTAAAAAGATGAAAGGTGTTATGAAAATGATCAAGGCAGAACTAAGCACTTATTATTCTGATGCTATTGTTCAACATTTTAGTCCAGTTTATTCTGGTTTTGCAACTTGAATCTTTCATAGGATGAGAGGGAAAATATGTTTTTTCAATGCCTCCATTTGTAGGGTGTTTCTGATTCATTTGCTGCCTGGTTTTTCGCTGTGGCAAGCACATCACTTTGGGATTGGATGCTCCTGAAATGATGATTTTGTTGTTCACCTCAATATTAGTGTTATCTGTAGAGATGAGTAGAATTGCAAATGCTAATAAATCGTGTTTGTGACAATTTCTATAGAAACCAAATTATTCATATTGGAAGAGAGATGCTTTTGTTTGGGAGGAAGGTGGTTTCCATGAGATCCTAGTTCCTCTTCTCCCAACTGTGTGACTTTGGGGGATAATGATGGCTGGTGTGTTTGTAAAATTTTATAATTTACAATGTCTTCAGGTGCATTTTACCTGTGATCCTACAACTCCTTTATGGGCTAGATTATAGCTACACTCATAAGAGAGAGAGAAAAAGTAGTCCCAGAAAAGTAAACTGATTTTTCCAAATTTATGCAACTCCTAAGTGCCAAAGTCATGGCTCCAGATGGATTTTCTTTCCACTGCAACATGTTGCTTCCTAAAAAAGTTTGATTCAAATACTGAAACTGTGAGTCTCAATTTCTTCCCATATAAAGTGTGCATATGGACTAGATATGACATCACTAACTCAGATCTAAAGGGGCAATGCAGACAATGTTAATGAGAGATGTTGTCTAGATATAAAGGAATGATATTAAATGTGGCAACAGGAGGCATGTGTCATCTAAAGGGAGTTGTTGCTGTCAAGCTCCAGGTATTACTTTTGCAGAGGAATGCAATAAAACTAGTGTTGTCAACTTTTCTGCTTTTTAAAGAGAAGACAAAAATTTCGATGTTCAAGTGAAACCTCCCCGTGCTTGAATAACGCAGAATTGAGAGAACTGCGACCCCTTTCTAAGGTCTGCATGAGGTGGGGAACACCTTCATTTCCAATTAAGTCTGATGTGCTGTAAAGTCAGTATTGTTTCAGTTTAACTTTCTGGAAAAATGTATTTCTTTGGTCTGGAGGATTCATTAGGTTCATTGACTTTTCAATTCATGTCTAGGCCAACTCAGTAATTGATTTGGACAAATAGATAATTTCTGAAGCATGAAAGGAAATGAACTATAATGAATGATATAAAATGAACTCCATAATCTTGGAGCATTATGAAAACAGAATGCTCTCTACAGAAATCTTTGCATGCAGAGATTGTTACTCACGTGTTTCTTTCATGCCACCCAGAGGGCAGCTGAACTTAGACAAAGAGGGATTTTTATTACATCTTATATGCATGGTCTCCTCTATTGTTTTCACTCTCAGAATTGATGGCGCATCCAAACAAATGTAAGTGGTAAGTTAAGTCATTAAAGAGATTTATTTTTTCATCATCGTGTAATTCTGAAATTAAACTTTGCCACATTCAGACTTCTGAGGTGTGAATTTGGACTTGTTGGTTATAATCATAGTGGTGATAGTGCTGCTGGTGTGTGTCCAAAACATTTTGTACTAATGATATTAATAATAAAGAAATGGCATTTGTTGAGTGTTTATTATGCATCAGGCTTCATGTTAAGGGTTTTTCTATTCATTAAATTATTTAATCCTCACAAATTCCCATGAAATAGGCATTGATGTCTATTTTACAAATTAGAAAATTGCAACTTAAAGAGGTTAAGTAACTGGTCCAAAATTACTCTGTTACTAAGAGGCAGATTCAAACCAAGTTTTAATTAAATGTATGGAGAAGAGGTCAGGAGGTATTTCCTGAGCATCTACTATGTATCAGGTAATATTCTAGGTTCTTGTGTACAAAACAAATTCTTGCTTTATTTAGGTTATATTTTATTTTTGGAGATAGACAGTAAACCAATCAACGTACACAATAATGTCCAGCAGTACTAGGTATCCTAAAGAAAAGAACTGGGTTGGAGGATAGAGGGTCTGTTTTACATGGGGTGATGAGGGAAGGTCTGTCTGAGGGGTGACATGTAACCAGAGATATTAGAATAAAGTGGAGGGATGAGCAATGGGAATTTCTAGGACAGTCCTTTTGACAGTCCCTCTGTGGTATACAATTCACTACTCAGGTCTGGAATGGTATGACCCATCGGTTTGTTGTATTTAAGAGGGTTGTGTAGTATCTTCCTAAGACACGAGCAAGGACATAGGAGGCAGACCCGGGTTAAAATTCTGGTTCTGCTCCTTTTTCCTCTGAGGTATTTAGACACCCTAAGTTTATCTTCAAGCTTTAGTTTCCTCCTCTATAAAATTTGGATAATAATCCTTTTCTCTTATGATAAGTGAACATTGCACACATCAAGTTCCCCTTTGCAGCCCTGGAACTACATATGTATATGCAGGAGTCATGCAACAAATAGTAGGTATTGTAATTATTTTTATAACCTGTGTCTTACAGCGGGACACGGAGAAGTTCCCCGTGGTGTTTTGTGGTCAATGTGTAGGAGGGAATACGGCATAGAACAGGGGTCCCCAACCCCTGGACCACCGACCAGTACCGGTCCGTGGCCTGTTAGGAACCAGGCCGCACAGCCGGAGGTGAGAGGCAGCCCAGCGAGCGAAGCTGCATCTGCCGCTCCCCATTGCTCGCATCACCGCCTGAGCCATCACGCCCCCGGCCCCCGGCCGTGGAAAAATTGTCTTCCACGAAACCAGTCCTTGGTGCCCAAAAGCTTGGGGACCGCTGGCCTAGAAAATCACCATGTACCCTCAGAACTGAATAGGGAGTGTGGTCAGAATGGAATTAGATCCAGGAAATAAGCTAAGAGAGGAGCCTGGTGTGGATAAAGTGGGTTTTCACATCACAGTAGTGAAGCGCAAGAATGAGAATTCAAAAGGCGATTTGAAAGCAAGGGTGGGCGGGGGGTTATTTATTTATTTAAATTTAATATTAAGAAGCATCCCAGAATATGCATACGGCTACAGAAGTTTACAGAGTAGCATGGAGAGGGAGAGAGAGAGAAAAAATTCCCGTCCTTTACAAAGCCCCACAGCCCTGCTTCCAAAGGCATGTGTCTTCTATTTAAAATGGTGGTCCCTGGAGCCAGTGGGTTGGCCCAATGCCTGATAATCAAGAAATAGGTCTAGTCCCGGTTTGCCTTCTGATATGCTGCATGGCTCTGAGCTAATCACTTCGCCTCTTTGCCTTCAGACAGCAGAGAAGAGCTCTCTATACTTTGTCCATTTCAAAGGTATCCTTTTAGACAGGAAAACATTTACAGTGTCCCTCCTGTGACGTTACTTACTGTTAAATGTGGGCGCATAATTTAGTAAAGAGGCAAACCTCTTTAAATCGCCAGTATTATCTCATGGGCACTGAATTAGGCCTACATCAGTCTGTTTTGGCAACAACCTGATTCTGGGGCAGCGGTAGCAAACCAAGAGTGTGGTTCAAGCGTTCTGATTGACTCAGTAGAAACCCACAGACTTTGAAGGGTGTGTATCTGGGCTCCAATTTTCTAACTTTGCTGTAACTTTAACTCTGTCACCTTGTCTAGGACACTTATCCCGTCTGAGCCTAGGTTTCTAGATCTATAAATAAAGACCGTTACAGCATGTAAGTTATTGGGAGGATTAAGTGAACGTTAAGTTATTAGCATAATGTCTGCCATCGCCATTTAAAAATGTCACTTTTTATTATATTTTAAAGTTTTGTTTAAGACCTGAGTTCCTGGAATTGTCTGGAAGCCCAGATTTCAGGAGGCCTTGTCAAACCGGCACCAGGCTGTACAGTCAAAGGGGTCAAGTGGAAATAGCCCACTGGATCTGGATCTGCTCCAGCCCGGGGAGCTGGGTCTGCGCAGAGCTGATCCTCTGTCGGGGAGCCGTAGGAACTAATCCTTGGCCTGAATCAGTGACAGTTCCAGTGGATGTGAGGCCTCCAGAAGTGTCCCTGGATGCCTAGGTGACTACAGAACTTACTGTTGACAGTGGCTATTGCCGGACAAGGTGCAAGCTGAGGACATACGTTGGCTACAAAGTAACCCCTTAGTCTTTTTTTTTTTTAACATCTTTATTGGAGTATAATTGCTTTACAATGGTGTGTTACTTTCTGCTTTACAACAAAGTGAATCAGCTATACATATCCATATATCCCCAGATCTCTTCCCTCCTTAGTCTTGTTCACAGCAATTTCCGTCCCTTACCAACACATCTACGTTTGCTACAGGTTGTTGTGAGGCTTCGGGGCACCCCAAAGAGTCATCTTTTTTAATCAATGGAAAGGAAGAAACGGCTTGCCTTTATTAACATCTAGGTCAGCTTTCTCAGAACAAGCGGGCTGCAAATCCCAGTGGCTTCTTAGCGCTGTCTCAGATGCCTCCATCCTTCATTACGCTATTCCCATGGTAACTCTCAGGAAGGGAGAAGAGGGACAGCTAACCACTGAGGGGCTATTTTTAGCTTTCTGGCCAAATGCTCTGACAAATCTGTTGAGGGAAAGAAAATGAGGCAAGTGTGGAAGAGGATTTCTTTTTCTAAAGACAGTATCATTTAAAACTGATATTATGAAACTGGAAACAACCTTGAGGAATCATTTAACCCACTTCTACCTCTAGAAAGATCCACTTTCAAATCATATCAAAATATTGTTCAGTGAGATTATTTTTAGAAAATTTTACTTAATAGCCTATTCTACTAGATAAACTATATTTCCTACCTTGAATTTACCCTGGATTCAATCTCAGTTTTCAGACCAAGGGAGTTGGGAATGAGACTGAGTATGATTGCTCAAGTTGTGGAATCACACAGCCCTGGAGGCATCCTTCCTTTATTCTTTGCTAATAATGACAGTCTCTAGGTTTGTGCAGTGCACATCCTGTGCAACTATCTGCACTGGCCCTGCTTCACTTATTTATTTATTTATTTATTTATTTATTTTGCGGTATGTGGGCCTCTCACTGTTGTGGCCTCTCCCGTTGCGGAGCACAGGCTCCGGACGCGCAGACTCAGTGGCCATGGCTCACGGGCCCAGCCACTCCGCGGCATGTGGGATCTTCCCGGACCGGGGCACGAACCTGCGTTCCCTGCCGATCAACCACTGCGCCACCAGGGAAGTCCTGCTTCACTTATTTTTAAAATATGTAAACCCCTCCCATCCTCCTTAAAAGCCTTCAGGAACTTCTCATTGCTCTTAGGTTAAAGGCCATAGAGTGGCTATAAAATACAACATGATACTGATCCTACATGCATGTCCAGAATCATTCAGTATTATTATAATTCTCCTTTGTGTTTCAGCAAATACCTTCTTTCAGAGTCTCAAACATGCCATCTTCCTCCATCTCAACATCTTTGCACTTATCTGTGACTTTTTCCCCATGCGCTCTGCCTAGTTAATGCCTGTAACTCTTTCTTATCCTTTAAATCAGAGCTCAAATATCAGAAAACACTTTTTCGACCTCTAAAACAGAAAAGGCCCTTCTGCCATAGCCTCTTCTAACAACTTGTGCATTTCCTTTGCATCACTTAACAGTTTGTAATTCTATATTGATTTATGTAACATTTTAGTTTTTTTATTACTTTAAACTATGAGCTCCAAGTCGTTAGGAATTATAATTTTTGCTCCCCATTATATATATAGTGCCTAGCATATGTTTGGCAAATTATTCTAATGACTGTATAAATGACTAGCAGTTATTTTAAAGGGACATAAACCCAGTTTCTCTAACAAGTCAAGCTGCCTATATGTGACTTCACCGGGGCTCCTCAAAAATATAATGTGCACCCAGATTTCCCAGAGAACTTGTTAAAGTGCAGATTCAGATTCAGTAGATCTGGGGTGAAGCTCATGATTCTGCATTTCCAACTGGTATCCAACTAGCTCTACAACTTGGTTGCACAGTGGAATTGCCAGAGGAGATTTCAAAAAAAATCACTCTGGTGATTCTGATATAACTGGTATGTGCTTGGCCTGGGCTTTGGGGATTTTTAAAGCTCCCTAGTTTATTCTAATATCCAATCACTGATTCCAGGCAAAGCTCATCCTCAACAGTAGGCAAAGGGATATTTTTTGTTACCCTTTGCACTGAACAGCATCTAACATGGCCACTTGATAAGGGTTCATGTTATTACTGTTTTTTAAATGTCTGTCTCTTAGAGAGACACAGAAAAGTGGTACCAAGCATATGTTGTACGAGCAGAGAGAATCCTGTGTGAGAACAGAATGGCCCAATCTTAAATTTTCCCACTTCGTCACATGGGGAAATGTATTTCTTATAAAATATTTCAAAAGTAAGTGTACTATTGAAAAAAGTGGAACATTTTGATAGAAACAAATGCAGTTATAGCAGTCTTTGCAGCCAGAGGAACAATGCATAATTACTCAGATAATATCAGGAAAAAGAGAAGTTTGATGCTCTTCCAAAAGCTGCAGCATTTACAGTGAGTTCCTTGATTCCCAGCTTGTTCATAATTGTGAATATGAAGAGGAACCAGAGGCTCTTGGGCATTTGGTTACTCTTTTTGAAGATCAATGCTTCTTAATCTAAAGCCTAGTAATAATCCTCTTTTCTTGTCATTAATTACATTGATATTTTCCATTGATTTATTTTTGCTTGTGGTTTTAATCTTAAAAATTCCACAATGTGGAGTGTAATATCTTTGCAGTGTATATCTCAGCACACAGTACTATGTTTTAAGCCCTACACTAGTTGTTTTCTTAATCTTCTCAGCAAACCTATTAGGTACCTACCACCACTATTATCACATTTTACAGATGAGAAAACTGAGGCTAAACAGCTCGTTAGCTTCCCAGAGACAGAGATGGCCAGAGACAGAGTCCAGGTATATCTGATATACCTCCCTGGGACTCTCTCCTTTCCAATGTTATAAATTAGCAGTATATAGGCCAAATTCAGCCTTCAGATATTTTGTCCAGGGGTCTCAATACATTTTTAAATGGGGTGCCACTATTTAGAATGCAGAAAATTTCCTATAAAAATCCAGATTTCAAGTTTATATTTACAATAATCATATCTGACAACACTGAGTGACATTCCTGAAACTTGCCTGAAGCTGAGTTATGTTTTTCCCTTTCAAATGACACTCTCCCTGCTTCTCACTAATATCTTATTTACTCCTGGTCTGCTCCAGCATTTATGACACCTGCTTGGCCCCTCCAGGCCTCTGGTTTTCAACTTAGCTTCTAACCTCTATTGAGGAAAGAAAAGATTCTTATGTCTTTAATACATTTTACCATTAGGAAAAAAAAAAATGTCCAGTCTCTCAGTGAAGTGGAGACCACTGCATAGCCATTTCCATCACTTCATATCTTTCTAGAACTATCTGTATTTGCATCTGGCAGAGTGGTCTGATTTCTTTGAGTACAAAGTGGTGAAGCTTAGTATCTTACCTTCTGGTTCTAGTATTTAGCCATCTGGAGTGGTTTCAAATCAAAGTTTTGATTTCACAGGAGTTTATAAGTTGTGTGGTTGTCTTTCAACAACTGTAGCACTGTGGAGACTCACGTATCCCTTGATCTCACGGTATATAGTTGGGTTCTGTTCAGTCTCCTTCAAATAAGGCTATAATAAAGAGGAAGAGGGTGATGTCACCCTGGTGATGTCAGGACCTAGCTGATAAGGCCCTCGCAGTGCTGGCAGGGTTTGAATGCAGTCACTGATTTCTGATGCAGCAGGAAACAGAGACAAAAAGAGATTCTCTTTAGGAGTCTTCACCTTGGTTTTGAGAGTTGCTTACCTCCATTTTGAGAGTGTCAGCCTCCAATTGCTTACACTCCATTGCAGTGTACTGTTTCCTTGTTTCCTTTTTATGCCTGGCTTTGACCTGCTGCCCACCTTGATATTGGTTTCTATGCACTCTCTCTGAGCCACTATATCTTCTGTTCCTCACGGCAGAACCTTCTCACTGCACACGGGAGCCTGTCATTCAACAGAGCTCATGCACACATTTTATGCCTCTTAAATCTCAGAACAATCCTATGATATAGATCTTGTTATTCCCAGTGAATTTTGGCTCAAAAAAGCTGTCAAATTTGGTAAGTTGATGAGTAGAAGAATTTTCAAATGGTTAAATGCTAACTTTGTCTATTCTGTTCCATGTTTTGCTTTGGGTATAAGAGGCAGCTATTGTAGTTGAATGATGTCTACAAAACATGAGAAAAATAATTCAACCATTCCTTATTTCACCACATGGCATGCCATGTGAGGCATCATCAATTTTAAGATATGCCAATTACAATGGAATATTACTCAGCCATAAAAAGAAATGAAATTGAGTTATTTGTAGTGAGGTGGATGGACCTAGAGTCTGTCATACAGAATGAAGTAAGTCAGAAAGAGAAAAACAAATACCGTATGCTAACACATATATATGGACTCTAAAAAAAGAAAATGGTTCTGAAGAACCTAGGGGCAGGACAGGAATAAAGATGCAGACGTAGAGAATAGACTTGAGGACACGGGGAGGCGGAAGGGTAAGCTGGGACGAAGTGAGAGAGTGGCATGGACATATATACACTACCAAATGTAAAATAGATAGCTCGTGGGAAGCAGCCGCATAGCACAGGGAGATCAGCTCTGTGCTTTGTGACCACCTAGAGGGGTGGGATAGGGAGGGTGGGAGGGAGATGCAAGACGGAGGGGATATGGGGATATATGTATATGTATAGCTGATTCACTTTGTTATACAGCAGCAACTAACACAAAAATGTAAAGCAGTTGTACCCCAATAAAGATGTTAAAAAAAAAAAAAGATATGCCATTATCTGATACGCCATTGGGAACAGAAAAAATACTGTCAATTAAATTATGTCATTTAAATTATGTTGATTGTCATCCTATTGCAATTACAGATGTTCTAAAGTATAAAGACATGTCTTAGAATTGACGAATATGGTGCTTATTCAACTTTTATTGCAGGCCTTTGATGTGTAAGACGTTGGCTGAAATGTTAATTGTCTTAAAATAAAGAGATGTAAGAAAGCAAATGCCAAAATATTTACACTATAATATTTTCCTACAGCAACCATCAATTGAACTAGAATTTGACCGCGTAGTGATTTATACGACTTGCCTTCGTGTGGTACGGACAACCTTTGAAAGGTGTGAACTGGTAAGAAAGATCTTCCAAAACCATCGGGTAAAATTTGAAGAGAAAAACATAGCTCTGAATGGTGACTATGGAAAAGAATTAGATGAACGATGCCGACGGGTTTCTGAAGCTCCTTCGCTTCCTGTCGTGTTCATCGATGGCCATTACCTTGGGGTGAGTATCTGCTAAGGAAAATCTTCTTTTTTATTGAACCCAACCAGTGTTGATAGAAAGCTATAAGGCTATGACAAGGCAACTTGCATCATAGCTACCAGCATACTAGCTATTTTTTTAAGTTCAATCCAAAGGGTTTGAAGCACTTATTTCTATCCTAAATGATGTGTTGCTACAGTGTTCATCCCTGCAGGGTCATGATGAAATGAAATCAGCATGAAATTGCCTTTTTGAATAGAAATACAGTTTTTAAATGTTTAGTTGACTTGAGTTTTGCATTGTGAAGCTTGACATGTGGGATAAAAACCTTTTTTTTTTTTTTTAGTGCAGGCAAGAAAAATGGGATATATGAGATATCCATTTGTGAATTCTCCTATACCCCATTATCAAACACTCAGTTTCCTACTTAATGAAACTAAGATGACAGTCGTGAAATGAAATCAATAAGAAATGGGGCCCGGAGCCAGAATTTTAATCTGCTTGTTTAAAATGATTCTTGATTTTGGTAATGCGAGAACGTGAGACACAAATGCAGGCTTACGGGCAAGCAGAGAATTCCCAGAGCAGCAACAAAACATGACTGCTTCCTTGCTCTTTGAATAGCACGGTTAGCATCTTTAACCCCCACTGATCTATGAACAAGCTTCATCAGTACGAAGCCCAAGAAGGGGGGCTTTGGAGAGTGCAGTTTGGAAAGAGAGAGAGCAAAGGGACACCAGCAGTTGAGGGGGGTGGGACTGACTACAAGGTCACTGATCAGAGAACAGAAAACGGCTGTCAACCAGAGATGGATCCTTGCATCTTGGTTTCATTTCAAATCTGGTCTTAACCTTCAGCTTCCAGGGAAGGTTAGAAAAAGCCAGAGCAGGAAATGCTCCTGTTTGTTACAGGGAGCTTGTGTCCTGATATCCTGTCTAGAGCCATGGCTGTTAGAGGCCGCCTGTCATCTTACGGAAAGGTTAATGCAGAGAAGCCATGATTCAGTAGCTATGATGTTATGCAATCTTACTTTTAACCAGAGCTGGACACAGATAGATTCTGAACTAGAAGTATTTTGATTCAAGTATTGAGCCTCTTATCTTATACTTCAACATATACCCTGAGGTCCCAGAAACCCATAACAATGGCAGTGATAAAAATGACTAAATGAATGAATAAATAAATAAATTTTAAAAAGTACTATACTATACTCTCAGCTTATATGTGTCATCTCATCTAGTCCTCAGGCCCTAGAAATCAACTCTCTGGCGCAGTGGTTAAGAGGCAAGACAGCTTTGAAGTCGGGCAGCATTGTTTCAAATTCCTGCTCTGCTACTTCTGATTCTGGGAAATTTATAAATCACTCTGTGCCTGATTTCCTCATTTGTAAAATGAAAATGATAATCATAATAGAACTTTTCTTAGGCTAATTTTGAGGATTTTACTGATATATACACTGTATATAGTGTGTGTGTGTGTGTGTGTGTGTGTGTGTGTGTGTGTATATATATATATATATATATATATACACACACACACACACATAGCTGGGTAATTGGCAGGACCAGGACTCAAAGTTAGGTCTGTCCGATTTCCCAGACCCTTGCACCCTGACACATCACCTCAAGGAAAGTGATCTTTGCTAGTTTGTTTCCTGGTGGGTTCTTAGCACCTAGAACAGGGTTTGGCATAAAGTGCTCAAAAACATATGCTGAATGGATGTAGGAATGATGCTATATTGTCTCCTCATATTCTCTCCTTCTCTCCTGAGACATTCTTCCACAAGGAAAGAAAATCTCATAAACTCATCCAGACTGCGGAGAAAATCACGGATAAGGGTTGTGGGTATTTGCATTGTAACCTGGGGAAATTCTTCCGACAATGTAAGATATTTTTCATTGTGGAATTTTAAGTTCTGTGAAGCTACACAATTAATCTTAGTGGGCGACTGCTTACTTACACAGGTACAAGGTGGGCCCCACCTGCTACTCTGCTCTCGACCAGGCTCATCTTCTTCCTACTTTTCAGTGGAACAGGCAAAATGCCTCTCTTGCTATTTGTCTTTCGGTTTCAGGGATAGAGGGAGAGTGCAACAGAGGAGGTAGGGTGCAGAGTTCTTTCTCGATTGCTTTGTCTCTGTGATCACTTTATTTACACACATGCCTAGAGGCAGAGGGATCACAGAGGTGCTACCTGCTGCTTCTGAAATTTGAAGCTAATTCCCCAGATCTGGAGAGAGGCCAGAGACGAGATTTTTTTCCTTTTTTTTTTCTTATGAAAGGGGAATTGCTTCTAAATTTACAATTCAAAATGGAGATAAACACTCCAGAACAACTTAGGTAACAAATTTCCCTACTACTACAGTAGCCCCTATATTTAGATTCCAGTGCACAGTTGCAAATGGAGTACATTGCCAGAATTGTAGAGCCTTTTCCCTGCAGTGTTTGCACATCTGAAATGGAAGGATGCCCTCTGCTGGGTTTTGGCATGTGGTGAAGCATAATTTTGGGGGAGGAAAAGGAACTGATGTTGGTAGTTTCCTTAACATCTGTGATGTTTTAAACAGTTACATGAAACCATTTGATTTAGTTTAAATTTAAATAAATGAGAAAATTCAAGATGTGTGAATCATCTGCACAAATACAACTGTCTTTAAGGATGGAGAGAAACAAATAGACAAACAGAGCCAGAGAACGAAATAGACAGAGACACAGACAGAGGCATATGGAGGCAGAGTGCAGGAGACAGTGAGATGGGATGGAGAGAGGATGAGGACATTTCACAGCTCCCTAATTTTACTGCCATCACTGCCATCAGACCCAGGGTGGGTGGTGCCAAGGGAATTCAGTTATTTTCATTGAACGGAAGCTAATAGGACTCCTTCTATGGGCAAGAATGGAAGAATTGACAAGGATGCTCTTTTTGCCTGATGACTGTCTTCCCCAGCCAAACTAAAAACTCAAGATGGAAGCAATAGAATAGTCAAGGGAAAGAAATGACTTTAGAAAGCAAATCTACACTGCCCTGGGATGCTCAGTGGTGGAGGGAGAGAGATGGGGGGAGGAGCAAGTTCAGCTTGGAACTTACTTGGGGCAAGTGCCCTATTGTTTTGGCATCAGAAAAGCTTTACACAAAAAGATTGTGTTCCAACAGTTTGGACATAAATAATCTTAGAAATACCCGTAGGAAATGAATTAGAAATAGTATCTTGATTATGGACCAACCATAATACTCTACAGTAAGAGTTCACAAAATCCACGTTGGAACTGAGCTATGAAACATGTAGAATGAATCCAAGTGTGGACTCCAGTAACAAAGAGAGGAATGGAAAGGCTGGTGATCTAGAGGGGTCTCTTAAATTAGCTGATATTGAGTTGTGACTGCTTGATAATTCTATATCTATTTAAAGTACTGTTTTATTCAATTTAAGAATGAAGGAATTATTATTGAGCATAGCTAGTAGACACACTAGAAATACAGACTCTAGGCATGTTTCTAGGGACTACTTCCAAAATTTCTCCAATTTTCCAATTACGTCCAATTTTCCCAGAAATGGGCCACCAAGGAAGCCTCTGCCACAATCTGGAGGTGGTCAGCTCCAGTAACTTGCTGCCTTTGCCATGGTCCACACCAGCAAAATGGATGACTTGTTCTCTGCCCTTCTTTCTACAAAATTTTCTTCCTAATAAAGTTTTGAGTGAGTGTATCTGTTTGTGGTTACTAAATAAGTCACATGTGAAAGCAGTGAGGGAAAATGGGAAATATGCTTTTTAGGTTTCTAGCCTCTATACACTGCTGTACACGCTATAGCACAGGAAGACATTCTAGAAAGAGTCTGGATAGGTTACTGAGTGAGACAAACCACAGTATCTGCCAGATATGCTGTTTTCATTTATTTTGTTTTGTTTTAACCAGCTTTATTGGGGTATAATTTACATATAATAAACTACACATTTAAATTATACAATTTGATGAGTTTTGACAGATGTGTACACCAATACACAAAATATAGAGCATTTCCATAAGCCCCCAAATATTCCTCATGTCATTTAGCAGTTAATCCCTTCCTCCAACCCCAGTCCCCTGGCAAGCTTTGATCTTTCTGTCAATATAGTTTTCTGTTCTTCTAATGTCTTTGTCTGGTTTTGGTATTAGGGTAGTGATGACCTCATCAAGTGAGTTTGGAAGTCCTCTACCCTCTGCAGTTTTAAGGTCTGGTTCTGTTTAATCCTTGGTGTAGAGCATCATATCCATTTGACATCAGTTTTCTTTTATGTGAAGGACTTCTTACATACTACTATTGTAGTGTGGGTCTGCTGTGGATGAATTCTTTCACGTCTGAAAAGTTTTTCTTTCATTTTTATTTTTAAAAGATATTTTTGCTGGGTATAGAATTCTAGGTTGAAAGTTTTTCTTTTTTCTTTCAGTACTTTAGAGATGTTACTCCTCTATCTTCTCATTCACATTACTTCTGATAAAAAATATGACCCCTCCCTTATCTTTGTTTCTCTGTTTGTGACATGTCTTCTCTGCCACCCCCAACCCCACTACTTTTAAGATTTTCTCGTTAGCACCAAATTTGAGAACTTCAATTATGATATGCCTTGGCATACTTTTATTCATGTTTCATTGAGATTCTTGGTTCAGTAGATATATAGTTTTTTATCAAATTCAAAAAACTTTCAGCCATTACTTTAAAAATATTATTTATATCTACCTTTCTTTCTCTTCTTTTCAGAGGCTTTAATTACATGCATATCAGGCTGTTTGAAGTAATTCCATAGCTCACTTTATTTCATTTGGGATAATTTCTATTGCTGTGTCTCCTGGACCCCTAATCTTTTCTTATATAATATCTAATCTTCTGTTAATCCCATCTCTGTATTTTTCTATCTCAGATATTGTAATTTTTATCTTTAGACATTTGATTTCTTTTAAAAAATGTATTTTCCATGTCTCACTTAATATGTTCAATATTTCTTATAGCTTTTTGATCATATAATAACTTTTAATCTCCTTGCGTGACACTTTCATTATCTGTGTCAGTTCTGGGTTGGCTTCAATTAATTGAAATTCTGAGTACTATTTTCCACTTCTTTGCCTTCCTGGTAATTTTGGTTGAATTCCACAAATCTGGTTGGATAAAAGTATTTTTTATTGGGATATTTTTGTATTCATATAAATATTCTTGGGCTTTTTGCTGAGATGCAGTCAAGTTACTTGGAAATCATTTGCTATTTTGGGTTTGTTATTAAGATTTTCTAGGCAGGGCCAGAATAGTGTTTAGTCCAAAGCTAAATATTCCTCAGAATGGGGACATAATCTTTTGATAACTTTACTCAATGCCCCATGAATTTTAAGGTTTTCCAGTCTGGCTGATGGGAACAGGCAGTATTCCCAACAGTGCCCCAGACACTGTCCCTTTTCATCCTTTCAGGTGGTTCTTTTGCTGGCCTTGAGTAGTTTCCTCACATGCATGTAATGATCATTACTCTACTGAACACAAGCTGGGCCCTCTGTCTATCTCCAGAATTCTCTGTAAAGCTGTTTACTTTCTGTCCTGTGAACTCTAGCTATCTTAGTTTCCTAGGCTCTCAGGTCTATTTCCTTAACTCAGGGAATCTACCAGGTTCTGCTTTAAATTGCCCTTTCCTGTATATAGCTTGGAAAAGCTATCATGATAGTAAGCCTGGGAAACTGTAGAACTCACCTCATTTACTTCCTTCCTCTCAGAGGTCACAGTTCTTTGTTGTCTACTGTTCACTATCATGCAGACTATCCATTAAAAATCATTAATGTTTATCAAAGTGAATCATCAAGTGGTCTACTTTTAGGCAGCATAACAAAGTAAAGTGAAATTTTTCAGGCTGGGTGTGTACAGCATTTGTGAATTACATTTTTTTCTGAACAACAATGATTTATTTCTAAAAAAAAAAAAAAATCCCTAAACAAACCACAACAAACCTTGAAGCCTTAAAAATTAAGGGTTTTATCTTTTCTCACATAAAAAATGTACAGGAAGATGCTCCTGGGAGGGTATAAAGTTCCATGATGTCACCTAGGACCACTTTCTATTTTATAGTACTTAGCACATGTCTTCTACCTTGAAGGTCTCCTTATGGACCTTATGGTCCTAATAGTTGCTGAAAGTATTGACATCATGCCTGCATTACAGGCAGGATGGGAATGAGAAAGAAAAGAAAAAAGAGAAGGGCATCCTAGCTAAAGGAGTGCCCTTGTAAAGAGTTCTTCCAGAAATCTTACCCATCTTTGCATTTTATTGTTCACATTTTGTTGCAAAGTAGACTGGGAATTGTGCTCTTCCAGAGGGACACATTGATATGTTGAAAAAAAAAGGTTTTTCTTAGAATAAAAGAGGGATCATGGATATTGGGTAGGAAGTTAGTGTCTGCCACGCTGAACAAAATCCTTTTTGAGTAGTTGACTAGAATAAGCTCCTTCATGCTGTGTGTTTTACACTAATTGTTTCCTTGCACCAAGCAACTCCGTAGTATTCACTCTGTTAATGAGGGCTGCAGAGGTGGTGGGAGGACTAATGGGAGGGAATCTTTGGTAAATTTGGTGTTTCTTTATGGAAATGTGTTATATGAAATTTATAACTATTGTCATAAACCATCAACATAAAGTTAAGTGTTTTGTTAGGTCTTGAAACTATTCTGTCTTAAACCTCTTGAAAATATTTACCATATACTTGTGAGAAGTGGTTTTTAAGTGTTGGAGTCATATGCTTCTTTGAAAATCTGTTGAAAGTTATAGACCTTCTCAGTGTACATAGACACAATCTTCTTTAACTATTAGGGCTTTCTGAGAATGTATCCCTAGATAATTAACTTTTCATTAAAAGGAGTACTTTGGAGATGGTGCCTACTGAAGTGTACCCCACTTCTTGGTCGCCTTTGAGTATTTTATCTAGTAAGCGACCCACTTCACTACAAGTAATTACCATCGTATCTAATTTTGATTTTTTAGCATTTAATTGTGGAATAGGTGAATTTTAGATCTTTTATCTTCTCTTCCTTGTTCTTTGCAAGTCATATTTTTGGTCATTTCCTTGATCATTAACAATTTCAACAGAGATCTGGATGAGAGAAGAATCCCCTGAACTTTCAAATTTACCCCTTTTCCTTGGATCTTATTTGGTAGTAGACACAGCACATATTCAATCTTCAAGCCTCCTTATTCAGGGTCATGAAATATTTGTTTCTGGCCTGTTCACTCTACTTCAGAAAGTATGGGATGGGGAAGTTTGGAACCTAAGCTTTAAGTCAGGTTCTTGGAATTTAAATGAAGCAGTACTACTCTGTCATGTGATTGCTTTCTTGTCCTTTTTTCCTGAATATCTGAGGATAGTTTTTAATAGCAACAACAATGACAATGATAGTAAAAGCTAACTTGAATGATACACTCTGCTAAGCTTTCTACATGTATTATTTCTTTGAATAATATATTAAAATAAAAATGTCAATAACACCCCTCTCATCTCTCTCACCCCAAATTTTGTTAGAGAAATTAAGAAACTTAGAGAGGTTAAGAAAATCTTTAAATACCTTCAGATCATAAGGCAGGATTCAAATTTAGGAGTGCCCAACTCTAGAGCTCAAACTCTTTAAATTTGAGTCATAAAGTTCCTTAACCCTTATCTCCAATAGCTTTCAACTCCACTCTTTAGCAGCATATTTACATACTGAATTACTTCATCACTTAAAAACACTCCACATTCAAGATCTTGAACTTAGAAATGTCTTGCTCTGACCATAATTTTCTGTCCTTCAATCTCTCCCCTTTGTCTCTCTATTGAACTTGCTCCGTCATCATTGGTATTGTTTATACTTTCTCCCTTTCCATTTCTCTGAGCTTATAAGCACACTTTTGGCTTCACTTGTTTCCCTACCATTCTGTATTCAGGAATATAATAATATCCAGTCTGTTAAGACTTGGCGGACCAGCTCTCTTAACTTTCCACATTTATCAGTTCCTAGTCCTATGCAACTCCCTCTGTTTTTCTTCTCTCATTCCAGCACGTCAAGGGCATTATTGGAGAAAATCTCAAAATTATAGTGAAGAAGTCTACAACAAAATTGTATCAGCATTATCTAGGCCCATTATCTAATACGCCTGGTAAGATCTTGTTGGCTTTCTGTTGTGGTCCACATAACCAACTGCTTTAAATGTTTTCTAATTTCCCCCAAACAGAAGTCTCACTGCCATCTCCTGTTCGCTCTTTTTCACATCCGTTATTATCTTTCACTTTTTCCAGTCTTCAAGTCTATTTATAGCTACAATCTTGTAGGGTATGGTTTTTTTAAAAAAAGATATTTTACTTCAACATTAAAAAAAAACACAGAAAATTTCTTCAGTATTAATTTCTTATTCCAATTCTCTGGTTTTGATAAATGACCCCACAATTCTCCCAGTCACTCAGACTCCACATCTCAGTTTTCTTTGACTCCACATCTCTCTCTTTCACTTGCCAAGATTTACATTGTATCCTATGGGATCTCAATTTTCACATTTTGGGAGCTCCTCCTAGAAAGTAGTGACAAAGCAAAGTAGAAGCAGACATCTGGATATAAGAGTAAGCTCTTTGTCTTACTGGTATGGATGTTAGTCAAGTTGTTTAATCTCTCTAAGATGAAAATAATAAAATACTGATGACTGGGTATTTTGAGAATTAAATGAGATGAAGCATAAAAACAGTGCCTGGAACATGGCACACATTAAGTAATTCTTTGCTAATATTATTATGGCAAGAGCTTTAAAGAAAGCTTACATTTAAGGTCTAGAGGTGGAAAGAGATGGAGAGAATAAAGAGAATTAAGATAGGATTGGATCAATAAGTCATGAAAGGAGAAAAGGTACAGAGTCTTATTGAGTCCACCCTCACATTTTAATTGTCCAAGTAGTCTGATTTGTGGTGGCAGGATGCCGCACAGCATTTGAACTTCTGGATAGTGGTAATGTTTTTAATATGAAACAAGCATCAAGGTCATGTTTCAGATACTAGTTTCATGTGAGCTGTTACGTGGGCTATTAGAGATATTCCATCACCATTCATGATACTTTTCTATGAATATTAAACATAATTATTGAAATAGTGTTATATTTTTCAGTTTTAATACCAGGTAATTAACAATGCTATTTAAAATATATTAATAATAGTTTATAACATATGAGATTTAAAAATTATTAACAACATACTTATTTCCTCTTAAAATGAAACAGAAGACTTACATATAAGACAATATACCGTCATTGTAAGACACTATACTGTCATCAATTTTTCCTTACAATATGAAACTTTGATTTTTTCCCCCTCTCTCTTTTTAATAGTAAATCTAATTTTACCTTTATTCAACTCACAGTGAATTTCATTATATTAAAGCATGAATAGGTGACATCTGATTTGCTCTTTATTTCTAGAACAAAACTAATAAATTTAACATGTGTGCCCAACTAAGAAGTAGAGGGGGTGAAAGAGTTAATGCTTTACATTCTTCTGTTAGCACCTCCCCTCTCATATTCTCTCAGATTAAGACCAAGTTGGGAAACTGGTGGGACAACTATTAAGATGAAGTTGCAGAAGATCTACTTAATTATTAGGCTTTGTAAAGACAAATGTGATAGATAGATGCACACAGGAGTTTCATGCAGAAGCATAGAATCTTGGATTTGGAAGGAACCTTAAATGTCATCTTGTGTAATGTTCCTCCTCTCAGTGCAAAATTCTTTCTACCATATCCCTGGGCAAAGATGAACAATCTTTGAACACACCCAGAGACAACAACTTCATGAGAGTTCAAGCCAACCTATCATATTGTAGTACTCCTGTAAATATTAGAAAGTTCTTTCTCATGTTGAGAACAAACATGCATCTAACTTCCTTCACCCATTAGTCTTAGTTCTTCTACCTAGAGTAATTCGAATGGAAACTATTCCCTCATCCTCTTAACTAAAACTTCAGGTGCAAAAATGTTGGCAAGTTTTCTCCATGGGTTCTTTAAAACTTACTCTTGTCGCATGATTATCTGAGCTTTGACATCATAATTATTCTCCTTAAGACATATTCTAGTCTTCAAGTGCAGCACCCAAAACTAGAAGCAATCTTCTAGATGATTATCTCCCCGAATAGGATCTCTATCCCTCTATTAATGGAGCCTAGATTTACTTTAAGCATCTATATCATACAATTAATTATACTGAGTCTGAGGCCAGTTAAAAGACTCGTGTAACTTTCATGTGAACTATTTCTCAAGTGAACTCCTAATACCCTTGGTTTTTGAATGCATTTTACTAGGTCCCAAGACCTCTTTTCCATGGATGTGTGGTTAATAGGCAATAATTAATATCACAAGAAATAACATTTTTTTCTGTGAAACATAGCCTATGATTATTTTTTTTATACAGCAGTTTCCTATTAGTTATCTATTTTATACATATTAGTGTATATATGTCAATCCCACTCTCCCAATCCATCCCACCACCACCGCCGCCCCCTCCGTCTGCTTTCTCCCCTTGGTGTCCATACATTTATCCTCTACATCTGTGTCTCTATTTCTGCCTTGAAAACCGAATCATCTGTACCATTTTTCTAGATTCCACATATATGCATTAATATAAGATATTTGTTTTTCTCTTTCTGACTTAACTCACTCTGTATGACAGTCTCTAGGTCCATCCATGTCTCTACAAATGACCCAATTTCATTCCTTTTTATGGCTGAGTAGTATTTCATTGTATATATGTACCACATCTTCTTTATCCATTCATCTGTTGATGGGCATTTAGGTTGCTTCCATGACCTGGCTATTGTAAATAGTGCTGCAATGAACACTGGGGTGCATGTGTCTTTTTTTTTTTTTAACATCTTCATTGGAGTATAATTGCTTTACAATGGTGTGTTAGTTTCTGCTTTATAACAAAGTGAATCAGTTATACATATACATATGTTCCCATATCTCTTCCCTCTTGTGTCTCCCTCCCTCCCACCGTCCCTATCCCACCCCTCTAGGTGGTCACAAAGCACTGAGCTGATCTCCCTGTGCTATGCGGCTGCTTCCCACTAGCTTTCTATTTTATGTTTGGTAGTGTATATATGTCCATGCCACTCTCTCACTTTGTCACAGCTTAGCCTTCCCCCTCCCCATATCTTCAAGTCCATTCTCTAGAGGGTCTGTGTCTTTATTCCCATCTTGCCCCTAGGTTCTTCATGACATTTTTTTTTCTTAGATTCCATATATATGTGTTAGCATATGTTATATGTTTTTCTCTTTCTGACTTAATTCACTCTGTATGGCAGACTCTAGGTCCATCCCTCTCACTACAAATGACTCATTTTCGTTTCTTTTTATGGCTGAGTAACATTCCATTCTATATATGTGCCACATCTTCTTTATCCATTCATCTGTTGATGGACACTTAGGATGCTTCCATGTCCTGGTTATTGTAAATAGAGCTGCAATGAACATTTTGGTACATGACTCCTTTTGAATTATGGTTTTCTAAGGGTATATGCCCAGTAGTGGGATTGCTGGGTCGTATGGTAGTTCTATTTTTAGTTTTTTAAGGAATAGCATATGATTTTTAATGACTGTCACTCTCTTTCTGTAAGCAATTCATCTGGTGCTAGTACCATTCCTTAGATCAGGAAGCAATGAAGTTACCAGATATCTCAAACTTCCATCTCCAGAGAAACATGGTCATGGGACTGGAACAAACCATAGCCAAAGTTTGGGCACTGTGATGGAAGTAATTGTATCAGTTAGCTTTTGCTATGTAAGGAACCAACCCAAAACTCAGTGGCTTTAAAGAACTGTTTGGTAGACTGCAGTGTTGGCTGGGCTTGGCTGTCTTTTGTGGTCTTCTGGTGGCTTGGCTAGTACTGGGTGGTCTAGGATGACTTCTGTTACATATCTGGCTTCTCAGATTTTCTCTTTTCTAGAAGACTAGCTGGGGAGTGTTAAATGGTGGCAGTTGGGTTTCTAGCAATGAAAGAAGGCAAGCCCTAATGCTCAAGCACATTTCAAGCCTCGGCTTGAATCATGTTTGCTTTTGTTCTGTTGACTAGTGCAGGTGACATGGTCAGGTTCAGATTTAAGACTGTGAGAACAGACTCCACCTATTGATGGGAGGACCACCCACATCACATTGTAAAGGGTATGCATAGAATGAGGCATGGACAAACTGGTGGCAGTTACCTCAGCAATCTACCAAAGTGCAGAACTTCAACATCATCTAACCCTGGCTTTTTGCCTAAGTCATGTGTGCTCACTGATATTTTCATGTTGGAGTATTGCATACTTTTGATATCCTAAAGCTAGTTAATTATGCTTTAGCACTCCATGTGCCCACAAAATATTTGTAGAGCAGTTTGGCGTTCACTCACAGCTGTGTGGAACTAAATCAACATACCAAATCCCCTTCAAATTTCCAGAGTCACACACCATCATCTTGTTCCTTTAATAATCCTGTAGCCTCACCAGTAACATCTTGTGATATCCTTGGTCCATTGACCAAATCTTTGCCTTTTGCCTCACTGATTTGTCTGTCACTTATTCTCACAGAAGAAATGCAGAAGTGCTATGATTATAATTTCTTCATCTCATATTTTGGTGCTGAAATTAATTCAATGATATGAAAAGTCATATAGTAGTAAGTACTTTGAAATATGTTTATGTACAATTCAACTTTCACTCCAACACTTAGAATCAATTAAAGAGAGGGAACTTTTGAGGCATACTGGCACTAAGTGTTCCTAAATTATAGGCCCAACAGCTTCATCCATACAGTCTTTTCTAAATATGTATCCTGGCTTTGATACTCAACCAAACTTGGGTCCACTCATCTATGTTCAGTAAAGTCAATCTATTGACACTGTTGTGGTGAAGGAAAGTGCAGCATTTATTGCAAGACCAAGCAAGGAGTATGGGCAGCTAATTCTCAGAAGACCTTGCCTCCCTGATGGCTTTCAGGGAAATGTTTTTAAAGACAAAGTGAGGGAGAAGGTCATAGGATGCCTGATCAGCTTGTGGACATCCTTCTTTTGGTTGGTGGTGAGGTAACCAGGTGGTATTTCAAGAGTCAATATCACCAATCTTCTGGTTCCAGCCGATCTACGTGCTTGTGGCCAACAGGCAGTTGACTTCTTCCTGTCTGGTGCAGGTTTCAGTATCTGCAAAACAACTCAGAGATATGGCTCAGAATATAAATCTATAGTCCTGGAGGAGGAACTAAAGATCCTTGACTTTGTATTATGGCTAAACAACTATTATTTGTCTTGCTTGACTGTTTGCCTTTGTTGCTTCATTTTCATACTTCTCTGATTAAATTTGCCCTTTGGAACTCAGGGAAGGCCTAATTGAGGAAGTTTTTCTGCAAACTAGAGGCAGGCGGAGGGCATGGTAGGATCTGTCCCGTGAAAGCTCCATAGCGTCCTGCTCAGTTACAGCTTTATCATTTTACAAATTTAAATCCATTGTCACATTTGTCTAAGACTTTGCCACTTCTAGTTTTTCCTGCTGTAATTCTCTGTGTGGCAGGATACTTATAAAGTGTCTGGTAGGTTCATCATTTAATTATTTGCATATGTCAGATGCTGAGTCTTAAATTTGGTCCTTTGGACCATGGCAGTATAAAAGCACAAAATAGTTGTGTCTATTTTCAACTTGGCCACAAGTTAAAAGAGGACACAGAACATGCCACAAAAGGGCTCCAGGAGTCAATTTACCTACATTTCAATTTAGATATAAATTGCTAACTCTTCTCAATCTGATTGAAAAGAAAATGTATTTGTGCATAATCAGTGTTTCCTTATTTGGATTTAAAGATATAATATTTTTATAAGGTTAAAATTTAAGATTTTTAAAAAATTTTTTTTAATTTAAGATTTTTTTTAATTCTAGAAAATGCATAAAAATAAATTAATGTACCATTGTATGAGTAGCTGAAAGTTAATAGAAACTGTAATAAGTAACCATTTCTAATACAACTTGAAATCAGTATCTCAGTAAGGAAGACTGGTTGATAATGAACTCTATTTCTACTCTTATGCACTTAGAGACTTAGTATCTTCTCAACCACCAGAGGGCTCTCACGATGTAAGAAAATATATTAAATATATAAGAAAATAAATGAAAATAGAAGTCATTTTTGAAATACCTTTTTTTTTAGTGTTCAGTTAAAGTTAAATATCTTAAATATATGGATTAGATACAATATTTCTAATCCAGATTTCCTGTCAGGAAAAGAACGAAATTAGGAGGAACAGTTTAAACTTGACAATTCAAAAACTTAAAACAAACGTAATAACTATTTTACTATTTGGGGGCCTAAATCCTGAATCAAACGTTTATACCATTCATTTATGTTTTCACTGGAAAAAAAGGAAAGTGCATATATTTTCTCTGAGAGTTTCTGGCCTTTAGGGCCTATTTTTCTGTAAACATCTAGTTTGTGACCTTGATATCATATATGATTACAGCTGAGCAAACATCTCACAAGGGATTCGACAAGGAAAATAGCTCCTGTGCCAAGTGGCAGGCTTCCTTAGGCTCAGGTAGGATTATGATACACTGTGTTGTGGTTTTATTTTGTTTTTAATCACTCCTTGGACTCCCAGTTTGGTCGAGCTCAGCCCAAGATGCCTCTATCTCCCCAAACAAAAATTAAGCTAAAGATCTGACCATATGTTTGGTTCTGATGGTGTTTATTCTCTGGATCAGATTCAAAGAATGAATAGAGTGCATCAAGTGAAGCAAACCACTTGTCCAGCAATGAGCCCTGAAATACTGAAGCGAGGGGTTCATCACAGGCTTCCTCTCTGGATTGTGATCAAGGTCAGCCTTGCAGGAAACCAGCAAGGTTCAGTGGCCCCAGGGGCCGGTGCTCATCCATTTGTTTCGAATTTTTGCACCTCTTTTAGACTCATGTAGCCTGTCTGAGGGGCTGAGGAGACTGAACCAGAATTAGTGGTTATCAAATTGGTCTCTGTGGTTCCCTAGAGGTTCCTTTGACCTTTTCTTAGGGGACACCTGATGGGTGGTGTGAGTGGGAGGGATTTCAAGCTCTCTTCCAAACGCTAAACTAAACCCTCAGATGCACACATGTTACTGTATTCCACTTACGGTTTCCCTTGAAAGATTTGAATAAACAAAAAGTTCAGCTGAAGGACTTGGGAAAACAAAGAAACAAATGTCTCAAGTTTTTTTCAGTAGTTTTATAGTATTTCAATTTCTCTGGAACTTGGGGCCATATTGCTAAAACACAGAGTGGAAGTGGTGATCTACAATCAGGTGGGGCAGGTTTGGATATGTCTCTTTACACAGCCTCCAGTCTATAGTGAAAGTCATCACCCTGAAAAGCCTGGAAGGAACAAGGGGAACAGTCATGAAGCAAACATTGAGCACCCTCTGGGTTCAAAGCATGGTGCAACATTTAGGATTCAGAGATTTTACGTACACAGCCTCTGCCTTCTAGGCTCAAAATTTAAGGGGCATGTGTTGGGGGGAGGGGGAGTATGGACACATATCATTTTAAGCTAGTTGTGCTAAGTGCTAAGTTAATGGTAAAACAATATTTATTTAGAAGGAGGAGGAGAGAGACACATTTCCATCAGGGCAATAAGGGAAGGTTCTAAGAAGGAGGCAGCATTTGTGCTGTGCTTTGCAAAGTGAGTAGGATTTCAATAAGAAGTGGTGACAATGTGCTCCTAATTCAATGCCACATGTGTGCCTAAAAGAAGAGATTTCTAGAGAGAAATCTAGTGCTATGCCTAACTTGTGAACAGCTTTGATTCCTTCTAATAAGTTGTGATTCAACTGAGTTCTGGGAAAGATGTAGGTGATGAAATGCAGGGCAAAATAACTCTAGGGACTCACTGAGGTTTCCTTGAAGAAATAACAGATCAACTCAGGTCTCTGTAAAATGTTAGTACCTGAGGAAAAAGTTATGAGCCTTCTCTGACATATAGCTTTGCTCCATACTGATTACATCCAGTTTCCTTGTGATCTGTCTTTGAGGTTGCCAGATAGAAAACCCCAAAGGCAGCGGAGTCCACCGAGGGCAGGAGAGTTCTTCCTTGTTCTTATTGGGGGCCTCAGATGTCACACATTTTTCGGAGTGTGCTGTGCTCTGGAGCTTGAAAGACCTTCGTCTGAGCTTCAGTCTTTTAGTTTTCCCTTGAGTCAGTCAAAAGAGTTTAAACATGTAGCCAAGGGTGTGGGAAGGTGGTTTGAAGGACCTGGGTGTAGGAGAATGCCGTCTCTGCAATGGGGATGTTTGCTGAGAATCCTGGCTCCACTCTGTCTATTGTGTTTTGTCCCTGGGGTAAAAAGGGTAAGATCTACATTCTCAGATTTTTTACAAGTAAAAAGGAGAAATAAATCAATTCCACTCTGTCATTGACTGAGAGCACTGATGCAGAATGACACCAAATCGTAGTCCTTCCTTAGACAAATGATACAATAAAAACAACAGTATGTTTTTTTCTTGAAGACTTTAATCCAGTCTACTCTTTCACTTTGGGTAGTGCAGAACTCAGGTTATTCACAATAAATATTCTTTCAACGTCACTTTTTTCCTAGGTTCAAAAACATATATTTAAAATGCATTACAATTCATAGTATAATAAATTATTATAATATTAGGATTGAAAATATAAGTGAATATTCAGTTATATTTTTATTTTGTAGAAAAAGACTTGATACATTTTTCTGAACTTCCCATCATTGACTAGTTGAATACATTTGAAGTGGACAATTAATAAATGAGTGAGAACCTGTTATGTGCTGTGCTGGACCTTTTTGGGGGATTTAGTAGCAATGTAAGCTGTAATGTTTGCAAACCAGAAACTTGTAGTAAGACTATGAAGACAAGAGTATATATAGATAGCGAGAGAGAGCATATACATAGTTATTTTTTTTTCTTTCAGATTATAAATGCTATAGGACATCAGAGGAGGAGAAGATTAATGAAAGGTGGAGTTATCTGGAAAGACTTCTTGTGCTCATAGAATTCCATTCTTTCATAATCCACCTTTCTATAGATCTAACTCAGCTTTCCGATAGAGTGACCTTGAGCCTATTGATTTAGCACTCTTTCCAGGGGAACAATTGTATCTTCTTCACAGGATTGTTTTTTAGGTATTCTTTTAAACAGTGGAAATATAAAAATAATACCATCACAATTTCTGCCCACAAGGAACTCACAGTTAGTGTGAAGGTAGACACGGAAATGAATATGTGTCTCACAGGATGAAAGCACAGTAAAAAAGTATGTACTAAGTCAGTACATTATGATATAAGAGGACCTCAAGAGTGACTGTGCCTGAGATACTCAGGGTAGGTTTCACAGAAGAGGAAATGCTTAGGTTTCACAGAAGGGGAAATGAGATACTCAGGGTAGGTTGCACAGAAGAGGAAATCTTGCTTGATTAGAAGTTTATAAAGTGGGCAGAGGCAGTAGCAAGGACAAAAAGAATGTGCAAACTTGCAGGGATAGCCATCTCTGAGTAGCTTAGAGTAACTAGGGTATCAACCGTGTTTCAGTTATCAAATTCTTTGTAACAGTCATCCCAATATTTAGTGATTTAAAACAATAATTTATTATTTCTCATAATCTCCTTTCATCATCAAATACTTATGGTGAACTATTATATTTTAGTTTTTATTAATTTGGATTCATATATTTAAATATATCGAGATATATTCATGACTTTTCTAATAATCATCTTTGACAAATTAATGCTTTTTGGCTTGAATTCTTCTTTGTGTTATATTACTATTTACACAACCTGCTCCATATCTCCCATGTTTCATTTATGTATTTTCTTTTAGTTTGCCTATATTTCTTTGCTTGTAATTTTTTGTAGGTATCTCTTTGGTAAACAAAAACATAATTGGATTTATTTGACATAATCTGTGAATCTTTATGTTTCAGTAAGAGAATTTAACCTACTTAAATTTATTGTGCTTACTAGATTTGTTTTTCCTTAGTGTTATCATTTGATATTTTGTGTATTTTGTTTTTTTACAAAACCTCCATCTTTTAAAAATGTACTGTGCTTTCTTTGCAGTCTAAGGAAAACAAAGAGGGAGATTGCATGTGAGCTATTTGCAGCAATACATTGACTCTTTAATGAGGCAGCTACTGGCCTTAATTGTGAGGCAGCTCTCACTTATAGCTTGTGAGCCAAGTGTGCATGCCACCATCCCTGCTCAGTGTTTGTGTCAGAAGCCCTTCGCTGTGTAGCTGATACTGTACAACAGTGTTTCTCAATCTTTTAATTTTTCATTATTGACCCCTATCTGCTTGAGTACTATATGTACATCTGTGATTTATATACAAAAAGAGTAAGTTTTTGTTACTCTTTCTCACCCTTAAGAATCAATTTTCACCCACTTGGAGACAATACTGTGCTTACTGAGAATACATGTGGTACAGGGAGTTCCCCTGTCTGCCACTCACCTGTGGATGGGCAAGTGTTGGTCATGTGTTTGAAGTTATTTCCCACTTTCCCCCCAGGTAGACGATTCCTCTTTATGGCAGAGTCCGTGGAACATTCAGTCCTGTCTGCCCTCCCTTTTACAGCATTTTCTTTAAGCACCTGACACGTGGATATTACCTTGTTCTAGTTTTTAAGCACCAAACCAAATGCCTCCCCCCCCACCCCAGCTCTTATATTCCTTTTTCTTTTCAGGGGAAATTTGCTAGTGGAGGATAGAGGAGTTAGACTCATGGGCTTATGTCACCAGCTTACCCAGAAATCCATTTCAATGTTTCCTAACAAAATTCTGGAATACAACCATAAGCTTGGTATTAAAATGAAACTGAACAAATATCCTTCTTCAGAGAGCTAAATAATTTATTATGATTGATAATTAATAGTCAGGAGAAAGGGGAGTGCTATAAGTCAAGGCTGGGATAATCATTTTATTGGAATGTCAATTTCTCTGCACACCACATGTCACTCTTCAAATTGATTACAACACAGATGACTAACAAGGTGATTTTGTGCTTCACGTGTTATAATGTAAGCCGTATTATGCTGACTGCTATTTTCTCTACCTTGAAACTTGTCAACACTTTATTATCTAGATTCATAATTTTCATTTTTTTTCTCTTGTCACAATTTCCCTGCTTAGATTCCACTATTAGTGTGGAAAAGAGTTGAAAATCAGATTTGTTTACATTATTTTCAGTCCATTCGTAGTGGATCGTGCTGTTGCTTCAGTAACCTCAAAGCCCTTGTTTTTGTTTTCCTATTGGGATTCAGAAGCTCATAATGTTTGGTAGCTTGATTCAGGCAAATAACGTGCTGAGAAAATGACTTTGCATCATTTATAGCTGTCAGTACAATCAGGATATTGAAGTGAGGTGATTGTGGGTGGGGGTAAAATTCACATGTTTTAGTATAAGTACTTAAATTAAATTAATGAAATATAATTAAAATGGGTTTCTTAAAAAGATTTTAAAACATTTTTATAAAGGTGTTAAGATTTTTGTAGTTCTTTTTATCTGTTTAAAAAATGTCTTACATTTCTTCATTATACTCCCAATTTGGAGAGAAAAATAAGAAAAATGTATTTGCTTTTAAAAGTTGTTTTTTTTAATCCTTTCCTTTCTGAGCAAACATTACACATACTACACTTTATTTCAGCTTTAAAAATGGCAAATGCTGCTTTAATCAATGGTAGGATTTCCCCTCCCTCCCTCCCTCCCTTCCTTCCTCCCTCCCTCCCTTCCTTCCTTCCTTCCTTCGAACTAAAGAGTGATTTTCCTTTCACAGGCAAAACATACATGAAATTCAAGGAACAGCTGAAAATGTGCTCCTGGCCAGATAGGAGCAATTCACTTCCATAACATCTCAGAAACACTCCCTTTATCTTCTTCTGTCTCCTTCTTGCTTTTTCTGGACTCTGGGTTATTAATTCTTTGATGCCTCTCTGCTTGAGCTGAAAAAGTGGGAAAATATAGTGAGGGTATAGACTTTTACCTTAGCCTATGGCATCAACTTCTGAACCATAAGTTCTAGTTTTCAGTGACTTATTTTCAACTGAGAAACATTATTAAGATCCAAGTAAGTATCAGTGATTGTGATGAATGCTGTGTATATTCTGAAGAGTAGAACAGACATGTTGTCTCTTGTTTATCTCTTTCATAAAGAAGCAAGTGCAGGAGGAAATCAACCAGAGCTCTGTGAGCATAAGTCTTTATTTGGTAATGCTGACCACGAGAAGGCTTGGAAGGAGTTCTCTTACTTGGGAAAGGAGGACAAAATGTTTTACAGGGCTGTAGCAAGAGTAGGTCAGTAGAAGTTCACCAAGTCCAAGGAATAACTGGCCAAGGATTGTTCTTTAAAGAGGCGCATTGTTCTTGTAGATTAGCAACAAGTGTTGGTCAATTTGGATTGTATCAAGAAGGATGGAGGGAGCTAGTTAGGGGCTGGAGTCCTGTGCAAGAGAGTATGGGCAGAATCAGCTGCAGGAGACAAGGACAAAGGAGGCCCAAGGGCAAAATCCTCATTCCTTCAATGTCTCTTATTCAAGATAATCTGAGGGGTTGATAAACAAGAGGAAATGAAAAGACAGAGATTCCTATGAACCACAGAGTACTAGGTAATTCTAAGATCATCAGAATTCTTATGTGTATTGGTGAAAATTGCCAAAATGAATGAAGGACCACAGCTACACCTTGCTGTGGTCCAGCTCCTACTGCAGTGGGAACAGGAAGTTGTGCAAGTTAAATATCTTGTTGAGTATGTGCTGCTATTCAGTATGTTCCATAATTTTCTTGTGTGCGTCCTATATATACAGTCTTTCTCTCATAATCTAGTGGAAGACACAAACTAGCCATCACCCTAATGGGTGTATAATCACAAAGTGAGAGCTTTGTTCTGAGGAAAAGGAATAGGGTCTTTGAGAACACCTAATAAGATACGTTTACTCAGTCTAGGGGCTTAGGGAGGAGGAGATGAGTAGAAGTTGGAAAGACCTGATTAGATGTGAGTTTTGAAAAGTTCATTATAGCTCATCCTTACATGTTACTATGAAATAAATTTGCAATATAGACATTATCTTTAACATTTTTTCTTGGGAAGATGAATGATTTTTAAACATTAAAATACCTAATAACAGTGAAGATTTTTAGGGACAATACTCTGTATGATACTATGATAGATACATATCATTATACATTTATCTAAACTCATAGAATATACAACACCAAAAGCAAACCCTCATGTAAACTATGGACTTTGGGTGATAATGATGCATCAGTGTAAGTTCATCAATTGTAACAAATGTACCACTCTGGTGGAGGATGTTGATAACAGGGTAGGCTATGCATGTAAAGGTGTAGGGAGTATATGGGAAATCTCTGTACTTTCAATTTTGTTGTGAAACTAAAACTGCTCTAGAAAAATTGCGTTTAATAAAAGAAACATATAAAATTACTGCCTTAATACAATCATGTTCATTTTTTTATATTGCCTTCCAGTTTGTATATACATGCATATATGTACTTCTATGGTGGCATTCACAATAAATGGACCATTTTTACAGTATTTGTTAAGCATAATATTTTATCAAGAACATTTTTCATTTTTTCCCCTAGTACTTATAATTAAACTTGAGAATGATTTTATTATAAGTCATAGTGGTGACATATTTGAATTTGTTAAAACATTTACCTCTTGTTGGAAATTAAGGTTTCCAGTTTGGGGGTTTGTTTTATAGATTATGTTGGATATAGACCTTTGTTCCTGTTGAAATATATTTTTAAGACAAAATTCCAGAGATGGGAGTATTGAGTTATTGTTACAGTTTAGCAATATCCATCAATAAATTTTAGTTTTCCTTCTTTGCCTACTTTGCCATGTGCTTTTTATTATAAGGAATTTAAAAATGTTTATTTATAAATGTATTTTGTTAGCATGTGCAGAAATGATCCACTTAAAAATATTTCTGATGGCAATAATCTTTTTATTTTGGAAGGGAAAGATTTTTGATTTTTTCCATTCTTTTTGACTTTGCTGGAAATACATATTTGCACAGTTATGTACCACCACTAGAAGTCACTAGTTTACCACATCCTCATTGTAAAGAGTATACGTACAATCCTATGTACACAACTGAATTGAGTGGCATTGAGGAAAGCCACATATGGTGCTAATCTTACTAAAATGCCAGCACATTTACTGCCTTAAAAAGAACATGAAGGGGCTTCCCTGGTGGCGCAGTGGTTGAGAATCTGCCTGCTAATGCAGGGGACACAGGTTCGAGCCCTGGTCTGGGAGGATCCCACATGCCGCGGAGCAACTAGACCTGTGAGCCACAACTACTGAGCCTGCGCGTCTGGAGCCTGTGCTCCGCAACAAGAGAGGCCACGATAGTGAGAGGACTGCGCACCGCGAAGAAGAGTGGCCCCCGCTTGCCACAACTAGAGAAAGCCCTCGCACAGAAACGAAGACCCAACACAGCAAAAATAAATAAATAAAATTAATAAAAGGCAGAATAGGTGATAGTGTGCCCCGAGCACACTATAAAGAAGAAGAAAAAAAAGAACATGAAGTATATGCATGCCACACTTTAGATCAATAAAATGAATTGGTAAATTAGGGAATGCTATTTTAAATTTTTAGTGGCTCTCTTCTAAGGTGATGTGCAGAGTAAACAGTTTTATCTTTGAAAAATTGGAGGGTCCATTCAGCTCAGGATAAGGTCTTCTTTAGTCCGAGAGCTTAGAAGTTGTTTAAAGCAAAACTATGATATGCTTGCTCAGGACAGATGTCAGACAATACCAGGCTTTACCTGCCACTGTTTAATTGTACCAGAGAACTCCTCAGATATACACATCCTGAAGCTTTCAGATTTCTTCACCATTCTGCTTTATCATAGGCAGCATTTAATCAATAAAGAGTGTATGTTATTTTTTTAGACTATTGATATTACTTTAGAAACCTGCAGAAAAATGTATGTATTTTTTAAATGTTCTTAAATTTGAAATTTAGGGTCAAAATAATTTCATTAGAAGCAAAATTATTATGGAAGTGAAGTAGAAATTTAATTTGATTTTTAAATCCTGCTTTATATGCAATGTCACAGAACTCTATCTCTAACATAAATAAGAGTTATAGTCATCTGTCCTTGTGACTTGTGGTTTGCTCTGCTGTGGCTAATACTGTCTGATTAAAAATACACATGATGGCAGAGTAGAAATAGCTTTGGTTACAAAATGACAGGGAACAAAGCAAAGACATAAATTTACTACATCCAGTGCTATTTTATAACCCTAATAAGTCATCTTTAACTTTGACGTAAAGTTACTTGGAGAATAAATCGTCTTAGTTTTCCCAACTTGTACTTTTTGATATGTGGGCCCTTTGGTTTGCACAATGAAGAAATCTTGATAATAATCTATGTATTTAGAAAATGTATTTTTATAACCCTAGTAAAATAACAGATTTGCCTGTGACCAAGCTTTTTTTCTTTAAAAATTGTCAAGCATTCTCTTTGTTGTGAATTTAGACAGCAAAACCATAAATCCTACACATTTAGATTTACTGTGGAGAGCTGTCATCTTTAATTATTAGTGTTTTGAGGATGACTCTGTAATGTACCCTCAAAATTGAAATTATAAAAGATGGTAAAATAACATACTGACTGTATAAACAATAAACTCCAATAAATACTATAAATTTTATAAATTAATATTTTATATTAATAAAACAGACATATTAATAAAATATAAATATCTTACAATATGCATGTATATTCCCCGCTTTATCTCTTTCCTCGCAATGGAATGGTCACCCCTGGTTACAGTCTCTTGGCCACCAAGTAGTCTTGGTTCTTCTTCCTGAATATTATTTACTTCTGTTTCTTTTGCTTAATTCCCACTACGTTAGTTCAGTCTCTTATCATGCTTAGTCTGTAGCCATTTTGACAATTTGTTGAGCAAATGAATGACATACAAACTTCTCTGTATGTCTCTGGATATTTTAATTGATATATGTAGACATATTCTATATTAGTAGGAGATTATTACCCATAGGTATGATACCTCAGATATTTGGTGGTTATTTATTTATTTATATTTTATAAACATTTTTATTGGAGTATAATTGCTTTACAATGTTGTGTTAGTTTCTGCTGTATAACAAGGTGAATCAGCTATATGGGTTATTTATTTTTTAATTAAAAAACTTGAAATATATTTGATGTATAACATTGTGTAAATTTAAGAGGTACAACATACTGTCTTGATACTTTTATGATAATGGTTATTATTGATCACAGAGTAGATCTGGAAATTGCCATTTTAATGAGCAGAAACATTGTGTGTCTGTTCACACAGGCCATAACCTGTCAAATGTTCAAACTCCTACTAAAATTTGTGGCAGAAGAGAATCATAAACGTGTGTAGCTGACACTGGAGGGAGTGCCCTTCCCAGGGATAACTAATTCCTAGAGATGGCAAACACTTTGCCCTGGAGTGATTCTTTGATATGCAAATCAACCGATCCAGAGCCACACCCTCATCTATCTTCTCTGTCACACTCAGGGCCACTATCCCTCTTTCCTAGTCATCCTAGGGCTGGGTGCCCAGCCAGTAGAGACAGTCCCTTTACCCCAAAGCCCCCTAAAATTATTCAAATTAGCCAGTTCTAAACTTGCTCATCCTGCCTTCCATTTCCTGTGGAAACCACAAGACAGTCTCTTGCCCACATTCTTTGGCCAAAGCCTGTGTTCCACGTTTGGCCCATGCATGGTGTGGTGTGCCCCTTCTTTGTGGGAACTGTGAGTGTTAATAGCTATTAACAGCGATTTTTCAAGGGCCGTCATCTCCTGATCGGTTGGTCTCACCATATATGAATATAAAACTTATATTTTAAAATAGGAAAGAGTAATACTTTTTAAAAATCTTACATTTATTGAGTCCTTTGTGACAGGCAAAGGGGTAAATGCTTTACATGCAGGATCTCACTACATCCTGCAAGCTTTATGAGGTAGATGCTATTATTACCCTCCTTTTAAAAATAAAAGGACTGAGGTTGTGAGAGATTAAGAAACCTACCCAAAGTTCCACACGGAAGTGGTAGCGCATAGTCTAGAGCAGGGCTTTCTGAATACAGGATCTATTTTCTCAGCCACCAACCTCGGATTATGCTTCCTTTTACTTGACTGTACTTTGTCTAAAAAATTACCAAATTCCTCCCCTCCCTTTCTATTCATACTTTTATTGATTCATGGATTCCTTTATTTTCTTTTCCTTTTTAAAAAAATTAATTAATTTATTGATTGATTGATTTTTGGCTGCGTTGGGTCTTCGTTGCTGCACGTGGATTTTCTCTAGTTGTGGTGAGCGGGGGCTACTCTTCGTTGTGGTGCGTGGGCTTCTCATTGTGGTGGCTTCTCTTGTTGCGGAGCACAGGCTCTAGGCATGTGGGCTTCAGTAGTTATGGTGCATGGGCTTAGTGGCTCCGCGGCATGTGGGATCCTCCCGGACTAGGGCTCGGACCCGTGTCCCCTGCACTGGCAGGCGGATTCTTAACCACTGTGCCACCAGGGAAGCCCCCTTTCTTTTCTTAACATAGAAATAAACTTGAAAGGAATATATACTGAAACTTCAACCTCATCAACAGAGAACTCCATACTTTTATTTACATAATCAATGTGCTCCACGTACATGTGACTAAGTAAAGTGCAAAGACTATTTCAACATATCTCAAAAAATGGAAAATATGAAAATCACAATTTCTGAAGACAATATTACAGAACTACAAGTTAATGATAAATTGTAAAAATATAAATGACTGAATAAAAAGTCATCGGAGTAGCCAGGTTTTATAAGGACAAGAAGAATCTGTCCACGCTCTTAAAAAGAAGCAAATACAACAGGTTCTGCATTAGAGCAGGCAAACCTTACTCCCACATTTATGGCATTTCCCCACAGGAAATCATTTGTTCTAAACATTACGTATTTCTTCTTTGTATAGGTTCTTTCCTGCACCAGAGTCAGCCTTGATGTGAAATTCAGGCCTTTTCTGGTTTCTCTGTACATGATACCTACAGAGCACGTGGGAGCAGAATTTACTGGAGACTCAGAGGAGAGCTGAGCAGAGAGGAGGCACTTGCTTTGCACTGAACAAACTTGTTTTGACAAAGCAGCTTCCGATTAAGCAGGAACTTCTTCAAAGTCCTTTTGGCTGCGCGACCCCTTCAGGTTTCTTCACCACAGCGCCTTAGATCACCCCGACTTATCACTGCACACCCTCCCGTCCTTGCCCTCTCTTCTGCCCTCTCCCCTTTCTTTGAAAGCAAAGAGATTCTGTGTCTCCTGCAGAGCACTGAGGCCATTCTCCTTTGCTCTTTCTGAGCTGCTATCCCTGTCCCACCCTTAGGCCCACTTTTTCCCTCAAGATACCTGCAAATCAGGACTTGTCCCCAAAACAGCTTTAACCCTTAAAAGGTATCTTGCTTGGAGCAACTTTTAGAAATTTTTAAAAACGTGTATAAAACTCATCATACACAGAATCAAGAAAACAGCTTCAATTCACTAACTCCTAAGAAGTAGACAAGCTCTTAAACTCATCCGAAGTATATGGTTGGCTCCTTAGTTTGTAGGCATCGGTTAGTAAACAATAAGCCCACTAAATTCCTAAGATGGTTTGATATCAGATGGTTGCTGGAGATTAACTTCTACTTAATGAACATTTTGTTACCTGTTGTGATATGTCAGCCTATGCTGATTGTGTTATTACCAAAACATATCAGGGGAAGTGGACTATAAACCAATTCATATTTTTTTCAGCCATATACTAAGGACAATGTGTACAGCGGTAGGCATTTTTTTCCTCCTTCAATTCAACTCTTACATCTTTCTCAGAGATTATTGGATGCCTTTGCACTAACATCAAATTTTCCTTCGTTGGTCATCAATCAACTGTGTTTGCAGTGAGCCTCTACTTTGTTTCTTTTGTTTTCCCCAAATACAGTTGTCTCATTTATTTATTTAGTTTTTGAATTCACCTTGAGCAAGGCCCCAGGCCCATCATGACTTAGTGGACGATAGTTTGGCATGGGGCTTGATGCTAGACGTTGTGAAGGGTCCAGCTTATTCTCTTAATTGAGTTTTTGACTCTTGGAAGGTATCCAATTTAAAACACTGAAGTCAGGAATCAGTGACAGTTACTTATTCTGCACTGTAAGGAAAGGTATCTGGATTTATGTGGAGTTTTTCTGGAGGAGAAATCTATTTATTTGTACTCTTCAAAATGTAGGTTCTTAGCAGTATATGCACCTCACTGAAAGCTTCCGAATGGTTTGCTGGTAATTGTTTGGGCTTGTGTTGGACATCCTCCTTATATTTTAGCTGATTTCGTCCCTAAATGCAGGGCTACAGGAACCAACGCTGTGCCTTTTCCCTGCTTCCTGTCCTCTTTTATCCTGCTTGCAAATACTGGGAGCAAAGAGATGATAGTTTATTTTGGTCTCACAGGAAAAGGAGGTACTGATACTTATGGTCTGATAAAGACGAGACCTGTATTGAGTGAGAGTTTAGTTTCTGAGATTTTTTTCTTTAATTCACTTAAATTTTAAAATTTAATCTTAATTTAATTAAAATCTTTCATTTAAAAATATACCTGTGTGTTGCAGCAGCCTTTGAGAGGCTGATTGGGTACATTTTATTATTTGTAGCACATTCTTTACCTTTAATTCTATGCTCCCTTTTATTTTGTGGACCGATGTGTATTTATTATGTTGAACCATAATAAGTTCACATAATAATTGCACTGATGGCAACGCCATGCTGTTCAACGTTATGCTGTTCAAGAACAAAGAGCCACTGCAGGAAGGGAGACTGTGACCAGATTGCAAATTATAGGCATCAAGGAGCCAGGCTGCAGCATCTCCTCTTTCTGTACTGAGTTATCCTAACACTAATATCTGCGGGAGGCAGTACATATGGGGCGTGAGATGCCGGACATGAGCGAAGGGCATGGAGACCAATCATTCAGCTTTCTGTTCCTTGGTTCTGATCTGGAGGATTTTTATCTATTAGGGAGGCCAAAGCTTTGAAAAAGAAGCCCACAGCATGGTCTTTCATTCAGCAAATATTTGTGAGACACTGATGAGTCTGGCTCCATGCTAGGTGCCAATTATATAAAGCGTTGAATTAAATAGCTGTTGTCTCTGCTTTCATGGAGCTTACATTCTATTGGAGGAGAGGAACAGGTAAATAAACAGGTACTAAATTACAGACTGAAGATTGCTATGAAGTTAACAGGATCTGAGATCTAGAGTAATTAGGAAAAGAGATTAATTAATATGCGTGAGAAGGTCTGTTTTAGGCTCTGAGACTTGAAGCTAAGACTTGGGACATTACAATGAGGTCACCATAAAGGGACCCTGGGAGCTGTGAATTCTGACTGTAGAGCTTCTGTACATTCAAGCAGGTGCTGATGCTCTAAGGCAGGAAAGAGCTGGCATATTCTAGGAGCTGTAAGAAAATGGAAAGAAAGCCCAATGGGAAGATCATGAGCTTGGGACAGAGGTGAGGCTGTGAAGTGGGTTAGAGAATTAGACGGGGCCATGCTGCACAGGATCCTATAGATCATGGAAAGAGGTCTGGCTTCTGGTATAAATGGAAGGCAAAAGTGTTCAACGTTTGTAACGAGGGGAATGGCAAACAAGGTGACCATTTTGACTTTGTAGAAGATTATTCTGATCTCTGCATGGAGTAGAGATTGGCGGTGAGCAGGAATAAAGCCAGGGAAATAATCTATCCAAGTAACTGGCCTTATAAGCCTGGAGAGTTTCCACTTTAGGTCTTAGAGGCAGCCACATTTATATATTCTAATAAAATTCCTTGGCTTTTATTTTCACACTTTATAATGCCTTAACTGGTCAATTTTATATTTTCAAATAGTTTTTGTTTTATTTCTAGAATGTTCCTGGGCTCTCTTTATCTTAATTTTCCTAGCCTGCTGTGACTTTGGTTATAATATTTTATTGCACTAGTATTTTTTCCCTAGTTTTTATTTGCTAAGTTTTATCTAGCTTTCATTGATTATATTAAACTTATTCTTGGAATCTACTTTTATATTTTACCTTTTAATGCTTTAGGTATGCTTTCATTTCTTAGTTTTTAAAATCTTTTTAGTATTTAGTATATTACCTTTTATCTGTGACTGTACTTTGCCTTATTAAGTGGATCTAAGATAAATGGTCATTTCATTGATTAGCCCACCCTTTAAACAAGAGACTATATATTTATTCTCTGGAGTCCCTGAAACAGACCTGCCTATGTCCTTTAACAAACGACCTCTATTTCCATCTATTTGCTTTTGTTCTGCACAGGAAGGAAAATAGAGATACACAAGTCAGAACTTTACAGCATAAGTTTGCCTACCCTGAGGGCATAAATGAAATGCCGAAACACTCTGTGAGTCATAAGAAATGACAAGGTCTAAAATCTATGTTCTTTATTATCTACCATCACTTAACATTAGACAAAATGTATATTACTATCATAGTGTTTTAGTATAATAATAATAGTAATGGTAAGTATATCATTAATATTAACTGATACTATTGTTATGCACTTTCTATGTTCTATATATAACAGTGACTTAACGTGTGTTAATATCATGCTATATTCTCATAGTGTCCCTTAAAAGTAGATATTACTTTAAAAACATATATATATTTATAAGTGACAAAAAGTGAAGTTCGGTGAAGAAAAGCATAGACTTTAGAGCCAGGTAGACTTAGATTGCAATCTTGACCTTGCCAGCTGTTAGCTGTGGGGTGATCTTGAACAAGTACTCTTAAAATACTTTTACAATTTCTTTGAGTCTTAGTTTCCCTATTTTTAAAACTAAGGATTTTACAAGACAACTTGCAGGGAAGCAGTGAAAAGTAAAAGAGTGATGCTTGGGCTTCCCTGGTGGCGCAGTGGTTGAGAATCTGCCTGCCAATGCAGGGGACATGGGTTCGAGCCCTGGTCTGGGAAGATCCCACATGCTGGGGAGCAACTGGGCCCGTGAGCCACAGCTACTGAGCCTGCGCATCTGGAGCCTGTGCTCTGCAACAAGACAGGCCGCGATAGTGAGAGGCCTGCGCACCGCAATGAAGAGTGGCACCCGCTTGCCGCAACTGGAGAAAGCCCTTGCACAGAAATGAAGACCCAACAACACAGCCAAAAATATATATAAATAAATTAAAAAAGAAAAAGAGTGCTGCTTGCAGAGCACGTGGTTAATGGTAGGTGCTCATTAAGCTTCTCCGTAGAGAAGAGGCTTCTCCTAGGGTCTACTACTGTGTCACTGCTCTCACTCCTTCCTCCACAACCCTTAAGAACTGTCCTCCTGGTATTGTCCTACCCACTGAAACAGCCAAGAGAGGAATCACAGAAGCCTTGTACTCTGAGAAAATGCCAAGCTTGCTTTCTTTGGAGGCCACAGATGCCAGGCCAAAAGGAGATGATAAAGGAGTACCAAGCTTTATTCTCAATCCGGATTTAGAGACCTGAGTTTATTCATCCTTCTTGAACCTGCCTACAAAATTAGTGCCTTGATTTGCTTTTCTGGAACAGGAGGTAGTTCTGTCAAGGAGAGTCCCTGGAGAAATAGAGGAAAGAGTCCAAAAATAGCTAAAGGAAATCTCTCTGCACCAGGTTATTATTGTCACTCTGATTTACTTTTTTCCTAAATCTTGTAGCTAAAAAAAAGTCTTAAATTTTGGGCAGTACCCAAGAGTTTGGGTTGGCCTCCAACTCACTCTCTCTGATGTCATCCTCATCCTGTCTCTTCATCTCTACCTCTGTCTCATCTCCACATAAATCTCTCTCTCTCTCTCTCTCTCTCTCTCTCTATATATATATATATATATATGTATATCTATGCACATATATACCTATACATATATATATTTATACATACATACCTATACATCTGTATAAGTCTGTGTATCTATTTTTCTATCCTCTGTGTGAATCATGCATAGGTTATTGGTTTAAACAAGGTAGATATTTATTTGTCTCTCAAAGAAGTCTGAGTTGGAGGTGGTGCAGGGGTACAGATTGTCTCTTCTCCAAGAGTGATTCTTCTAACTTATTGCACCTCCCTTCAGGGTGAGTCCTCACTTCATGGTTCAGAAAAGCTCCATCACATTTTTTTCCAGCTTATGAAAAGGTAAAAAAAGACAGTAAGTGTAGGATGATCTACCTGCTTTTAGGAGTATGGCTTGGAAGCTGAATGCGTTACTTCTGCTCACATCTCACTGGCAAGGACTCAGTCTTTTGGCCGCACCTAACCACACAGAGGCTGAGAAAAATAGGATTTCACTATATGATCTGCCCAAAGAATTCTCAGGGGATGTTCTAACTAAAAAGGAGAATGGAGCATGGATGGTGATAGTGGAGCAGAGGTAATTAGTATTCTATCTACACTATTAATATAGAAGAAGGATAGTCCCCCTATGAGAAGGTCACTGCAGTTCATTTCAAAAAAGAAAGCAATTGACAGTGAGTCTTTCCAAACACATCTTTGGAATTAAACTAAATGGAAAATACATTTCTTCTGCTAGTGTGCTGAAAACAACAACAAGAAGAAACAAATATTCTCATTTCCAAGGCCTGGCACAATGCTAAGCACGTAACAGGCATTATCTCATTTATTTCTTACAACCTACATGATAGAGATACTTTTCTCTTCATTGTATAGCTGAGAAAGCTGAGGTTTGGAGGGGTTAACTGCCCAAACTCACACACCAAAAAAGTAGCAGAGACAGATTTTAATCAGTGGCTGAGCCCACTATTTTATTTATTTATTTATTTATTTTGTGGTATGCGGGTCTCTAACTGTTATGGCCTCTCCCGTTGTGGAGCACAGGCTCCGGACGCGCAGGCTCAGCGGCCATGGCTCATGGGCCCAGCCGCTCCGCGGCATGTGGGATCTTCCCGGACCGGGGCACAAACCCCGGACTCTCCCACCAGGGAAGCCCGAGCCCACTATTTTAACCCCAAAGCTACAGCCTTCCCAACATATTCTGTTACCCATATGATTTCCTTCCCCTTAGAATTAAAGGAAGATTATCATCATCCTTATTCTCTTGTTCTGAAGACACATAATAAATGGACTCTAATAGGAATCAACCCCAGTAGAATGAAAGGAATCATCTGATTCATTGCTGGATGGGTTCATTACTTTCGGTTTTCTTTTCCAGATTCATTCTCTCCCCTCCTCTAGCCTGCTCTGGGAAAACGTTACAGACTGCACCACTCAAATGCCTTTGTCCTCTGACATCAGTCAGAGGGAGGCTAGAGCAGGATATCTGAGTGAGGCAGGATACAGAGGTATTTATTTTCTTTGGTCCCTTCATTCTGAGGTGCAGTTTGAGCAGACCCTGAGTTCCTCTTGGCTTCTTTCCCACGGCTACATCTTTTGTTGGGTTCTGTAATAACAACACCTTCCTCATGAACATTAGACTCCAGTGTAGTAACAGCTTCCTGTTTTTGCCAGCACCTGGGTGCTTCATCAAACCTGTTGGTTTACTTAATGCTGTCCATGCTTCTGTAGTTGAGCCCTTCATTAAATGCCCTTCAATTAAACTCTTTGGACACCCCAGTTTCCTTCTGGGATCCTGAAAGATGCATTGGGTTATTCTTATGAATTGAAAAAACAAAATTATTAGACAACCCCATGAGTCTTTTGCATTGTAGAACTTTATAAAAATGGGATATCTACTTTACTTCATGAACATGAACTTCACTACAGAGAAGTCTTTATAGGTAGCAACTAGGTAGGGGTGGTGCCTCAATCTTCTGATAATTTTACTGAGATAGTAATATCTAAAATAAAGTAATTTGTATTGAATGTATAAGCTTCAGTGATGAGTCTTTAGTCACCTATCTGTGTCTAAACATCCTTGGATCCCATCTGGGATTAAGTCCCATTCACGTAGGAGCTCCCTCCTATTTATGAAATTTTAATTGACATTTTGATCAACTAATTATGTTTCTCAATAACTCTCACCATATGAATCTTTCTCAAACATTTTTCCTGCTGAGTGATTAAATATCCATGTGGTCCCAGAAAAATAATCAACTCAATTTTCTTCAGCAGTGTTTTTCACTAACTCTGCTTCCTTTTTGACTCTTTAGAGTCCTAGTCGAAAGCTAGTTAAATCCCCCATAATAAAGAATACTTTAGCCATTCTACAACTTAACTGAGAACTTTTATGGTCTGGAAAGTCCTCAAATGTTGTATCACCTTTTCTTTTTAATAAGTTACACAATTCAGTCTTTCATCCCAATGTTTTACATGAGCCCCCCCCCCACCCTTATTACATTCTCTTTCACTTTATGGTGACATTACCCCAAAACAAAGTAAGACTCTTGTTGATTTGCATTTACCTTTTATTATTTATTGACTCTAGATGGAAAATGTTTGTGGACCAAATTTTGAGAGCTTGAAGTTGATTCTAAGTTATAAGTGTTCTCAGGGAGTTGAATAATGATAATAATAAATAAATAAACAACTACTATTTATTGAACTCCTATCATGTATCATACAATGTTCTAGACTCATATCGTCTCGTGTCATCTTTCTAACAATGCTGTACACATTTTTATACACAATTTACAAATAAGGAAACTGAGTCTTAAAGCGTCTTTGTCCAAGTTAAATTAATTTGTAAGGGAGGCACTAGGATTTAATCCGGAGTCTTATTCAAAAAACCTTTGGTTGCAAAAATAGGCAAGTGGGACTACATCAGACTAAAAAGCTTCTGCACAGCAAAGGAAACCTGAATATCAACATGGAGATAGCTAATATCTGTATGTGCAATTTTACATAATTTTGTATTTGAGAGAAAAATACTTAGATGTTTGTATTTGTTTATTTTGATTTTTTGATAATGGTGTTTAGAAACTCTTGACCTAGCAATTCTTTCCAGAGATCTAGAAGAGTGTGCTAAATCCAAGCTGGTTTATACCAATCTATTGTTTTCTTCAGCTTATAAAATATATTGCTTATGCTGTGGCCTTGTATCTTACCTATATTTCCTCCAGGGCACCAAATCAAAATACAGTACAGAATCTCATAGAAAGTTTCATTGAATATAGCTTTTCTTATCTTGAACTGGAGAAAATGGTGACCCCAAAGGGACATGCATGTATAATGTTTGGTAACCTTATTGTCCTGGAAATTAATATCCTTCCTCCTTTCTATCTCTGTGCTCAGTTAACTACCATTAAAGACAACAACTTAATCATTACTTTATGGAGAGAACTTCCCCTAACCTTCTTGAGTAGGTTAAAATCACCGTATTATATGCTTTCACAGCATCTTGTGTCAATGTCTCTTTTGTAGTATTTATGACACATAAATTTACATTTATTTGTGTGATCTTTTGTGTAATACCATCTCCTCCAAAGCTGTGAGTCTCTTCTTTGGTAATAGATATATGAGGAAAGGTTATATAAACAGTCTTATCTTCGAGAAGCTTGTCACACGTAAAATAAAGTGGCTTGTTCACATGTCATAGCTCACTGCTCAGAATTTTAAGGTGGGAAGTGGTGACTGAGAATAGAGCTAATTTCATGTATGGAAGGTTAATGAAATAGGTCCTTTCTTGGCATATTGAAATAACTGAATAATGCGTGGTGCTGAGATTAAAAAAAAAAAAACTGGGATGTGCTATAGCTTCTCTTTCTGTTTGGAGTCATTGCTGTGAAATCTCTCATTCGCTTGACCTTCTTGGGCACCTAGTCAGCAGAGAGGTGTACCCACAGATTGTCATGCTCCCCAGACGAGAAGTTATCATTTTCCCACTAATACAATTATGTTGTATCAGTGAGCAGGCAGTATGCTGGCACAATGGAAAAAGTGTGGGTTTTGGAGTCAGCGTGACCTGAATTCAAGATCTGTCCAGGTCTTGTATTGATTAACTGAAAGACCTGGGGTACCTTCCTTATTCTCTTCAAATTTTAGTTTTTTCTTTCCTTTTTAAATTTTTATTGGACATAGTTGCTTTACAATACTGTGTTAGTTTATACTGCCAGCAAAGGGAATCAGCTGTACATATACATATATCCCCTCTTTTTTGGATTTCCTTCTCATTTAGGTCACCACACAGCACTGAGTAGAGTTCCCTGTGCTATACAGTAGGTTCTCATTAGTTATCTATTTTATACATAGTATCAACAGTATATATGTCAATCCCACTCTCCCATTTCATCCCACCCCCTGACCTTCCCCCTTGGTATCCATATGTTTATTCTCTACATTGGTGTCTCTATTTCTGCTTTGTAAACAAGATCCTCTGTACCAACTTTTTTCAGATTCCACATATATGCGTTAATATACAATATTTGTTTTTCTCTTTCTGATTTACTTCACTCTGTTTGACAGTCTCTAGGTCCATCCATGTCTCTACAAGTGACCCAGTTTCGTTCCTTTTTATGTCCAAGTAATATTCCATTGTATATATAGAATATATATATTCCACATCATATATATATATATATACCACATCTTCTTTATCCATTCCTCTCTTGATGGACATTGAGGGTTGCTTCCATGGCCTGGCTATTGTAAATAGTGCTGCAGTGAACACTGTGGTGCATGTGTCTTTTTGATTTATGGTTTTCTCTGGGTATATGCCCAGTAGTGGGATTTCTGGGTCATATGGCAGTTTTATTTTTAGGGGTTTTGTGTGTGTGTGTGTGTGTGTGTGCTACGCAGGCCTCTCACTGTTGTGGCCTCTCCCGTTGCGGAGCACAGGCTCCGGACGCGCAGGCTCAGCGGCCATGGCTCATGGCCCCAGCCGCTCCACGGCATGTGGGATTTTCCTGGACCAGGGCACGAACCCGTGTCCCCTGCATCAGCAGGCAGACTCTCAACCACTGCGCCACCAGGGAAGCCCTATTTTTATTTTTTTAAGGAATCTCCATACAGTTCTCCATAGTGGCTGTATCAATTTACATTCCCACCAGCAGTGCAAGAGGGTTCCCTTTTCTCCACACCCTCTCCAGCATTTATTGTTTGTAGATTTTTTGATATTGGCCATTTGACCAGTTTGAGGTGATACCTCGTTGTAGTTTTGATTTGTATTTCTTTAATAATTCGTGATGTTCAGCATCTTTTCATGTGTTTGTTGGCCATCTGTATGTCTTCTTTTGAGAAATGTAGTTTTTTCATTTCAAAAATTGTAATTATAATACTTAATTCTCACTGATGGTTAAAAGAGCCAGTGTCTGTAAACCACTTAACACATCACTATTATTCATTATTTTCAGGAAGGTATTAATTTTCAGAAAAAATGATTCTAAATTAATTGAAAAATATACTAGAAATATTTCCATAGATATCTTGTCAGTCTTGGTAAACTGTGCCAAGTAATAGAATGATTAATTAATTTCCACTTGCATGGAATTGGATATGGAGTTATATTTTAAAAGTAACAAACTCATATGTGACATTCTTAGCCAAATACCAGCCAGGAAAATATTATTTCCTAAGAATGTTGATACTTAAGGGAATATACTCCCTTTTGTGGACACAAGAGTTTCATTATAGGCCAAGTAATAATTGGAAAGCTTTTGATAGAAAACTGCAGGGAATAAGATCTTTGGAATATGTAAATGCAGTGCAGACAGGTCAGGTTGGGAGTTACCCTGGTAAACGTCTCAAGTCTCAGGATGGGAGGAATCTAAGTTTTCCCTAAAACTTGCCGACTAGGCTGAGATCCCCATCCTGCTGCTGCTCCCCAAGAGCAGAGAGGACACCATCTGATTTCCTTGTCCTGTAGGATCTCACACTTCGGTTCAGCAAGGACAAGATCAGGTGGAGGGTGGGGATATGGAACCCCATGGAGAAGCAAGGGATTTTGGCTATTCTATCTGCTCAGTCGGTAGCACAGGAACCAGAGGGCTCCTCCCCAGGAAACCAGCTGAGGGCTGGCCACGTGGACCTGTGGGTGGAAGCCACATTGAGTAGCCACAGTGAGAGGTTTGGAGATACTCAGCTCCCAGTTCTTTGTTAGAGAGCAGAGTTTTATCCCATCTTAAGCACTTGGTCCACCACCTGTGCACTCGGCACCCAGGTGTCTCCAAGAGCATCGACTCTCAGGCCTTTAGTTACATTGCTTGATGTGAGCAGAGCCTGAGTTTCTCCTGAAATGTGGAATCTGCTCCCATAGTACTGATGGTGCTGGAATGATTTGGCTGAGGAGAGCAAATTTCACATATCTAGGGGTAGTGTGATAGTCCTTTCCTGGCCTGTGCATGGTATTCTAAACAGTGAACTAAGGCACCCTGCTAAGGTAAGAAAAGATCTGGGAAGCAGATGTATGAGTAAGAAAAGATCTGGGAAACAGATGTATGATGGCTGTGCTGGTACATTTATATTCTTTGGAGTCACTGGGGTACATTTTCTTTGAAGAAAAATGAGCCACATATTCTCCTTACTGCTTAGTTCACGTACCAAATTCCCTGAGGCTTCTCCCATTTTAGCTTAGCTAACTCATAAAAGAAATAGAATGTAGCGAAAGTAAAATATTACCAGTTATTGTGCTTTAGGCTTTAATGTTTTGTTTTGGTGCACTCCTTACTTTGTTCTCATGTCTGTATTCCTGGCAAAACCACCGACAAAGGAAAGAATATAACTTGCCTCATAGGGCTACATGTGTTCTCTGTAACCCTGTGTATTCATTCATTGTACTTTGTTAATTTATCAAGTTGACATTCCTGATGGTGATTAAGATGATCTGAGTTATGTAAAATAAACTGAAGTAAATGAAACCCAGAACTAAAGGCTCCTGTACATCTCTGCCTGACTTGCCTACCCTTAGAAACCTCACTTAATCTTCAAGGTCCAGATCAAATGCTACCAACATCAGAAAGTCTTTTCCATAAGCAGATCTTTTTTCCTCCCTGCTAGGATCTCCTGGCTCATCTTTTCTGCATCATTAACATTTGGCAGTTATTTCCCATTCTACATTGTGGGTTACTTGGTTGCGTGTTTACATAAAAAAATTGTAATCTCCTAACACTAGGGCCTTTTTATTTTTTAAATTAGTCTTTGTGTTTTCCACCCTACCCAGCACAAAGAGAAATCCAAGAAGTATTTTTTATGTGATGGTATTTCTATTTGTCTTGTTGATTGATCAAAAATGGATTCCACACCTATTTGCCAGGGATATGATGTGAAAAAAGGCAGATGTGGTCTCTGCCTTTGATTAGAAATAATAACTTTGGGGAAATGAGCTGCTGACTGGAGTGGTGAGCAGCCTTGCTGAGCATCAGAAGAGTGACCTAATACAGCTAATCTGCAAGGACTGGAAAGTGAATTACAACAGGAGAAAATCAGACTTCCATGCAGTGGATGCTTGATGCATTTTTATAAGCCTAAGCCGTGTGGCTGACAGTGTCTTGGTGCTTCGGCCAGATGTCAGACCTGAGACTCTGAGGTGGGAGAGCTGGGTTTAGAACATTGGCCCACCAGAGACCTCCCAGCCCCATGCAGTATCAAATGGCAAAAGCTCACCCAGAGATCTCCATCTCAATGCTAAGACCCAGCTCCACTCAATGACCAGCAAGGTACAGTGCTGAACACCCTATGCCAAAGAACTAGCAAGACAGGAACACAACCCCATCCATTAGCAGAGAGGCTGCCTAAAATCATATTAAGTTCACAGACACCCCAAAACACACCACCAGATGCAGTCCTGCCCACCAGAAAGACAAGATCCAGCCTCATCCACCAGAACACAGGCACTCGTCCTCTCACCAGGAAGCCTACAAAACTCACTGAATCAACTTTACCCACTGTGGACAGACACCAAAAACAATGGGAACTACAAACCTGCAGCCTGTGAAAAGGAGACCCCAAACACAGTAAGGTAAGCAAAATGAGAAAACAGAGAAATATACAGGAGATGAAGCAGCAAGGTAAAAATGCACCAGACCAAACAAATGAAGAGAAAATAGGCAGTCTACCAGAAAAAGAATTCAGAGTAATGACAGTAAAGAGGATCCAAAATCTTGGAAACAGAATGGAGAAAATACAAGAAACGTTTAACAAGGACCTAGAAGAACTAAAGAGCAAACAAACAATGATGAGAAACACAATAAATGAAATTAAAAATTCTCTAGAAGGGATCAATAGCAGAATAACTGAGGCAGAAGAAAGGATAAGTGACCTGGAAGATTAAAATAGTGGAAATAACTACCGCAGAGTAGAATAAAAACAAAAAATGAAAAGAATTGAGGACAGTCTCAGAGACCTTTGGGACAACGTTAAATGCACCAACATTTGGATTATAGGGGTCCCAGAAGAAGAAGAGAAAAACAAAGGGACTGAGAAAATATTTGAAGAGATTATAGTTGAGAACTTCTCTAATATGGGAGAGGAAATAGTCAATTAAGTCCAGGAAGCACAGAGAGTCCCATACAGGATAAATCCAAGGAGAAACATGCCAAGACACATATTAATCAAACTATCAAAAATTAAATACAAAGAAAAAATATTAAAAGCAGCAAGGGAAAAGCAACAAATAACATACAAGGGAACCCCCATAAGGTTAACAGCTGATCTTTCAGCAGAAACTTGGCAAGCCTAAAAGGAGTGGCAGGACATATTTAAAGCGATGAAAGGCAGAAACCTACAAACAAGATTACTCTACCCAGCAAAGATCTCATTGAGATTCAATGGAGAAATTAAAACCTTTACAAACAAGCAGAAGCTAAGAGAATTCAGCACCACCAAACCAGGTTTACAACAAATGCTAAAGGAACTTCTCTAGGCAGGAAACATAAGAGAAGGAAAAGACCTACAGTAACAAACCCAAAACAATTAAGAAAATGGTAATAGGAACATACATATCAATAATTACCTTAAATGTAAATGGAATAAATGCTCCAAGGAAAAGACATAGACTGGCTGAATGGATACAAAAACAAGACCCGTATATATGTTGTCTACAAGAGACCCACATCAGACCCAGGGACACATACAGACTGAAAGTGAGGGAATGAAAAAAGATATTCCATGTGAATGGAATTCAAAAGTAAGCTGGAGTAGCAATTCTCATATCAGACAAAATAGACTTTAAAATAAAGACTAATACAAGAGACAAAGAAGGACACTACATAATGATCAAGGGATCAATCCAAGAGGAAGATATAACAATTGTAAATATTTATGCACCCAACATAGGAGCACCTCAATACATAAGGCAAATACTAACAGCCATAAAAGGGGAAATCGACAGTAACACAGTAATAGTAGGGGACTTTAACATTCCCACTTTCATCACTGGACAGATCATCCAAAACGAAAATAAATAAGGAAACACAAGATTTAAATGACACATTAAACAAGATGAACTTAATTGATATTTATAGGACATTCCATACAAAAACAACAGAATACACTTTCTTCTCAAGTGCTCATGGAACATTCTCCAGGATAGATCATATCTGGGGCACAAATCAAGCCTTGGTAAATTTAAGAAAATTGAAATCATATCCAGTATCTTTTCTGTCCACAATACTATAAGACTGGATATCAATTACAGAAAAAAATCTGTAAAGAATAGAAACACATGGAGGCTAAACAATACACTACTAAAGAACAAAGAGGTCACTGAAGAAATCAAAGAGGAAATCAGAAAATACCTGGAAACAAATGACAATGAAGACACGATGACCCAAAACCTATGGGATGCAGCAAAAACAGTCTAAGAGGGAAGTTCATAGCAATACAATCCTACATCAAGAAACAAGAAAAATCTCAAATAAGTCACCTAACCTTAAACCTAAAGCAGTTAGAGAAAGAAGAATAAAAAAAACCCTAAGTTAGCAGAAGGAAAGAAATCATAAATATCAGATCAGAAATAAATGAAAAAGAAATGAAGGAAACAATAGCAAAGATCAATAAAAGTAAAAGCTGGTTCTTTGAGAAGATAAACAAAATTGATAAACCATTAGCCAGACTCATCAAGAAAAAAAGGGAGAAGGCTCAAATCAATAGAATTAGAAATGAAAAGGGAGAAGTAACAACTAACACTGCAGAAATACAAAGGATCATGAGAGATTACTACAAGCAACTATATGCTAATGAAATGGACAATCTGGAAGAAATGGACAAATTCTTAGACAAGCACAACCTTCCGAGGCTGAACCAGGAAGAAATAGAAAATATAAACAGACCAATCACAAGCACTGAAATTGAAACTGTGATTAAAAATCTTCCAACAAACAAAAGCCCTGGACCAGATGGCTTCACAGGAAAATTCTATCAAACATTTAGAGAAGAGCTAACACCTATCCTTCTCAAACTCTTCCAAAATATAGTAGAGGGAGGAACACTCCCAAATTCATTCTACGAGGCCACCATCACCCTGATACCAAAACCAGACAAAGATGACAGAAAGAAAGAATACTAGAGCCCAATGTCACTGATGAACATAGATGCAAAAATCCTCAACAGAATACTAGGAAACAGATTCCAACAGCACATTTAAAGGATTATACACCATGATTAAGTGAGGTTTTATCCCAGGAATGCAAGGATTCTTCAATACATGCAAATCAATCAATGTGATACACCATATTAACAAATTGAAGGAGAAAAACCATATGATCATCTCAATAGATGCAGAAAAAGCTTTCAACAAAATTCAACACCCATTTATAATAAAAACCCTCCAGAAAGTAGGCATAGAGGGAACTTACCTCAATGTAATAAAGGCCATATATGACAAACCCACAGCCAACATCGTTCTCAATGGTGAAAAACTGAAACCATTTCCACTAAGATCAGGAAAAAGACAAGGTTGTCCACTCTCACCACTATTATTCAACGTAGTTTTGGAACTTTTAGCCACAGCAATCAGAGAAGAAAAAGAAATAGAAGGAATCCATATCAGAAAAGAAGTAAAACTGTCACTGTTTGCAGATGACATGATACTATACATAGAGTATCCTAAAGATGCTACCAGAAAACTACTAGAGCTAATCAATGAATTTAGTAAAGTAGCAGGATACATAATTAATGCAGAGAAATCTCTTGCATTCCTATACACTAATGATGAAAAATATGAAAGAGAAATAAGGAAACACTCCCATTTACCATTTCAACAAAAAGAATAAAATACCTAGGAATAAACCTACCTAAGGAGACAAAAATCCTGTATACAGAAAATTATGAGACACTGATGAAAGAAATTAAAGATGATACAACAGATGGAGAGATGTACCATGTTCTTGGATTGGAAGAAGCAACATTGTGAAAATTGACTATGCTACCCAAAGCAATCTACAGATTCAATGCAATCCCTATTAGATTACCAGTGGCATTTTTCACAGAACAAGGACAAAAAATTTCACAGTTTGTATGGAAACATAAAAGACCCCGAATAGCCAAAGCAATTCTTGAGAAAGAAAAATAGAGCTGGAGTAATCAGGCTCCCGGACTTCAGACTATACTACCAAGCTACAGTAATCAAGACAGTATGGTACTGGCAGCAAAACAGAAATATAGATCAATGGAACAGGATAGAAAGTCCAGAGATAAACCCATGCACCTATAGTCCACCTAATTTACAACAAAGGAGGCAAGAACTTACAATGGAGAAAAGACACCCTCTTCATTAAGTGGTGCTGGGAAAACTGGAGAGCTACATGTAAAAGAATAAAATTAGAACACTCCCTAACACCATACACAAAAATAAACTCAAAATGGATTAAAGACCTAAATGTAAGGCCAGACACTATAAAACTCTTAGAGGAAAACTTAGGAAGAACACTCTATGACATAAATCACAGCAAGATCCTTTTTTACCCGCCTCCTAGAGTGATGCAAATACAAACAAAAATAAACAAATGGGACCTAATGAAACTTAAAAGTTTGCACAGCAAAGGAAAGCACAAGTAAGACGAAAAGACAACCCTCAGAATGGGAGAAAATGTTTGCAAACAGAGCAACTGACAAAGGATTAATCTCCAAAATATACAAGCAGCTTATGCCGCTCAATATCAGAAAAACAAACAATCCAATCCAAAAATGGGCAGAAGACCTAAATAGACATTTCTCCAAAGAAGATATACAGATTGCCAACAAACACATGAAAGGATGCTCAACATCACTAATCATTAGAGAAATGCAAATCAAAACTACAATGAGATATCACCTCACACCAGTCAGAATGGCCATCATCAAAAAATCTAGAAACAATAAATGCTGGAGAGGGTGTGGAGAAAAGGGAACACTCCTTCACTGTTGGTGGGAATGTAAATTGATACAGCCACTATGGAGAACAGTATGGAGATTCCTTAAAAAACTGAAAATAGAACTACCATACGACCCAGCATTACCACTCATGGGCATATACCCTGAGAAAACCATAATTCAAAAAGAGTCATGTACCACAATGTTCATTGCAGCTCTATTTACAATAGCCAGCACATGGAAGCAACCTAAGTGTTCATCGACAGATGAATGGATAAAGAAGATGTGGCACATATATACAAGGGAATATTACTCAGCCATAATAAGAAACGGAATTGATTTATTTGTAGTGAGGTGGTTGGACCTAGAGTCTGTAATACAGAGTGAATTAAGTCAGAAAGAGAAAAACAAATACCGAATGCTAACACATATATATGGCATCTAAAAAAAAAAAGTTTCTGAAGGACCTAGGGGCAGGACAGGAGTAAAGACGCAGACGTAGAGAATGGACTTCAGCACATGGGGAGGGGGAAGGGCAAGCTGGGACGAAGTGAGAGAGTGGCATGGACATATATACACTACCAAATGTAAAATAGATAGCTAGTGGGAAGCAGCCACATAACACAGAGAGATTAGCTTGGTGCTTTGTGACCACCCAGAGGGGGTGAGATAGGGAGGGTGAGAGGGAGATGCAAGAGGGAGGAGATATGGGGATACATGTATACCTATAGCTGATTCACTTTGTTATACAGTAGAAACTTACATACCACTGTAAAGCAATTATACCTCAATAAAGATGTTATAGAAAAAAAAAAGAACCAGACCATGCTGGCACCCTAATCTTGGACTTCCCACCTCTAGAACTGTGAAAAATAAATGTCTGTTTTCTTTAAAAGAAAAAAAAAGAGAAAGAATAACTTCTTCCTTCTATAGCCTCTATGGCTGCATGTTGAGAAGTAGAGTGGGAGAAGGTAAGAAGAGGCTGGAAAGGAAAGGAAAATGGGGTAGTTCAAAGAAACATGATTAGTTTGTTGGAAAGTGCGTACATCATCCCAGTTCTCATTTTCACAGTAAAGTTCTTTTTTTTAAAAAAAACATCTTTATTGAAGTATAATTGCATTAGAATGGTGTGTTAGTTTCTGCTTTATAACAAAGTGAATCAGCTATACATATACATACATCCCTATATCTCCTCCCTCTTGCATTTTTAGGTAAAGTTCACTTTTTTTCTTTTTTTTTTTTTGCGGTACGTGGGCCTCTCACTGTTGTGGCCTCTCCCGCTGCGGAGCACAGGCTCCGGACGCACAGGCTCAGCGGCCATGGCTCACGGGCCCAGCGGTATGCGGGATCTTCCCGGACCGGGGCACGAACCCGTGTCCCCTGCATCGGCAGGCAGACTCTCAACCACTGCACCACCAGGGAAGCCCAGGTTCTCATTTTTAAGTTATTTAATCTCACAGAGGCTCAATTTCTACCATTAAGTGAGCCTAGCACATCAGATTAGATGATGTTGGATGCCTGGCTCCTAATATGTGCTTAATTACTGTGGGTGGTTATTACTTTTATTATTATTATCATTATTATTAGCTGCTGTTATCTTAATAGCATTAAGGAGGGCATGTCCTTAAGGACATGGATTCTAAGGATTCTGAGTGAGACATGTCCAGGACTGCCTGGAATAGGGCAGAGGCAGCCCAGGCTGGGGATTTGCTCAGAGACTTCCTTTCCCAGGTGGCTGGCTTAGGCTCCCTGAACAGCTCTGAAGGGTGTGCTGGAACCTTCCATCTCTGGACTTCGTCTGACAGGCATGGATGGACTTCCCAGTACTCACCTTCTGCTGGCAGTCCTCCTTTTGCCCACAATTAGCCTTACTAGATAGGAGAGTATGTGAAAGGAGAGAGAAATTGCCTCTCCTCTTTGGCCTCCTGGTTCTGAGTTTACTTAGATCTGAAGGGAAAAATCCTGTTCAGTATTTTGTGAGTTAAACTTTCCTGGCTAGAACTTTGTTTTCTCAAATACTAACAAAATGGATTTTCTTTCTCCCCTACCCTCTCTTGTTAATAGGGTGCTGAGAAAATTTTGTCAATGAATGAATCAGGAGAACTGCAAGACCTCTTAACCAAAATTGAGGTAATTGTGCTTTTAGCAACTTATTTTTAGTAATCAAAACATTCAACACACTCTGATTGTAATTGAGTTTTCCTAATTGAATTTTTCTCTGTGTTCTTACAAGTATATAACAGGATACATGTGGCGGTTTTAATTTGCTACCACCTACAGTGAGGTTTCCTCCAGCTAGAGTGACTTTAGTGTTAGTGTCTAACAACCTCGTAGTATTAGGTGAAAATTCCAGTCGGCTTTATTAGAGCCTAATTCTCTGTTATAGAGATGTTGATGAGATGTTTCATGTCAGGCCGTTATCTTGAAGCACATATAAAATTTTTTATTTAAATTATTTTATTTTTCCTACAGACCAGCTCATCATTTCTAAAGATTAGAGAAAAAGTTATTTCTCCAAAAGTGCACCTTTTAATTTTGTTCCTATATTTATAATGACAACATCTGAGAAATACTTATTCAAATATATGATGTATCAAATGAATATGCAACCAGGAAACCCTTAATACCTCTCTGCTCCAGTATTTTATCAGCCTACTTCTCTCTATATGTAGGATAAAATATATATATATATATATATATTTTATAGTCTAAACTGGGACACCTTGAGAGTGAAAAGGGTGCATTAATAATTATTCTGTGGCAGTGAACCTGAACCCAGACTTTCCCAGGGGAACTATGCAATATAGTTACATGGTATCTATTGTGCCACGCCAGCTCTTTTTGGTCCAATCTCCTTTGCTGACCTCATTTCTGATTCTCTACCATTCCTTCCACTTCGTGGTTTTTTACCACCATTCCTTTGTGCAAGCCTGCTATTGTTCCATTTCCTCATTCCCCTTCACCATCTTCAAGGCCCATCTGCAGTATCACCTCTTCCCCACATCATTCCTGATCTCTCACACCTTTGCATTCTGGTATCCCTCTTTTTCTTAGGTGCTTATCAAAGTCTTTTAATTTTTGTATTACTTGTCTTTGGGCATTTAATTCATGTCCCAAATGAACTATATACTACTTGGTGCTAGGAATCATGTTTTATTCATATAGTAATTTTACCGAGAAAGACAAACACAATGAGGGTGTGTACTTGATAATCTAGAATTCCTCTCAGCTCTAAACTCTGTATGGGTGGGTTCATTTCTTTCCTTTTGTCCCTGTACTCTACTCCAACTCCATGAAACCATCAATTTGGGTTAATATGTATGTTTTATTTAAGTGATTTAACTTGGTTAATATGTATTATTATTTTCTCTGCACATTTTTACTCTTACAAATGATGTCATGTAATGTACCTAATTGTGTTTCAAATTATTTTCTTAGGCACTGTGCTTTTAAGAACCATCGATATTGCTATGCGAACCTTTAATCCATTTCTTCTAACTGCTGTGTACTTTCCCACAACATCACTGTTGAATAGAACTTCCTTTGATGATGGAACTCTTTTATATCTGTACTATCCAAAACAGTAGTCACTGGCTGCATGTGGCTATTGAACGCTTAGAAGGTAGCTAGTGCGACTGAAGAACTGAATTTTTAATTTTATTTAACTTTACTTGATTTAAGTTTAAATTCAAGTCAAGTAAAATTAAATACAAATTTTAAAATAAATAAACTAATTAACCATATCTGACCGATGGCTCCTACTTTGGACAATGCAGCTGCATGGAGCCCACCCAGTATTTTTTATCTACTCATTTTTTCCACTGATGTCCTCTAACTTCTCCCTCAAACAAACAGTGCTGCAAGGAGCAACCTTGACCATGTTTGCTTGTGGATTTCTCTGAGAGTAGGAATCGCTGGGTAATAGCTTATGCATATCCCCAGTTTTTCAGGTAGTGCCAGATGGCTCTCCATGATGCTTGCAGCATCCAACACTCCCTCCTGTGGAGAAAGCGGTTTCGTATGTTCCCACATTCCTGGCAATGTTTTACATCGTTCTCCAATTTTCTGTTGTCTAATTTTTGCCAGGGTAGTAGGTATAGAGAGATATTGCCTTATCATTTTAATTAATGTTTTTCTGATAACCATTGAGTTTGGGCATTTCCTTGTATGCTTGTTAAATTTTTAAATTTCTTCTTCTGTAAGTTGTGTATTCTTATCCTTGCCCATGAAAAGTGTTGGAATTGTCTTTTTTGTTGTTGTTGTTGATTCTCAGAAGATCCTTCTATATTCTAGATAGCTTTTTTTTTTTTTTTTGCGGTACGCGGGCCCCTCACTGTTGCGGCCTCTCCCACTGCGGAGCGCAGGCTCAGCGGCCATGGCTCACGGGCCCAGCCACTCCACGGCATGTGGGATCTTCCTGGACCGGGGCACGAACCCGTGTCCCCTGCATCGGCAGGCAGACTCTCAACCACTGCGCCACCAGGGAAGCCCCCTGTGCCAATTTTTTATTATAGTAAATCCCCATATGTACCTGGGTCTTTGTCTGAGCTTTCTAATCCGTTCCATTGCTCCATCAATATCCTACTGTTGTTATTTCTGTGATTTAAAAGCATCTTTTAGAGTCTTATAAAGTGAATGTCCCTCATTACTCTTCTTTTTAAAGGTTGACGATTGACTTAGCTATTCATAGACTTTATTCTTTTGAGTCTATAATTTCTTAATTCTGCAACTTGATTAACACTGCCATGCTATATATTAACATAACCTCTCTCTTTCTCTCAGCTCAAAGAATTTTGAAAGAGGATTTTATGCTCTTCATTAAGTCTGTCTCAATTCTACAGATGACATAAATAAGCCAGAAACATTTAAAACTATTCTTAATGTTGAAATATATACAATAGTACGGTACTGGCTTCTACCGTTCATAGGATTTATAAGGTGTTATAACTCTGTTGGGCTGCTTTGTCCATATAACAAAACTGGTAGAGAATTTGCAGCCATCCAGAAAGCCCTGAACTCTGCCTGTGAGGGGCCTGGGATTTAAGGCAAACTCACCCAGGCAAAGAGACTGGCCTTGGAGAAGCAGTTGGAAGAACCAGGAAAAGTGGATAAAGGACAAGATTCAGATCCAAACCCATTCCATCCTTCTGGTTGGCTTTTGGCAATGAAACAGGAGTTTAATATTCCTGAGGTAGGAAACATTGGAGTCCTTACTAAGTAGCAAGTAATATTCTTGGTATTATACGTATTAAGTTATTGAAACGTTACAATAACTCTGCAAGGTGGGTTCTATTATTATCCTTGTTTTACAGACAAGAGAATGGAGGCACAGAGGATTAAATCACTTGCTCCAGACCTTACAAATAGTGTTTGATTCATGATTTTAATGAGCCTGACTCCATAATCTTAACCATGAATCTATGCGGCCATCACTCTCAAATTAAGTGTCATGTAGGTATCTGGGAAATCTGATCAAATGTGGCAGGACCCAAGGTCCAGATGAGAAGTTTACTGGGCGGTAGGCAGAGTACTAGGTCCAGGAAACAGACTGAATTTTAACACTTGGATCTTATGCTAGTGTGGCATTGTGGAAGAGGGGAAAATTGGCAATAACTTCGGAGAGAAACCAGACAGCTCCTACTAAGTTCTAATTTGCTGTTACTTGGGTGCTGCATAATTCATCACCCTGGTCTTTGTAATTCAGGCCCCAGTTTTCAGCAGTTACCCCAGTAATGAAGAGGAAAGAGGCTTAGCATCTGCAGCTGGGTCATCAGAAACGGTGTCAGCAAATCAAATTTCAAGTTTTCTGGCCCAAGAATTCTAGCATACTTCCCATCTAAGCGAAAATTGCTCGGGGAACCTGAGAGGGCCTGATTCGCTGATGAAGACTTGTCAGTGGCCTCAAACATGAGGAGCTGGCCAAAAGCAGCAGAAGCAAGTGAAATATGGCAATAGCTGGTATGAGACTTGGATTTAATAAGGCTACCTGTACCAGTGCGGGTTCTGCTCCTGGGACAGTTTGCAGGGGATCTTCCCAGTAACATATGAGCTCCGCGTGGACACAGATTCTTGCCTATTTTGTTCTGTTCTTTACCTCTAGCACCTAGAACAGGAATTGGAAAATAATGGGCACTCAATAATTATTTGTTGAGTGAATAGATGAATGAATTCTCTTTCAGCCAAGGTTTTTTTTTTGTCTGTTTTGTTTTTTGTTTGTTTGTTTTTGAGAAGGCAAAGCAGTTAATCAATGAAAAAGAAGAGAAAAAGAATTATTTTATGTAAGAGAACACTTGGGTGAAAAAGATGAATAAAATCACCATTGGGGGGTAAAATTTATTTATATATTTATGTATTTACTTATATAAATAAACAGGCTAAAGATCAAAAGCGAAGAGATGTCTAAGGATTTCCCCCAAATAATAACCGAGATGGATAGCTGATCCTGATGTTTCCCACACAGAGGAAGTCAGGGCATCCCTGAAATGATTAGCAATCACCTTGTTATGGCAGGTACTGGATTAAAGATCTCAGATGGTAGAGAAGCTCTAAGTAAGCTTCTGCCTTGCTGTTTTTTTTAAAGATATGAGCAAACATTTTGTTGTCATTGCTGGTGAGATTGCCAACATAGTGTCCACTTTTGTATATTTTTCCTTGTAAAGCCTGATTTGTTATTTATGAAGAACAGAGGTAAGATTCCCAGCTATACACTGAGGATGCTGGAAATGGCACAGGCTGTCTGTACAAGGCATTGGAGCTATCAAAGACTGGCCTGACCCTCCCTGGAGAAGCACCATTCTGGATGATGTTGCTTCTCTGTGGGGTGGGTGGCTGCAGCATGTTCAGAGACTACAGCAGCAGAGTACCACCTACTCACCTGGGAAATCAGGCCAAGTGCTCTGGCTGCCTCTCTCTGGAATTGGAACATCTTTTTAAGTAGGGTTGTGGCAGTACATCCCATTGGGTCAAGAATCAGACTCGTCCATCTGGCTTATGCATTCGGGAATATAAGCAACAAATTTCCTCTGTGTCAGCATTTTGTTCAGGGGCTTCTTTCCCAGCTCTGCAAATTGAGAATGCTAGGAACTCTAATTATCAGGAACGATTCTGTTTATTAAGAGCTAGGTCAGACAGAGAGTCATTTATTAGGCACTTAACAAGAATTTGCTGAATTAAATTATTGAATATAGTTTAAAACAAAATACATAGAAAAAGGTGAGTCATCCAGAGATGATTATATGCCAAGTGTTCACTCTTTGATAATCTGTTACATGGAGTGAGTCTGCTTCATAGACAAGCTGGATGATGGGGTTTATGGTCGTGGAGACTCAGATAAGTTGCTTCCTCTTTGGTAAAATACTTAAGAGATTTTCTAGCTCTCCTAAAATAAGGTTAGATGATCTGAGTTCAGAAATAAGAAGTGCATTCATGTCCTGATCTTGAAGAAAACACAGAAGACCCTTGATCTTAGCATCCTGTTCCTATGTTACATAACAGCAAAAACTCTTTATATTTATGAAATTTGAGTTTGTGCTACAAAGGAAACCCATTTGACAATCATTCATGAACTCCCCCCTTGTCCCCTTGGTCCTTTGTTAGAGACTAGGGAATGCTTGGGGGCTTCAGTTCAGATGACTGCAGTATGGAGTGAACGTATTCGAAGACCACAAATAAATTTCCTAAAATAAAATTAATATATGAATACAAAAAGCTACATCATCATTTTTAAATGGAATCACAAATAGACCAAGACCATCCTCAAATAATGTCGTCAGAATCTCTGCAACACTATGATGAGATCTGCCTTTTACTCAAAGGGTTGTTGAGAAGATTTAATGAGTGAATCATGTAAAGTGAATAGAACATTGCCTGGTATGTAGTAACCACTCAATAAGATTAGTCATTATTAATCATTATTTCACTAATAAATCCTTATTTGTAGCTGAGAGCTACTACTAAGAGAACAGGGAGGTCTCTGGTTCACTGCTATATCCCCTACACCTTGCACAGTTCCTGGCAATGTGGACTAATTTGTGGAATGAGACCACTGAGTTTTATTTTTTGAAATTCCCTTGCCAAGAATATATGAACAGAAAGAGGTAAAAGGGAGGATGATTTTGCACTCCTTTTTTCTTGAATTCCACCCCCAAGGGACATGCCTCTACCCAAACCACTATTCAGAAAAGGGGCACTCTGTAGATTTAGTTCTCTTACTGGGTGCTATTCTCAGCCGAGTCTGCATGGTTTCAAGCTTTGCTGGGCTCCAGGACACTGAAGAGCTACCCTAGATTTCTTAATTGCTTGAAGGTCAAAGTGTCTCTTGTTAACCTCTTCATTGAAAGTGGAAGTCTGTTTTGTTACTACCAATAATGACTATTGTTAACTTCAGTTATTCCTGCTTCCTCCAACCTGGAACACTGTTCAAATTTGGGGAATTTTTTAGCTCTTTTTCCATCTTGCACTGAGGGCAAAGCTGTCTACTGAGGTATTGGACTTAGGACACAGGAACATGTAGTATAAGCCAGCTCTTTCTCATTGTTGGAACTCTTTTAAGTTGGAAGCAAGAGTTCCAATATAACAAAAGCGCTCTTTGAAGGAGATGGCTAGGAATGACTGAATTATTTACTATTATTAGAAGAACAAGTGGAATAGCTTATACTGGGTGATGTAACAGGAATAGGATTTCTGGAGGCTAGTGGAACACTGGGGGAGCCTTAGTAGGTCCCCTCAAGACCCACTCCCACCCCCACCCCACTTCTGCTTCATTTGCAGCATTTATCCTTTTAACTGTTTTATGTTTTGGGAATCCCATGTAACATATTATTTGGGAAAAAATGGATGTAAGTAAAGGTTGAAAACTACTCTTAAAGAGGAAAGGGCATGCATATAGTTCTTGAAGAGAGTTCTCTAATTTCTAATTTTCAAATTCCACTGTGACCTGAACATTTTTTTTAACTCATTAAGAGACTTTGTTTCATCATTTGTGAAATGAGATAGTCTCTATTACATCAGGTTCGTGTGAGAATTGGGTATAGACACTACATCCTGTGTAAGCTATCCCTTTCCTCTCCCAAGTTTATGGCTGAAACAGCTAATTTTTCCTGAGTGGAAGTGGCCTCAGAATCTTTCCAATACTGTGCTCCAAGACATCAGAATTTGCACGTGAATTGAAACACATTTACTCTCCCTTTCTTACAGTGGTAACACTTTAGACCAGAAGACTAAATATAGAAGTGTTTAAATAAAATGACTCTATGAATGGTAGAAAATGGTTGTGTCATGTGACCACAAGCAATTTAACTTGAGGCAGCAGTTAATAAAAATCTCTTCAAATAAGGATTTATTAGTGAAATAATAACTAATCATGTCTTGTTAAGTAGCTACAATGTGCCAGGCAATATTCTATTCACTTTACATGAATTAACTCATTAAATTGTTGAGACAATTTAATGAGTGAATTAAAGTAAAAGACATATCTTTAAAGTAAAAGACATATCTCATCATGGCATTGCACAGATTCTGACATTGTTTTATTTTATTTATTTATTTTTTTCTTATTATTATTCTATTACTTCCTGTTCTTGATCAGTTGAATCAACTGATTTTACCATCTTACAAATATAAAATTAACAGATGTTTTAGAATACAAAGAAATAACCATCGTAACTGAAGTGACCATCTGTAATGGTTAATGACTCTTCCATGGACTTTTCCCATTTGGAAAGCTTGAAGGCAAAGAAAGATATACTAGATCCAGTTTGTTTAAAGTATGGACTACAGCACTGAGTAATCTAATGAAAAGTTCTGTCTCTAAATTTCAAATTGACAGCCAAATTTAAACTGAGTTTGAGACAACAGAGCTTGACAATTTCTGGTATGTTCATTGTGCTGGTAAACACATGGCTGAAGATTCCTGGGGAGAAACTCTGTGACCACCAGTTTGCAAGTGATGATGTTATTTTAGAATGACCTTGGTCTATTTGTGATTCTCTCTAAAAAGAACAATGTGGCTTTTAGTATTTATATATTAACTTCATTTTAGAAAATTTTTTTTTTCTGAATTGTGGAGAAACTTTAAGAAAGAGCAGACTCATTATATATTTAACATTTGATATTTTGACCCTTTGAAAGTAATTTTTGTAAATCATGTTCCAGGCCCATGATATAAGATAATGCTACCAAACCAAACTTGGGTCCACTCACCCATGCAGTAAAGCCAATCTACTGATACTGGGGTGTGGTAAAGGAAAGTACAACGTTTATCGTAAGGTGCCCAACATGGGGCCAAGCAAGGAGTATGGGCAGCTCATGCTCAAAAGATCCAAACTCCCCAGTGGCCTTCAGGGAAGGGTTTTTAAAGACAAAGTGAGGGAGAGGGTCACAGAGTGCCTGATCAGCTCGTGAACATCCTCCTGATTGGTTGGTGGTGAGGTAACAGGGTGGTATTTTGGGAGTTAACATCATCAACCTTCTGGTTCCAACCTGTCTGGAGTCTACATACTGGAGGTCAGCATGCAGTTAATGTCTTCCACCTCGTTGGCAGTGGGGGGTCTTAGTATCTGCAAAACAACTCCAGGATATGGCTCAGGATATTATCTTTAGCCCTTGAGGAGGAACTAAAGGTCCTTGACTTTGTTTTATGGCTAGACGATTATTATTTTGTCTTGCCTAACTGTTTTCATTTGTTTCCGCATTTTCTCACTTCTCTGATTAAATACGCTCTTTGGAACTCAGGGAAGGCCTAGGAGGCTAAAGCTTTTCTATAAACAAGAGCCAGGGGATGGGGTGGGGAGGTGTCTGTCCCCAGGAAGGTTCTGCAGGGTCCTGCTCAGTTTCAATAATTTTTAATTGTGTTGCATTGTGTTATCATTTTGGGTTCTCTGTGTTTAGAGCCTGGTGTTTGGAGTGAATGACATAGCTGGTGAATGAACCTAGGAAGCTTCCTAGTGCTCACATGTATTCTAGCTTTGTTGTTCTTTGCTTGCCATTGCAAATATATTTTATGGGAAAACCATAGGCTATTCAAGAATTCGAAAATATTGAAACATGTTTATACTGGTTGTTAAGATATTAAAATAACTTATACTGGTTGGTAAATAGCTGCTACCCCAAGACTCCCAAGCAGCTCTCCTCTTCCCTGTCAGCAACTCCCCTGTGAGGATTGCCAGGTACAATATAGGATGTCCACTTACATTTAAACCTGTAGTAAATTATGAATAATTTTTTTAGTTTAAGCATGTCCCATAAAATATTTGGCACATACTTATATAAAAATTTATCTGTGGTCTGTCAGAAATTCAAATTAACTGGGCATCCCAATTTTTTAAATTGCAAAATCTGATGATCCCACTCTACTTGGAATCCAGTCCTATTTACAATCCAGCACTAATGAGTGAAGTCCTGGATTCAGGGCCCTATTAGTCCTTTCTGACTAGTTGGTGTTCTTTCGTACGAGTCATTAAATATTTTTAACATAATCTCTGGCCTGGCTTTAATGCATGTCAATGGCCTATCTACTGTATCATATTCTTTCTAAAATTTGATAAGAATAGCATTACTTACTAATTCTCTATGTTTTGCTTTTAGACTACACTCTTTCTTCACTGTTTTTGTTTTTACTGAAAGTTTTTTTTTCTAAAGACATTTTTATATCATGCAAAATTGTAAGTCTGGTACACCATTTTTTGGTCAGCCTTGCACAAAGAAATGACAAAAACCCAGTTACAAAGAAACTAAATTACTACATACAATCTAACTTTTTAGAAGAGCTTTGGGTATCTACAGACTTGACAACATTCCTTGTTTGTGTCATTCAGACTGGCAATCACTACTTTCCATCAAAGTAATTCTGTGTTACTAAAAATAAGATATTCCATGGATTTTGCCATCTTGATATAATAGCAAAGTCAAATGGTAACTGTAAACAAATCTTACTATATACAGAATATGCATCTCTGAAGAGTGGTCTGGGAATATATAAATTTTAAAGCAATCATATCCTTAATGTTTGTTTCCCAAAGTACATTCCACAGCGTACTGATTATGAGAAAATTATAGTTGTTTTCTGGGAAAAGGTTTCTTGCCAGGGACATGGTAGATTAAACCTAGTTAATCGGTTACCTTTTCAGTTGGATTTTTTGGAGACTTTATTAAGTACAGTTGTGAACTTCCAGGGAAAATCTGTATGTATGTCTAAGTATGTAAGGTATGTTTGAGTGTGCTTGTGTGTGTGCGTGTGTGTGTCTGTGTCTACATTTCCCAAGCTTACTTTAGCAATTACTCTTGTCACAAAGGTGGGCTTTCAAACGGTGCTGCAAATTCCTATTTTGCAAGTCAGAAGCTTGGTATTAACTCACGTTCTCTTTGTATTCATTCTGTAATCGCTCCTCATCTCCCCCCAGCAAGTGGATGCCGCTAGTAGACTCCAGTAAAGGTCACATGCTCAAAAAAGCAAATAGAAATACGTATGGATAATTTTCAGAATATCCTTAACATCCTTGCTAGTTAATATCATTATACTTTCATGTGTACTTTACTTTTACTTGAGGTAGAAAGGCTGATAGCTACTGTGGGTAATTTTACAGACTTGGATAAATGTCTTAAGATTTCTATGCCTGTTTCTTTAAATATAAAATGAGGATAATGTTGCTTGAATTAGCTGCTTTACAGAAGAAGGTGTCAGTGTGTGTGAAGGGTGGGATGAGGGAAGACTCTATATAGTCATGCATTTGAAAGTACTTTTAAAAATACAAAGCATTATTCAGATGTGCAGTATGATGATGGATCTTCAGTTGACAGTGGCTCATCCACTCCAGCTTTTAGTTTTCCGATTTTCCATACTCACTATTAGTCCTACTATTCTATAAACAAAGATATAAAACTGTGACGTGATACTAAAGGGAAAGTTACAGTATTTTCCTTTAATGCAAATGACCATTTCCTGAACTACTTGATTTGTAAATATGTGCTTTTATAGGATGGATTTCTGGAAGTGTGTGCCCTTTAACCTAAAAGGTACCAGCCCTTACACACCAAGGTTATGCTATTGATGGCCGTCAAGGAGATAATGAAGGAAACTTCAGTTAGTGTATCCCCTGCGTCTATTGTATATCAATGGTAGGTGATTTCAGGTCCCCAGCCATATTATGCCGATATTGTTTTATGACCATCCACAGTACAGAAAGACAGGAGGGCTGATGGAGTTGACATCCTAACACATGTTCTATCCTCTCTTGTCCCCCCGCCACCTATCCAGAGAGTGCAGCATCCACACGAGTGTCCCTCCTGTGGAGGCTTTGGCTTTCTTCCGTGCTCCATCTGCCACGGGAGCAAAATGTCAGTGTTTCGAAACTGCTTTACAGACTCATTCAAGGCCCTGAAGTGCACGGCTTGCAACGAGAATGGCCTTCAGCGCTGTAAGAGCTGTGTTGGTTAAACAGAGCTCCCACCCATGGGGCGCCTGGTTTCATTGACTGAAAGCAATAATTTGGTTTATACTTTTTTTAAAAAAATGGCTATGTTTCTGGATTAATCAATAAACTTTGTTTATTAGAATTTCCTTTGTTTGGAGCTTTTGCTGTGACCACTTTCACTGATGTTTTAAATAAATGTTTATTCAACCGCTACTATGTGCCAAGCCCTGTGCTAGACCCTGGTTTCTAATTGGAATTAATGGAGGGCCTGATAAAATTCCAAGATATCCAAAGTCTGGTTCCTTATATGTGTTTGATTTTCTAAAGAAAATATACAATGTATCCAATGGTGTCTATTGCAATGCCACCCTATTGTTTAGGATGAGTTAATTCAACTCTCCAGATGCATACATTTTATGTGAGCCTCAGCTGTAGGGAAGAAGAGAGCTCTGGGTAGTGGGAAAGAATATGATCTTACTTATACTTAAGGAGTAAATTATTTTTAAAGCTGTAAAGTAGTCTTGGAGCTGATGATATTAATTATAAGTTATTAATGTTATCCGATGAATTTCTTAGTGATGATACAAAAGCTGCCAGAAGACTTATCTGGATTTATTGTTTTAAACATCTGCTTTGTGCTATTGTCCCTGAAAACCCTCCAGAAAGATGCTGTTATGGTTCTCTTGAGCTGGACCCAAAATATTACATAGTTTGAAAACATAGTAGACGATATCAGCAAAGTGGACAAAAGGAATTTCTGCTATAATTATTAGCTGATGCCTACCTGTACATGTGTCTGTACTCTGATGGATTCCCTTATGAATGGTTTTAACAAATAACCTTCACTATATCTGTGATAAGGTAATTAAAACATTTTACATTCTTGGTTTTGCAAAAAGCTATAAATATTTACCGAGTACTTTCTAATCATCCAGGCATAGTAGAAGGCATGGTTTCTGCTTTCATGGAGCTCACACTCTAAGAAAGAAGGAAGTATTAAACAAATAATCATAAGCAAGGTGAGTCTTATAAATACTACACAAATGGTACCGTGTGCTCTGGGAATGTGTAGCAGGAGGGCCAACCTAGATGAGTTAGAAAACGGTAAGAATAGACTGTTGAGCAACTGATATTTAAACGGAGACATCATGGGTAACTGGTCAACTAATTAGTCACAGAACAAGGGGGATAATACTTCAGGTAGAGGAATAGCATGTTTGGGGACTCTAAGATCAGATAAAAGTTGTTTGTTTGAGTGTTGGTGTGGATATGCATAACTTAAACTCATACATTGCTAATGAGAATGTTAAATGGTACAACCACTTAGGAAAGCCATTTGATTGTTTCTAATAAAGGTAAACATATGCTAATTGTATGCTCAGCAATTTTACTGCTACTTATTTATTCAAGAGAAATAAAAACATATGTCCATACTTTATAAGAGTTTCATGGAAGGTCTATTCATGATAGCCAAAAAGCAGAAAGATTTCAGATACCAATGACAGGAGAAATGATAAGCAAACTGTAGTATATTAATACAGGTACACACTTCCTAGGAGTAAAAAGGAACAAGCTATTGATTCTAGCAATAATATGGATGAAGCTCAAAAACATTTTATGAATAAACTTAGCCAGATACAGAGGGTATGTACTATGTGATTCCATTTATATGAAGCTATAGAATAGGCACAATTAATCTATAGAATGGCTGCCTCACAGTGGGGAGGGGACAGGAGGAGGAAATTAAATATGAACAGAACTAAGACAGTGGTAGAGTTATGGCTAGTTGAGAAGAGATTTCCCCTCTGTCAGGAAAAATGAGTTTCTTGCATCAATGAACAGTTTCTCATCACAATTCCAATATGGTCCTGAGATTCTAGAATTAAGTAGTAAGGCCTATCCAAAAGTTCCTGACTACTCAGGCCTTGGCTATGTTTTTGCAAATCCAACCATAGTCTCAGTGTCCTCTTGTCTGGGGGGTACATTCAGGATGGAGAAATACAACAGTACAAGAAGTTCTGATTTTCAGGCCCCGTCTTGGACTATGGGTTCAGAGGACAAAAACTCGCTGACTTTCAACTGTGTTCATGAGGAATTTGTTTTGCTTTCTGTCTTTATTCTGTTTTTCATGTACTGGCATTGAACTAAAGTGTTATGTTCTCTGCTAGTTATTGGTGAGCCTGTAAAGAAGAGCATTATGAAAGAGTAATGAAATTTAAAAGAAAATCGTAGACATCTTGTAGAATTGCAGAAGTTAATGAGAGAAAGAGGCTCAGAAAATAAGCTCGTAATAGGCTTACTTAAACATAAATTTGTGTTAACTTTCAGAGAGAACTTGGTTTAGACGCTTCACATCTATCTTATAAAATGTAAATAGGAAGTAATTAAACCTGATATATTTATTCTGCACCGTTGTTGTGTAGGATTAATTAGAATATATAGGAAAGTACTTTAAAAAGTACTTTAAAAACACAAAGCATTATACAGAGGCATAGAATAATTTCCTAATCACCATGAAAATTATGCATCTTCAATATATCCTTTTACTGCGAAGTAATTAAACCTGATATATTTATTCTGCACTGTTGTTGTGTGGGATTAATTAGAATATATAGGAAAGTACTTTAAAAAGTACTTTAAAAACACAAAGCATTATACAGAGGCATAGAATAATTTCCTAATCACCATGAAAATTATGCATCTTCAATATATCCTTTTACTGCGAAGTAATTAAACCTGATATATTTATTCTGCACCGTTGTTGTGTGGGATTAATTAGAATATATAGGAAAGTACTTTAAAAACACAAAGCATTATACAGAGGCATAGAAGAATTTCCTCATCACCATTAAAATTATGCATCTTCAATATATCCTTTTACTGACCAGATAAGGAAATGAACTCACATTCATTGGACACTTCTGTTTGCTTAGCTTTTTAGAAGGAATCTCACTTATTCTTCACAATACTGTGAAGAAACTGAGATTCAGAATGTTAATTCACTTTTCTAAAGTCTTGAAATTTATCCTAATTTGTTGTATCTTAAGTGTCCATGTGAGCTGCCTTTATCTCTGGTATAAAATGGGAAATCAGTCGAGAGCAAAGAACAAAGCTGCTCAAAGATAAACACCTACATAACCAGTAGAGTCGAAATGAAGAGAAAGGTCTGTCCTGTGCTTCTGTGCTCTTATAACTTCTTCTCTGGAAGTATTCATTGATTTCAAAAGCCAGGAAGTGCTGGCTGTTGGCAAAGGACACAGAGTAATGCAATCAGGCCGTGGATAATTTTTTTAAAAAGATTAAGAAGAGGAAATCAGGAGATGATGCATACCTAATAATATAAATGTATAGTAATTTTTTAATCTTCTTGTTGTCCCAGGGTCTTTTTTAAAGATAAATTATTGGTATATTGATTGCAGTTTTGTCTGGTCTTTCATGCACAAACCTCACACATCGCAGAGAAGCTAGTCTGTAGTTCCTCAAAGCAGAGTGAAAAATTTAAACTTTTTTGGCAAGCAATATGCATATAATATCCTTTTAGATTTCAGGTATTGTTTCTCCTGATCTTTTGTAGTTTCCTCACCTATAATAATTTGACAGTAATTTTTTTGGTTTTTTACTTGACTTCATAGAGTTATTTCTAAGGCATTAAACTTAGTTTCCATAGAATAAAATATATTTCTCTTTGTTCTCGAATTTAACCAGTCTGTGTAATATTTCGTTGTAATAAACTATTATACTCAATAAAAATTAATGTGTTATTTACTTATATAATTATACACATAATTGTAAACCCAATTACAAGGCAACGATTTGGGAAGAAACGAAACTGACTCTTGATAGATTCTGTTTGCTGGTAGCAGAAATATGCAGGCGGAGAGAGTGTTTCTCCTGGTGGTAAGCATTCAGCAGGCAGGAGACATCGAAGGAATGGGGAGCGTCTGCCAACCTTGGAAGTCTGCAAAGTGGAAATTGACTATGAAAGCTTGAGCTAACTGATGTGACAGTAACAGTAACCAGGGACATTTAATAATATGCTCAAGGTCATTCATCCTCACCTTCTGCCTTTCAGGTTCATCATCAGCTGGTATTGCTTAGCTACCAGCATTTCAAAATGCAGCCTGTGTTTGACTTGCAGTGTTTGACTGGAGACTCAGTTACTTTGGAAGATATGTTGTTCTCTGCAAGGGTGAAACACTTCCACACCTGCTTCACTTAGAAAGAGACAGTTTCTCTCTGTGTCTGGCTTATTTCCACTTCACACAATGTCCAAGGTGTGATCTCACTTATATATATGGAATTTAAAAAGTTGAATACATAGTAGCAAAGAGTAGAATAGTGGTTACAAGGGGTGGGGAGCAGACAAACAGGGAGATATTAGTCAATGGGTACAACGTTGTAGTTCTATTGGATCAATAAGTTTTAGAAATCTAATGTACAGCATGATGACTAGAGTTACTAATGCTATATTGAATACTGGAGATTTGCTAAGTGAGTAGATTTCTGGTGCTCTCACCACACACGCTTGCATACACACGCACACACACATGCACAGGAAAGGTAATGGTGAGGAGATGTGTAAATTAACTTGACTGTAGTAATCATTTCACTATGTATATGCATATATATCATCATGTTTTACCTCTCAAATATATACAATTTATATTAAAAATAAAATAAAATTTAAAAATTAAAAAAATAGACAGTCTTACTGAACATACTGACCCTTTTTTGCTTTACTGGAAGCCATTACAGGATTCTTATCAGGAAGCACTCCTCTTTAGAGAACCATTGGAAATTCTTTGATGGGAGAAAAATTTTTTTCAAGTATGGGGGAGTATCCATGTTTCAAAGCATAATTCCTCTAAGAAAAGAAAGAAGACACATTCTGATGGAAACTTTTGTTCTGTCCCTATTTGGAACTTTTTGAACTTTTTCATTGAACCTAGCATAGAACACACTGGAAAACTCAAAATGCATGATTCAGTAGCAGGGTAACTTTGAAGAGAATATAACTTTCATAGAAGAATATAAGATAGCCTAAAAGCTTTGCTTATATGTAGCAAAACTGAAGCCGACTCTTAATACATATCTAGAAAACCCATATTGATTCTCTCATTCATTGTACATGGCTCATTTAGCAATCTCTGCTCTTAAGTAGTTACTTTTTTTCCCTCTGTTTTCTGTGATCTTAACCCTTTTCTTTCCATCCCCTTGTTAGAAGAATATCAATATAAATGTTATCTGAGTACCCCAAAGAGAGGTAGATAGATCAGCTACAAAGCAAAATATTTGCATCATCTAGAAAATGGTGCTAGATGTGGTCCCTGTTTTATACAATAAAAGAAAAATGTTAATACAAATGGAAAATAGTGATCTTTTAAATGTTTTCCTTATAAATTGCTAGTTGCTTTCATCCGTGTTTTGCATATTGTATATTTTTGTACACTGCTTTGCATTTGACAGATGAAGGCATTGTGAAGCCCGAAAAACCCCCAGGAGAAGCATGGGTACCAAATCTAAGGTGCTGTTTCCTGGAAGACCAGATGCCACTCATTGCTGTGAAGTTTACATATTTGCTTTGACCTTTGGAGGTCTGTTTTGAGTGGTTTCCTGTTTGCTGTAGATTTTGCCTGGAAACAGAATTGTCAATATATTTTCTGTCACATTTTTTTTTTCTGACTAGGAAATATTATAGCATGTTTAATCCTAGGAAAGAGAAATATATCTGTTTTTCAGAACATTCTTCCCTAAGGTAAAATTGTACTCTGTATTTTTTCAGTAGTTGCTATGAATCCTTTGCTGTTATAAATATGTGAACAGCTGTAGTAGTGTGTTACCCCCACTAGATATGTCCTCTTCCCATTTTCTTCTCCTTCCATGTTTGTAGAAATGGGAATTGGGGAAGCTCTTTGAGCCTATTTATAAAGTAGAAGTCTCTGAATAAAATATATGTTTGTTAACAATGTTATTGTGATAAGTAATCGTGTGTAGTAATTCCCTGAGTTTCTGGAATCAAAACTAAGCATGGGATTCTCAGTTAAGAAATGTACCAGGTATTGTGAGGGCTACAAAGATGAATATAATATGACTTTGTCCTAGTGTGATTGGAGAGATAAGACAGGTTATAGTTAAATATAACACAAACTCTGTCATGTAGATTATTGGTTCTCAGATGTCTGGTAAAGACGCTGAATAATGTAAGTTGCTCAAAAGGGCAGAATATGTGAACATGGGAGCCTTCTTTGAGGGCTTAGCTTGAAGCAGTGCCTTTAATAATATCTAGAATTTCTATAGGCAAAGATATGGATGGAAAGTCATGCCCAGCTCTGAACTCAGGCAGGTGGAAAACAAGGTGCTTAGCACAACGCCTGGCAGATGGCAAACATCCATTACAGGTTCCAAATGATCCCAGAGATGATGATGATTCCAATGTGTCATTGTGATTAGGAGCACAAGCTCTGGATTTGAATTATTTGGTTTTGAATCCCAGTTCTGCCGTTTGCCAGCTCTGTGACTTTAGGCAAGTTTCTTATACTTTCTGTGCGTCAATTTTCTTATTTGTAAAATGGGAGTAACACTAATACCTGACTTATAGAGTTGTTGAGAGTATTAAATGAATACACTAAAGTACCTGTATGCTTCAGTACCTGCCACACCGGATTAGAGATAGTTTGGGACTAGATGGTAAAAAGTTTGAAAGCACAGGGCTTTGTATTCATCCTGTAAGCAATGAATGCCTTTTCAGTCAGGTTATGTATTCCATGAATGATTGTTCTGGTAAATGAAAGTAATGATATGTGTCTATATAATTTTTGCCTGCACTGAGCATCACGCGGACCTTAGTTTACCGACCAGGGATGGAACCCGTGCACCCTGCAGTGGAAGTGCTGAGTCCTAACCACTGGAGCCCCAGGGAAGTCCTGAAGTAATTATGTATTAAAAGAAGTGAGGTACATATATGTATATGTATAACTGATTCACTTTGCTGTACACCTGAAACTAACACAACATTGTAAATCAACCATACACCAATAAATATTAAAAAAAAAAAAAAAGGGGATTCCATACTTTCATCCCTAGAGTCTTATTCAGAGAGAAAAAAAAAGAAGAGAAGGACTCGGGAAGTAAAAACTTAAGCATTTAGAATGCAGCAGGCACTCTTCACCAATGATATATATAAGGCTGGTTTTTACATAATCAGAATATATGAATCTGGAAACCAAGAGGAGTGAATCCTCTAAATATTACTCTTATATTTTGGCTCAAAATATTTTTGTTTCTTATTCCGAGGATGTTAGGCTATTGATATCTTAGTATTCAAAGCAGGAATGCTTCCATCGGGAACCAAAACAGTGGTTTATTGAAATGAAAGTCGTGACATTTATAAGGTCATTTTTAGCTTCTGATGACACCAGACCTACAGAAAACAAGGTTACAGTTCGGCTGATTTATCCTGTTTGTCAATGGAAAATAATATTGGTGCTACACAATGTGTGCAGGCAGGAGGCTATCTAGAACCAGGCAGTTTCTCAGACATCTCCTAGTACTGCCACAGCCAGTGACGGAGGTTAATGGAGGATAATAGTCTCACAATAAAAGCAGGGCAATCTTAAGGTGAGGTAACCTGGAGAAAAAGATTTGGATCACCCTAGAGGAAGAAATTTGTAAATACAAACCATGTTTTATGACCAGCTGTAGAAACACAGATGAGAGTTGTGATCCACATATTATAACTTTCCCCATTATCTCTCTCCATTGTTTTTCTTTACGTGTATAAGTTAACCTCTGTACTTTCTCCCCCCTTACCTTTCCCTACTATTTTTCAGAGTATGGAGTTGGTAATTAACTTTATAAGTGAGTCTATATTTAACTTTAAATTCATATCAAAACTTCATCAACCATGTCAGTCATTGTCTCTATCTTTGGGTCAGCTTCATTCTTTCTCCAGTTCAGTCAGATATGTAGGGGTAACCTGGGTTAGAACCAAAGACTTATAGGTTCTTGTTGGTGGGGTAGATATTTTTCCAGCATATCATGTAGCTGATGAGAATAGTTTTTGTTTTTGTTTGTTTGTTTTTGTTTTTTTAACATTAAGCTAGTTTATCATTGTGCTTTGGAGAACAGTGCCTGGGAATGAGAGTGTGAACTAAAAAGTATAGATCTGATTCCTTTACTGTGGCCTGGATGGGAATCTGGACTAGTAAGTGCATCCCAGTAAGAAGTGACAAGCAGCAGTTGTCAAACTGTGTAGGACGTGTCTTTGACAATGACCTGTGACTGTGAAAATCATGCCACTATTGGAATAATCAGATAATCAAAATGAATTAAAGACTTAAATGATCAGCTAATGCTCAGGAAAGCAGGGTCCCCCCAGAATTTTGGAAAATCCAAGGGCTTAGCAAACTCTCACCTGAGAGATATTTACTCCCTACTAACTCCCTGCTAATAAGGAAGAGGTTGATCTGGACAATTGTTGGAAAAATTAAAGTAATGTACAGTAGGTTTATACCAGCACATTTTCTTCAAGTATCTGAGTAGTAGGAGTGATCTTTGATGTCTACAATAACTTACTTCTGAATATTACATTTATACATGATTGCTATAGCTTTTTGTAAAATAAAGGGAAAAAAAGGAAAAAACCTACCACAATACACACTTTGATGTTGTTTCCTTCAGAACTTTTCACCTATGACCTTTGTAAATTTCAACCAGCCTCTTTTTTTCCAGCTTTACTGAAGTATAACAGACAATAAAAATTGGACACAACTACATTTTAAAATGTGATGTTTTGATATTTGTATGCATTGTGAAATGATTACCACAGTCATGCTAATTAACTGGTTTTAATCACCTCACATAGTTATCTTTGTGTGTGTGTATGGCAAAAACATTTAAGATCCAGCCTCCTGGCAAATTTCAAATATACAATATAATATTATTAACTATAGTCAGCATCCTGTACGTTAGATCTCTAGAATTTGATTATTCCACGTAAATGAAATTTTGTACCCTCTGACCGACATCTTCCCTACCCCTCCTCTCCTAGCAGACCACCATTTTACTCTCTGCTTTTATATGTATGCTAAATATAAATGTAAACTTTTTAGATTCTAAATATAAATGAGATCATGCAGTATTTGTCTTTCTGTGCCTGACATTTCACTGAGCATAATGTCCTCTGGGTCCACTCAGGTTGTCACAAGTGACAGGATTCCCTTCTTTTTTAAGGCTAAATAATATTTCATTATATATATATGTACCACATTTCCTTATCCATTCATCCATCAATGGACACCTGTTTATGCTCCACTGAGGGGCTGTAATCTCACCTGAAATCCTTCGCTCCTGTGAAGGTATTTTTGTGCATGGATAGTTGTTCAAATTGATGTTTCTGTGAATAGAGGAGCACTGGAAACTCCTATTCTGCCATCTTGCTGACATCACTTTCTCTCTGTCTCTCTGTCTCTCTGTCTCTCTGTCTGTCTCTCTCTCTCTCTCTCTCTCTCTCTATATATATATATATATATATGTAGAAGTGGTGATTCACTCCTGAATTTTCCTTCATGGTTGCAAACATTATTACTTTTCCAGATAGAGGTAGGACAGTCACATTTCAGATTATAAATTAAAGTTTTCCTGACACTAGTTAGAATTTCCTGTGCATGGGCATCAGTCTACAGTAAACCTGTTTTTGTTCCTCAGAGAGAGTTAATTCTCCCTCTTGTTTGTCAACAAAGATATCTTGTGTGGAGAAAATGAAGTGTGCATCCTAAATGCCACAAAGATGCTAAAAGGGAGCAAATGGATGAAACTCATTGGAATACTCATCTTGGAAGATTATTGAAAAATTAGGACAGAATTAGAGACTGTTGGATTACAAAACAAGAGAAACTACCTCCAACGCCTTGGTGTATATGTTTTAAGTAGCACCAGAAGTACAGTTATGACCTATGTATTTAGCAGTTTCTGATGCTCTGGGTTACTATCTTTATACTAAAGCATATTCACTAATATCCCAGCTCCTCCATTTTTCTCTCCAGGTGCTGGAAATTTTGGTGCTGCTCAATAGAGGTCTTACCTCTAGAATACACAGAAGACACAAATCTTGAAAATGAAGAACTGGAATGCCATTAATTTGTGCTTCTTTTAATATCTAGTTGTATTTATTTAAAAAAAGTAACACAGGATTTAGGTATTACCTGGCAGAATGTGTTAGTGTTGACGTTCCATCTGACGACTTTAAAAGAGGTTTTAAATTGAATTATTCAGTGATGTTTATGGGCTTAAATAATGATCCAATGAACAAATATGAACAAAAATTCATGACATGTATAAATATGACTTTCCCCCATACAATTTCCCTGACTGCATTTTCACAGTATTGTTCCAAAAAATTCTATCAATTCTTCCTTGCCCAGGCAGTCTTAACACAAAAGCTACTAGTATTTCTAGATTTTTTTGTGTGTACTTGTATGGGTAGCAGTATAGATTATGAGCTCAAACATAGAATGGAAGATTTGACATTCTGAGACCTGAAAAAAACTCACATGATTCAATGTTTTGGACAAGGAAACTGATGGTAAATTTTTAGTAAAATGTCCTCTGAGATCTAACGTAGGCATGGGCTCTCTTCTGAAAGTTTTGCTGCCTCTTATATTTAGAGCTTGTATACAGCTTGAGGGGGAGACACTCTAACTCTTCTGTAAAGGAAGTTTTATTTAACTTTCTCAGAGCAGATGACAGCCTCCTGCCATCTTCCTCCATTGCTCTTTTTTCTGCTCTTTCCTCTCCTCTGAAGATTAGTTCAGCATGTGGGAATAGAAAGCTCTTATTTTCTTTCGTATTTTCTTCTTCCTCAAACTGCTGTCTTAAGAAAATCCAAGTGATGAACTAGAATGTTTGCTAAAAATGTGCTGCTTAATGATATATAGAAAATATACTAAATATTTCCCTAGTCGTTTGAAAAGTAAAGTCTCTAAAAAGTCAAAATCTGGATTTTCACTAGGTGAACATGCTTTAGAATTTGAGGTACATCTGCCCAAGATATAGGAAAAATTGATTAAAAATCAAAATATGTAATTAGGTTCGTACCTTTTTTTTCCTACATAGTGAAGTTAATCAACACATGAAAATTAAATGTAATTGAAATAAAATGGTCAGTTTTTGTTTTTCAGTCTTACAGACATTTTTCAAACTCTTGCCAAAATTGCAGACCTAGGTGAAATGTAGTGACAGTTTTCATGGTCTGAAAGAGGGTTGCAGATGTTGGTGAAATATGTGCTACCACTTTTCACTGCTTGACATACCACATCCTGGAAGTCTGTTTCGTTTTAATGTAGACATTGTTCTGAAATAAGGAAACAAGTTAAGGAAATTACTGCCATATGAAAAACAAATTTCCACTTGAAACTCTAACAACGGCTGTAACAATATAATACCACCAACTGCTGGGTGTCAAATTCTGCTGAAAGACTTTCAGAAAAACTTTGATAATTATGAATCTATCTTCACCAACGCCTTCCAATTAACTATAAACTTTATCTCATCACCTTCACAAATTCTAGCCCAGGAGAATAATCAACTATCCATAGACATGTTTATTTTAATGTGAAATTCATTGTAGAATTTCACAGTAGAATCCAGTGCCTTTTGTTTCAAAGTGAAAAAGTGGGTTTCACCAGCTGGGTTTCAAAGACCATACAAATTGGAGCTGGATGGGCCACTGGAGTGTGAATGAAAGACTTATTGCCTTTGGCCTGCTCATTTGGAGCCCTTTTCTAGCTGTGCACATGTTTTCCCAAACCATTCATCTTGTATTGAATTTCCTGCAAACATACAGATACTTCAGCCCCATTGCACAGCCCACCTAATGCTTTATTCATTGGATTTGATTTATTTATACTGTGCTTATTTCTCCCAGTGCTCTGATGTGAACTTAATACAAATTTTATCCAAGGCAAAGACAGCAGCCAAAACTAGTTTGAATAAAAACAAATACCAGAAAAGTATGGAAAGATGAGTCATGTGTTATATGCTAGGGATCCTATCAGTAGGGAGCAATGAGGTTCCAAAGGAGTTGCAAATGTGTTTCAAAAATAAAGATACTTGGCCTCTGAAAATTTTTAGGGAACACAATTGGGTTGGCAGTCACATCCAAAGCAGTACATGAAAGAGAAAGGTAGAAGTTTTGAAGGCAACTTTTTGATGATAACTGAACCATCAGTCTTTAAGACTAATTTATGACTCTTGCCAAGTTTTGTTCCCCCAGGCCTTCAGATATGTTCAGGGAAAATGATATTTTTGGAAGAAATGACATTATACTCTTCTAAAAAGAAATACAAGCCATGTTTTGTGGGACTTCTGCATTTGAGAACTTTTGAAAAGTTCGGTCACCCTGTGTGAAAGCGATTAGACTCTGGATCATATAAGCAGAAGTACTATTTAAGATGAACACGGTGAACTGAGGACCTCGAATTTAATTTTAGAGTAACTGAGAACATAGTCTCTGGAGGATTGTACATTTTATAGCCTATGAAAAACACAGCTGATAGCAGATTTCAATAATATTTTTGTCAGACCTGTGAAATCAAGAACACAGAGGCCACTCATGTATTTTAGGTATAAAAGATTTAATATATTAATGAAAGAGGTACCCAATTGTTGGAAGAGTTGGGGGTCCAGGGAGCCACTGTTGAAGATCTCAGCCTGAAACCTCAAATAGATGGTTGTCAAGTCCTTATCTGGAATCTACTGCAATTCTTAAGCATCTCCAGGAAGCTCCCAACAACATGCTAAGGTTTCAGTAGTGAGGCTGGTGGTTCCTGGGCTCCCTAGGAAGACTCCAGGTCTCATGTTTGTCCACACATCTGACGGCAATTGCTTCTGGAAAATAATGGCTTCATACAAATCTCATGCATATGCTTCTCATTGGCAAGTCCTAACCCAGAACCATGCAAAGGAGAAGGATGGTGGGAATTATAGTCCTTACCTTTACGGTCCTTACCTGAAGTCTTAGAATTGACCTCAGAAGAGAATAGAAGTCATGATAAACTGACAGTGAACTCTCCAGCCTAGTTTTTGAAGGCAATTTCAGGGAAGTACAGGAAATTGTGCTTCAGATATAAAACCTGAAAAATAGGGCTTCCCTGGTGGCGCAGTGGTTGGGAGTCCGCCTGCCGATGCAGGGGACACGGGTTCGTGCCCCGGTCCGGGAAGATCCTACATGCCGCGGAGCGGCTGGGCCCGTGAGCCATGGCCGCTGAGCCTGCGTGTCCGGAGCCTGTGCTCCGCAACGGGAGGGGCCACAACAGCGAGAAGCCCGCGTGCCACAAAAAAAAAAAAAAAAAAAAATCTGACTTTATAAGTTGAGAGTTTAATTTTCCCCCTCCAGTGTCTACTTTACTGGTATTTTTCAGGTTTTTTTTTTTTTTTGTCTATGTGTAGACAAAACATAGAATTCCGGAAGTCTAACTTCTTACTGTTTGGTAAATTACTTTAAGAATGCCACTTCTTAAAGAACATGACCTAAAAGACAATGGTGAATATATAGTAAGTATCTGCACAGCTTATGAACCAGTAAACTCTCCTTTGCTAAGGAAACATACGACAACCCTAGTTCCCAAAGCCACATAATGAAATCCTTGTTCACAAGTTGCTTTGACCATGGGAAGGCATTTGGCTCAACAAGGCTGATAAGATTCTTCCTGCAGGGAATCTTAGGTGAATCTGGGCTTTTCCTGAGCATACCAGATCTAACCTTGGGACATTGGGTTAGCCAAGGTCTGCAGGCCATGTGGACTGGGAAGCTGAACTATGGAGAGAGAAACAAAGAGAAAGTTGAGAGCAGCAAGATGAGGGGTGAAGTGAGAGCTCTACAACTTTCCAGTTCCTTCTTGCAGTCTCTTTTGGAGACCTGGAGTTGCCGCCCCTGGATTCTGCAAAATATCCCTGTGTCTATCTAGTAAATTCTACCCCCTCAGTCTGTCTCAGCTATATTTTTGTTTTTCCTTAATATATCTTGAGCTGGTTTCTGTTACTTGTGATCATAAACCACTAAAAAGGCTGTTCATTGTATTTAAAGTACTATTCAATTCAGGAATATCTCAATTTAAAAGCGTCTCTAATGAACAAAATAATGCCACTATTGCTTTCATATTCCCTTTTTGATTCATTTATTCATTTCCACATTCTTATTTTTCCTACAGTCCTGTGATTCTGGAACTTTTAACTGACCCTCCCCTTCCTTTCTCCCATCTCCCTAACTGATAAGAAGATGAGAAGAGAAATAAAATCTGAAACTCAAACCACATGGTTTAGACTTGCTAAAATTATCAGTAAATGAGAGACAATTAAATTTAATGACCTAAATGAGGCTCTAACAAGCCTTCAAGGTAACCTCTTCCTAATCCTGTGGGGCAAGTAAAGCACAACTTTATTTCTTAGCAATATAATCAAAGCTACACTCCGCAGAGAATGCACTGGATTTCACATCAAATGACAGATCACCAACTTCTCTTTAGCAAGGTAATTGGCCATGCTGGTAAGTATATTATTGTTAATATAAAATATTGTAATAGGTAATAGGAAACCTGAATCAGCAATGGCAGATTTAGAAATGAGTTAAAAATTGGGCAGAGGAACATTTATTGCAATTGACTTTCATATAAGGTAAAAGAGAGACAGAGAGAGGGGTGAAGGGAGGGGGCAGCATTTCTTTTGGGCACAAGGCTTTACTGAAAAAACAAAAGTAAGAAATATATATTATTGGCTGTATCTACTTCATCTACTTCATTTTCATAAGAAAAAAACATTGACAGTTACTTCATGTATTATTTCTAAACATTGCTTTTGTATTATTGCATTAAAAGCTAATTTTATTCACTTAGGCCAAGACACAAAATGTGACCACAGAAGCATTCAACAGGAAACATTTATGCCCTAAATAATTCAGGCAGCAGAAGAATTTAGATAACTTAGTTTCCTTTAAATAATTTAGGTGTGGCACTTAAAGACACTGAATAATCCGCCCATGAATTGAGAGGCAAAATTATGGTGCATAATTTTTGATATTTAAATCTTAGATGTCTTTTCTCTTTTATTCCAGCATAATCAGTCTGAAAAGAATTATTTTAAAAGGAACGGGTTATGATAGACTTTCAAAATATCGGCTCTTAGCAGCTCATCAGCACTTTTTTGAATGTTTTGCAAGGAGCTAGAAGATTATAGCCTAATCTAAGGCCCATCTAATATAAAGTCTTGCTATGTTCCCCTTGAATGACTCACTGTACACAAATCATTTTCCCTTTTATATATATTTCACACTATACGTTCCTTTTATAAAGAAGGACCACAGTCCCCTTGAATGTTTGGTGTATTGCTCTTAAAAGACATTAGTCCTGTAGCAATTAAAAATACTTTCAGTTTTAGAATAGAATAAGGCGTGCTCAGGTACACCAGAGTCATGACAAAGGTTTTGGTACAAAACATTTCAAATACTTTATAGGAGATGTGGATAATGAAGTCACAGAGTTCCTTTCCTTGACCAAGCCAATCAAGCTATCTGCTTGCATTGTTCCACGAATTGAATTGTTTGGTGTTAAAACACGACAACATTGTTTTAACAAAGCATAATTAAAGTTAAGCTATTAGGATAAGAAAAACTTTCAATAAATTTACATATTGAAGTGGTATGGTTTAGAAATTTTGTTTCTATAATGGGATTTTATTAAATATGTAACATTAAAATTAAGAGAGATAAGCAAATTAAATACTTATAAGCTTATTACATTTGCTAGCTGATTAAATTTAAATAAATAGGTAATTTACCTCTTCATGACTGCTTATTAAAAATGTTTCCAAAGAGAAGAGTTGCAACTGGCTTTTTAAAATGTATTGCTTTTATTGATATTTTACTTGTTTTTCTTTTTTTACCATTATTTTTTTATATTGGCAATATTTTATTTTAAAATCAACTAAAATGGGGTATAATTGCATACAATAAAATTCAACTTTAGATTTTTGACAGCAGTGTACACCTGCCTAACTACCATCCCAATCAACAATGCACATTTCCATCCTTCCAGAAAGTTCTTCTGTGCCCATTTGCTGTCACTCTCTCCTGATATGCCATCCTCTAAAATCAGGTAGACCTGAATTCTATTATTATGGGCAGTTTTTTGTGTTCTAGAATTTCTTATACACAAAATCATGCTGTAATTATTTTTGTGTGTCTGCCTTACTTCACTTAGCATAATGCCCGTGAGATTCATCCCTGTTATTGCATGCATCAGTATTTCTTTGCATTTACTTACCTAGCAGTATCATGTTGTATGAATGCATTACAACTTGTTTATCCATTTACCTTTGGACGGACATTTCGGTTGTCTCTAGCTTTTGGCTTTTGTGATATTACATTAAATTAAATTATTTATTAGAATAATTTAAATTCTGAAATAATTTCAAACTTAGAATAACACAAAGAATTTAGTTTTCCTCTAGTCATTTAAGAAGTAGTTGATGATACGATGTTCCATCAGCCCAAATACTTTGGTGTATACTTCCTATGAACAAGGACATTCTCCTACATAATCACAACGCAACCATCAAAATTAACATTGATATATTATCATCATTGAATCTATAAACCCTGTTTAAATTTCACCAGTTTTCCCAAGAGTTTAAGCCGAGACTGCATGTTACAATCTCTTTAATGCCCTTCAATCAGAAACAGTTCCTCAGTCTGTCCTTGCCTTTCCTGATCTGAATAATTTTTTAAGATTATTTTTTACAGTTACCTTGTAAAATGTTCCTCAGTTGGGATTTTACCTGATGACTTTCCATGATTAGATTCAGGTTATGCACTTTTTTGGCAAGACTCTCAGAGAAAGAGTGCTGTGTTCTTTTCATTGTATCTGATTAGGTATTACACAATTTTAATTTATCTGGTTATTGGTGATGTTAACATTGATCATTTGATTAAGGTGGCATCTGCTATGTTTCTCCATGTAAAATTACTCATGTGCCCTTTTGTGATTAATAAGTATTTTGTAGAGAGTTACTCTGAGACTATGTAATTCCCATTGCTCATCAAACTTTCATCTGTTCATGTTAGCATCCACTGATATTTCTTGGGTAAATGAATATTACTATGCCAAATTGTGATTTTCTAATTCTATCATTTATTTTACATTTATTAGTTGAAATTATGCCAAAAGAAAATGCTTTCTCTTATCAGCACTTATTTATTCATTTATATCAGTATGGATTCATGGATTCCTATTTTTTAAATGGCTTTTAATCTGCTACAGTCATTATTTTGTTATTCAAATTGTTCTAAATATGGCCATATAGTCTTTTTCAGCTAAGTTTTTTGTTCTTTTAACATGTCTCCATCATTCTTTGAGCACTTTCTTCTTTCTAATACAAGATTTTCCAGGCTAATTTTTAAATTTTCCCTGCTTCATCTTTTTTTTTTTTTTTTTTTTTTTTGGCGGTACGCGGGCCTCTCACCGTTGTGGCCTCTCCCGTTGTGGAGCACAGGCTCCAGACGCGCAGGCTCAGTGGCCATGGCTCACGGGCCCAGCCGCTCCGCGTTATGTGGGATCTTCCCAGACCGGGGCACGAACCCCTGCGTCCCCCGCATTGGCAAGCGGGCTCCCAACCACTGCGCCACCGGGGAAGACCTGGATTAGACTTTGACTTAAGGGAATGTTATGACTGGTTTGATCTTCTATCCAGACCACTACAACTTTCTCCATATCAGCAATAAGCCTGTTTTGCTTTCTTATCATTTTTGTGTTCACAGGAGTAGTACTTTTAATTTCCTTCAAGAACTTTTCCTTTGCATCCACAATGTGGATGTTTGGTACAAGAGACCTATAGCTTTTGTCCGGTCTTGGCTTTTGACATGCCTTCCTCGCTAAACTTAATTATTCTAGCTCGTGATTTAAAGTGAGAGATGTGTGACTATTCCTTTCACTTGGACATTAGAGGTCACTCTAGGGTTACTAACTGCCCTAATTTCAGTATCTTTGTGTCTCAGAGACTGGGGAGACCCATGGAGAGGGAGAGATGGGGAGTGGCTGGTCCATGGAGCAAGCAGAAGACACACAACATTTATCCATTAAGTTCGCTTTCTTATATGAATGCGGTTTATGGTGCCTCAGAACAACTGCAATGGTAACGTCAAAGATCACTGATCACAGATCAGTATAACATATATAATAATAATGAAAGAGTTTGAAATATTGCAAGAACTACCAAATGTGACAAAGAGACACGAAGTGAGCAAATGTTGTTGGAAAAATAGCACCAATAGACTTGCTCAGTGCAGGGGAAACAGATGGAGTCTTTCCCTTCAGGAGTCCTAACAAAAGCTCCATCGTGTTTCACTGTGTTTCAGTATGTCATATGTCCATCCCTTGAGTAATTACTGTGGCTAATTAGAGCTGTCTGCTGAAGCCAAATCTCCCAAATCCCCTGGCATGCCTGTAAAGTAGGTGGAATGTAGCTTTCCACAGGAACTTTGGAGTATTGTTTTATAAGAAGAAAACTAAAGGGATGTTAGTGGCAAAAGCAAAGGATTTTACTAAATGTCATCATAAAGAATTATTATCCAGCAAAGCTCTGATTCTATTGTAGCTAACTGCCGTTTACACTGCCACAAAGGGCCAATGTACCTCACACAGGAGAGTTTTGAATGTGCCTGAGGTTTTATGGTCACATCATGACCAAGAACATGGGCTTCCTGGGATTGAACAAGGGGTCAGAGCACTAGGCTACATGTTCACCAGCCTCTCTAAAGCCTCTGCCAGTGTCTGGGCTGCAGATTTTTCTCATCCCCCCCACCCAACCCTGATCTTTCTTCATTCCCACAGTGTACTTTCAGCTTACTTCTTCACTTCTTCTGTTTGGTATCTGCCGTCACTTAGTTCCTGATTTTTACCATATTTCTAATTTTCCCTTTCCTAAGCAGAGAATGAAATTTCAAAAATGAAAAAAAAGTCAAGTCCTACATTTCTCATGTTCTTCCAATATGACCATTGAGAAGGACAAATTCATACATTAAACTTTATATGTCACATTTCTCCTCTTTGGGACTTTAGTAGGTACATGGTTTATTGTCTAGGAATAATCAGGTATATTTGTCTTCTCATTAAGTGAAAATCTGACACATTGTCCCAAAGCAGGTTTTGTCCTGTGAACTCCTGAATAGGTATCAAGCTGGGTGATTTTGTTCTAACGAAAATTATGAAAGATAGAAATTTTAAAGTGTAAATTTGTGTGATTTCTTTTTAAATTCCATATTTAACGTCAGAAAAACTTTAGATTAAGAATAAGTTAAGGAAAACTAAATAGAATTTTTGTTAATTCACCTCATGCTAGGTTTTGGAGCCAGTGTTTCCAGCATATTGTTGTTAATTGAATAACTTCTTTCCTGGGTGTAATTCAGTCTTGTGACTTCTCCCTTTCAGTTAAAACATTTTTTTTTTCTTAACTGGTTACATCTTTAATGGTTAAAATTTGCTGAATTTGACCATACAAGAAAGATCAGACATTGACTTATTTTTGGATCTCAGAAGTGTAGTGGATCTTTGAGAAGTTGGGAGTCACCCATGGGTCATTGTAGCTCACCTGTCCCAGAATGTGGCTGTCAGAATCTTAGCTAAATTTTCTTCTACCTAATTTGCATGTGTGAACCATTAGTCTAGGAGTTCCTGAGCACCAACTCATGAGTACTTTTTGGTCATAGTAACAGCAGATCAGTAAGTTACTCTAAGTGAAGAAGAATATATAGTTACATATTTATGCTATTTACTTGATTTTTTCAAAGCTTAAAACATGATCTTAAAGCATTAGGAGAGATTATAATGTCTACAATATCCATTAGCACTTGACTGGTAATTTGTTTCCACTCAATGCAAAAATACCCAGGGTGAATCCCTTCAAATCACCATTAATAATAATAAACTTTTATGTACCAAGACACATCAGGATTCGGAATCGTGTGTTGTGCTAGTTAGTTAAAATAATAGAAATCTTTTTTTAGGGGAAATTGCTTAACCTCCAAATTCTGAAATGGATGCCACAGGTAACTAAGAGGGTGTGACGAACTAAAGAAACGACCTGAAGAATTACTTGGAGAATGCATTGAAAAAGCATTTTATTTCTCCTTCATAGAGCTTGCTAGCTGGGGTCAGACTATCTGCCACTTCACATTCTGAAGTAAAACAATGTGGAAACTCTTTTGAAAAAACAAAGAAACAAATAAGAGAAAGCAAACTTTATGCAGCCTTCAGTCAGTAAAAAGTCATAAGCTGTAAGTGGCAACAGTTCTTTCGAATGATGACCATGTTAGTAAAGTAAATTGAATTTGTGTTTAGTCATGATATGAGAAAGTTTTTACAAGCCTTAGAAAAGCATTGATGATAATTATTGTTGAGAAATACTTCGCGATATGCACTTCACAAACACCACCTTTCATTAGGTGCCCTTATTTTTGAAGAGCAGTTGTCAGTTATCTGTGACTACAGATCTAAGAGCTAACTCTGTAGGTGTCTGTCTATACCCCAGGATGTACTTTGCATTATGAATAAACAGGGCCACGTATTGGCGCTAGATTATAACCTGGTTTATTTTTGTTTCCTTATCAGTATCTAACATATTACTTGGCACAAAGAAAGTGCTGAATAAAAGTTTGCTGATCACCCCACACTGAAGTTCTTACTGCACTACAATGGGATGGCTTGTTTACTTTTTTTTTAAACAAACGAAATAAAGATTTTACTTATTTATTTATTTATTATTTATTTATTTTTAACATCTTTATTGGAGTATAATTGCATTACAATGGTGTGTTAGTTTCTGCTTTATAACAAAGTGAATCAGTTATACATATACACACATCCCCATATCTCCCCCCTCTTGCATCTCCCTCCCACCCTCCCTATCCCACCCCTCTAAGTGGTCACAAAGCACCGAGCTGAACTCCCTGTGCTATGCGGCTGCTTCCCACTAGCTATCTATTTTACATTTGGTAGTGTACACATGTCCATGCCACTCTCTCACTTTGTCCCAGCTTACCCTTCCCCCTCTCCGAATAATTTTATTTATATATTTTTCAATGTAAAAAATGTTTTGCTTTGTTTTTATGATATCTCATTTGATGATTCTTCTTTTTGCTTGTACTTTATTTTATTTTATTAAAACAACTTTTTTACTGAAGTATAGTTGATTTACAATATTGTGTTAGTTCCTGCTGTACAGCAAAGTGATCCAGTTATACATATGTATACATTCTTTTTTATATTCTTTTCCATTATGGTTTATCACAGGATGTTGCATATTGTTCCTTGTGCTCTACAGTAGGACCCTTTTTGATTATTTGACTCATTCAAAGTAGATCCCTGTCTTTTCAACACTGAATCCTCATAGTTAAGTGTCAGGCTTAGCTCCTACCAAGAGTTCAGTAAATATTTGTTCCACAGACAAATGAAAGTTGAATTAATTATGATACTCTTGAATAGGACTAGGTGAGAAATGACCCAAATGTGAGAGCTGAAACCATAAGTTTATGGTGGATTTTCCCAAAGACAGACAACAGATTATGGAGACTTGAATTTAAGTACTTGATTTCCTATTATCACAGCTTATGAGCCCTACACATAAACCTGTTATGCCTGTCGCTGTAAAATCAGAAGTGCTTAATCCCTCACCAGCAGCTATTGTTGAACAATAAGCCATTAGCGTCCACTGCTGATCGCACTGGAATATTTTCTACTCGGAGAATATTTTCTACAAACCAACTCCCCCTCCCTCCCATTAATATCTCCCAATAAAATAGAAAATGTTTGAGAGATTTCAGTACCAAGATAATTTCTGTCTTGCTATTTACATCCTTATTTTCTCTTACTTGATCTAGCTGTCCTTTTGAGATTTTGGTAGTTTCTTGTCACAAAATATCTCTCAAGCCTGTAAAATGTCCTTCATAGTTTCCTGAGTGTGAATAAAATTTGCAGCTTTTAATCCTTCACCTATAAATCGTCTGTTTAGGTCTTTGACAGTGTGGAGCTGATGCAGCACAGTTGTGCCTGTCTGTATACTTTTCCTTAACTGAAACCACAGACATTTTCCTGCTCTCTGAAGATTCCCAGTGTCTCAAAGGGAGGCTTGTGATGTACCATGCCATGTGATGACACAAGCTTGTGGCATAGATATGGAAAAGACAGGGCTTAGTATATATATATTACATGCTGTCGAGTTTTTCCATGTACAGAATTACATGTAGGGATACAGAGGAGATAATCGAAATAAAAGTATTTGAATTTATGAAATGCTTTAAAATATGTAATAATGGGAAAATAAAATTACAAGTTTTCTAAAATAAATGCTCTAAGAAAGAGAAGGGGAGGGGAATTTTTTCCCTTATTTTCAACAGGGAATTTTTAGTGTTAATTTGTCCTTGCAATATCACTTTCTAATTTATACTCTTCTCATTTTTAACATATCTATCATTGCAGATACTGTCAGCGCCTCTTCCGTAGCCCCCCAAGCCCAATCTGGTTTCCACACACAGAACGTTGTTAACTGAACACCTTTGACTCTTGATCTGAGCACTTTGGCTCCAGAGCAAGGTGAGCTGTGTGCTAGAGACTTAATGCCCACAGAGCAGCCTACAACCAATGATGGATGGGAAGTTCAGGAATCTGCCCATTGATACAAATACCTCTGAAGTTCTTGTCTCTGTTTGCCAGTGGAATAAGGCTTTCTCAAAAGGTAAATTGCTTGATAATGCAACTTTCTGGCTCCCTTCACTTCCCTGTTTTGTTCCCCACTCCCTGTGGGTGTTTCCTGGGATTGCTTCCCGAATGAACTGCTTATGTTTAAATCCTTGCCTCAGGGCATCCTTCTGGTGGAAGCCATAGCTCATTCATACTGCAATGAACTGAGAGCAGAGATTCTAACTGCTTTATCCATTCATCTCACATCATAGCGACAACAGACTTGCACAGAGCTGGCATTCAATGCTGATTGTGACTTTCTGAGTTTTCATAGTAATAAATTTTGCTATGAACACAGATTGGTTTGTAATATTAGACAGTTCCCATGAATCTTCAAGACATGCTATTAAGAACTAGGTAATAGTTATCATGTATTGAGTGTCTATAGTGTTTGCTAGATTCTGAGGTAGACATTTAGAAGGGACATCTTATTTTACCTTTTTTTTTTTTTTTAGTTGTTGGGGGTAGGAGTTTATTAATTTATTTTATTTAGTTTTGCTGTGTTGGGTCTTCGTTTCTGTGCGAGGGCTTTCTCTAGTTGCGGCAAGCGGGGGCCACTCTTCATCACGGTGCGCTGCCCTCTCACTATCGCGGCCTCTCCTGTTGCAGAGCACAGGCTCCAGAGGTGCAGGCTCAGTAGCTGTGACTCACGGGCCTAGTTGCTCCACAGCATGTGGGATCCTCCCAGACCAGGGCTCGAACCCGTGTCTCTCGCACTAGCAGGCAGACTCTCAACCACTGTGCCACCAGGGAAGCCCTCTTATTTTATCTTCATGGAAGGATCAAGAACTGGTTAAGAAGGACATTGTTTCTGGGGTCAGGCTGACTGGTTTCATGGTCCATTGCAACTTTGGAAACCCTAGGAAAAGAATTTTCTTATCTATGCCCATTTCCTCTCCTATAAAATGGGATGAAATTACCCACTGTTTAGGTAGGTACAATGATATATATAAAGAGTTTAAACAATGCCTCACATACTTAATAAATATTAGCTATAAAAATGGTTAATGAGATATACCATTATGAGAAGAAATGACTCATTAAAGTTGTAGTAAGTGTGATGCAGGGGGTTCAAGGGAACTGCCCAAGGTTGTACAGTTAGAGTGTCTGTCTGGATTTGACACCTTGTCCTTCTGACCTTGAACTCCTCAATCCATCCTCCTCTTCCCATACATACTACTACTACCTTTGTCCCAGCCACTATCAACCTTTACTTAAGTTTCTGCAAAATTCCCTTTTGTTCACTCTGTAGCCAGAGTGATCTTTCTGAAACATTTACAAATCTGAATGTATCACTTTCCTTGAAGGACTACTATTTTTTCTCAGGTTATAATCCAAACTTTTAAATATCCCCTACAGAATCTTTTTTGAATGAATCACTATTTCTGTAGTCAGTACCACTGCCCTATCCCTTCTTTCCCCACTGCATCTCTATCCACCTTCTGCTCAAACTTTGAGCAGTCTCGCCCTGAGACTTTGCATATCCTGATCTCTGAAATTTGAAACTTCTCCCCTACTCCAACCCTCCAGTTCTTCACCCAAAATCACACTTCTTTTAAGCTTTAGCAGAGATTTCATGCCCTCCACATAGTCTCTGTTGACCTCACACCCCCGGGTATGGTGCTACTGTTGGATTGTAGATGGCCACAAAATGTTTGACAACACTTTCTTTCAGGATATGTGATGGGCATTTAACATAGGCATCTCATTCAGTGCTACTTTGACCAAGACGTAGGTCTTAAGAGACTGGTAGTGTCCACTCCTTGTGTTTTGGAACACTCCCTCTTAAAGCACTGAACCTCCATATAAGAAGTCTTATTGCTGTGAGGAAACCAAAGCTAACAATATGGAGAGGGTGGAGATAGAGAGAGAGACAGACAGACAGAGGCAGAGAGAAGTGTTTGGGTAGCCTCTGGCTGTTCCAGTCCCCAGCAATTTTAATTATTCTAGCTGAGATCCCAGGCATCATGGTGTAGGGATGAGCCATCCTCTCTGTGCTCTGCTCAAATTGCTGACCCATGGAATTATGAGATATAAAAATAACAAAACATTTTGAATTATGAGATATAAAACAACTAATTGTTTTAGCCACTGTGTTTTGGGATAATTTGTAACATAGAAAGAGATATCTGAAATTAGTACCTCTCATACATACTTCCATAGCACCCTGTCCTTACCCTACTATAACACTTATCATAGCATCTCATAATTGTTTCTTATTGTATGTTTCTCCCATGGGCTTGCAAATACCTCACCTGCAGAGATAGTGTCTGGTTCACCATCATTTAATACATTCCCTAACATAGGTGCTCCATAAATATTTGTTGAATTGAAACAGAGCCCCCCTAAAACTGAGTTTCTCTGCTGACTTTATGATTAATCTCTCTATCCAAAATTTTATTCCCTTTCCTGTCCTGCATCTGTTCCCCTCAAGACTGTGGAGTATCAAAGAAAACAGGGCATTATAACTGAGCAGCACTTTATGGGGCCTTCCCAGGACAGAACCACTCCCCACCCCCACCACCAATATCCTCTGCCTGTCTTTTATTTGTAGAAAAACTTTATCCTTCTAGGCTTTCCCTAATTTCCAAAGAACAAACTTAATCAGAGAAGTGAGAAAATGCAGAAGCAAAGGAAAACAATCAAGCAAGACAAAATAGTAATAGTTTAGCCATTAAACAAAGTCAAGAACATTTAATTCCTCCTCAAGGGCTATAGATGATATTCTGAGCCATATCCTTGAGCTGTTTTTCAGATACTGAACCCCAGTTATTGAAAGTTAACTGCATGCTGACAGCAGGCACAAAGACCCCAGACCAGTTGGAACCAGAATGTTGACTCCTAATTACCTCACCACCAAGCAATCAGAAGAATGTCCACTAGATGATCAGGCACCCTGCGACCCTTTCCCTCATCTTGTCTTTAAAAACCCTTCCCTGAAATCCATGGGGGAGTTAAGGTCTTTTGAACATTAGTTGCCTCTACACCTTACTTCGCGTCCTGCAATAAATGCCGCGCTTTCTTTCACCACAACTCGGCATCAGTAGATTAGCTTTACTTGGTGAGGGTGAGCAGACCAAGTTTGGTTATGTAACAGAAAGAATGAATCAGATATTATTTATTGATACAAAATTATGGGAAATAAAATAGTTTTCATTATTGCATTATTGATGATAATCTTTTTTATTTTTTTCTCACAAGGTTCCTGTTATCTCTATCACTTTTTCATCAAGTACTTATGGTATATATAATATATTCCAGACATCATGGTGAGTGTTGGGAATATAGCAGGGAACAAGGGAGACATGGCTCTTGCCTTCATGGAATAGATTTTACAAGTTTGTAAGGGTGACAAACAAAAATTTGCATGACTAAACATATAATCATAAACTATGTAAGTGTATGATTATATCAGCATTTACCAGGGAGTCATAAGATTGCTTGAGAGGTCTGGAAAGCTTTCCTGAGGAAGTGACTTGAAGAATAAGTAGAAATTAGGCAAAGAATTGGGGGTGACCTGGGGTAGGGTAAGCATTCTAGGAAGAAGAAGCAGCTTATGGGAATTCTCCAAATAGCAAAAATCTTTGTGTGTTTAAGGAACTGGAATAAGCCCAGTGGAGCTGGATCTTAGTTTTTTTTAATTCTCAACATTCTAGAAAGGCTTAGTTTCATTTTTTCAGCAACAGAGTTTCCCTGTCGTATCTTGTAGGGTTGTTTTCAATTTCAGAGCCCTTTTATTCACCTTCAGAAATCCAAGATTTTAAAAAAAATTAAATCTTAATAAAATAAAGTTAGTTCTTACTGACTCAGAGGTAATTGTTCAAAAGTTCTTGGGTTTAAATATTCTTTTGTCAGCTTAAATTTAATTTCAGGGGTTTTAGAAAAAGAATAATTGTATGCTAATTCTGATCTCAAAATGTCACTGAGAATAATTAACCAGAAAAGAGTATTGTATTTAAATATTTTCCACCAGGATAATTTTTTTTAAAAAACGGTCTTATTCTTCTGGATTTTGAGCACCCTCTGTATATGCCTCTCTTTATGTTATTTAATGTTTCTAAATATTTAAATAAAAATTTGAGGAGATTCTGGTGTTAACAGCTTTATGTGCAATAAAATTCATACCAATTTCATTGATGTGGAGTATTATTAAAATATTTACTGGTTTACAATGTAAATATTTACAAAATAATAAGGTTGGCATAATAACAATAGTTCGATGTCTGAATGAAAAACATTGCCTGCCATATCAGTAAACAAAGGATGTGGCAGCCATCAAGCCATCACATTACAGCCACCCCCAGAGGGCGAGCCCTAAGGAGACTCAGGATGAGAAAGCACAGGATTCTGGCCCCAGATAGCTGAGGTGCATATCAAAGGGATGATTTCAGTGAGCCCAGACTCTTGCATCTTCCCGTACATAGAAAAGTGCTAAATTCCTTAACTTGAGATATTTGATTTTTTTAATTAACAGTAATCTTTTGATATTCTGACTATCTGGTCTTTGTTGCAAAAACTCCTATATATCCGGCTTCCCTCCTTCCTCTTCAGAGCAGTCCTGCAGAGTTATCTGAGATGTTGTGTCCCAGGCACAAGTCCTCTGTTTTGTCAACAAATAAAACATAATTCTTAACTTTTAAGTTGTGCTTTTTTTTTCAGTAGACAGATGTTACCTATAAATAGAAAGGATGAGTTTAAAATCTTCTTGTTTTTAACTTATAATTTTGTGCTAACAGTTTTATCAGTTAAATTAAATGAGATAATCTGTATAAAATACTTAGAAGACTACTTAGCACATAGTAGCATTAATTTTTTTTTATTGCTGCTTTGCTACATACCGTCTCTATGTTTCTTTCCAAATACTTCCCTCCTATTCACCTACAAGAACCTTAACAGCCTCTGAAAAGCAAATAAGTTTTTGTTTACTATTAATCACAAAGTAAGATTGACCCTAAAATATAATGGACCTGAAATCTCTCTTCTCCATAAGCAGAGCTCAGCATCAATGATGACAAAATAGAAATCATTGGACCCCTTGTATCTGAGTAATTCAAGTCCAAAAATACTCTAGCTATTTCTTTCTCTTCCTTGCCATTATTTCTAAAAATCAGCCAATCCTACCATTATGAACACTTTAATGATAGAATAATAAATGATAGAACAATAAATAGACAACTCATCCACCTTGGAGCAGGAAGTGATTCTCACCTCCAGACCTATAAGAGAGAAGTGCATTTCCTCATTCATTTTACCCCTCCTTGCTACAATCTGGGGTCTCAGTGCCTATGATGCCGTGATTCTTTCACTGGCGGGGGCGGGGGTGGGGTGGGGGGGTGGGGGTGGAGAGGCAGTCTGTGAATTACTTCTGTCATAGCTCTCAGTTATCATCTTGTGGAGGTTGTGGTTGAACCCACAATCCAGGAAGATCATTAGTGATCCTATAAAAAAAGCAGGTTCAGGAAAGCTAGATACAAAAAAACAAAGTTACAATTTACTCCTTCATGGAGGGTGGGTAGAGCGTTAAGAGCTGTACATATAACACTGCTTAAGAGAGAGTGTTTGCAGACATTTTGCTAACAGTGAAGTCATGGAGAAAAGGATTGGCGAGGGCTAGAGCCAGGTAAGACTCTTTGCTCATAAACTAACATGAAAGAGCACATCTCTTGGCCTGTTTAAATCAGTTTACTTTATATATATTTATTTTTTTTAACATCTTTATTGGAGTATAATTGCTTTACAATGGTGTGTTAGTTTCTGCTTTATAACAAAGTGAATCAGCTATACATATACATATATCCCCATATCTCCTCCCTGTTGCGTCTCGCTCCCACCGTCCCTATCCCACCCCTCTAGGTGGTCACAAAGCGCTGAGCTGATCTCCCTGTGCTATGCAGCTTCTTCCCACTAGCTATCTATTTTACATTTGGTAGTGTATATAAGTCCATGCCACTCTCTCACTTCATCCCAGCTTACCCTTCCCCCTCCCCGTGTCCTCAAGTCTATTCTCTATGTCTCTGTGTCTTTATTCCTGTCCTGCTCTTAGGTTCTTCAGAACCTTTTTTTTTTTTTTTTTTAGATTCCATACATATGTGTTAGCATACGGTATTTGTTTTCTCTTTCTGATTTACTTCACTCTGTATGACAGACTCTAGGTCCACCCACCTCACTACAAATAACTCAATTTCATTTCTTTTTATGGCTGAGTAATATTCCATTGTATATATGTGCCACATCTTCTTTATCCATTCATCTGTCGATGGACACTTAGGTTGCTTCCATGTGTTGGCTATTGCAAATAGTGCTGCAATGAACATTGTGGTACATGACTCTTTTTGAGTTATGGTTTTCTCAGGGTATATGCCCAGTAGTGGGATTGAATCAGCTTACTTTTAAGCTCTCTTTGCCTTTTCTTGGGGGGCAGGAGATCCAACTCCATCATTGCTGTGTCCTGCTTTCTCCACAGAAGTGCAATGCACTGTGAATTTTATGACTAGTGTCTAGGTCCTGAGGACGCCTCCTTGTTATCTGTAAACTGTGGCACAATCACTAGTGAGGCATTCAGGGATCCCACTGGTTCTGCCACTTCTAAATCATACCTAAAGCATGAGAGGCTTTGCAGAGCCTGGGGACCCCGTGGTGGCTGAAATCCCTAAGCACGCTGTGCACCAATTCCTTTTTGCAATCTGCCTCCTTCTTGAGGTCTGGCACCTTTGAGGGCTATCTTCCCTCTCTCTATGTGTTCCTCAGATGGACTCCTCCAGGTCAGATTTATTCTCTCTCTCTAGGAGACATACCTCAGTCTCTTTAGTGTGTTTGGTTTTGGTAAACAGCAGCAAGGAAGGAGATTCTTTCAAGTAACTTTTGCTTTCAGTGATGCTACAGTATCTCCATTAAGCAAAGATGTATAGCACAAATTAATAGTTTAAATGAAGAGATAGCAGAATGTACAAGAACAAAAGAATACTTCCAAAGTCTACCTGAAACATGGAAACAAAAGAAGCAGTAGTTAAGTGAATGCTTTGATAGTTGCTTTGATCATATTAGTGATAGAAGAAAATTAAATTGCATACAGGAATTAAAACAGTATTGTATTTTATATATCTATATCTATCTATATCTAACTATCTAGGCTTTAAAGTTTTCTGACTGAGGAGTTTTTGAAGTGGAATTAGCTGTTTGGGACCAAATTTTAGCTGTAGCTCTTATCACCTGAACAATGGATTTAACATCTCCCACAATGCTGACCTCAATTATTTCTCCAAAGAAGTACATCCCTTATGCTGACAAAGTAGTGAGCATAAGTGCTTCAGTCATCTTTTCTCCCCCTATATTGACTCACTTGGCCCTTGAAGTTTCCTGAGAGAGCCTTACTGATGCCCTGTGAGATTGCCAGAACCCAAAGAGAGTTGTCTTTCCAAGTTGTTCCAGAGCAATAATCCTTGTGCCTGGAGATCTACAAAGGCTTTCATAAAAACAGCTATTTCATCTGCTCTCTTCTAACCCTTCTCTCTTATAAATACTAACATTTTACTGCCATCTCCATCCCCTTGCATCCCACTTTTACAAGAACACAAAGTAATTTGGGCGAGTGCCTTATAAGTCTTAATTCATATACAGCCAAAATCAATCTCTCCGTTTCAGTACCTCTCCTAAAACAATAATTTTAGGCAGAATAATGGTCCCCGAAAAGTCCATGTCCGAATCCTTGGAACTTGTAAATGTGTTGCCTTACACAGTAAAGGGGAATTAAGTTGCTGATCAGATGACCTGAAAATAGAGATATTATCCTGGATTATCCATGGAACTCAACATAATCATGAGGATCCTTATAGTTGGAAGAAGGATGTAGAAGAAGAGGGTCAGCGGGAGATGTGATTACATGAGAATGGTTGGAGCACAGAAAATAAACCTTGAGATATAGACATGTGTTTTAAGGAATAATTACATTATTTTAACAAAGGGTTTTTTGATGATCAGTCTGGTGCAGACTTGGAATAACACCATGGCAAGGCATGTGAAAGTGGAATAGGTTTATTACACACACAGGTCCTAGAAGAGGGAACACTCCATGTAGGGGGCCATAAAGGAGAAGGTCCAAGAGGGTGGGCTCACTAAGCAGGTGGGGAGCTGAGAGAGAGGGAGGGCCTGTGGGCGAGCACCCTGCGGGTCATGTAGAGTAGGCAAGCAAAAGGCATGCGGGAACTGTATTGGTGTGTTTGAATGGCACGAAGTCACAGTCAAGGGAGGGCATGAAAGGGAACTGGTGACGAAGACCAGTCTTATCACACTGGTGCACCTGGCTACCCAGACAGGACCCTCACAGCCTGTTTGTGGGGATGTTGAGATATCGAGAAAACAGGAAGTTTTTAAAATTTACAATATAATGTACCTGCTCCAATTGGATTGCCAGCTTTTGCAAAGCTCCTATGTCTCATTTCTCAGTGGTGAGTTAGAATATGCAGTGAAAAAGCAAAGCAGACAATGAGATACTTTTCATTCGAACTGGGATTTTGACCTAACGGAAGTTGACCCACAGATTGATAGTGGACTGAGGCTGCTCTTTGTTCTTCCGTGGGTTTAATTCACTCCTTACTAGGAACTAGCATTTACCCAATCATTGGTCTCATATGGCCCAGAGAATAATTCAGGTTGAAAAAAAAATTATAACCTCGCAATAAAAGCACTGACTCTGTGGACAGACTGAGTGGGTTCAAATCCTAGCCCCTTCATGAACTAGGTATGTATAATAGGTGAAGTTATTTAATCACTCTGCATCTTGATTTATTCATCAGTGAAATGTGGAGTATTTCACATTTCAATTCACAGGGCTGTTGTAAGGATTAAAAGAGTTGATATACATCAAGCACTTGGAAGAGTGGTGGCATATACAAGGTACTTAATGAATATGAGTGATCATAATTTTATAGTTGTTTATTATTACCAAGGGGGAAATTCTAGTGTAGTGAAGATCACTGGAATATGGGTCCAAAGACCTGAATTCTTGCCTATATTAGCCATGTGAAAGTGACAGATACAAAAGTCAGGCTAGATTAAACAAAATAAAGAAGGAATTTACTGGCTTATGAAACTCTTAAATTTCAAGAGTAAGTCTGGTTTTGGGCACAGTTAGATGCTACATTCGGGAATTCAGGAACGATGTTACATTCAGGAATGATGCTACATTCAGGAATGATGATCTCAAATATCTTCTCTTCTCTGTCTTATTTTCTCTCTCTCTCTCTTTCTTGGCATTGCTCTCCTTTAATTGGGATTAATTATTAGGCAGACATTTTCCATATGACATGCGATGACCTTTGGTAGACCTATGTTTCCAGCTAAGCATCTTATACAGACCCAGAAGAAAAGGAGATCACCTTTTCCTTGATAAATCTAATAGGAGTTAAAAAACACACGCTGCACATATGAGTGGTGTTAGTCACTTTAAAACTACATGATCAGAGAGGGAGAGTGGTGGTTTCCCCCAAACTAAATCAAGGTATTATTTTTAGAATAGTTAACAGATGCTGAGCAGACAAAAATACAGCAGATGCTCACTATAGACTCAGCTCTGAAATTTACTAGCTATATGACCTTGGACAAGTGACCCAAGCTTTCTGAATTTTGTTTCTTCAATTATATAATGGGAGTTAATGCCAGATTTGCCTAATTCATTATGTCAATAAGAGGGTTAAATGAAAGAATATGAGAGCCCTTTGTAAACAGTTAGCCCTATGAGAGCATAAGGAAGCGATATTATCCTCTCCTTGACTTCTCTCGGGTTTGAAGCATCTATCACTCCCACTATTTCCTATTTATTTAAATTGATGTGCTTTAAAAAATCTCCTTCTTGAATCCATTCAGTAAAATATTAAGCCAAATAAAAGGCAGCCTGGACTTCTATAGATTATATTAATCACATCAGCCCAACTCAGCACACAGTCATTTATCATTACTCTTTGTTGATTACATGTCAGCCAGTCTTGAATCCATTTCATGGGAGCCCTACCAATACTAATTCATTCTAATTAGTGAGACTCTGCATCTCTGTGACAGAGCAGTAGACATTTTGTTCAAGAGCACTTTTTCCCAGCAGTGTAGTGACTGCATTCCTTCTTTTTTCCCCGTTTTGCTGGTTGTACTTAAAATGGCTCTGAAGTTTACATGTTGCAATGTGCTTTACTACTCAGAGTACACTCTCAGGTAAAAGTGACCTAATCTTTTTTTTCTTTAAACAGTATTTCATTTCATTATTTTGTCAGAAATGGAAATGATATGAGCACCGCTAGCTCTCAGGATTGTCCTCTTCGACATGTAAAGGATGTATTACAATACAAACACCAGTAGCTTCTTCAGACCATCGCACCTTACTGCAACCGTAATCAAAGACGAATAGTGCTTTTTGAGAAAAATTGATTCTACAAACCTCACTCACTGACTCCTCATCTAACAATCTTTGTGGGGTATTATAATTCTCATTCTACAGATTAGGTGCATGAGGTTCTGAGAACAAACATGTTTAGCACAGTGTTACACAGTTTGGAAGTGGTCATAGCAGGACTCAGACACACATCTAACAGCAGAGATCCATGGCCTCACCCTGCATCCCAGATGAGAAGGGGTTGGGAAGTAAGTCATGCTGTCTACAGAACAGCCACCTCTGACTGGCATTTCTACTCATGGCAGGTTGTTGTGCTCAACAACTGGAGTATATGGAGGTTTCAGTGGCAAGTGCAGAAAAGGGCATTTGTCATGCTCTGGGAGCTTTGAATCAAGTCTTGGCGAGTCAAGAGGGCTACCCTGACACCTGATGCACACTGCAGGTTGCTAAGTCTAGAACGGGTGGTTTTTAATTCTTTCTGTAATTTTGTCTTAAAAATATTTTTAGCAATTTTATGGAGGTACAATTGACATAATCAGCTGCAATATTTAAATTATACAATTTTGTAACTCTTGCCATATTTAGACACATAGGAAACCATCACCAAAATCAAGATAAGGAAAATGTTCTTCACTCCCTGTGTCCTTCTGTCTCTTGATAATTTCTTCCATTCTCCCCTCCTACACCACGCCCCCTACCTCCAGGCAACCAATGATCCACTTTCTGTCACTATAGATTAGTTTTCAATTTTCAGAACTTTTTGTAAATTAAATCCTATAATACATACTTCTTATTTTTTCCTCTGGCTTTTTTCACTCAGCATAATAATTTTGAGACACATCAAGGTTGTGACATGTATCTATAATTCTTCGTATGGATATATCACAGTATCCATTCACTTCTTTTTTAAAAATTTTATTAAAGTATAGTTGATTTACTGTACCTGTGTATATTAACACACCTATATGTTGTGTTAATTTCTGCTGTACAGCAAAGTGATTCAGTTATACATATTCTTTTCCATAATGATTTATCACAGGATATTGAATATAGTTCCATGTGCTGTACAGTAGGACCTTGTTGTTTATCCATCCTGTATATAATAGTTTGCATCTGCTAATCCCAAACTCCCAGACCTTTCCTCTCCCACCACCGGCCCCCCTCCCCCTTGGCAACCACAAGTCTGTTCTCTATGTCTGCGAGTCTGTTTCTGTTTCATAGATATGTTCATTTGTGTTGTATTTTAGATTCCACATATAAGTGATATCATATTGTATTTGTCTTTCTCTTTCTAACTTACTTTGCTTAGTATAACGGCTAGGTTCATCCATGTTGCTGCAAATGGCATTGTTTCATTATATTTTACAGCTGAGTAATATTCCATTGTATATATATATATACAGACCACATCTTTATCCATTCATCTCTTGATGGACATTTAGGTTGTTTCCATGTCTTGGCTATTGTAAATAGTGCTTCTATGAACATAGAGGTGCATGTATCTTTTTGAATTACTGTTTTGTCTGGATATATGCCCTGGAGTGGGCTTGCTAGATCATATGGAAACTCTATTTTTGTTTGTTTGAGGAACTTCCATACTGTTTTCCATAGTGGCTGCACCAATTTACATTTCCACCAACAGTGTTCCATCCACTTCTTGATGGGCATTTGGCTTGTTTCCAGTTTCTGTCTGTTACAAATAAAATTGCTATGGACACTCATATACAAGTCTTTGTGTGGTCTTAAACTTTCAGTTCTCTTGAGTAAACACCTGGGAGTAGAATGGCTGGGTCATAGAATAAGTGCATATTTAAGTTTTTAAGAATCTTCCAGTTTTCAAAAGAGATTACAACACTTACATTTCACCCATAGTGTATGAAAGTTCCAGTTGCTCTACATCTTTGTCATTATTCAGTAAAGTCAATAAAAGTTATTTAAAATAATTTTTAATGAAAAGATGTCTATTTTAGCCAATCTAATAAGTGTAGAGTGTTATCTAGTGTCTCTAATTTGCATTTTCCTAAAGACTAGTGATGTTCAGCATCTTTTCTTGTTCTTATCTGGCATCTGTATATCTTCATTTGTGAAGTGTCTGAACAAATATTTGTTTAATTTTTAATATGGTTGTTTTCTTATAATTGACTTTTTAGAGTTCTATATACTGATACATTCTGGATTTAAGTCTTTTTTTAGATATGTGATTTGCAAATATTTTCTCCCATTCTTCAACTTGTCTTTTTATTATCTTAACAGTGTCTTTCAAAGAGCAGAAGTTTTGAATTTAATGAAATCCAATTTATTATTGTTTTCTTTTATACATTATGCTTTTGGCTTCGTAGCTAAGAAAGTTTTGCCTGATGCATGGGCCCAAAGGTTTTCTTTCACTTTCTTCTAGAAGTTTTATTATTTTAGGTTTTAAGTTTGCATTTATGATTCATTTTGAGTTAATTTTTATATGATTCAAGCTATGAAATAAAGTTATTTTTTTGCATATGGATAACCATTGTTCAAGCATCTCTTGTTGAAAAGACTACTTTTTCTTCACTAAATTGCCTTTGCATGTTTTTAAATATCAATTGGCCATATATGTATAGATCTACTTCTGTACTCTGTTCTGTTCCAATGATTCACCTGTATTTATGCCAATGCTACATATCTTGAATACTGTAGTATTAGTTCCCCAACTTTATTCTTTTTCAAATATATTTTTAGCTATTTTAGGTCCTTATGAATTTTCTTTTTGAATATGAGTCAACTAGTTAATTCTACAAAGATAAACGATATTATGGGTAATACTTTCATTGCTCATGAGCGAATACCAAGAGTGGAATTGTGGTACCATATGGAAAGTATATGTTTAACATTTTAAGAAACTGCTAAACATATTTCCAAAGATGTTATAACCATGTTAAATTTTTCCAGCGGTGTGTGAAAGTCTACAATCTCTGCAATACTTGGTATGGTCAGTCTTTTTAATTTTAGTCATTTGAATATATGTGTAGTGGCATCTCTTTGTGGTTTGAGCATCCTCCTTAATAACAAATGATATTGAGCAACTCTTCATGTGCTTATTTGCTATCCATATATCATCTTTGGTGAAGTATCTGTCTAAATATTTTCCCAATTTTTAATTTACTTCTTTCCTTATTATTGAGTTTTGATATTTAAAATATTATATTCTTTATATCAGTCCTTCATCATAATATGATTTGCAGATACTTTCTCTTCATGTTTGGCTGTTATTTTACATTCTCTTAACCGTAATTTTCAAGAGCAGAAGTTTAAAATTCATTCTTTTATGGATTGTGTGTTTAATTTTGTATATGAGAAATCTTTGCCTAACCCAAAGCTACAAAAAATATGTACATTAAAAAGTCTTGTACATGTATGTTCATAGTAGCTTTATGTGTAACAGTGAAAAACTAAAAACAACAATGTTCATCAACATGTGACTGGATTTGCAAATGTATTTTATCCATGCCATGGAATACTACTCAGCCATAAAAAAGAATGAACTACTGAAACATGTTACAACATGGATGAATCTCAAAATAATTATGCTGAGTGAAAGACACAAGACTTAAAAGATTACATGCTGTATGAGTCCATTTATATAATATCCTAGAAAATTCAAACTAATTTAAAGTCAGAAGCAAATCAGTAGTTGCTTGTAGATGAAAATTAAGGGTAGAAAGGGAGAGTGGGAAGGAATAAAATGGGATGTGATGAAACTTTGGGGAGTGATTTACTAACTTGATTGTGAGAACGGGTTTGAAAGAACATATACTTCCCATAGTGCAACTAATCAAATTGTTCACTTTAAATATATTCAGTTTACTGTATGTCAACTATTCCTCAATAAAGCTGTTAAAACAATTTAGTGGAATCTGACTGAGATTTCCTCCAGACTCAGAAGAAGAACGTGCCAAGTCGAAATGGACGATTAGGGATAAAGAGGAGCATTGTTTTCTGAATGGATTCCAAGTATCTTGCTTATTCACTACATTGGTTACATAATTTAAAAACTGAAAATCTACGTAAGACTCAGCAGAAAAGTAAAAACAAAAAAATATGGTTTATACATACTCTTTCAGCTTTTTATCTCTTATGGTTCCGCCAAGAAGAACTACTAGGCCACCTGGATGACACAGTCACAACGCTGATCAGATGGGAAGGAATCGAGTCAAATTAAAGCGTAACTGCAAATTGTACAGCCACAATGAAAGCAAATATGGTGTGGTAATTTGGTCGTGCACCTGAAACAGTTATGCAGAATTTTGTAAATGGAGTGGAAAAAGAGCTGAGATACCTTATACAGAGAAGAAAGCGGGGTAATTTGGCAAGAGTCTCTTGGGTGGTGATTCAAATTCACCATCCCTCCCAAATAACTATGCAATTTGACAGTACAAGTGATATTATAGATGAAAAGAGGTTTTAATGTACTGTTCTGGTGAAAGCTGGACAAAGCCTACTAATGGCCATTGAGATTGATTAATATCAACAGGGACACAGTATTCCACAGTAGCCAGGGTATTAGTTATGGCCCTGTTTATTTTCACATTAAGCTAGAATCAAGTCTATGTCTTTACTTGTTTGCTTGGCAAAAACCTAGTATCACACCCTTGGGGTCCCCATTCTGGAATGATTAGGAACTCAAGGGACCTGTATAATCCAAAGGAAGTTGCATATGGTTTCCCTTTCCATCAGGAAAAAGCCCTCATGTTCCCAAGTTCGTCACTGCCATGGGTGTCCTTGATTCTAGCTGCCCCAAGACCAGCTAATCAGACATTCCCAGTCCGTCCCTCACTGGGGCTTCAGGATGCAACAAAGTCTCTTTCCTGGACTCCATGTCCAAAGAGGGAAATGTCATAAGTTACAGTTTTCCCTCTGGAGTGTCTAACCTTGGCCCTAATGGCTGCAGCTTTAGAGTCTGTCCTGGCAGGAACCTCCATTGCTCTTTTCCTTCAATCCTCACCCCTCAGAGGCACTGGCCCTGGAGTAGATTCAGGTATTCACCTGGTGAAACCAGCAGATACTGAAGCCTTGCCAATCCTAGGGTATAGGAAGTGGATCAGTTTTATGCCAGGGGGTTAGATAATTTGCTTTCAATTTCCCAAAACCTTCTGGTTTATTCTCTGTTTTCTAGCACTACCACCAACTTTTTTTTTTTTTTAAGCCACAAAGTTGAATGGCTTATCAGGAAAAGCCTATATTATAAAAACCTCAAGGCCTGTTATCCTTCCTGGAAGTGAGAGAACAGAATACTTTCCCTAACTTTGCCCCTCAATTCCCTCCCCTTTTCTCCAACCCTGACCTTTCTTTCCTTAACATTACAATATATATAATTTAAAAAGTGCTTGATTTGATAGCCAATTAAAGAATATGGTAGCAAATTTAAAATGTGGGTTGAAAAATACACTACTACATCTAAGTGGTAGAAAAAGTGGGACTATACATTACACTTCTGCAACAAAAATAAGAGATGCATGGCCATTGTATCAGCAGAAAATGCTAACCCTTCTTCCTCTGACTTGTAAACTTACAGCTTTGGGTCAGTGCAAGCGTGTCAAAAAGTATCCTGACTGTGCTTCGTTGAAGTTTAGGGACTTCCATGAATAATCAGTCTAGAGTAGGATATTTCTGTCACAACTGAAAAAAGTCAGTGAAATGAATGTATGCCTTTTAAATATTGACATTTACTCCTGAAGAATAAATATACCTTCTCTTCACAGCTGAAAATTCCCAATTTGCCTTTTGTTTTTAGGCTTTGGTATCTCCAGGGATAGTCATACTATCACCTATGACAACTTGGTTACTTGCTCTGGTTAAATGGCCTTCCTGGCCAGTGGTCCATCCTACAGGTCTTCAGGAGCAGAAGCCATCAGGATGCTTTGAAGCCATGTTTGGAAATTCCCTACCTACATCTCTTTCTTTCTTTTCCCACATCTGGCCATGCATTTCCTCCTGCGTTGTGTGGTCTTGGGGCAGGGTGGGGAGGGCAGGGGTTAAGAGACTTTCCCATAGATTGGAGGAGAGAAAAGTAAATGAGAGAGAGTTCTGCAGCCCTTTGGAATGGTTGTTTAAGGTAAAATTAGCTGGACAGAGACACATAGTTATTCCCAGAATAAACTCAAATCAGGCAGAAATGCAACTTTGCATATTGCTTTGTATTTTCCTTTATTCTTCAGGTGGATGCATTTTGAAAGAGGTAATCCAAACTTAAAAGAGGGAAAGTGAATGCAGTTAATGGCATATATGACACTTATTGGCTCTTACGTAAAGTAATGGGGTTAGCAGGGAAGAAAAAGTTAAGAGGAGGGAACTCAGCATATCTGAAAAATATACTAATATACAAAAATATACTAATGGGACCTAATGAAAGTTCAAAGCTTTTGCACAGCAAAGGAAACCATAAACAAGATGAAAAGACAACCCTCAGAATGGGAGAAAATATTTGCAAATGAAGCAACTGACAAAGGATTAATCTCCAAAATTTACAAGCAGCTCAATAACAAAAAATCAAACAACCCAATCCAAAAATGGGTAGAAGACCTAAATAGACATTTCTCCAAAGAAGGTATACAGATTGCCAACAAACACATGAAAGGATGCTCAACATCACTAATCATTAGAGAAATGCAAATCAAAACTACAATGAGGTATCACCTCACACTGGTCAGAATGGCCATCATCAAAAAGTCTACACTGCAATGTCGGTGGGAATGTAAATTGATACAGCCACTATGGAGAACAGTATGGAGATTCCTTAAAAAACTAAAAATAGAACTACCATACAACACAGCAATCTCACTCTGGGCATATACCCTGAGAAAACCATAATTCAAAAAGAGTCATGTACCACAATGTTCACTGAAGCACTATTTGCAATAGCCAGGACATGGAAGCAACGTAAATGTCCATTGACAGATGAATGGATAAAGAAGATGTGGCACATATATACAATGGAATATTACTCAGCCATAAAAAGAAATGAAATTGAATTATTTGTAGTGAGGTGGGTGGACCTAGAGTCTGTCATACAGAGTGAAGTAAGTCAGAAAGAGAAAAGCAAATACTGTATGCTAACACATGTATATGGAATCTAAAAAAAACAAAAATAGTTCTGATGAACCTAGAGGCAGGACAGAAATTAAGACACAGATGTAGAGAATGGACTTGAGGACATGGCGAAGGGGAAGTAGGTGAGTTGGGATGAAGTGAGAGAGTAGCATTGACATATATGCACTACAAAATGTAAAACAGATAGCTAGTGGGAAGCAGCCGCATTGCACAGGGAGATCAGCTCGGTGTTTTGTGACCACCTACAGGGGTGGGATAGGGAAGGTGGGAGGGAGAGGCAAGAGGGAGGTGATCTGGGGATATATGTGTATGTATAGCTGATTCACTTTGTTATACAGCAGAAACTAACACGACACTGTAAAGCAATTATACTCCAATAAAGATGCTAAATTAAAAAAATACCTCCTTCAACAACCCCAGTTTAGAGGTAAAACTGAGACCCAGCGAATGCCCAATGACACAAAGCCAGGTAGTGAGAGAGCCAGAACTGGGACTCTAATCCTCTAACAACCAGATTCCCTAATTCACATTTCAGTTTACTTTTCATGCCAATATTGAATCTCTCTATACTCTCTCAAATGTTCAATTTTTCCGGATATGTGATTTTATTTTTTCTCATATCTCAAGTAGGGATTTCATCCATGTCAATTTAGCCAAAGTGTTTGATATATTTTACCCAAGAGTCCATGTTTACTCCTTGATAGCTTATAGCTACGGAAAGACAATGATGCTCTATATACCTGGTCTGTATATTGTACATGACACGGGGGGCCTAAAGCATCGCAATGACCATGGGGCTCATAGCAGAATCATCAACCAGCTGACCTTTAATGAGGTGTTCATACCCCCACATAACACATCAGCACATTCTTAAGTGAAACTATGCATAATTAAACCCAGTGCACATAAAAGTTTTATGTATGCTCAATCAGTGGTCCTACCCAAACAGCATTTTCTCTTCTCTGTTTGATTGAATAAATTTAGCCAGGACAACAGAGGTTTTCTGAACTACATTGCTGGAGGGAAAGGTGTTGAAATAAATTCAATTACGCATTTCTGAATAAAACTAGAAGAATATAATAAGTACCCACTATATTCATTCAAGGACACAAAATAACAGCTTTTATGGACTTCTAATTTTTAAAAAGATAGTTTGTTTCTAGTGCCAAGAAAAAAGAGCACCTGCTGCCACTTAGACCTATTGAAAGGATTCATTGTGAAATAAACCCTTTAATATAGCGTATGGCCAAAACAAGGTATACAGTAAATGTTATTATTTTGTTGTCTTTTATAATTTAGTCTTTTGAAATTCTCATCCTTTTGAAGCCAGTGGTATTATGTAGTTTCTACAAGTAAGTCTCTTGGATATAAAGCAAAAAATAACTTGTCCCAATTATGAAAACAAATTGAGTCAAGTCAGTATTAGGTTTAGGAATCCCTAAATCTCTGTTGATAGACTTAACATAGTCTACTGAAAAACTGTTAAAAAAAAAAAACAAAACCTCAGAAAACTTAGAACTGGGAGGAACCCACTGAACTATCTAATCTATCACTCATTTAAGGAAGAATTTCTCCCTAAAATGTTGCTTACGACAAGTGTGACTGTTAGGTTTTAAATGATATTTCTTTCTCATTTCTAGGCAGGACTCCATGGTCCTTATTCCCCATCTCTCTCTGGAGCTTACTCCAGTAAGCCATATTTCAACACATTAAATAAGGAATCGTCTAATGTAAACTGTGCTACTATAATTCCCATTGAAACTCTATTAAGCAAAGAAAAGCTGTCAAGTATAAAATCTGCTGATCCTTAGGGATGAATTGGAGGACATTTTTGCTTTAACGGCTTCATGCTTTGCCAAGTCATAATTCACTTACATGTCTATCAACAGCTTCATCAGTGTGTGTGTTTGACTTTCCTGAGAATGACATTATAGCAACTTTCCTTACTATGCAAAGTTATTGCCTTGAAACCTCCAAGTGGGAAAATGAAAGCTTTTAGTTAACTCTGCAGTGACGGAATACATTATAGAACTTGGCTCTATTGTTTATATCACAATAAACGTTTTTGCTTCTTAAGAAACCTTGGGGATGAACTAGGCAGCACAAACTGAGTGATTTTAACCACAAGAAACTGTAGTAATTCTCCTAAAGTGTTTTTCTTGGATTACTTTGTAGCATTAAGGAATTGAATTTAATAATAAAATTCTACCAGATTTTCAGAGTTAACAAAGTAATGAAATTATTGATATAGGAAGAGAATAAAAGGGACTAGCTTTGTTCTTATTTATTTTTAACCTTTTAAAATAATGCAGGAAATATTGAAGTTATATTTTACATGTTGTCTACCTATAAAATTAAAAGAAATATATCCTACTTCACCTGGGAGTGGATTTAAGTAAATTAACAGTGTAATGGAACTTTGATATTTATATGAAAAACCTTATAGAATGAACATATATATTTGCATGTATATATATATATGTGTGTGTGTGTGTATATATATATACCTATATGTGTATGTATATATGCATATAAACCACACATGCATACACACACGCACATACACAAACACACATGTTTTTGTGCTTATCTGAGAGGAAAAGCCAGCTACCTGCGTTGCTGCTGCTGGGCCATATTAAGAAGAATCTAGGGCTTATGCCAACATTTAGTTGCCTGTGTCAGGACCAGGTGAGAAGAAATGCTGTTCAAGTTGCAATTTGGAAATCTGTGCCATGACTCTCTTACTCAGAGATGAATATCTAGGAGTGAGTTAAAAAACACTGTTTTTCCTGCCTCTTATGCTTCTTGCTGCCCAGTTTCAGAATCTTCATACTTTTTCTCCTCTGAAGAGTTATTCCCAGAAAGAGCTCAATGCCTGCATTAGAAGACTCTAAGGGTAGTTGAAGCACTATTTGGACTAAAAGCAGAGAGTAGTTGAGGAGCAGAGGTTGAGAGAGACAATGATGCTTGCTTGTCCACAGTTTACAGGAATAGTAATGACCCTGTGAGACCCAAGGGAGAAAGGACACACCTAGGACCTCAGAAGCTGCTACTACCGACTTGCACTACAAACAACAAACTATGAGGAAACCATGATGGGACATTTTTCTATAGAGGGTGGCCTCTGTGGTCCTCACTAGCCTACAAGGTTATAACACTTCCACAGGTGAAAAGGGTTGCCCCACTTTTGTGGCATGTGGTGTTCTCAAGCCACAGAGACTGAGTCAATATTCAAATGTATGTATCTTACTGAGGAAGGAATGAAGGACCGAGGAAGGGACAGCACACGCAGCCTGGGAAAGATGTGGTGTCAGCAGGAAGCTAGCTCCTGCCTGACCCCACGGAGAGCTCTGGAGTATAATCACAGAGTTGATCCAGCTCTGAAGCAAGGGGCAGTCTTCTCCCGGTGTCATCAGCTGCTGGCTGCTTCACTGGTGCAGGAAGCAGCAGAGAGGAAGGAGGCACAATCTCTCCAGCCAGGTTTCTTCCACCTGCGGAGAAGAATTCTCTAAGGGAGGGTGCATTTATGGACTCAGCAGCCAACGCTCAAAAGGGGAGTAGGGCAGGGGACTAAAATGTCTACTACAGTTCTCTATTAATGATGCACCCAGATATTTCTGGTGGAGTGAAATTTCATTGTCAGTTCTTTTCCCTTTTAATTTTTTCTGCAAAATTATGTAACAGTGTCCTGTGGATCAGGAAATAGACTAACCATCTTATCTCACACTTTCAAAAGGCCATGGTAATTTTTATTTTAATACCAGAAATGTATCAACTTATCCTTTTGAGGTTTTTCCCCCAATTTCAATTTTTTATCCTAATTATTTTTCCATTGTGAAATACCCTTCAGGCCATAGAGGAAAAATTAAATCTTTCTCTACCATGTTCTTCTCATGCTAGTCTTACATCAGAATAATTGTTTTTTCTCAGTATCACTGAGTTTTAGTGATATGTCATCATTAGTTTTAGAAAGTGAACAGCAGAGGATTTTCTAAACAAACATAAAGCATGTGGATACTTATTGATTTGTCTGTGGATGAATTAGGGAAATCTGACATCATCCCATTTGCGGTCTACTATTATTCAAGTATTTGGTGCAGAGGGCTGTGAATAAAGACTGAAATTGTATTCAGGATCATAGTTTCCTCAGAATTTATGGAGGAACAAGCAGTATATTTCTTCCTCTTATAGATTGTAAGTCCTGGCTAATGAAAAATCAATGATGGGAACTCACTGTTCGTTGCCCACCAAATGTTTATCTCCTACGACTTTGCTAAAAGTACTCTGATTTTGTTTGAGGTAGCGATATAGCAGGCGCTAGGTCATAGGTCTCAATTTGTGTAAACCAACAATGACAATCATTTTCCCAAGGTTCTCAGTTTCCTTGGTAGCCTGGGGTGGCCATGTCACTCCCTTATGAGACTAAAACCCAAGCATAATTCTCTTGGGAGACAGGCGTGGGCAGTTTTGAAAAATATATGTTGTGACTCCTTCCCCTTTGTTCTTAAGTTACAAGTGCTACACCTGAAGTTATAGAAGGCATTTGTGATCATGGAGGAAAGACCTAATGAATCATAAGGACACTGTTCTGTACAGCTTGGCTAAATAAATAAATATTTTAAAATTTGTGATTTGTGAAAAACATAAAGTCCAAATTGTTTAAGTTCACTGTGTGTCGGATTTTTCTGTGACGTGCAACTGAACACATTCTTAACAGGTATTTGACAGTTTAAGGGCCAGGCACCTTGTCACCCTTGGATGAACCATGGTGTAAAATGCACAAAGGAAGGATTAGTTAGCTTATATAGATACTCCATCATTTCACCGAATCTTTATTCATTGCATATCATCATCTCATTTGACATTTTTTCTTGCTTCTTTATTTGGCATTTTTATTATCTGTCTACAACACTAGAATATATGTCCCTCACAGCATGGGCTTCGTGGGTCTCATTCACTATTTCATCTCCACTCCCCGGCAGAGTGCCTAGCATGGAGTATGCATTAGCCTATGATATCTTGTTGATTCGACAAATGAATACCCGGCCTGCGCTGAAGCAGAAACTAAGACTCAGAGTGTAAGACAGAAATATTTGGCAGTGGGCCTGCAAAATCAGAAGTTCCCTTTCCAGAGTAGATGAAATGGGGTCCATGGGGGAAAGTGGGGTGAGGGTAAGAAGGGGAATGTGGTAGAAGGACAACTGGGAATGGAGAAAAAGTTGTATAAATAGTGGAATCTGCTAACTGAGAAGGAGAAGTGTTTTCCATTCCCAAACCAAATGGGATGGACTCCCAGATGAGCTGTCCTCAATTTTAGTCACTATCTTTAGACATTTGCTCTTTATCAGACAGGAATAATTGTAAAAATTTAGAACATAAAGAGGCTGTGTGTAAAGAGTTAACAAAATCATTTATTCCTTCTGTATGAAAATTTGAACTTCAGTTAACTTCCTAGTTTTTTCTCTGAAAACCTGATAAAAATGAAAATTCAACTACGTTACTAGACAACATTGCTTATGGTATAAACACACTTTATCGGTAAATTTCATTTGGAATTGGAGAAATTATAAATAAATTAAAATACCTGATGGCAATGCCATTATTTTGGGCTTTTCTGAACGTGCTCATTCTTAATGGTGAATAACCCTTGCGGGAATCCTGGAAAATATGTCTATGGAATTGGTATAAGAGATAAAAGTCTCTCCCATTTGCCCATCATTCCCTTGCACTTGGATGAAGCAACAATGTTTAAAACTGGAAGTACTCTGAGTTACATTTAAAATTTATGGCCTTAGCCTGCATTGAGGATCTCTGAAAGAAATTCACATTCTGGAGTGTTGTTTTCCATATTATCTACTGCTAATTCATTTGGTAAATGTCTATTGAACCACTCCATATGCATAGCACAGTTCTAGGTACAAAATATCTGCAATAGCTAAGTCCTGCTTCCAACACCTTACAATTAATAGAGGGAAATGGATATGAAACAGATAAGTAAGTATACAATTAAACCAATAAAACAGATAAGTAAGTATACAGATAATTAAGTATACAATTAAACCACATTAATAAAAATTAATGTGCAGGCAGTAAATTGTACAGGTGATAAGGAGAAGGGTAGATAAATGAAATGTCTAAGATTATATGGAAAATATGACACTGGATTTTGATCTCTTTTCCTGCCAATAGCAATAAATGGTAAATATGTACGCTTGCTTAACTTTTTAATCCTGTTGATACAGTTTTCAGCTTTACTGTGTGTGGTTTTCATTTTCAAATACTGCAAGTAATTTTTGATTTGGTTGAATAATAAAAATAATATTAGATTTTTAAAGCTTATTGTAGAGTGTTGTTTCATAGTTCTTAGTCATTCAAAAGCAATGCCATTGTTTCTATTGTATGCATGTACCCCTATTAATATTTATTAAATAATAATTTTTAAAATCAGCTTATTTTTTACTCAAAAATATTTTTTAAAAAAGAAACTTTTTTATACTACTGTTGAGGGAAACTATAGTTATAAAAAGTAGAATATAGTTGTTAAAATATAAAATAAAAAACAATGTTTTAAAAATGAAAGTAACTATGATATACAAGTAATACTGAGTCTGATAAATTTTACCAATTTTTTCCCTTGAAAATTTTTCAGTGAGGGCTCTTTATGTTAGGCTTATAATGAAGAGATATTCAGGTTGATTAGTCTGAGATGAAGATAAAATTTTAAAGCAAAAAATGATTCGTGTTAGTTTTGATGAAATTGCAACCCAATGGTACAGACAATTGGAAAGAATTGAAAATATTTAACTGTCTTCTCTCTTTAAGATCTAATATTGGAAATAATTTTCCAAAGAAAATGGTGGGAATGACTTTCCAAAACAAAGTTTTTTGATGAAGTCGTCTGTAGTAACTCTTATCTGTTTAATTTCTGAATAGGTCAAGTTTTGCAAAATAAATGAGTGCAATGGCAAATTTTTCCTCATTCATGAATTACTGTCATCTGGTTTGGAAAATATTAATATAGACCATTTATAACATTTCTCAAATGCCTCTGCATAATGGTCATAATACATTTAGTGAATTATTCAGATGAGTTCACTAACAAGCCATTTAGACACCAAAGATCCAAGCTGGCTCAATAAAGCGGTGTACTCCTTAGCTCAGTTTCTCAATTATTCCACTTATTAGTTCCTGCACATGAAATGCTGGTGGAAGCCTCTCTTGTGAGAATAACTGTAAGTTCTTCAAATGGGCATATATATCTACACTGCATGTACATGAGCAAAGCACCTTGTAGCTGATGGTTTTCTCCAGAAAGACTTAATGTTCTTCCTACAATTCAAACAGGTGAATGAATATGCCTCTTCATAAAAGCCAATGAGCCTCAGTGTGATGTGGTTTATACTGACTGTCCTTCTCTTCATAAAGCTGAGAAACTGTTAGGAATTCAGTGCCCCATCCTTAATATGACTGGTGATTTTAGTAGATTCATTCAGTCTGGTCTCTGGAGGCTGTACAAGTTTGAATCCTGGCTCTATTACCTGATTTATCTGTAAAATAGTGATAATAATAGTATCTAGCCCAAAGAGTTGTTGTGAGGAATAAATATATTGGCAAATATTAAGCTATTGGAATAGTATTTGGCATATAATGTGTTGTTTAAGTGTTTGTGGTTGTTTTTATTTGTTCTTAAAATGTCACGTGCTATGGACTAAATTGTGCCACCCCCAAATTCATATTTTGAAATAATAATTCCCACTGTGACTGTATTTGGAGATAGGGCCTTTAGAAGGTTAAGGTTAAATGAGGTTATAAGGGTGGGGCCCTAATCCAATAAGATTGGTATCTTTATAAGAAGAGGAAGAGACATCAGATCTTTTTCTCTCTCTCAATCCTTGCAAGCACAGAGAAAAGGCCATGTGAGGACACAGTGAGAAGGAGACTGTCTACAAGCCAGGAAGAGAGCCTTCAACAGAAATCAAATTTGCCAACATCTGTTCATGGACTGTTAGGATCCAGAACTTTGAGAAAATGAAATTCTGTTGTTTAAGCCACCCAGTCTGCATTATCTTGTTATGGTAGCCCTAGAAGAATAATACACCATGACTGTTTTGAAAGCCAGTACTTCCTTGTATTTAACAGTAAGTATATTTATTTTTGGAAATGACATTTCAATGTATCAAAAAAATGAAATAAAACATATGTTCCCTGTTCTCCAGCAAGTTGGCACCAACTCTGAGCACTTTCAGGGGCACATAGATAGCCATGCAGGACCCAGTCTCATCCTCCAGTGGGCTGGCACCAGCCCTGAGCCTCCCTGGGCTGCACAGACAGCCATGTATGGAACTGGCCCTGCCCTCCAGCAGACCAGCAGCCACTGCACAAGGCATGGCCTTGCAGTTAACCGGGCTGGAGGTCAGCCTAGTCTACAAGTGCAACCACAGTAGTCAACTTCACTATAACAGAAGGGTGCAGTCAAACCCCCTAGGGGCTCCCCTAGAGCATAGAGCTCTGGTGAACAGAGGGAAGTGTGCTGCTGGGCCTCCTAGAACCTCTCCTATATAAGGCCACTTCTCCAAGATCAGGAAACATACCTGACTTACCTAACACATAGAAATAAACACAAAGGACTGGGCAAAATGAGGAGACAGAGGAATATGTTCCAGATGAAAGGACAAGACATAACCTCAGAAAAAGAACTAAACAAAAGAGTTCAAGGTAATGATCATAAAGATGTTTACTGAATTTGGGAGAGGAATGAATAAAAACAGTGAGAAATTTAACAAGGAGTTATAAAATATAAAGAGGAACCAAATAAGCTTAAGAATACAATAACTGCAACAAAAATATACTAGAAGGAATCAACAGATTAGATGATATAGAGGAACAGACCAGACATCTGGAAGATGGAGTGGTGAAAATCACCCAATCTGAACAGAAAAAAGAAAAAAAGAATTTAAAAAAATGAGAATAGTTTAAAAGACCTTTGGGACAACATCAAGTGTACTAACATTCACATGACAGGGGTCTCAGAAGACGAAGAGAGAGAAAGGGGCAGAGAACTTACTTGAAGAAGTTCTAACTGGGGGAAGGACACAGACATCCAGGTCCAGGAAGCACAGAGAGTCCCAAACAAGATAAAATCGAAGAGGTCTACACTAAGACACATAATAATTAAAATGGCAAAAATTAAAGATTAAGGGAGAATCTTAAAAGCAGCAAGAGAAAAGCAGCTAGTTACATACAAGGAAACTCCCACTGGACTGTAAGCTGACTTCTTGGCAGAAACTTTTCAGGCCAGAAGGGAGTCACATGATATATTCAAAAAGATGAAAGGGAAAAATTGTACTAAAAACTCATCAGTTTCTATGTGTAAGATTATATCTATTGTATCTGTGTGGTGGAAATACTATATAATAGTATGCTACTGTGATTATAACATGAAAGCATATGGTGGGACATTTTATACAACAGAAATTGGCAAACTCTACAATTCAGGATTTGGCTTATTGTTTTGATTACTTGCCGTGTCTTTAGAAGTGATGGAGAAAATGTTAATAAAGTAAATTAAATTTAAAATGGTGTCATTTCTGTTACCTGTTATATTATGAATGGCATACACACAAAAAAAATTGAGGAGACATCTTTCCATTATTCAAAACTTTTGTCTGATTTAGGAAAGGTGTCACTCACGTTATCGATGGATGAGTAAAATTCCAGTATTCATCTTCATTGTTTACTTTTATCTTACTTGCTACAAAAACAAAAATACCAACAAACATTCATGTTAAAACTGCACTTGTTCATCAGTTGCAACCATAAATTTGCTGTAGATATAAGAGTTTGACAAAAATTAATAAAAAAATCTATGACTGCCTATTGGTTATAAAGAATTTATAATAAAGAATAATGTATATTTTATTATGTTTTGTAAATTGTGTGCTACATATCTTTTATATCAGTAAAATGTATAAAAAACAAATATATATCTATTTATACACAGACAGATGCACACACACACATACACAAACACACACATACACACACGTCTCCTTTGTTGGAAAGATGGTTGTTGAACATTTACCACCATCAGTAGGCATACCTAACCAGTTCAGATAACTGATATAATATCAGTTATGTATACTATTTATATATGCTATATTATTTATGCTACTATATGCACTATTAATATAAAATACATTAATATTTAAAGCATTTTAGCAAAATAAAATAGTTGCCAATTTTAGACCCTTTAGATTCTTACATCAAAGTTGCACTGACAAGGCCACTCCTTTTCCAGGAGAAGAAAGCAGCAAGGTTTATTCCTGGTGCTCCTGATTAATATTTCTCTCAGCTATGTGTGGGAATCCCTCAAATCTTGTTTTTCCATGGTCTACTCTTGATTCTGGTTTCATCTCAATGAATCTCAGTGCTTCTTTTACTTCATTTGGCCCAAGAACCTTGACCACAAATCTATTTGCCTTCACTTCCCTCCAAACCTCAGACAGCACAGAAGAATTAGTGTTTCTTGAAGCAGATGTCAATGACTTAGAATTTCTTAGGATGCCTCATTGAGTTTTCCTGGAAATGGTGTAATTACAGGTGAACATATTTATTCATAAATCATTGGACCATGACTCATGGAAGAAAGTCTTCATAACTTTTTTCAGGTGAGGATGAACGCCCTCTAGAAAGACATTAATAAATATGTTTCATTGGTTGCATATTTTAGCAAGTTTTTAGTTTTGCCAGGATGCATAAGGAGGTTGGATGGATGCAGAAATCTGTGGCTATTATGAAATAAGGTTAGTAGTGAATTATTTTAAACAGGATTTGTGGAGAATACTGCAACAATGAGATGGATTACAAAATTAGTGGCAGTTGCACAGCCATAGATTGTTGAATTTTTAATTATATATAAAATATACACTGTTGGCATTTTGCTATAAAAAGGATTACTCAATTTAAGCTCAGATTTAATAAAATACTTCACTTGTTAAAAATCAATTGTATACATTATATTTAATGAATTATAATAGTATTTCATGTAATACTAAACATGTCTTACTGAATAAACTGACAGCTTCCTTTTTTAAAAAATTAATTAATTAATTAATTTATGGCTATATTGGGTCTTCATTGTTGTGCGTGGGCTTTCTCTAGTTCAAGTGAGTGGGGGCTTCTCTTATTGTGGAGCACGGGCTCTAGGCACACAGGCTTCAGTAGTTGTGGCACGCAGGCTCAGTAGTTGTGGCTCATGGGCTTAGTTGCTCCGTGGCATGCGGCATCTTCCTGGACCAGGGCTTGAACCCGTGTCCCCTGCACTGGTAGGTGGATTCTTAACCACTGCACCACCAGGGAAGCCCCTAAACTGGCAACTTTCAATTTAGAAATATGAGTGTGTGAAATATGGCCTTCAGTGTTATAGAGACAGTGAAGAAATGTGTTTGTTCTCACAAAAGTAGCAGAGCTCAGGAGTTAGTAGAGCCAGGAGCATATGAAGATATCTATTGATAGATGCCAAATTAGTACTGTAGATAATAACACTACTGGTAGATAACTGTTAATGCATACATGGTGTTTGAAAGACACCAGGTGATGTTTTTAGTGTTTTATGTATAAATTTGAATTTAAATTTCAAAACGAGCCTAGAGTTAGGGAATATTATTATACCTTTTAAAATATGAAGAAACATAGTCACATGTAATATAAATGACTGTATCAGGTAGGTGCTAGAGCTGGACTTGAACCCAGGTGGTCTGGCACCAAAACCTGTGCTCTTAATTTTCATTCTATACTGTCCAGCCAGGAGTTCTGATCACTGCTATAAAAAAGGGGGGAGACCACTGGTCTTCATGGAACAGCTGGAGCATGCATTGGAACTCGAGGAGAGAGAAGATTAAAATAAGGTGGAAAAGATTTATTCATTCAAAATATATTTATTGAGCCTCATTTATGTCCCAGAATCTAGGGTACGTGATCTAGATGTAGCTCTGAATGAGACTGGCAGTGTTTCTGATTGCATGAAACTTATATTCTAGCGTTAAAAGGATTTCAGGTACAGAGATAGTATAAACTGCTTTTAAGAATGGGATATGCATGTACCACATCCAGAAGAAAATGAAAATGAAAAATAAGGTTATATAGCTCATGATTCTTCAGATCAATGATTTGAGCTGGGCTCAGCTGGGCCATCATTCTGGTCTGAACTGGGATTACCTGATATCAACCGGCCTTGACTCGAGAAATTGTCAGGTTAGCTGGCTGTTGCCTGATATCAGATGGCCTCACTAACACGTCTAGTGGTTGGCTAACTATGAGCTACAGTGATGGAGGTCACGTGTCTTTTATCTTCTAGTATAGACTAGCCTGGGCTTATTCACTTAACAATGGCGTTATAAGAGCAGTGGGGAAGAAAACTCCAATGCACAAGGAATTTTGAAGTGTTTGCTGGAGTTACATTTGCTAATTATCCCCCCCTTGTCCAAAACAAGTCACATGGCCAAGCCCAGAGTCAGAGGATGGGAGAGTCTCAGATTTACACGGCTGGATCATGGGCACAAGGAAGAGATGAAATTGTTGTAGTTTTGAAATGTATGACAGGATTGAAAGGAGTTTGTTATAGCAGTACTACATATTACTTTGCCTTCTTTTTGAGTAATATAGCAAAACCCATACAGTGATCTATCCTTAAAAACTATTTAAAATAACTGATTCAATTAAGTGTTGCTTCAATATAGTTAAGAGGATAAATTTAGAAACTTACTAACTTACAAAAATATTAGTTACTTGGTCATTAGTTTTTCACATTGTCAATTGTTGATTAATATATAAAAAATGTTTACCAAATTATAAAATGATAACTAACTCTGTTCTCCTTTCACTTAGAGGCAACTCTGACCAAATATAGTCAGAGAGGCCTGAGAAAATTAATACATAGTTAACTGTATTACACATCTTCCAATACAATTTTTTTTGGCAAAATGCTTTTATCTTATAATGTGTGTCACCAAATTCTTGGAACTGCAGTACTAACTGATCCAACATATGGAAAAATATTTATCATAAAACTGAATTGGCAAAGCTATCCTCACGGTCAAACCAGTTGTATCAAAACAGTTTTGTCAGATGAAGTCTGATTTCATTTTCAATTAAAATAAATTTATCGATATGTGCTTGAGAGAAAGTTATTTACAAACCCTGAGAAATAGATTTTTGGATATAATTCATAATAAACTATTAAAATCTGTCCAATTAAGATTGAAATGCCTAAATATAATTAATTCATCTATTTTATAATATAATTCAAAATCAATCAATATGCTTTTTCTTATTATGTGTAATGCTGCTATGCACTGTATTCTGGAAATTATGTTATTTATGAAATGTCATTTGATAAAAGGCATTGTATTAGTTTCCTGGGATGGTCATAATAAGGTACCACAAGCTGGGTGGCCTTGACAGGGGAAATTTAAGTCTCCAGTTCTGGAGGCTAGAGTTCTGAAATCAAGGTTTCAGTGGGGTTGATTCTTCTGGGCACTTTGAGGAAGAATCCACTCCATGTCTCTCTTCTAGCTCCTGGTAGCCTCAGGCATCCCGTGGCTTGTAGATTCTCACCGTGTCTTCATATCATCTTCCCTCTGTATGTTTCTTTGTATCTGAATTTCTCCTTTTTGTAAGGACAATAATCAGATTAGGCCCATCCTAATGTCCTCATCTTAACTTGATCGCTAAATCAATAGGCTAAACCCTATTTCCAACTAAGGTCATGTTCATAGTTACTGGAGGTTAGAATTTCAAAATCTTTTGGGGGAGACAAAATTCAACTTATAACAGGTATGAGGCTCCTTTAAAAGATAAGCACATATATCTAATTCAGTTGTTTGGGTTTGGAAATAAATGAGAATTAAAGAATAAAATGAAAGTAATTCTATTAATTTTGTTAGACATTAGAATCTGTTTTAAACTAGTCAATGATGAATTCTAGAGATGAGTGTTGAGAATACATAAAACAAATTGTTGAAAAAAGCCACCTTTAGCGTTCAATATTTATTTTCAATGCTCTCTTTGCTCTATGGGACTTTGCTTCAAAATCTATGCCTTCTTTAACAATAGTCTGGAATGGAAGAGGCAAGTTTGTCAAACAAAACAATATCATTACTCACCTCATCTACCCATACCCAGTATTTGCACTCAGAAATGTGCAATTCAAGCCAAAATACTCCATTACCAACATTGTGATCCCACTTTAACAGAAATATGTATAAATAAGAAAAAAATGAGAAGTCCTTTGTGTTTACGGCATTTTGATTTAGCAAGAAAAAAAGGGATCTCTAAAATGAATAATTTGAACTATATATTTGTTTGACATTTTACCCTACCTTACTAGGATTTGTGATGGGTAAGGTTGTTCTTTTCTTGTAGAATTGGAAAAGGGATATTGTGAATGCAAGCCTATTCCCAGTAAGATCAGTTTTTAGAAAAAAAATTATGAAAGTTGAGGATCTGGAAAATAATTTACTTAAAACCATCTATGCCTACATAACCCTTGGAAAGTTACACAAGTCTTAGTTTGAAGAGCATCGATGTACTGGGCCCACCACTTGGAATCTGTGATTCTGGCATTTGACCCTAAGCTTGAAGTCTCAGTTGAGGCAGCCCCTGCTCTAAACCAGACTCTCCTGGTCCAAGCATTCTCTTGCCAGTCACTCCAAGAGCATGTTGTGAAGAGCCGGGCCCCCAGCTCTGACTCACTTCTCTATCTGCCTCCTGTTGCTACTTCCCCAATTCACTCTCATGCCGGATCAGATGTGGTACTGAGCCAAGGCTGGGGTTCTTTTAATGGCCTGAACATTTCTCCTTTCACTGCACCCCAGAAAACAGGGCTCTAGATCTGATCTTCTTGGCTGGTAGCCTCATACACATCTGTATGTTAAAACGGTGTCCTCAAGAGACAGTGTGAAATGTGGAGTGAAGGGTGGGAAGAGGAGAGCACTGGGGGTCTGAAAATTTCTATCTCCCCTTTTCCACAATTTCTGGGATAGAGAAAGTGGACTTAGTGTTTCTCTTTCCACTGCATGACCTCCTTTCTACTTTGAGCTTTGGGCAGCAAAACTCATAGTCTAGCTTTTACCAAACTAAACAGACCCGGCCCATAGGAGGCACTGAATACATATTTGTTGAGTGATTGAATCAGTGAAAAGATGATTTCACCTATATGCTGAAGTGCTTGGCAGAATCTGATTCTCATGCTTAATTATAGATAACACTATTATAGTAGCTCTCCAGACTAGTGCTTCAATTAAAAATCATAGGGCTTCCCTGGTGGCGCAGTGGTTGAGCGTCCACCTGCCGATGCAGGGGACATGGGTTCGTGCCCCGGTCTGGTAAGATCCCACATGCCATGGAGCGGCTGGGCCCGTGAGCCATGGCCGCTGAGCCTGCGCGTCTGGAGCCTGTGCTCCGCAACGGGAGAGGCCACAGCAGTAAGGGGCCCACGTACCGCAAAAAAAAAAACAAAAAAAAACAAAAAAAATCATACATCATTAGTCAAAAGGTGAAGGGCATTTCAGTAATAATGGATCCTAACATAAACCCCCCTCTTACCCCTCATCTGCACCACTATCTTACCTCATCATTAAGAAGGAGTGTTTTTGCTGAATAGCAAGATTATGTGTATAGAAATGCAAAAGAGGCAAGCGCATTAATATATATTTTCTAAAGTTTCCACTACAATTTATGTATTTAATTTATTTAATGTATATTACATTTTCATAGTTCATTAATTAATTCATTCATCTAATTTCTGCACTATGAAGCAGTTATTTCATGTTTACTATCAGCAGCTCAAATGAAACATGGTAAAATTAGAAATCATGACTCTGCCATTGTCAACTGCTATTTCCCCAGGATTCCCCATCTCAGCCAATGGCACCAGTGTTCACCCAGTTGTTCTGTCCAAACACACAGAAACCATCCTTGATTCTTCTTTCCTTCATCTCTCACACCCAACCCATAATTCAGACCTGTCAGTTCTACCTCAAAACTTCAAAATGTACCTTGGATCTCAACACATCTTTCATCACCTCTTCACTGTTCCCAGCCTAAATCTGTCACCATCATCTCTTAGCAGCATGATTTTCCTAATTGGACTCCAAAATAGACACTTCACACCTGGTTTCTCTTTGTTCATTACCCACTATCCTTCATTACATTCTTCATAGTGCCTGTCATTCTCTTAAAATACATCACTTTGTATGTACCTTTTTTGTCTACATGTTTTATTATTTTTGCCCCTCTAGAATGTCAGTTCTATGAGAGCAGAGGTCTTGCCTGTGTTGTTCACTGCTGTATCTCTACTGCCTGGAGAGGGCCTGATACCAAAGAGAGCCTCAGCTCTACTTGTGGAATAAGCAAATGATCAGATAAGAGAATCCTGGCTATAGGACTGTGCCTTTGTGTTTTCTTGAGCAGAGGAATCATTCCAATCAAATAATTCAGTTTTGATAGGTCATTCTGGCATTGAAAGGATTGTAGATGTGAGGCAAGTTTGGAGAATATTATAAAATTGCAGGTATGATACATCAGTGTGGAAATGGAAAGAAGCGGGTAGACTTACGGCATTTATTTTTATAAATTTATTTTATTTTTATTTATTTTTGGCTGTGTTGGGTCTTTGTTGCTGCACATGGGCTTTCTCTAGTTGTGGTGAGTGGGGGCTATTCTTCGTTGCAGTGCATGGGCTTCTCATTGCGGTGGCTTCTCTCGTTGCAGAGCATGGGCTCTAGGTGCACAGGCTTCAGTAGCTGTGGCACGCGGGCTCAGTAGTTGTGGCTCATGGGTTTAGTTGCTCCGTGGCATGTGGGATCCCCCCAGACCAGGGCTCGAACCCATGTCCCCTGCGTTGGCAGATGGATTCCCAACCACTGCGCCACCAGGGAAGCCCAGACTTATGGCATTTTTATGGGGCAGAATTGATGTGACTTGAATGGTTAGACATGGCCAAATTAGGAAAAGGGATGAAGTTAGGAAGTCACCTAGGATTTTAGCTAAGGGGACCTGCTAGTGCTGATTACTGAGATGAGGAATATAGAAGGCAAAAGGTGTTGGAGTGGGGGAAACTTAGTTATAAACATCATCTTTGAAATATTTCTAGGGTATTCAGTTACAGATATTTAGAAAACAGTTGGAAATAGAGACTCTGAATATAAGGAGAATGGTGATGACTGGAAGTTCAGCTTTGTGAGTCACTTACTTAAATTTAGGTGCTGAAACTGGGTCAATCAAGGAGAGTATAGAGAAAGAAAGAAAGACAGCTCCTAAGGGCTATTTATATTTGAAGAGTGGGACAGGGGTGATGATCTAGTGAAGGATACTGAATCAACATTTTCTCTCAACAACATTTCAAATGATTCCTTTTCATGTACTCATTATTCTTTTCAACTGGATCCTTTCTGAATATGCTCTGCATTTCCCCACTGGCATTCTGTTTACAATGTTTCCTCTTCCGGGAATGCTTTTTCTCCATTTCCACTCAATTAAATGGTGTTTGTTTTTTAATGCTAGTTGTATTTCTTTTAGGCTTTGATCTTATCAGATTTCTTTGAGAGAAAAAAAGAAGGCTTCTTCAACATTATTCTGTGCAAATAGCAAGTTTTCAATGAATATTGAATGATGACATCTGTCATGCATATGTATTGCGTTGGCCAGAAAGTTCATTCGGGTTTTTCTGTAAGATGTTACGAGCAAACCCAAACGAACTTTTTGGCCAAACCAATAGATTGCATTAATTTCCCTAATTCTTCACCGGTCCCTGTGTCTGTACCCTTTGCCTTGTAACTTGGCAGTGCTTTTCCTCTCTGATGCTGGCCTCACCCATGTGACTTTCTTTGGCCAATGTTAAGCAGAAGTAATGATATACCTAGTCTTTAAGAGACCTCGCATGTTGCTGCTTGCTCTGGTGCTTCTACTATCCTCCCGAGAAGGATATGCCTGGGCTCGCATGCTCATCTTGGGAAAAGGATGTGGACAAACTTTAAATCACTGCAGCCAGCCCTACATAGAACAGCTGAACCTGCAGAAGCATGAGAAATCAATATTTATTGTCTATCACTGAAGTGTCATTGTTTGCAATGATTTCATGGCTGTGATTTTCAGGTAATAACTAACACACACAATTTTAAGGAGGATTTTTTAAATAAAGGAAGAAAATGAAGTCTCTGCACTTTAAGATAAAAAAATGAGAATTGCCCAATGAAAAAGGATAGAATTATCTATAGCACTAGGTGAACAGACTTTTTAAACAAACTTGCAAAAACTAACATGTTTAAATTAGTATGGCCCTCAGAGCCTTCTTATTGCTAGACTGTTCAATTTTAATAATTCTGCTATAGGTTAAGAATTTCTCTTTGCAAATTACTTTCAGAGCCAGTTTATGGATCAGTAAAGAAAAGCTAGGTTATTTACCTCATACTCACATCTTCTGAATGCAGAAAACATTTTTTTAAAGCTCATTAGCACACTTCTGATATAATTGGTTGCTGAACTAGATGGCTTTAACCCCTTTAGCTTGATTAAACCTTAGGCAGATTTCTTCCTTACTATAAGCTCCTGACCTCCCTCTTCTTAGAACATTTACTTTAGAAAACTTGCAATTGTATATTCTTTCTTTGCCTTTTAGCATGTAAATTTCTCAGCCTCCTGCCAGTTTTACAACCCAGGAATGTCTTTCTCAAAGACCTGAGAACCATCCATTTGAATGTAATTATCAAGAAAGATAGCACCCCTATCCTTCAGTCCCTGTGGGAGTATAGGAACCTAACTTAGATAAGCACTGATTAGCAAATACAGATGACCTAATCCCACTGACCAACCTCCACCTGGAAGTCCTCCACTAGTTTGCCACAGCTCACCGCTCACTTAAAAACCCTACAACCTTGTGTTCCGGTAGATTTGAGTTCAATCTTTCTCCCCTGTTGCAATAGTCTTGGGTAAAATCTTCCTTTCTTGTTTAACTCTGTCTGATGCAAATTTTCTTTGACAATGCCAAACCATCTGAACTAGTTTTCTCAAAACAAATCAAACCCAGCCTATATACCTTTTAAAAATTATTATTATTGTAACCAAACCAAATATAAAGAAGAAAATGGGAGTAATTTCATATAAATTCTTATCTGAGAAGCTCCTAAATGTTAATTTCCTTTTGCTCTCACTCTTTTTGAGAGTTTTATGTTTAGTCATTTCTTAACACACTGAGTTGGCACTTTAAGATTTGAAGGTACACACATCTTCAGGAATTAACTTTCTTCTCCTTTGAATTCATCCCCTTAAATTTTACTAATAATGAAGTAATATTCTCTCTCCATAGAGACTTCAGTGTTTAAAAGTGAAATGCAGGGATTTTCTTCAATGTAACTCTGACATAAAGGATATTTTGTATCCCCTTTTAATAGGGTATCATACACTGTTCAGTGGTGAAATATTTGGAGTAGGCAATTATGTTCCCTTAATGGGATCTCTTTTAAAGATGCCATAATCAATCATCATAATCAAAAACAACAAAACAACTGTGATAAAAATTATCTTCACTAACCAGTGGAATTTCTGAGGTTCCTTGGAGAAAATTTTGAGATTCTCAATGTTCTTTCCACTGATTATATTAATTCTGATTAATCATTTAAAGCTGGTTTTAAAAAATTTTTTATTTATACACATAGGTGTATACATGTCAATCCCAATCTCCCAATTCATCCCACCACCCCCACCCCCCACCACTTTCCCCCCTTGGTGTCCATATATTTGTTCTCTACATCTGTGTCTCAATTTCTGCACTGCAAACCGGTTCATCTTTACCATTTTTCTAGGTTCCACATATATGTGTTAATATACGATATTTGTTTTTCTCTTTCTGACTTACTTCACTCTGTATGACAGTCTCTAGATCCATCCATGTCTCTACAAATGACCCAATTTCGTTCCTTTTTATGGCTGAGTAATATTCCACTGTATATATGTACCACATCTTCTTTATCCATTCGTCTGTCAATGGGCATTTAGGTTGCTTCCATGACCTGGCTATTGTAAATAGTGCTGCAATGAATATTTGGGTGCATGTGTCTTTTTGAATTATGGTTTTCTCTGGGTATATGCCCAGTAGTGGGATTGCTGGATCATATGGTAATTCTATTTTTAGTTTTTTAAGGAACCTCCATACTGTTCTCCATAGTGGCTGTATCATTTTGCATTCCCACCAACAGTGCAAGAGGGTTCCCTTTTCTCAACACCCTCTCCAGCATTTGTTGTTTGTAGATTTTCTGATGATGCCCATTCTAACGGGTGTGAAGTGATACCTCACTGTAGTTTTGATTTGCATTTCTCTAATAATTAGTGATGTTGAGCAACTTTTCATGTGCTTCTTGGCCATCTGTATGTCTTCTTTGAAGAAACGTCTATTTAGGTCTTCTGCCCATTTTTGGATTGGGTTTTTTTTTTTTTAATATTGAACTACATGAGCTGTATATGTATTTTGGAGATTAATCCTTTGTCTGTTGATTTGTTTGCAAATATTTTCTCCCATTCTGAGGGTTGTCTTTTCGTCTTGCTTATGGTTTCCTTTGCTGTGCAAAAGCTTTGAAGTTTCATTAGGTCTCATTTGTTTATTTTGGGTTTTATTTCCATTACTCTAGGAGGTGGATCAAAAAAGATCTTACTGTGATTTATGTCAAAGAGTGTTCTTCCTGTGTTTTCCTCTAAGAGTTTTATAGTGTCTGGTCTTACATGTAGGTCTCTAATCCATTTTGAGTTTATTTTTGTATATGGTGTTATGGAGTGTTCTAATTTCATTCTTTAAATGTAGCTGTCCAGTTTTCCCAGCACCACTTATTGAAGAAGCTGTCTTTTCTCCATTGTATACCCTTGCTTCCTTTGTCATAGATTAGTTGACCATAGGTGCGTGGGTTTATCTCTGGGCTTTCTATCTTGTTCCATTGATCTATGTTTCTGTTTTTGTGCCAGTACCATATTGTCTTGATTACTGTAGCTTTGTAGTATAGTCTGTAGTCATAGAGTCTGACTCCATTTTTTTCCCTCAAGACTGCTTTGGCTATTCAGGGTCTTTTGTGTCTCCATACAAATTTTAAGATTTTTTGCTCTAGTTCTGTAAAAAATGCCATTGGTAATTTGATAGGGATTGCATTGAATCTGTAGATTGCTTTGGGTAGTAGAGTCATTTTCACAATATTGATTCTTCCAATCTAAAAACATGGTATATCTCTACATCTGTTGGTATCATCTTTAATTTCTTTCATCAATGTCTTATAGTTTTCTGCATACAGGTCTTTTGTCTCCCTAGGTAGGTTTATTCCTAGGTATTTTATTCTTTTTGTTGCAGTGGTTAATGGGAGTGTTTCCTTAATTTCTCTTTCAGATTTTGCTTCATTAGTGCATAGGGATGCAAGAGATTTCTGTGCATTAATTTTGTATCCTGCAACTTTACCAAACTCATTGATTAGCTCTAGTAGTTTTCTGGTGGCATCTTTAGGATTCTCTATAAATAGTATCAATTCATCTGCAAACAGTGACAGTTTTACTTCTAATTATTTGAAGCTAGTTTTAAAATGTTTCTAGGGGTTTCCCTGGTGGCGCAGTGGTTGAGAGTCCGCCTGCCAATGCAGGGGACACGGGTTCGTGCCCCGGTCCGGGAAGATCCCACATGCCGTGGAGCAGCTGGGCTCGTGAGCCATGGCCTTTGAGCCTTCATGTCCAGAGCCTGTGCTCCGCAACGGGAGAGGCCACAACAGTGAGAGGCCCACATACCGCAAAAAAAGTTTCTAGAACTGTCTAAATATTTACCTTCTTTTAAGGTCAAGGTTTTTATAATGTGGGGAGGAGAACAGAGATTTTTCTGGGTATAAATTAATCAAAGCTGAGGAAAGAAATAAAATAGAGGTTAAAGAAAATTTACCTTTGCAAGATAGAAAGATATTCAAGTATGGTGATATTAACTTATTTTAGACTACATATAGGAGAAAGAAAGCACCCATTTTATAGAAACATATACAGACAAGGAACAAGGGAGGATGAAGGGAGGAATTTCTCACAACTAATGGTTCTTAAATACCTGTTCATTTAAGGTATTAGACTTTCTGCTTGGTCACTAGTCTGTACCTGGTACATTGATTTTACTTTTTGAATCATAAATTGGGGCACTTGTCTTGTTAATCATGAGTCTATGCAAAGAGTACAGTAAGGTAAACTGCTCTCTGTATATGCTGAAGTTGGACTTAAAATCTTTTTTGTGTGATTGTAGTGAGCTGAAGTTATCTACTTTATTAGGGCCTCATAGAGAAAATATGCTGGCTGGAGTGGTCATAGAGTTGGAGAGAAATCAGAGATTAAGAAAAAATGTGAATGCTAAACAGTAAAATTATAATGAAATTATCTTGTTAGAGGAAAACTGTTAAACGCTTTGCTAGCTTTTCTATGGCAGTGTCAGCAGGTGGCGATAGTGTGCTACTAATAGGCGAAGGTCTGATGTGTAAAAGCTGGGTTAATGGGCTAGGCAGATGTACTGCTCTCCTGTGTAGAATGTCTAGGGATGAAGAAATGTGAAGTCCAGTAAAAATATGAGATACATAACTCCTTTAGTGTATATATATTAAACACGTACATATGCAGATAACAATTTGTATTTGTAATTACAAACATAATCATGAGTTATTTCTTTTAAAAAGTGCCTAATAATAAAAACATGCATTTGAAATTACTCAACATAACTTTAAAAAAATTTTCATATGTCAATTTTTCTAAATTTCTTTTAAGTTCTAGGCTAATTCATCTGCCAAGGGCCACAATATTTTGTAGGTAGGAAAATTGGCAGTGTGCTAGAGAGCAGAGCTCCTCAAACTATAACGTGATGCACACCACCTAAGAATTTTGTAAACCATGGATCTTGATTCAATATATCTGGTGGGCCCTGAGATTCTTCATTCCTATCAAGCTCCCTGGTGCTGCTGACGTTGGGGGTCCTCACGGTACACGTTGAATAGCAAGGCTATTGAGGAATCCATGTAAGACCTATGCCTAGCCCTGGTAACCTTTAACTAGATGTGTGACCTTGGTGAGATCATTTCATCACTTTTATTCCCTAATGATGAAACAAACAGAATAGTAAAGTAATATCTCTTCTGGTTTGTTTGTTTGTTTATAGCAACTATCTCAGAATCCTGTAAAATCCTGCATCATCTACCAAAGAAAATATTCAGTTATATTTTGTATATATTCAGACAATAAGTTGAGCATGCTGACCTGAAAATATTAGACAATGCTTGACACGTGAAGATAAACTTGATGGCTAAATGTGAAAAGTATATTTAATTCAGATTTTCATTTTCTGGATGGACTTTTAACCCAAAGAGATAATTAAAATACAGAATGAGTGTAATGAAAGCTATCTAAAATGAAAGCATTGACAGCAAATCTAAATATTGGGTGAAATACTTCACTGAAAAAAAGAATGAAGAAACAACAGCTCCAAATAATTTCATTACATAGTTATGATTTTAAGTGGGGCCCAAAGAAGAAATGAGAAAGCATGTTAGTCATTTAATTATGTGATTATCATAGTAAGTGAATATTCCAATGGGGATATTGAGATCAGTAAAGACAGCTTAGTTGGTGCCTACGGTTCAGGGAGGTGGAGCTAGCCTGGACCGACACAGGCTCTGCTCCTTAAGTCTTCCTGCTAGTTCGATACCTGGTTCCTTGCTTGCCTGAGTAAAATTTCCCTGACACATACCGCTTGTACGACCGTGACTAACAGCAGTTTTATTTGATGGGGCATTTGTTACCTTTGTAATTCATGCTTGATATTTAGCAAGTGAGTAGTTGCAGTAAATGGCTTCTCAGGCTGGCAGGTGAAATGAAGCAAGATGCAGCCATAGGATTGTATCCAGAAGTGTTGTCTTCAATTGTTCAGTCATTCAAATAATGTTTTCTCTTTTCTTAGTGAAGATTTTTGGAATCTCATTGCCTAAGGTCTTATTCCAGCTCCCAAGGTTAGTGACTTGGGTTTGCACAAGTTACTCAACTTCTCCAAGCCTCAGTTTCCTCATCTATAAAATGTGAGTATTAGCAGAACCGAGCTTTACAGAATTGTAGAGGAAATTCATTGAGACGTGATACATGGAAACATAGTTCTGACATAGTAAGCCATCAGTGCCTGTTGGCTGCTATTACTGCAAATGCTATTATTGTTATTAGCAGTTATTATTGCTGGATTGCAGAAATGGATACTAGTTTATTTTCGAATTCTTAGTTGTTGTTACTCTGGGCCATATTAATAGCCAGAATTCAACTTTCAACAATGAACTATTACATAGTTTTATTGTTTCAGCCTTGTTTTAAAAAATATATTTTTCTTGTAGGTATTGTTTTAATCTTTGGTAAGAATTTTATCCTCTCTTAACATGGAGTCATGCTAACTGATTAAATACTCTAACACTCAGGTAATTCTGTAAATATTTTTAACATTTTGGATAATGGTCATTACTAATGACTTCTGTAATTTTTCATACATAAGCAGTAACCATCTTTTGCATTTTTCACATTGACCTTAAAGAACATTTTTCACATTGACCTTAAAGAACATGACAAGCTGAATTTTCCTAACGATGAATTCTCCTAAAGGTGAATCGAAATGTTCAAATTAAGTGCAGTTAGTGAATTTTATATGTGCTATATGCTTTAGTGGAGCTATCTTCGTTGAGACTCACAGCAGTTCGATAAAGCACGTACGTAGATGTTGTCATCTGACTTCCACAGATGAGGAATTAGGTTTAAAATGTTAGTTCAGTTCTTCTTCCACAGCCCCACAGTTTATAAGCAGCAGAGAAGGATTTCAAGCCCAGGCCTCATTACAGAACATCTAGTACTCTTTTTCAAAACCATGAAGAATCTTTGAACTTAACTATGAGGTCTGGGTGTGTGCTGCACAGGGATGTTGAGGTCAGCTTTGGGAAGGAGTATTCATCTACTCCATGAAGTGATCAAAAGTTGGGAAAATTATAAATATGAGCAGTGCTATCAAGGGGAGGAGCAGACTGTTGGTACAGATGGTGAATTGGAGGTGGAGAAAAAGTGGTCAGAGAAGGACTCTGCTCGCTTTACAAATGAGAAAACCGGGGTCGTGACAGATGGAAGGACTGGCTGAGGTCACTGAGGCAGGTGATAGGCTCACAACTGGACCTATATCTCCCCCCATCAAGACCCAGGCTTTATCACGTGGTGTCTTTTTGTAAATTTGTATTTTCAGATAGCCTAGTAGGTTTTAAAATTCAGTAACTATTTTCTCAGATATATGTAGCACATGTTTTCAACATGTGTGTTTAAAAAAAGAAAAGGAAGTCCTTCTCTCCAAGAAAAGGCATTAAGATTAAGTACAATATTTAAGAATGCTATACCAAAGTGAATTTTTGCATAAAATCATTAATTAGATTTTTGATTACCTTAAGATAACTAGTAGGACCACACTGAGTTGTCATCACTTTAGCCAAAGGCAAAACTAAACTAAACTAAAACAAAACTTGCTGTTTTGATTAATCTGTGGAGTTGAATCTAAGACTAGCTTCAGTGTTTTTCAAAAATGGTAAATTGAGTAACTCATTGTTAATTGGAACTTCTCTGGTTGGAAATCACTGGGTTAAGTTTTATGGATCTTCCTTTGTCACCTGCCCCCTTCTTTCTTTCTTCCTTCCTTCCTTCCCTCCCTCCCTCCCTCTTTCTTTCTTCCTTTCTTCCTTCCTTTCTTTCTTTCTTTCTTTCTCTCTTCCTTTCTTTCTTTTTCTTTCTTCCTTCCTTCCTTCCTTCCTTTCTTTCTTTCTTTCTTTCTTTCTTTCTTTCTTTCTTTCTTTCTTTCTTTCTTTCTTTCTTCTTTCTTTCTTTCTTTTCTTTCTTTCTTTCTTTCCCTTCTAGACTTTCGAGTTAGACATGGAAACAGTTAATAAGTACATATTTGCTTAATATATATTGCATATGACCTCACTGTAGCAGTCAGAGTCCCAGCAGAAAATAGAATTCCACTCAGATTTGTCTGGCAAAGAAATTTTGACAAAGGGGCACCTTACAGAGATATGGGCATGGTTAATGGAATCAACAAGGAATGTCGAGGCACACAGAGGATAGCGATGGTAGGAAGCCATTATCACTTTTATGCATGAAGATAGAAGAGGAAGAAATAGTAACATGGAGCTCTGTAAAACTTGGAACCTTAGAGGAAGGCCTCTTGACAGGAACTTTAATCCTGGAGGGATACTGATACTTCAGGAATTGTGGTGTCAAAGTAGGGAAGTTGTGAAGAAAAGATTCTTATCTCTCTTTTCTCCAGCTGTCCAATTCCACTTATTTTGGTGGGTTTTCCATACCCTAACTTAAAGATTGTAGAATTATGCAAAAATATTGTTTAGTTTTTGCATAATTTAATTTAGCATATAAGCATGTCATGGTAAAACGTTACTAAACATATACAAAAATTTAGTTCCTGACTTGGTTGTGGGTAATAAAATCAACTCAGTTCTAAGGGCTGTGCAATGAAGAATGCCCTTTTGGAGTTGCTGTTATCATCAGTGGAGAAACATTTTCCTGCATTAGCAGTTTCACTAGAATTGGATCAAACGTTCTGTTTCCTAGAAGAGCAAGGTTTACTTATACCACTTTTGTTTTAGAGGAAAAACAGCAGAATGATTCCCAAAAATATTTCCACAGAGGACATCAACTCTAGACTTGTATTCTTCTTCCCTGGAAATATGAAAGATTCAATCATATGTAAGTAATCATGGGTTATTTACATTCTAGAATCTGCCCTGTGGGCCCTATGAGAAATGAGAGATGATTTTCATTATCCTCAGCAAAAAGATAAGTTTCATTTCTGTCTAATCAATGGTCCTTAGGGTCTGGCACATGTCTCACACACTAGGTAATAATCCAAGAGCTAAAAGGATATTTATTAATTATTATAGGGTGTAATGATATTATTATGATCCACTCTTGTCAGTGCACATAAAAAATGTGTATTATTTGCAATTTCTCATTACATTAACTTGATTCTACTCGATTTTAGAGGCACATAGATAATGTAAAATAACACAGCTCTCTAATTATTCTACCAAGGAGCCAACTCTGAACCTGATAGTCATCGGGTTTAAGGGCAAACATTTCTTCTTTAAAGTTAGCATAGAATGAATCAAGTCTTCGTTTCCACCTCGCTGTCAAAGTGAGAAGCTTGGTGGAGTAGGGGTCGCTGAGGGGCTTATAAGGAGAAGGATGTAGCAAAAAAGACTCAAGGATACAAATGACTTCTTGTTTAAAATATACTTCTAAAAAAACCTTTATGTGTTCTCCAAGTATTTTCATAAAAATATGTAAAAACAAGAACTTCATGGGCTCACTCTTTGAATATAGCTCTGTTAGACTCTTCACTGGGCTCTCTAGTGAAACAGGGAAATATTTTTCCTATCTTTATGCTTAGTGATTAGTTCAGTTTCACCAATCACCCAAATCTACTCTAACCTGAAGGATGTATATTATAATTATGCATAATAACTTAGCACTTCCTTGGGTACATGGTTAGACTTCAAGTTTAAAAAAAGGAAAATGTCTGTAAGAGGCAAAATGATCACCTTTATTAATATTTATCTTATTAATTACTACTTCTGTGACAAGTTATTTAATCTCTAAGGGCATCAGTGGCCTCATATGTAAGTGAGGGATAAAATAGTTACCTGTTTTGTGAGAATTAAATGTCTAAATTGCCCAGCACAGTGACTGGTGCATAATGGGTTCCTAATTTTTGTTAGTTCTTATTATTTCTTATTTTCTTCTTCATCTAAGGTAATAGCCAATAGCTCTGTAAACTTAAAAGCAGTGCATTAATGCAGGTGTATATTAGAAGCCGCTGAGAGCAAATAATCTGTAAAAGCTTGAAACTAGAATATATTCAGCAGTAGCTTGTCCTAGACTGGCAATAGAAGCAGGGAACAGGAAGAGGATAGTGCCCAGATCACCAAGAAAGAGAAAAGTACTGGCTAATGTGTCTGATCAAAAACACTAGAACTAGAAATGGGAGATGGTGTAATTTGCCCTGGAGACAAGCCTGCTATGTGTGGATGGAGACCGGTGTTCCAATGTGAGAAGAATCGGGAGGTACAAAACTGGAAACTTCCTTATTTTTGAATATTGGATCGCAGACTTATAAATATTCTTGTCTACCTTAATTCCCACTCCCTGACCTTCAGAAAGTTACTTTGTGGCATCCAAGAATAAAGAATATTGACTGACAAATGTGCTGTTATTGTAACTGGAAATCATCCAAACGCCTTTAATAAAGGATTCTCGATTGTGAAGGAGCTGCCGAGTTCGCATTATTTCCCACTCGCCAGTATCCCTATAACAATAGCAAATATTCATCATTTTATACATTTGTTCAACAAATATTTATTGAAGAGCTACTAGATGTTAGGCACAGCATTAAGTGTTGGAGATACAGAGATTTATCATGGCGTAAAATCTTTCCTAAAAGATCTCATAATCCAGTAATGAAGACAGCCTAGTACAATAAAAATGGTAACTTACTGCTTAATCAGACCTACATAATTCTGCACATGTACATATAACTAAAGGTTATTGAGCATTTATCATTTTCATTATATATCATTATCATTATATAGTATTCATAACTGCTAAGTCATATAACTACTGCTCCTATTTTACAGGTGGGGAAAATGAGGCAAAGAGAAGCTAACTGACTTACTCGAGATCATATAGTTACCAAGAGGCCAAGCCCAGATTTGAATTTTACCCTTTCATGCTGTTTGACTCCAACAGTGTCTGACTCTAACAGTTAATATTTCTGGGATGATGGAAATTAGACTACATAGGAGGGAGAACTAATAGTTTGGAATTTAAAAGATAGATAGATGGTTTTCAGGTGGATAAGCAGTGTAAGCATCATCCACCTGAAAGAGAAGGCTATTCACAAGAACATGAGATGGCATAGCATGTTTCTGAAATAGGAGGTTGGATTTGCTGTGTCTGCGTTCAGGAGATTGATTGGCAGAAGGTGAGTCTGTGAAGGCAGTCAGGGGACAAGAAATTAAAAAGCCCTATACGCTGTGCTAAGCATCTTCCTGAGGGTGATTGGAGGCTGATAAAGGGTTTATTTCCTGTAGTGGCAAATACATGCTGTATTTTGCCTAAATGTTACTTTCTTGTTTTTTTGGCCATGTAGACTCTGGACTGTGAGGTGAAGCCTAAATGGCCAGTAAAAGGCTGTCGCTGCAGTTCAGGATTAGATGACGGGAACCTGAACTAGATAGGGTCAGTTAGAGAGGAGAGTGGGTTCTGCATGCTGAGTAGGTAGACTCTGTCAAGTGTGGTGGGAAGTTGGGTGTGGAGAAAATGGGGCCAGTGCAGAGTGGGTGTGATCCAGGAGAGAAAGGAATTCAAATGATGTATGTTTCAGATTCGGGAGACAAGTCGCCTTCAACTAAAAATAGGGATATGTAAGCAAGAGCAACAGACCATTTTGGCGGGGGGCGGGGTGTGGGAAGAGGAGGTAAGAAAGTGAGAAAGGGAATGACAATTTAATTTTGAATATGTCTTGGATGTCTTCATTGGATATAGAGATGCAGTGCATAGTCATATATTTAAGGTAACATTCATCAAGGAGTTCTGTGATGGAGTCTTATTTGGCAACTACCAAATAACCCAATACAGAGAGTTGAAAATTCTCTGAGATGAAATAATGACCACAATTTGTGCAGTCTTTCCTATATGCCAAGCATGGTATTAAACATTTTATGTGCCTATTTCTACTTAGTCCTCATGATAAATGAATGTAGTAGGTAGATTTCCACACTTAAGAAAATGTCTCTGTTATAGTTACAGATAAAATTTAACTGTTTAAGAGTGGTATGCCTGACTAGAGAGACTGAGCATGGTGAAAGGAAAAGAGATACATAATTAACCCTGAAAAACACTAAAGACCTAGTGTCAAGCAAAAGAGGCTGAGATGGAGTGATGAGAGAGAGGAAAAAGCATGAAAGCAGGTGTTACGGAAGTCAAGAAGTAGAGAGCATCAGAGTTAAGAGTGTCCAACACTACAGAAAAGCTAAGTAACACAAGCACTATGGGGGGTGTTTGCATTTGGAGACTGCCAGGTGGGTGGAGACACTGCCAACATGGTGGGGGGCAGACGTCAGGCTGTAGTAGATAAGGAGCAAACAAAAGTAGAGCCACTATACTCAACTTGTTTAAGAAAAGTTTGGTTGAGAAAATGAGAATGAGAAGAGCCAATGGGGTAGAAAGGTCAAGGGAGAATTTTTCAAGCGTGGGGAGGATTCAGCCTGTATATAGTGTATGAGACTGGAGCCAGTGGGAGAGGAAACATTGATAACTGGTGAAGAAATGTTGAAGGAGAGAGGAGAAGGTAGAAGATGGAAGGGATTTGCTGTGAGGAGGCCAGTGATCTAAACTTAAAAGATGGAATTTTGCCTGAGGATGAAAATGTTGTGGCTTTTTAAAAAAAATGTTATTGGAGTATAGTTAATTTACAATGTTGTGTTAGTTTCGGATGTACGGCAGAGTGATTCATTTATACATATACATATATTCATTCTTTTTCAGATTCTTTTCCCATATAGGTTACATACAGAATACTGAATAGACTTCCCTGTGCTACACAGTAGGTCTTTGTTGGTTATCTATTTTATATATAGTAGTGTGTGAATGTCAATCCCAAGCTCCCAGTTTATCTGCCCCACCCCCGCATTTCCCTTTGGTAATCACAATTTATTTTGAAATCTGTGAGTCTGTTTCTGTTTTGTAAATAAGTTCTTTTGTATCATTTTTAAAAAATTAGATTCCACATATGAATGATATCATATGATGTTTGTCTTTCTCTGTCTGACTTACTTCACAGTATGATAATCTCTAGGTCCACCCATGTTGCTGCAAATGGCATTATTTCCTTCTTTTTATGGCTGAGTAGTGTTCTATCGTGTATATGTACCACATCTTCTTTATCCATTCCTCTGTCGGAAATGTTGTGGTTCTGAAGTGGAATTGGGAATCGAACATTCTGACAGTGCCTCGCAAATCTGTGCCTTGCAAGGAGTGAGAGAAAGTGCCCTGTTTAAGAGTTTCAAGGAAGTGGGGTCTTAAGGAGGGAAAAAGTTTCTTTGGGGATAAGAAAGTGGTTGGAGTATCTTCAAAGACAGAAAACTGTGGGGGGCATGAGTTTCTAAAGGAGCTGAGATCCCAGAGGACACAGTTGGGAGGGGAATGGGGGGAATTTATGAGGTGATAATAATGGCTGTGCAGCTCTGCTCCATGTAGAACTAACTCAGTGTGCAGAAGTGAGAGCTGGAATCTCACCTTGAAACAAATTTGTGCTGTTTTGAGTTGATATGAAGCAAGGGACCATCTGGCCCCAGGCTTCCCCAGTACAGAGGAGGTAAGTGCAGCCTTGGGAAGGGAGCTCCAGTCAGGCTTGATTTTCCAACTCCCATCCTTCCCTGTTCTCTGTTTTCTTCCTTTTCCTCCTTCTTCCCCTTCTTTTTCTCCTCCCTCCCTCCCTTCTTCCTTTATTTATTTCTAACAATATATTAATGAACATTTTTGAGGTGCTTCACAACATTAAAGACCTTCCTCTATCTCTATTTAAACAATATGTTGAATAATGTTTTCTCCTGTTAAAAAAAAATTCAAGTAAATCTGAAGATCTAATTGCCTTTATTCAATGATTCATGGTTTGGCAGTGTCCCATCTAGCAACTAGAAAGGTGCTAAGGAGTTGTACAAAATGGAAGGTTTTTATAGGAAGGAGGGTGGAGCAAGGGAGTTACTAACAAGAAAAAAGAAAGGATTAATGCAGGCCAGGCTATCTTCTTTGGGAAAAGAGAACAGAGGGTCTTTGTCATGCAGATTGCCTCACTGGAGTTAATTAGAAAACTTCGGATTGGCTGTTTTAAAGGTCACATTCCTGGGAGGGGTTGAACTTGAAATCAAGTCTTGGTTTGCTCTTGTGGGGGAAAATGTTGCCATTTGGGGCTTGTTATTTCTTCCTAACACTACGGAAAATATGGTCATATTTTCTCCAGGGCAAAGGAGAACATGGCTTCACGTCCTATGTGGCTTTGATTCCTTTTTTTAATGGTGAATTTGACTCAGGCTACATCTCTGAGCAGATACTGAAGAAAGAGATGGTGCATATTTGAGCTTATGAATATTGTGGATATTCACGCCACCTTGATTTTTTTTTTTCTTATTGAAAAAAAAATCTTACTTTCATTGAGAGACTACTAAGAGGAAAACATACATGATGATAATGTCCAAGACATTTTGGTGACTTGGTGTCCACTATAGCAAGTACCATGATTTTATTTAACCTTCCCTTCTATCACACAGACTTTCTGATGAATATATATATCATCAACTTATTACCTTTTCCTTCTGATTCCTCCTCCCTACTCTGCCCTCACCCCCACTCAATAAAGAGCTTTGTGATCTTTGGGTGAAAACAACATCCAGTGAAATAATAGAATACATGGAATCAAGGTATCTTATTTTCTTGTTGCACAATCAGCAGTAGCCTTGTTGATATAATCTAGCTATCTTATTCCCCATGGACTTTTAAGAAGAAACGTTAATTTACTTTCTGACCGAATAGACTGAAAATTTCTTCTTTTATTTTGTGTCTTGAGTTGATTGCTTTTATTGAACTGACTCACCCATCAACTGAGACTCTGTTTGTAAAACAAGAATTGGTTATATACATGTTAAACTAATTTATTTAGGGAACAAATTCACTTTTTTGAGAAAAAAAGATATTCTTGTTAAATAACAGTTTCAAAAGCCTCTTCCAAAAGACAGACACCCCCTTAGGGGGAAAAAATTGCTAAAATAGAATTTTCATCTCTCTATATTGGGTTATAAAAATGAAAAAAGATCATATAGCTTGTGTTGCATAATAAATGAGGCTTATGTAACCCAAATGTTCTCTGGCTTGACCACTTATGACCGTCCCACATCATCATAAGTAACTCTAAATATACGAGTTTCCAAGGCATCATCCCTATGTTGTTGAATGACAGAAATTAGCATCTCTCAACATGTCCTCTAGCTATTTTGAAGAGTTCCACAGATAGCTGTCACATGGGTGCCCAGAAATAAGTCTCCCGATTATTCTGCTTCAGCCCCCAGACATGCTGCCACGATGCTGGCTCTGCCCATGATGGCTGTTGTGGTATCACCACTCTCTGGGCACAGCAGTCCTTCACTGATGACTGCTCTTATCACTACCATTATAACCTTAAGAAAGGGACCCAGCTTTCCCTTTGTGGTGACTGATCAGAAACCTGGGAGAGATGGATTATAATTCTACCCAGAAACGCAAAGTCTAAGCACTAACTTTTAACTTGACCTCACTAAGTGTTCAGTATCATAGAAATGATGTAAAATTTACAATGTATACCACTGTATGTTGATACCCTGAGAAAGCATCAGGACACTCTTTTCCCTAGGGAAGCCTCATTCAATCTGCTGCTATCTGGCTTTGTTCTTTGGCACTCCCATAAACTTTAGACTAAACATAATAGTATTCTTAACATCTGGGTAATGCATTCTCTCTCGATATAGCATGGGAGGGCCATTGGAAGTCCAGACTTGGTCATGCTGTGCCAGGCTCAGGTCCATGGTCAGCACAGTCTCTCCCACAGTGAAAGTGAAGGAAAGATATACACTTCCCCGTGGCACCTTCCCCATCTCTTTCCTCCATGTACCTCAAGCAACTTTAAACAGACAATATGGAATTCTGCAAGAACATGCACTAATAGGCAGGCATAGAGAACTCAAACCATATGTAACAGAGAAGCTATAAAGAAAATGATCAACAGACAATCAGATCTGGCTACCCATTACAGAGCATGACAGTGTTGGAATGAAATTGTCTCAGGTTGCTCCATTTCTGGAAAGAGAGACTTTGTTTGGTGTTTAACTAAACAGACCGATGGGAAAGTTTTTCCAGGAAAAAGTATATTCTGAGGCTTGTGAAAGGAAACTCAAAATGGAGTTGATATTGCTCAGAGTTTTCTAAAATGGTGCCAGGATGCCTTTAAGGAAGTATGATTTATGCATATCTCAGCTGGGACGGAATCTGACCTTTTCACTCAGTGAAGTGATCCAGAACACCTGCCAGTAACTCAGGATACTTCTAGGACACTTACCCTAAAATAACTCATGACAGTCTATCTATTTTTCAGCCCACGAGGCTAAAACAACTTGTGACTCCTTAAGGACAAATGTTTTCTGACTTGCATCAGAGTCAATCACAGTTCTCACCAGGCAACTTTTAACAACCTTGTGGCTTTTTGTCTTCATAAGCCCCGGGCTCTTTCTCTTTCTCAGAACACTCTTTCAGGGTTCTGAGTCTCCAGAACTGCAATTCTTAAGACCACAAATAAACTCTTTTCTTATCTGTAGCCTGTGAGATCGGACGCTATCTCCAGGGAGATAGTGACAGAATTGAATTGAACTGTAGGACGCCCTGCTGTTGTCTGGAGCATTGTTTCCTTGGTGATGTTGGGGAAACCCCCTCTCTCCACACACTGGAATTGGAACCAGATCCCCCCAATACACACATAATACATTTCCAACGTAAATTGAATCAAAAAACAGTTAAGCAAAAATTAATTTTAAAATATCAGCACTACAACTATTCAGCATTTATAAATTAGATTATATCCTTCTAAATATTTAATATAACAAAAAATAATACCCTATTATTATCTAGATAAGTATATCATTAGAGGCAATATACATCTTTTTTCTGCTCTTGATTCAATGAAGAGAGCTTTTCTCTAAGTGCCTCTCTTTTCTCCTTTACTTACTACATCTCCATAATACCATAATCAAGGTCTAAAATTTTAGTTATGTTAAATGTGAGGTCATGTTGTTGTGAGGTTAATGAATGATCAGGGTGGGCTGGATGGATTTCTGAAGATCTGATTTCACATTTCAAGTTAATCCAAATTTTGACTACGTTTGACACAACCTTGTAGATTTTTATTGATCAAAGTTAAATATTGATGAAGATCATTCTGGAACCTAAGATTGGCAGGGATTATTAAACAGAGGCAGCAATTCCAAAAATCTTCTGGTTTGTTGGTGCTAATTTCAGCACTCTGACACAGGCAGATTTGGTCAGGAGAATGAACGGTGTTAGCAGAGGATGTACCACCCACCTCCCAACTTCCTAAAATGGGATTAGCTACCATTTCACTGACTTGTCTCAAGCCTCTTCCTCTATGACCTCCTTTCTCCTGAGGTTCGGGAGTATTATGTATTCCCACTTGATAATTGGGAGTCTGGAATCAGGAGAAAAGACAATCACAGTACATGTTACACATGAATTCACATTACTATAGAGTGTGTATGGCAGCAACACTTACTACATCTGATTCATAAATTGGAGAAGAATAACTCATTCTTGCTTAGTGCTGTCTTTTTTTCTCTTGAGGTCAATTTGCCTGAAGCAGCAAGAGTGTGCACCACACAGGACTGTCCCAGTTGAGATTGCCACGAATATATGCGTAAAGTCTTTCAGTTTTAAGACTCACTATTTGCAAACCATCTAGGAACATAGACTTAAAATCACATTTCTCAATCTAGCTTCTCTCAGCAAGAAAAGGGATAGTGTAACCGAGCAGGACCCTGTAGGGCTCCTGGGCATGGAAGCCTTTCTGTCTCCCCTTTCCTTGTTTGTAGGGAGCAGACCCCAGCCTCCGTGACCTTCCCTGAGTTCCAAAGGGCAGATTCTAACAGTTGCTAATCAAGGAAGAAGCAGCCGAGAAACCACCTGAGGCTACATTAAAGGAACAAGAGAAACTCATCAAGAAGATCACAGGAGACTAGATTAGAGGATTGCAGGCCCTGCACACACCCTAATTTTATCAGCAACCCCACCCTTGAGCTGCTGTCATAAAACTCCTCACCAAACTCCCCTAGGTGGGGACACATAGTTTTTGAGGGCAGGAGCCTGCTGTGTCCCCCTTTGCCTCGCAAAGCAATAAGGCTATTCTTTTCTACTTCACCCAAAACTCTGTCTCTGAGATTTCCATTCGGCACCAGTGCACAGAGGCCAAGCTTTCGACATCAATAGTTTGATTTCCCAATTTTCTTACTAAAATGTAAATTCTATTTCTCAGTTTACTCATAACCTGGGCAGAGAGGAAGGATCATATAGTTACTTTTTGGGCTGTCCTTCAAGATAATATTATGCATAAGATATAATGTTAACACATATGTAATGTTGGATGTCTCCCTTTGCTCCTTAGACCCACTCCCCAACCTTCTCCATGTGGATCATCATTGGAGCACTAATATCTGAGGTTGCATCAAGAGGCTCCAAGGCCTCTAGGCTTCCAGGTGATGTCTACCAATAAGGACTACTGACAGAGACTCGAGGGAAGAAATAGGATAGATTCAGGTTTTTATTCCATAATTAACTTCCTTGATGTGGTCTCCAACAGTCTATATCCCTTGATTGAAAGTCACTGTTTCTCTCAAGGCATTTAACTCCACATGTCTCTCTGTTCTTGTTTCCAGTAACTATCCCCACTCCTTGTCTGTTGAGTCTAGCGTTGGTTAGAGTCTAGGATTATTTCAGTATGCCCTGTGGTTGTTCCACAATGGCATCTTGGTAAATGTTCCCTTTGTTAATAAACTCCTGTGGGGTTATTGTGTTTTGCATGAACTGCATTTCCTCCTGGAACACACACACACACACACACACACACACACACATGCACACAAATATGAATAATCCGGTCATTCATCCATTCATTCATTCATGTATTTAATAAAAAGATGCTTTCTGAGTATCTTCCATGTGTTTGCTGCTAGAAGTGCAGAAGGAAGTATTATCTCTGCCTTTGAGGAGCACATAGTCTAAAGATAAGAAAAAACAACAAGTAATTCAAGCATAAGAAGATAGTGCTCTAATAGTTGACGAAAGAATCGTGGGAACATAAGAAAGTGCTACTGATCTGCCTGGAAATGTCACCAAATGCTTCACAAAGGAGCCACTATTTGAGATGTGTCTTGAGGAAAGAAGAGGAGAAGGAGATGAAGGCTAAATACATAACCTTTATAAGAATATACGATAATTGAAAAAGGCTAAGAAAATTTAATATGTAGGAGCCTTAGCTATTAGGGAGTAAAGTGGAATAGGGATTAGGTTTGAAAGGTAAACTGGAGGTGTATCTGAAGACCCTTAGATCCATGGTAAGGGATTTCAGTTTTGTTCTCTTGGTAATAGAAAGTCATCAAGGATTTTTAAACAAGAAGGATGTGATAAAGTTTGATTTTTAGACCCCTACTATAGTGGTATCCAATTCTGAGCTGGCTTTGGAAGACTAGCGTTAAGAAATTAAAGAAGTGTATATTAATGGTCCAGGGATGAGATGAGCTAAGCCTTAACAAAAGTGGTCTGGCTGTATGTGGCTTAAGATTGCACTTAACACACCATCAGGTAAGGTTTCCAAACAATCTCTTTATAATTGTTCTCTTTAGGTCAGCCTCATTTCTCTTTCATTTTTCATACAGGTTAAAAATCTGTTCAGAGTGTTAGACTGCATTTAAAAATAAACATTGGCGCTTCCCTGGTGGCGCAGTGGTTGAGAGTCTGCCTGCCAATGCAGGGGACACGGGTTCGTGTCCCAGTCCGGGAAGATCCCACGTGCCGCGGAGTGGCTGGGCCCGTGAGCCATGGCCGCTGAGCCTGCGCGTCCGGAGCCTGTGCTCCGCAATGGGAGAGGCCACAACAGTGAGAGGCCCGCGTATCGCAAAAAAAAAAAAAAAACAAAAAAAACATTGAAAGTTGAGTATTAGCTTACAAAGAAGTAAACTATCAATATAATCATTAGGTAACTATTAAAGAAAAAGACTGGTACATTTTGGCCATTCAAGTAAAGGTCACACTCATTTTATTTACATGCGAAATGTTTATTTCCATGTAAAGATTAATGGCAATTTTACGTGATATGTTAGCTATATTATTTTCTTATTCTCATTAAATTCTCCATTTTTGTACTTTTACTGTAGCTCATTATACATTTTTACATTCTATACCTATTTTGAGCATCAACAAAGGCAATTGTTACCCAAAATATTAAAAATAATTCATGTATAGCTGTATATCTTTGATAAATGAGAGTTATTTATCAGCATTTACCATATAGTGCAATGTGAAATTGATTAGTATAAATTTTCAAAAGCAATTAGTTGTCTAAGTTGAAGACAAAGGATTAAGTATAAAATGTTTCTAAAGCAAACTAAGGTAAATTAAATCCTACATATTTAAACGTTTAAACATGACAATTTCAAGCTAACATTACCTTGCAACGTGATGATAAATGTCATTGTGCTTCTTCTGGGTAAACAAAGGAAGTTCAATATTACAGTGACAGCTACAAGTCTTAAATAATTACCTTGAAACATTAGATGATAAGGTATGCCGGTTATTCAGTGTTTCTTTGCTGCATGGAAAAGAAAGTAGGGTAAACCATGCCATTCAAGGTCTATTTAAACTACACCAAGATAACTAGAAAATATCAAACAATCAAGAGAATGTGAATTTTCTTCCCTGAAATCACACCTTTTTTCAACTAAAGTGAAATCGCAATTTTATCATGACAAACCAATTGAATAAAGATACTAGGTATGAACTGGTTGCTTTCATTCTTCATGCCCTTAATTAACTTGAATTATAACTTTCATTGATTTGATGGACAACCAGACTTTATAGCACCATAAAGATACATCTTCTGCTTCATATTTGCAAGAACTGATGAGATTTCACTGTTGAACTACAGTTCAAAAACATGTTTTGAACATCGTTATGTGCTCTACATTGAGCTATGTACTACTGTTTTATGAAGTAAGTAAAAGGAACAGAAATATAAAGTAATAACCACAATCACTATACCACAAAGAGTGTTAATATCATAATACCTGATACAGAAGTACTAAATAGAAGTGCACAGCTCTCAGAGAAGGGGTGATATCTATTTTGTATTAGTAGGTGTTTCCCATACAGATACAAGTTTGAAAGGCAGCCTGAACAGAATGGGCAGAAAGTGTAAAGGCACATGTAATCACAAGAGAATTGGTATTTGGGGGCATGGAATATAGAAGTCATGAAACTAGAGAGATGGTCAAATACTACCTCGTAAATGCTTCTATTTGCTAAGTTGGGACTACATCTTATAGGTAACAGGAAACCGGTGACTGTTTTCAACAGAGAAGTAGCTTGACCAGTTTTGTTTTAGAATGATTTGCTTTGAAGTCAGTTTATAGAATGGATTTTAATGGTGATAAGCGAAATATATGCCAAAATATGCATAGGTGAGTGAAGATTTTAAGTAGCTCCATGTTGACACATGATAGACACAACACAAATGCTGATTTTTTTTCTTTTTCTTCCTTCCCTTTACCCACAGGTAGATATTAGACAGTGGCCACGTACTGTCATCAGTGTTAAAATACCCTTGTGTTTTACCTTTAGTACAGTAAAAATTGTCCATTTTTTTTTGGATCAAAGTCTTATAGTTTTCATTGTACAAACCTTTCACTTCCTTGGTTAAATTTATTCCTAAGTATGTATTGTTTTGATGCTATTGTGAATCTTATAGTTTTATTTTTCTTTCTTTTTTCTCTTAAAGTGTAGTTGATTTACAGTATCGTATGTTTCATGTGTACAACATAGTGATTCAATATTTTTGTAGATTATACTTTATTTAATGTTATAAAATATTGTCTATATTCCCTCTACTGTATAATATATCATTGGATCTTATTTATTTTACACATAGTAGTTTGTACCTCTTAATCCTCTACTCCTATCTTGCCCCTCCCCCCATGCAAATCAAAACCACAATGAAGTATCACCTCACACCTGTCAGAACAGCTATTGTCAAAAAGACTACAGATTGAAAATGGTGGCAAGGATGTGCACCAAAACATGATTGTATTGTTATTTATAATAATGAAACATTGGCAACACTCTTAATGTTCAATAATAAGAAACAAATTCAGGAAATTATGCTATGTTAATATTGCCTGTTCACTAAAATATGCCCACAAATAATTTTTCATACAATAGAAAAATGCATATTATAATCATGACAGGGTACCCCACCTTAGCTTTCCACTACTCCTTCTTGGGATGAGAGTTTGCAAGCCCAGTTCTCAGATTTTATTTTTCCTCTTTCTTTCTTTCAACCTTCCCTCCCTCCTCCCTTCCTTCCTTCCCTCCTTCCTTCTTTCCTTCCTTCCTTCCTTTCTTTCTTTCTTTCTTCCTTTCTTTCTTTCTTTCTTTCTTTCTTTCTTTCTTTCTTTCTTTCTTTCTTTCTTTCTTTCTTTCTTTCTTTCTTTCTTTCTTTCTTTCTTTCTTTCTTTCTTTCTTTCTTTCTTTTTTCACAATATGATAATATATGAGTCAGGGAAAAAAGGGATAATTTAGGTGGGGTGACTAATTTGAAACAAACAAATGACAAGTTGTAGGATAAGAGAAAACAATGGGGGCTGGAGTTTTACAAAATTGTAGGTTTAACGTGAGAGTGGCCCAAGACAGCAGACTTAGTGAATGGTAGGTCTTCCAAGAAACTTGGTTGGAATATTCTTCAAGACATGAAAGAAAGATTTGATTTCCTTTATGATTACCATTTGGCTGAAATTACCTTCTCCAAGTGTGATTGTAACAAACTTGACTCTGCATTGGATCTATTCCTTTAGCTCTAAACTTAGTGCTCTGTTGCCTGTGCTTAGTCATGCTGGCTCTGCCTCTTTGTAAAAGAATGTTGCCTATAGCCTGAAATATACATGACAGCCCATTCCCAAGGCTCTGCATCCCAGGCCTGACCTTTAAAGGTATAATAGTTTTCATTCATATAGACATAAAAAGTTGCAGAACAGAGAATAACATTTGTCTTGCTAGAGGTTTGCAGTAACATCCTGACCAGATCCATGGGGACAGCAACAAGGACAGCGACAAGAACAAAGGATAATCACATCCCTCCTGGGTCTGGCTGACACCAAGAAGTTTGCAACAACCAGCCACTCCACACCCCACTCCTTCATCCCCCTTTTAGTATAAAAGAAGCCTGAATTCTAACTTGGGTAAGATAGTTCTCTGGGACATTACTCCACTATTTTCTCGATCTGCTGGCTTTCCTAATAAAGTCACTATTCTTTTCCCCAGTGCCTCGTCCTGATTTATTGCCCTGTATGCAGAGAATGGTACGAGCTTGGACTTGATAACATGATTTCATGCAGGTCTGAGACAGATGTGGTCTCTGATTTTAAGATATAGGTACAAAAATATATTTTAATTAGAAAAATTCTCTATTGCCAATTAGTGGAAGAGAAAGAAATTAAAAGAGAAGGAAGAATAAGTGGAGGAGAAGAAAAAGAAGTAAGGAAGGCAAAAGGGAAAGAACAAAAGAAGGAAAAAAGAAAATATACATATAGAATAATTATATTTTAATAATTATATGATAAGAGACTGGTTAGAAAAGTCTACCAGATTCATAAGAGCTGCAACCTTTTCAGGGATTGTGTTTGCCTGACTGGACATTTGTTTTTTTCCTCTTAATTTTTTAGTACTCTTTTGGGTGTTTTCCATAGTTAGACCATATATATCCTTAACTTGGAAATCTTTCATTAAAAATGTCATATATGGTATATTTTCTCTGTTTCCTAGGTTGGATATATGTTTTTTTTTTTTTTAAATCACATCAAATAGTGTAAGTTAGGGTCATTTTAACCTTTTTGGTTTTTTATTAATTAATTAATTTATTTTTGGCTGTGTTGGGTCTTCGTTTCTGTGTGAGGGCTTTCTCTACTTGTGGCAAGCGGGGGCCACTCTTCATCACGGTGCGTGGGCCTCTCACTGTCGCGGCATCTCGTTGCGGAGCACAGGCTCCAGACGCGCAGGCTCAGTAGTTGTGGCTCACGGGCCCAGCCGCTCCGCGGAATGTGGGATCTTCCCGGACCAGGGCTCGAACCCGTGTCCCCTGCATTGGCAGGCAGATTCTCAGCCACTGCGCCACCAGGGAAGCCCCTGGATGCATGTTTTAAACAGTTTATTGTTATAGTAGTTTTGAACAAGGCAATTTATGGTCACTCAAAGAAGGCATCTCATGAAAGTCAATTTCATAGTACCATTTGTAAGACACATATTGACTTTATACAAGGGGTATAAATTTTTGAATGTCTTTACTTATTATATGACACAGCAGAAATCTACCTAGGGTTTTATCTAGTCTGATTTTAAATCATTTCTTGCTGTTGATACTTTTTCAACTTACTGTGTAAGATCTTACACTTTTGTGCTCAATTTTATCATGAATCAATTCCTGCTTCAACAATTCTGCCATATAATACAATGATATTCCTGGCTAAATGTTCAGGAAGTCAAAATCCATGATTCCTCATTTCAGAGGCTAAGACGTGAGTAATTTCTTATATCAGAAACAATAATGCAGAATGAACTTGTCCCTTGGAAAATGTGATAAAAAATTGAAATCAGTATTTATTTAGCACCTTCCATTTGTTAGGTATTGTCTGAGGTAATTAATATGTTACACGTAATCCTCTCAAAGTAGATTATGGATAAAGAGACAGAGCTTTAAGGAGTTTAAAGAACCTGAATATGTTTCTACAATCAATGATGGGGTTGGTACAGCCAATAAAGAATTTCTGCTTTTTTATTCCTATCACATTGCTATGCTTTCCTCATTAATTAAACCATATAAATGAAAGTAAATGTCATTTATAAAAATCAAACAGAAAAGAATAAAAAAGCAAATGCATCTCTTTTATTAAGTCAAAGGGGCACCAAATCCTATGGAAGTTCAACTTAAATTCATGATTCAATCTGTTCTACTACACCCACTTCATCCAGCCTTCATTTTTTTCCCCCTAAAGACTCATACACAAAAACAGAATTGGGCTATACCCTTCTCATTGTTTTTCCAGATATATTCAATTCTGTCTGAATTACATGTGGAAAACAGTATAAACTCTCAAGTTGGAATCTCTGATATACTTCACATGTCTTTTAAACTAGAAGCTAATCATTGTGTTCTATGGGAGTCTTCTGAAATAAATTCTAAAATAAACCCATATTGTCATTTTTTTCTATTCATTCAGGTTAAAATAACTGGTTTATGTTCAATCACATCTGTGTAAGATTTCAGTGGAAAGAAGCCAGTTTGTTAATAAATTATTTTTGCTTCCCTTTTGAGAAATTGATGAAGAAGACAGCAAAGCAGTCTTTTTTCAATGATTTATTTTAAAAGTAAGCATTTTCCAAAGATGTCCTGGTGTCAGTAGTGTTTCAGCATAAATTTATTTTCTATTTTATTCTATTCTACAACAATAATGAATGTACAAAGGGGATCCTGATTACTAAACCAGAGAATAATTAGTTCATACTTATTTTATAGGGCTCAGACAAATACCATTTTCCAACATTTTCAACAAGGATTAAACAAAGTTTTCTACTAGAAACATAATTAACCAGAAAATAGTCTTAATAAAATACCCCATTTCCAAATGCCTCTTACTGAATAAGTCTTTGTGGAATTTTCTCATCTATCTTTCTCCCTTATTTCTATGTAGTGACAGCTCTGTACCCTTTGAATTTTCACTAAACTGTCATAAAGATACAACTTAAGATCCTTTTTAAGGATGGTAATTATTTTTAATATGTACAAAATATGTTTAATTATGATTAAGTAGGCAGCTAATTTTAAAACATTCCTCAGGGGGCTTCCCTGGTGGCGCAGTGGTTGAGAGTACGCCTGCCGATGCAGGGGACACGGGTTCGTGCCCCGGTCCAGGAAGATCCCACATGCCGCAGAGCGGCTGGGCCCGTGAGCCATGGCTGCTGAGCCTGCGCGTCCGGAGCCTGTGCTCCGCAATGGGAGAGGCCACAACAGTGAGAGGCCCGTGTACTGCAAAAAAAACAAAAAACAACAAAATTAAAAAAAATTCCTCAGATTTATTTTAAGAGCTGCTTGTTGATATAGTTGAATAAAGTTTTCCTTCACACTCAGAGAATATGCCAAAATGTGAAGGACAATATATAAACACGTGGTTCAATAAGACTCATAAGAACAGAGAAAATATTCAAGGAAGAACTTTAGCTTGAAAATTCTAACTCAAGAGAAAAAGGAATAGAAACAGACTTTAACTTTGTTTGACTGTTCATATAGTTTATTAATCTAATTTACATTTTCAAGAGTTTAAAAATTGTCCCCAAAGAAATTGATCTCTAAATGATATATGATATGGCTGTTTAATAATATTTTAAAGACAGAGAAAAACAATTTCACTACAAGGATAAAATTAAGTTGAACACTGTTTATATTCAAAGAATGTGGGAGTTCATATTCCTAAAAAATAGATTGATGTTGCACTAAAGCAAGCTTTATAAAGGGACCAGTTTTTCAGGTGGCAGAATGACACAGATGTTACTATACTCAGTGAAGATGGATTAATGAACTCTGAACTCTCGAGGTTTGTTTTATAACTCCTTACTTTAATCATGAAAAATGGACATAAATGGTATTATTATGACTGTGAATACTGATTTGATATCTCCAGGTGATGTTATTTTTAATTTGAAACTCTACAATGAGGAATAGGGACTATAAGGAAAACACAGACATAAAAATTATTGTAGTGATGGCATTATTAGTCTCATTTTTTGTGCCACCTTGAACCTACCCCCTTTATTATGGACTGGCCCAGTGCCTTCACACTGTGGGCAGTGTTTATTTCTCTGCTTCCTGATTTTGTCTTTGGGTATGTGATTTCTTTTTCCTGATAGAATGAGGTGGACGTGTTAGTGAGCCAGTTCTAATCCTAGGCACCAAAAGATCTTTATGCTTCTATTTGTTGTCTTTCACTTTTGCCATCACCATTGGAAGAACATGCCTTTGCAAACTCACTGGTTCCAAGAGGAAGATGAAATACAAGTGGAACAGAGCCAGCCCCGGTTGAGCCAAGCCCAGATCAGCAATCCTCCTAGCTGGCCATAAATTCATGCATGAGTCCATCTGAGACCAGTAAAACCCATCTCAACCCAGTTTAGGTCAGCCAGATCTTCAGAAGGTTTTCAGACTTGTGTGCTAGATAAATGCCTACATTTTAAATCTGTGAATATATTATGATATTTTTATGCAACATTATTGTGACCATAGCTAAATTTTAGGAGTAAGATTTCTTTCTTTAAGAAGTTTATAATGAGTTGGGAATGGACATGAGTGATGGAGATAGTGTTGGAGGCTGTGGCAGTGTTCATGTGTCCAGTGATCTGAATCAGTTATTAGAAATTCGAATGGTAAGTAAAGGAGAGATGTAGATGGTATTTCAAGCAAAGTATGGACAAAGTGAGAAGACTGATACGCAAAGAAAAGAAAAATTAATTTAAAAATGAATATATAATTTCTAGATCTTCATTGTCTGATAAGGGAGCCACCAATCACATATGACAATTTAAATATAAATCAATTAAAATTAAATAATATAAAAATTAGCTCCTCAGTCTCTCTAGCCACATTTCAAATGTTCAACAGCCATATGTCTTTAGAGGCTACCATATTGGATAGTTCAGATCATGAAACATTTTGATCATGGCAGAAAGTTTCTCTAGAGAGTGAGTAGCACTGTCTAGATGGTACCAAAGACTTTCTGAGCCCATCTTTCTTTATCTGCATTATGAACATAGTAATTAATGCTGTAAATATCTCCTAACACAGTACTGAGGATCCAATTTAATGCATGAAATCACTTTGCAAACTGAAAAATGCTTTGTAAGTGTAAGGTATTATAGTTTAGTAGAATGACCATTATGTCTTTGACTATCAAGAAGAATCCTTATGTCACAATATCTACAGGAATTGGATTCATTCATAACCAGTAACCTTGGTTATGCTCTGTTAGGAAGCAAACTATCACAGCATAAAAATATTGAAAGATAAATTTTCCATAAATGAGAATTCAGATTATTGCTGAAGTTCATTCATTATTTTAGGGAATATATATATATAAAACTTTCATTTATCTTAACTAGATATAAGCAAGTAAACTCCTTAGCTCAAATTGTTAGATATTTATTCCTTGACTTTTTCATAAGTTCAGCTACTTATACCATTTTGGTAAATGTAATAAAAACTAGAAGCAACATTTCCATCAAATTTCAAATAATTTAACTCAGAAGATCATGCCTCCTGATGTTATATAAAAAAGTGGCTTAATTTGGGAGAAGGAAAGAGAGTTAGAAGAAAGTTTTTTCAATACCTACTATGTGCCAAGAAATGTGTTAAGCATTTAATTTTCCATAGCTCATTGGAGTCTCACAAATTTTTTAGTTTGATGTTATTATTATATCCATATTAGAGTTTGGAAAAGTAAATGTTTTGCTGTGAATAAGTAGAACAACTCTTGATAGAAGTAAAGAACCAGTAAAACAATGCTCCACTTATAGAATAAAGATACAAGTAGAATAGAATAATGATCACAGACTATGCCATAGAATAGAGATCAGGACTGACTACATAAAATGTGGAGCCCAGTATAAAGTGAATATGTGGAGCCTATTGGTAAATCATTACAAATTTCAAATCAATAGCAACAGAACATTAAACCAAGCATGGGGGCCTTGTCAGAATGGGGCCCTGCGTGACTGCACGGGTTGCATGATCATAAAGCTTGCCCCATAAGCAAATTTCAAAAATTATTGTGGATGAGAAGTTGAATAATGTGATCATTAATTTTTCTTCCTGATCTTGCTTAAATATTGAAGCTTTTGAAAGGAAGCTTAGAATACATGTCATTGAATCTACCAAGTGTTTAGATAGAGGCCCTACGGTTCATGGTCGTATGTCTAGGATCTAGCAGGTAATTTACTAATCAGGGACAGTGCCAACACAGGAACTGGGGTCTCTAGAGTTCCTTCCTGCCTTTATAAAGGAGGGAAGAATTTTTCAATTTTAGTCCTTTCAAGCAGAGATCACAAAGAGGGGGGAGTGAATGATACCTTGGCAGAATAAGATGTGTTGAAGTGCTTTGTTTAAACATAGTTTTACAATCATTAAACATGTAAAAGGCAGAATATTTTACATTAAAAATGAGGATAGACACTTTCCTTTGAAAAGTCAGGCTATACTGGACAGGCATTCCTTCCCACATGTGTGATGATAATAGCTTAACACTGAGAAGCTGTCGAATCCCCGCACCCATCACCAGCTAGAGGACTGATGTCCTCCTGCGTATCTATTTCCATACTCCTCAATTTTTTATATCAAGCCTGTTCTCTCCTATATATTATCTTCCTGGACCTTGTACCCAGTTAAAGATTTTGATTTCCGCCTTCAAGATTACATCTTCAGTGGTCCCTAACCTGAGATCATGTCCCTTCTTCAGAAATAGTGAAGAGTCCCATGGACTGGAAAATGAAATGTTGCTCCTGATGGAATGGTTATATGTAGTGAGATGCAGAGATGTTAAGATAATTTCATAATGTCTGGCTTATTATACTTTTAGTAAATCAAGATGCTACCTTTACTTATTTAAATTGGAATATGCATGATGGCCATGCTATTTTTATGTATATAATAACTTAGCTGTTTTTTCTTTTACTGGGGATTACCTGAATAGTTGTTCTCTGGATAATAAATTTTACTGGAAACTTAGGCCTTAATTTTAAAATTCTTGAGGGACTTCCCTGGTGGTCCAGTGGTTAAGACTCCACACTTCCAATGCAGGGAGCTTGTGCTCAATCCCTGGTGAGGGAAATAAGATCCCACATGCCATGAGGCACCACCAAAAAAAAAATTCTTGAAAGTCCCCTTGGCCTCTGTCTTTATACCCATTCCTCATTGAGAATGAAAATGTGGAGATACCTAATTGAATGTCTGAGTGTATTCTTGTTTATACTGATGCACAAGTCCCCAAGGTCTGTCTCTGACATTGTCCTGCAAGCAACACATATTTAGTAGAGGCATATCCTGACTCCCTGCTGTAATCAACCCTCCAGAGAAATTTAATTTTTAATTAAGTTCTTTTTCTCTAAAGCTGATTAATCAGAACTTTGTTATTTGTGTTGCAAAAAGGGGGATAAATTAACTATACCTTTAATTAGACAAGGGGGAATTTACTTTCACTCTCTTACATCTAGCCAAAGAAAAAGCAGACTCTCTGAAACCAAGAAACAGGGTGCTTTGAATATTCCATAACAAGTGGTGCAGGGGTTAGGCCTTTTGATAATAAACTTGTTAACTGGTGAGTTCTAGACTGTGTGTTCACTAAATTACTTATTTCATTAGGATAGATTACTCTATTATTTGTTTTAACCCTCATGAATTTTTTTTCTCCTATTGCTCCCACTGAACTTTTGGGATAAATATCAAGTCAAATACTTCCCCCATTGTATTAGTTAGGGCTGGTATAACAAAATATCACAGACTGATGGCTTAAACAACAGAAACTTATTTTCTCAAAGTTCTGGAGGTGAGAAGTCCTAGACAAAGGTCTGGCAGAGTCGGTTTCTGGTGAGGATGCTCTTCTTGGCTTGTGGATCACTGTCTTCTGGCTGTGTCCTTGCATGACAGTGAGAGAGTGAGAGTGAGCTCTCTGGTGTCTCTTATTAAGAACACAATACCAGTTCCATAGAATCAGGGTCCCACCCTTATAACCTCACTTAACCTTAATTATCTCTTAAAGACCCTATCTCCAAATATAGTCCCATTGAGGGTTAAGGCTTCAACATATGACTTTGGTGGAGGGGGGAACTTTAGTCTGCAGCACTCATGTAAGACTTCTATGCCCTCTAACTCATTATATTTATCTTCTTTTAAGTAGAGACTTTGAGGCCAATGGGAATTCCCAGGTTGAATATTCTTTGCTCTTGTCAGCAGAAAAGGTTAAACTTTAGGAATGGAGACCCAGAGCTTCTTTTATCCTGGCCCAGATATCACAGCTTTTGTCATCTACTCCTTTTAATATATGTCATATTTCAGTTTTCTTATCCCAGGAAGCAGAATTGTCAGAATCCCAATAAATATATCTTATCTGATAATATAGGGAAGCCCTGAGCACTGGGTAATAAATTGAATGTGTGGCCATCACTTGGTCCTTCTTCCTCTGGCCAGAGAGGTTAAAACCCTGAATGCGAAGCTTGAAGCAGAAGGTAATCTTAAATATAAACTCGACTTTTCACAGTAACTTTCAAAAATCACTTTTCTCTGCCATAAAATATATCTCTTCAATTAGATTTTTTGGAAATGTAAAGCTTTTAAGGGAAGGAAACAGGCACAGTGGGGTGTATACACGACATACACGGACCTCCATGTACTAAGTGTGCACATGTGATTACTTTGAATCCTTACAAAACCCTCTATAGTAAGTCCTTTTAGCCACTCTATTTTAGCTGAGAAAACTAAGGTTCATACAGAAGTGATTTTTTTTTCAAATTTATAAACTTTGTCAGTTAACAGAGATAGGGTTTAAATCCAACTTTGCTTCGTTTGCAAATATTTTCTCCCATTCTGTGGGTTGTCTTTTTGTTTTGTTTATGGTTTCCTTTGCTGTGCAAAAGTTTTTATGTTTAATTACATCCCATTTGTTTATTTTTGTTTTTATTTTCATTAGTCTAAGAGGTGGATAATCTCCAAAATATACAAACAGCTCATGCAGCTCAATATCAAAAAAACAAGCAACCCAATCAAAAAATGGTCACAAGCTCTAAATGGATGTTTCTCCAAAGAAGACATACAGATAGCCAAAAGGCACATGAAAAGATGCTCAACATCACTAATTATTAGAGAAATGTAAATCAAAACACAATGAGGTATCATCACCTCATACCAGTCAGAATGGTCATCATCAAAAAACCTATATACAATAAATGCTGGAGAGAGTATGGAGAGAAGGGAACCCTCCTACACTCTTCATGGGAATGTAAACTGCTGCAGCCACTGTGGAGAACGGTATGGAAGTTCCTTAAAAAACTAAAAGTAGAGCTACCATATGATCCTGCAATCCCACTTCTGGGTGTATATCTTGACAAAACCATAATTCGAAAAGACACATGCACCCGAATGTTCATTGCAGCACTATTTACAATAGCCAGGACATGGAAGCAACCTAAATGTCCATTGACAGAGAAATGGATAAAGAAGTTGCGGTACATATATACAATGGAATATTACTTAGCCATAAAAAAGAACAAAATAGTGCCATCTGCAGCAACATGGATGGACCTCAAGATTGTCATACTGAGTGAAGTAAGTCAGACAGAGGAAGTCAAATACCATATGATAATGCTTATATTTGGAATCTAAAAAAATATGGTACAAATGAACTTATTTACAGAACAGAAATAGAGTCACAGATGTAGAAAACAAACTTATGGGTACCAGGGGGCAAGGTGAGGGGAGGGATAAATTGAGAGATTGGGATTGACATATACACACTACTATATATATAATAGATAACAAATAAGGACCTACTGTATAGCACAGGGAACTCTACTCAATTCTCTGTAATGGCCTATATGGGAAAAGAATCTTAAAAATGAGTGGATATATGTATATGTATGACTGATTCACTTTGTTGTACACCTGAAACTAACACATTTTAAATCAACTATACTCCAATAGTAATTAAAAAAATAAAAAACGAGAAACATGAAAATAAATCCAGCTTTGCTGGACACCAAGCTGAGGAAGACTTTTAAGAGAACCTGGACCGATTGTTGCTTTACCATTTTTTCATATAAAAGCTAACTCTATAGTGCCAAGGATAAGGTAATATAGACCTTTCTAAATAAATGGTATGATTCCTTCTTTGTGTGAATTGATTTTCCCCTTTGTCTCTGCTGTCTTGAAGCTCTAACCTAAAAGGGAATCACAAAAAGTATGTTGATCTTTCTATTGATACATTTATACTTTTATTTCCGATATTTGATTTCTACTTATATTTTTCTACTTATGAATATCTAATTTTGAAATATTCTACAAAAATTCCTTTGGAAGAGAGTGAAGCTGTTGAGTTTAAACTGCCAATAGTCTGCCTTAATTATTTCAGGAAAAAACTATTTTAGACAACTCCAAAAATCTATGTCAGATACAGAAAATGTGTTTATAGCAAGAAAGGCTAAAGAAGTTAATATCTTTTAAATTACATGATTATTTGGTGAAATATTTAAAAGTGATTTTTAAAAATTTTATATATCAATTTTAGGAAAACATATTTCAGTTTTTTGGAAGAGTCATCTATAGATACTTTCATATATGGCTTATTTATTTCATTTATCCAACAGATATTTATTGAATACTATACTTTGGGCTACATGCTGGAGATCCAATGTTGATTAAATTCTCATGGAGTATACAGTGCAGTAGGAATGGCAAACATTAATCAAATAACCACACAAGCATGTAAAATTATAACAGACAGATGGTGAAAAGGCTAGAACCATATGTTATGATGTCTGTAATAGAGGTGTTTGATCAAGTCAAGAATATCAGGGAAGGCTTAAGCTGGTGTTTAAAAAATTAGAATTAATGAGGCAAAGAAGAGAAGGAACCATGGTAGAAGGGAACTTCATTGTGAAGAAGCTCTTACTCGAGGGCATATTGGCATCTTGACCCTTAGAGAAACTTGAAGTCAAGTGATATGATCATATTTAAGCTCTTAAAAGATCATTCTGGCTGTAATATAAAGAGTGGACTGGAGATTGCCATTGTTAGGAGACCATTATAGTAGTCTAAGCAAGAGTTGAAGGTAGAAAATTGTAGCTAGAGACTCTAGCATAAGTTGAAGTCACCTAAGCTACAGCTTTCATGGTTGGACTCCTGAAAAATAGAAAGATACAAACACTTTAGGGGTCAGAAATTTGTTTTATAATTTTTTTAACATTTTCCCATTTTTTTAAAATTTTCAAATAGTTTCAGATTTGCAAGAAACCAGAGAATTCCCATATACTCTTCCCCTAGATTTCCACATGTTCTCATCTTACATAAAGGCAGTATAATGATCAAACCCAGGAAATTAATACTGATGCAATACCATTAACTAGTCTGCATATCTTATCCAAATCTGGTCAATTGTCTTAAGAATGTCCTCTATCTGACCTAGAGTCACAAATTTTGTGCAGTGGGTCAAAGAATTTCTAATACATTGATCCTCAGAAGAGTCTTTCATTATAAGGTAATTTAAACTCCCACACTAGTCATATACTGACCTAAACATAGGAGTTATTCTTTATTTTTTTTAAAACTTCTTTATTGAGGTATAATTGCTTTACATTGTTGTGTTAGTTGCTGCTGTATAACAAAGCGAATTAGCTATACATATATCCCCATATCCCCTCCCTCTTGTGTCTCCCTCCCACCCTCCCTATCTCACCCCTCACACAAAGCACCGAGCTGATCTCCCTGTGCTATGCGGCTGCTTCCCACTAGCTATCTATTTTACATGTGGTAGTATATATATGTCAATGCCAGTCTCTCTTCATCTCTAGGTTCTTCAGAAACTTTTTTTTTTTTAGATTCCATATATGTGTGTTAGCCTATGGTATTTGTCTTTCTCTTTCTGACTTACTTCACTTTGTATGACAGACTCTAGCTCCATCCACCTCACTACAAATAACTCAATTTCATTTATTTTTATCACTCAGTAATATTCTATTGTATATATGTGCCACATCTTCTTTATCCATTCATCTGTCAATGGACACTAGGTCGCTAAATGCTGGAGAGGAAAAGGAGTCATTCTTAATGAGCAGACCATCCAAGATTAGTTACAGAAAAGCTAAACTCTTAAGAAAGCCAAACAAATTTTATAACCACTGTATAAAATAAATGCCTATGATAAAGGACTAATTAAAATCCAATTCAATTCAGACAGTAGAGGTGAGATGGGGAGCCAGACAGAACACAAGTGAGGGTAGCTTATTCCTAAAGCTCAAGCCCCCAAACTCAAATATCTAAGTGTCTGGAGAGATTCCTTAACACTATTTTCCCATAAATTAACCCTGTCCAGGAAAACTCTGCTCAGACTGTAGGGTCTATCTTCTCTTGCGAGTTTCATGTCTGGGAATTAGTTGCAAAACATTACATAGTTGGAGAACAAAAGGAGTCAGTTAAAAAAACAACAACAAAAGACCCAACTCTCTGAAGCTAGGGTGGAAGGTTGTGGAGTTCAGAGAGTGATTGTTGGCCATAGCATTGTACTGGATTTAGCAGCATTTGAACAATTTCAATATCTGATTTGGCATGCTGTAGAAGACCCCTGTGACACTGCAACTTCTCTCTGGGACTTGGCATGCAATTAAGCACTCAGGCAGGTGTGGACTTGGAGAAAATTGCTGAAATGTGTGGTTGTAAGAGCAGGAGGAAAACAGGGCCACAGAGCTTGAGGATATAATAGATACAGATAGATATAGACACACATTCCTAAACGTTCATATCAAATATTTTTCAACAAACTTGTGAGTCAGGAGAGAGTTAACAAGGAAAGTGATGGTTAGACTCAACTAGCTATCTTCTAAAATAAAAAGATGGCATTTGTGATTATTTTGGTGATTTTTTTTTCTGTAGAAAGTGGTTTTCTTACCTGCTTTAAGATGTGATTCTTTTGTAGGGACTATAAAAGAATGAGAAAAACTGTGAGGTAGCACAGAGCTATCATCAGTTTTCTTTAGATGCTGTAAGCTCACCTTCTATTCTTGACACATTAGTGTGGAGACTTAAGAAGACAAAGCAAAATTGTTAATGTGAAGTCTCCAGTCTCCTACACAAAAGAGCTGATCCTTTAGTTTTCAGGGGCAATTTATGACAGAATTTGTTCAGTTAACGACACATCAGTCTTACTTTAAGACACAGCTATAATTCTTTGTGTGCTCAGTATGCTGCTTCAGATCTTACAGACACTTGACTAAATCAACAATAGCAGGTATATTTCTTTTCTTTAATATGCTTTAATTTTTTGAATTTTATTTTATTTATGTTTTTATACAGCAGGTTCTTATTAGTTATCTATTTTATACATATTAGTGTATACATGTCAATCCCAATCTCCCAATTCATCCCACCACCACCACTAACCCCCCTCCCCCTGCTTTCCTCCCTTGGTGTCCATACGTTTGTCCTCTACATCTGTGTCTCAATTTCTGCCTTGCAAACTGGTTCATCTGTACCATTTTTCTAGATTCCACATATATGCGTTAATATATGATATTTGTTTTCCTCTTTCTGACTTACCTAATTATGTATAACAGTCTCTAAGTTCATCCACATCTCTACAAATGACCCAGTTTCATTCCTTTTTATGGCTGAGTAATATTCCGTTGTACATATGTACCACATCTTCTTATCCATTTGTCCGTTGATGGGCATTTAAGTTGCTTCCATGACCCTGGCTATTGTAAATAGTGCTGCAATGAACATTGTAGTACATGACTCTTTTTGAATTATGGGTTTCCCTGGGTTTATGCCTGGTAGTGGGATCGCTGGGTCATATGGTAGTTCTGTTTTTAGTTTTTTAAGGAAACTCCATACTGTTCTCCATAATAGCTGTATCAATTTACATTCCCTCCAACAGTGCAAGAGGGTTCCCTTTTCTCAACACCCTTTCCAGCATTTGTAGTTTGTAGATTTTCTGATGATGCCCATTCTAATGGGTGTGAGGTGATACCTCATGGTAGTTTTGATTTGCATTTCTCTAATAATTAGTGATGTTGAGCAGCTTTTCATGTGCCTCTTGGCCATCTGTATGTCTTCTTTGGAGAAATGTCTATTTAGGTCTTCTGCCCATTTTTGGATTGGGTTGTTTGTTTTTTTAATATTGAGCTGCATGAGCTGTTTATATATTTTGGAGATTAATCCTTTGTCCGTTGATTCATTTATAAATATTTTCTCCCATGCTAAGGGTTGTTTTTTCTTTTTGTTTATAGTTGCCTTTGCAGTTCAAAAGCTTTTAAGTTTCATTAGGTCTCATTTGTTTATTTTTGTTTTTATTTCCATTACTCTAAGAGGTGGGTCAAAAAAGTTCTTGCTGTGATTTATGTCAAAGAGTGTTCTTCCTATGTTTTCCTCTAGGAATATTATAGTGTTTGGCCTTATATTTAGGTCGTTAATCCATTTTGAGTTTATTTTTGTGTATGGTGTTTGGGAGTGTTCTAATTTCATTCTTTTACATGTAGCTGTTGTGTTTTCCCAGCACCACTTATTAAAGAGACTGTCTTTTCTCCATTGTATATCCTTGCCTCTTTTGTCATAGATTAGTTGACATAGGTGCATGGGTTTATATCTGGGCTTTCTATCCTGTTCTATTGATCTATATTTCTGTTTTTGTGCCAGTACCATACTGTCTTGATTACTGTAGCTTTGTAGTATAGTCTGAAGTCAGGGAGTCTGATTCCTTCAGCTCCATTTTTTCCCCTCAACATTGCTTTGGCTATCTGGGGTCTTTTTTGTCTCCATACAAATTTTAAGGTTTTTTGTTCTAGTTCTGTAAAAAGTGCCATTGGTAATTTGATAGGGATTGCATTGAATCTGTAGATTGCTTTGGGCAGTATAGTCATTTTCACAATTTGGATTCTTCCACTCTAAGAACATGGTATATCTCTACATCTGTTTGTGTCATCTTGGATTTCTTTCATCAATGTCTTATAGTTTTCTGAGTACAGGTCTTTTACCTCCTTAGATAGGTTTATTCCTAGGTATTTTATTCTTTTTGTTGCAATGGTGAATGGTATTGTTTCCTTAATTTCTCTTTCTGATCGTTTTCTGTTAGTGTATAGGAATGCAAGAGATTTCTGTGCATTAATATTGTATCCTGCAACTTCACCAAATTCATTGATTGGCTCTAGTAGTTTTCTGGTGGAATCTTTAGGATTCTCTATGTATAGTATCATCTCATCTGCAAACAGTGACAGTTTTATATCTTCTTTTCTAATTTGTATTCCTTTTATTTCTTTTTCTTCTCTGACTGCTGTGGCTAGGACTTCCTAAATTATGTTGAATAGTGGTGAAAGTGGACATCCTTGTCTTGATCCTGATCTTAGAGGAAATTCTTTCTACTTTTCACCATTAAGAATGATGTTTGCTGTGGGCTAGTCATATATGGCATTTATTATGTTGAGATAGGTTCCCTCTATGCTGACTTTCTGGAGAGATTTTATCATAAATCAGTGTTGAATTTTGTCCAAAGCTTTTTCTGCATCTACTGAGATTATCACATGGTTTTTACTCTTCAGTTTGTTAATATGGTGTATCACAGGGATTGATTTTCATATACTGAAGAATCCTTGCATTCCTGGGATAAATTCCACTTGATCATGGTGTATGATCCTTTTAATATGTTGTTGGATTCTGTTTGATAGTATTATGTTGAGGATTTTTGCATCTATATTCATCAGTGATATTGTTCTGTAATTTTCTTTTTGTGTAGTATCTCTGTCTGGTTTTGGTATCAGGGAGATGGTGGACTCGTAGAATGAGTTTGGGAGTGTTCTTTCCTCTGCAATTTTTGGAAGAGTTTGAGAAGGATGGGTGTTAGCTCTCCTCTAATGTTTGATAGAATTCACCTGTGAAGCCATTTGGTCCTGGACTTTTGTTCGTTGGAAGATTTTTTTCTTAACATCTTTATTGGAGTATAATTGCTTTACAATAGTGTGTTAGTTTCTGCTTTATAACAAAGTGAATCAGTTATACATACACATATACCCCCATATCTCTTCCCTCTTGCGTCTCCCTCCCTCCCACCCTCACTATCCCACCTCTCTAGGTGGTCACAAAGCACCGAGCTGATCTCCTTGTGCTATGCATCTACTTCTCACTAGCTATCTATTTTACATTTGGTAATGTATATATGTCCATGCCACTTTCTCACTTTGTCACAGCTTACCCTTCCCACTCCCCACATCTTCAAGTCAATTCTCTAGTAAGTCTGTGTCTTTATTCCCATCTTCTGACTAGGTTCTTCATGACCATTTTTTGTTTGTTTGTTTTTTAGATTCCATATATATATGTTAGCATATGGTATTTGTTTTTCTCTTTCTGACTTACTTCACTCTGTATGACAGACTCTAGGTCCAGCCACCTCACTACAAATATCTCAATTTCGTTTCATTTTATGGCTGAGAATATTCCATTGTATATATGTGCCACATGTTCTTTATCCATTTATCTGTTGATGGACACTTAGGTTGCTTCCATGTTCTGGCTATTGTAAATGGAGCTGCAATCAACATTGTGGTACATGACTCTTTGAATTATGGTTTTCTCAGGGTATATGCCCAGTAGTGGGATAGATGGGTCGTATGGTAGTTCTATTTTTAATTTTTTAGGGAACCTCTATACTGTTCTCCACAGTGACTGTATCAATTTACATTCCCACCAACAGTGCAGGAGGGTTCCCTTTGCTCCACACCCTGTCCAGCATTTATTGTTTGTAGATTTTTTGATGATAGCCATTCTGACCGGTGTAAGATGATATCTCATCGTACTTTTGATCTGAATTTCTCTAATGATTAATGATATTGAGCATTCTTTCATGAGTTTGTTGGCAATCTGTATATCTTCTCTGGAGAAATACCTATTTAGGTCTTCTGCCCATTTTTGGATTGGGTTGTTTGTTTTTTTCATATTGAGCTTCATGTGCTGCTTGTAAATTTTGGACATAAATCTTTTGTCAGTTGCTTCATTTGCCAATATTTTCTCTCATTCTGAGGGTTGTCTTTTTGTCTTGTTTATGGTTTCCTTTGCTGTGCAAAAGCTTTTAAGTTTCATTAGGTCCCATTTGTTTATTTTTGTTTTTATTTCCATTTCTCTAGGAGGTGGGTCAAAAAGGATCTTGCTGTGATTTATGTCATACAGTATTCTGCCTATGTTTTCCTCTAAGAGTTTGATAGTGTCTGACTTTACATTTATGTCTTTAATCCATTTTGAGTTTATTTTTGTATATGGTGTTAGGGAGTGTTCTAATTTCATTCTTTTACATGTAGCTGTCCAGTTTTCCCAGCAGCACTTATTGAAGTGGCTGTCTTTTCTCCACTGAATATTCTTGCCTCCTTTATCAAAGATAAGATGACCATATGTGTGTGGGTTTATCTCTGGGCTTTCTATCCTGTTCCATTGATCTAGATTTCTGTTTTTCTGCCAGTACCATATAGTCTGAAGTCAGGGAGCCTGATTCCTCCAGCTCCGTTTTTCTTTCTCAAGATTGCTTTGGCTACTCTGGGTCTTTTGTGTTTCCATACATATTGTGAAATTTTTGGTTCTAGTATGTGAAAAGTGCCAGTGATAATTTGATAGGGATTTTATTGAATCTGTAGATTGCTTTGGGTATTACAGTCATTTTCACAGTGTTGATTCTTCCAATCCAAGAACATGGTATATCTCTCCATCTGTTTGTATCATCTTTAATTTCTTTCATCAGTGCCTTGTAATTTTCTGTATACAGGTCTTTTGTCTCCTTACATAGGTTCATTTCTAGATATTTTATTCTTTTTTTGCAATGGTAAACGGGAGTGTTTTCTTAATTTCAGTTTCAGATTTTTCATCATTAGTGTATAGGAATGCAAGAGATTTCTGCACATTAATTTTGTATCCTGCTACTTTACCAATTTCATTGATTAGCTCTAGTAGTTTTCTGGTAGCATATTTAGGATTCTCTATGTATAGTATCATGTCATCTGCGAACAGTGACAACTTTACTTCTTCTTTTCCAATTTGAATTCCTTTAATTTATTTTTCTTCTCTGATTGCTGTGGCTAAAACTTCCAAAACTATGCTGAATAATAGTGGTGAGAGTGGGCAACCTTGTCTTTTCCCTGATCTTAGTAGAAATGGTTTTAGTTCTTCACCATTGAGAATGATGTTTACTGTGGGTTTGTCATATATGGTCTTCATTATGTTTAGGGAAGTTCCCTCTATGCTTACTTTCTGGAGGGTTTTTATCATAAATGGGTGTTGAATTTTTTTTTGAAAGCTTTCTCTGCATCTATTAAGATGATCGTATGGCTTTTCTCCTTCAATTTTTTAATATGGTGTATCACATGGACTGATTTGCATATATTGAAGAATCCTTGCATTCCTGGAATAAATCCCGCTTGATCATGGTGTATGATCCTTTTAATGTGCTCTTGGATTCTGTTTGCTAGTATTTTGTTGAGGACTTTTGCATCTATGTTCATCAGTGTTATTGGCCTGTAGTTTTCTTTTTTTGTGACACTTTTGTCTGGTTTTGGTATCAGAGTGATGGTGGCCTTGTAGAATGAGTTTGGGAGTGTTCCTCTCTCTGCTACATTTGGAAGAGTTTGAGAAAGATAGGTGTTAGCTCTTCTCTAAATGTTTGATATAATTCGCCTGTGAAGCAATCTGGTCCTGGGCTTTTGTTTGTTGGGAGATATTTAATCACAGTTTCAATTTCAGTGCTTGTGATTGGTCTGTTCATATTTTCTATTTCTTCTTGGTTCAGTCTCAGAATGTTGTGTATTTCTAAGAATTTGTCCATTTCTTCCAGGTTGTCCATTTTATTGGCATAGAGCTGCTTGTAGTAATCTCTCATGATCCTTTGTATTCCTGCAGTGTCACTTGGTACTTTTTCTTTTTCATTTCTAATTCTATTGAATTCAGTCTTCTCCCTTTTTTTCTTGATGAGTCTGGCTAATAGTTTATCAATTTTGTTTATCTTCTCAAAGAACCAACTTTTAGTTTTATTGATCTTTGCTATTGTTTCCTTCCTTTCTTTTTCATTTATTTCTGATCTGATGTTTATGATTTCTTTCCTTCTGCTACCTTTGGGGTTTTTTTGTTCTTCTTTCTCTAATTGCTTTAGGTGCAAGGTTAGGTTGTTTATTTGAGATGTTTCCTGTTTCTTAATGTAGGATTGTATTTCTATACACTTCCCTCTTAGAACTGCTGTTGTTGCACCCCATAGGTTTTGAGTCATCATGTCTCCATTGTCATTTGTTTCTAGGTATTTTTTGATTTCCTCTTTGATTTCTTCAGTGATCACTTGGTAATTAAGTAGTGTATTGTTTAGCCTGTGTTTGTATTTTTTACAGATTTTTTTCCTGTAATTTATATCTAGTCTCATAGAGTTGTGGTCGGAAAAGATACTTGATACAATTTCAATTTTCTTAAATTTACCAAAGCTTGATTTGTGACCCAAGATATGATCTATCCTGGAGAATGTTTCATGAGCACTTGAGAAGAAAGTGTGTTCTGTTGCTTTTGGATGGAATGTCTTATAAATATCAATTAAGTCCATCTTGTTTAATTTATCATTGGAATCTTGTGTTTCCTTATTTATTTTCATTTTGGATGATCTGTCCATTGGTGAAAATGGGGTGTTAAAGTCCCCTACTATGATTGTGGGGACGATTTCTCCTTTTATGGCTGTTAGTTGATTTCCCCTTTTATGGCTATTAGTATTTGCCTTATGTATTGAGGTGCTCCTATGTTGGGTGCAGAAATATTTACAATTGTTATATCTTTTACTTGGATTGATCTCTTGATCATTATGTAGTGTTATTCTTTGTCTCTTGTAATAGTCTTTGTGTTAAAGTCTATTTTGTGTGATATGAGAATTGTTACTCCAGCTTTCTTTTAATATACATTTGCATGGAATATCTTTTTCCATCCCCTCACTTTCAGTCTGTATGTGTCCCTATGTCTGAAGTGGGTCTCTTGTAGACAGCATATATATGGGTCTTGTTTTTGTATCCATTCAGCCAATCTATGTCTTTTGATTGGAGCATTTAATCTTTTTACACTTAAGGTAATTATCAATATGTATGTTCCTATTACCATTTTCTTAATTGTTTTGGGTGTGTTTTTGTAGGTCTTTTATTCTCTTGTGTTTCCCACTTAGACAAGTTCCTTTAACATTTGTTGTAGAGCTGGTTTGGTGATGCTGAATTCTTTTAGCTTTTGTTGCCTGTATAGCTTTTGATTTCTCTGTTTAATCTGAATGAGATCCTTACTGGGTAGATTAATCTTGGTGGTAGATTCTTCCTTTTCATCACTTTAAATATATCATGCCACTCTCTTCTGGCTTGTAGAGTTTCTACTGAGAAATTGGCTGTTAACCTTATGGGAGTTCCCTTGTATATTATTTGTCATTTTCCCCTTGTTGCTTTTAGTCATTTTTCTTTGTCTTTAATTCTTGTCAATTTGATTACTATGTGTCTTGGTGTGTTTCTCCTTGGGTTTATCCTGCCTGGGACTCTCTGTGCTTCCTGAACTTGGGTGGCTATTTCCTTTCCAATGTTAGGGAAATTTTCAACTATAACCTCTTCAAATATTTTCTTGGGTTTTTTCTCTTTGTTTTCTCCTTCTGGGACCCCCATAATGTGAATGTTGGTGCATTTAATATTGTCCCAGAGGTCTCTTAGGCTGTCTTCCTTTCTTTTCATTCTTTTTTCTTCATTCTGTCCTGTGGCAGTAAATTCCACCATTCTGTCTTTTGGGTCACTTATCCGTTCTTCTGCCTCAATTATTCTGCTATTGATTCCTCCTAGTGTATTTTCCATGTCAGTTATTGTATTGTTCATCTCTGTTTGTTTGTTCTTTAATTCTTCTAGGTGTTTGTTCCTTAATTCTTCTGCATCTTTGTTAAACATTTCTTGCATCTTCTAGATCTTTGCCTCCATTCTTTTTCTGAGATCCTGGATCATCTTCACTATCATTATTCTGAATTGTTTTTCTGGAAGGTTGCCTATTTCCATTTCATTTAATTGTTTTCCTGGGGTTTACCTTGTTCCATCATCTCGTACATAGTCCTCTGCCTTTTCATTTTGTCTATCTTTCTGTGAATGTGGTTTTCATTCAACAGGCTGCAAGATTGTAGTTCTTCTTGCTTCTGGTGGATGAGGCTATCTGAGAGGCTTGTGCAAACTTGCTGTTGGGAGGGAATGGTGGTGGGTAGAACTGGGTGTTGCTCTGGTGGGCAGAGCTCAGTAAAACTTTAATCCAGTTGTCAGCTTATGAGTGGGGCTGGGTTTCCTCCCTGTTGGTTTTTTGGCCTGAGATGACCCAACACTGGAAGCTACAGGTTCTTTTGTGGGGCTAATGGTGGACTCCAGGGGGGCTCATGCCAAGGAGTACTTCCCAGAATTTCTGCTGCCATTGTCCTTGTCCCCGTGGTGAGACTCAGCCACTCCCACCTCTGCAGGAGATCCTCCAACACTAGCAGGTAGGTATGGTTCAGTCTCCTATGGGGTCACTGCTCCTGCCCCTGTGTCCTGATTCACACACAACTTTGTGTGTGCCCTCCAAGAGTGGAGTCTCTGTTTCCCCCAGTCCTATCAAAGTCCTGTAATCAAATCCCACTAACCTTCAATGTCTGATTCTTTAGGAATTCCTCCTCCCATTGCTGGACCCCCAGGTTTGGAAGCCTGACATGGGGTTCAGAACCTTCACTCCACTGGGTAGACTTCTGCGGTATAAGTGTTGTCCAGTTTGTGAGTCACCCACCCAGCAGTTATGGGATTTGATTTTATTGTGATTGCATCCCACCTACCATCTCATTGTGGCTTTTCCTTTCTCTTTGGATGTGGGGTATCTTTTTTGATGAGTTCCAGTGTCTTCCTGTCAATGATTGTTCAGCAGCTAGTTGTCAACAATAGTAGGTATATTTCTTAAAATAGAAAAAGAAATAATTACAACTACGTTTGAAACCATTTGCAGAAGAAGACAAGATTTACCATTGAAAACAATATTTAAAGGATAAAAGAACTACTTATAATGAGCTACTCTGAGATAATGGTACAAGTCGTTTGTGTTTATCTCAGATATTTTTTATTGAATATTTGGTTTATTTTCCCATTAGTTATATCCAAGTCTCTGTTATATTCAAGTCTCTATCATTCATGTGTATGTTATAAAAATTGATCTATCTTATATGTACTATTTTGTTTCAATGTCTACCTTATTATTCAGCTAATGAGTGGAGAATAAAATGTACCTTAAAAAATAATCCCCAGTAACAGGTAATAGAGAACAAAAACTGTAGAAGTTATATATGAAACTGATATAGTAGGCCCCTTCTATTTTGAATGATTCTCATCTTTGTTTTCAATTATTAATGCCTTGATGGAGACAATAGACATAACATTATGAGGTGAGTATAAGGCATGCTATTATGCTTTATTTTCATAACATTTTACCCTTTTAAGGACAGTAATATTGTGATTAAATCTGTGAAATGACATCAGTAATAATTGTATGATGGGGTGAAAGAGGAAATAATTTTTTTGGAAGTAGTTTAGGTATACAAAGGTTGAAATTTTAAAATCACAAAAAATCCACTCTATCTCTTTTTAATTTTTTCCCCTTTTTTCCTCCTTTATTCAAAGTATGACCTGAGTTTAGTAAAAATAATATTAATAATTCATTTTGAATGCTAGTCAAGGTAGAAGTTATATCAACTTCTCATTTGAGGACTTTTGAATGACAGATGCAGTTCAGTTGCCTGAGCATCTGAATTGATTCTGTAATATAATTGCTAGAAGATCACAACTGAGAAAAATTATTTATGTCTCTACCCAATTTTTTCTAGCCCATGTCCATCATTTCACTGAGATGGAAACATCTGAAAAGTTGGCATCTGTAGACCAAGCTTCAAACAGTTATTGGCACTTTTCTATTGTATATATGACTTAAAAGTTTTTGGTAGGCATCTTTTGTGTTATAACTCTTCTTTCTAATAAAGTAGGGAGAGCCAACTTTTCTGACACTCATATTACTGGGAAAATAGAGATATTGATAAATTCATAATCATAAATAAAAATGACTGAAAATTTCCAATCATAATCCACTTACAAACATGAATATTTATGTTCTTAGTTAATAAATATTCTTCCTATAAATTAATAAGTTGGCATCTGATTTAGAAATCAGTATTCTAAAATTTTGTTGGCGTGAATCTGTCCTCTGAGTGAACTAACTAAATCAGATTTGCAGATCTGCAAAATAGAGAATCAGCTTGGATAGCTTCCCTCGGTGACATCTGGAAGAAATGTGTGAGTAGAACCTTTATACATTACTCAAGGAAAGGTAATACAAATTTAAAGTACCAGAAAGCTAGGATGTTCTGATAATGAAATAGAAATAAAAGACAATGAGAAAATGTAACTTCTCCTAATTCATATGTGAATCCAGATGCTTACTTCTCAATTGTTACAATGTATCCTTGAGAAATTCTCAAGAGGTTACTACTTGATAAAAACAGGTTGTCTCAAGTGCTGTTTATTGGCACAGAACACCTTTGTGGTTTCAGCACATTAAGAGCTACAAAAAAACTCATTGCTATTTTAACAGCTGCAGAAAAATATATCAGTGAATGCACATGAGATACCTTCTGGGTGCTTCCAGAACTAAGTCCCAACATAGATGAAGTTTAAATTCCAAGGAAATGTAGAGAGCCCCTGGAACCAGATTATTGTTAGCAGTAGTTAGCTGGACTTACTATATCCATTCAACAAATGATGATGTTCTCTTTATGCACAACTTCTCTGAACATTTCTCCTCCTGTGTCTTCCTCCACAAGGGGAGCCTTTGCCACATCATCCAAGGTGAGGAATAAATGTGATGTCTCATGTGACCATGCTGGCATATGACATTACTCAGTAAATACTAGTCTTTTCTCTTAACATTTTCCTTGCTTCTATTTGAAGAATCTGTGTGTAGTGAGGAGTATACTTTTGGGGTTGTGCTTTTCTCATTACACTGGAAAGGAAACACTGTGAAATATACTGGAACCCATAGCATAATAAAACATATCAAGTGTCCTTTTCACCTAGGAAAGGACATGAGTGAGAATCATTTCCTTTCCTCTGTGTAGCTATTTCCCCGTGGGATGTGAAGAAAAATGGAAAAGAGGTCTCCATTTAGATTTGAGGAAACTACTATTCAGAGTAGCCTTATTGCTATGACTAGTTATAATATAAAGTAGCCATATATATGTAACAAACTATCAGACTCATTGATTAAGGAGTTGGGGTGGAATCCCCAAGCTCATGTATTCCATGCAGCTGTCTGACATTCTTTGTTATGTTAGTTTGGCAATATTTGGAAGGTCAGTAAACCATCATTCCTCTATTTGTAAAATGGGAATAATAACCACTTTACTCAGGTGAGGAGTAAAAATGATACTTCATGTGACCATACTGGTATATGATATTTCTCAGCAAATAGTAGCCATTAGTTATTATAGTAAGTAATCTCTGACTGCAAACTCAGAAAATATGTAGTAGGTAGCCATATATCTCAAACTAAGTTTATTCTTTGTTACAAAAAAATAAAAATAAAAGCCCAGATCTCTCCAATGTAAAATCTTTACATGCTTCTATACCATGTGTCATTTCAGAGAGAATAAAAGATTGGAGGTATTAATACATGTTGTGTGAAATAGCTCTATGTGTGACATTGTAAAGCTTTTTCACACAATATGTATTAATACCTTCAAAGCTTTAAGGTGACATACTATTTGTCCTTAAATAGTGCCCAAGGTTGTGTTTCTAAAGGGAGTGTTTAAAATATAATTCCTAGTGATATAAAAATAAATGCATACAGAAACTTGGCAACAGATTTATCAGTTCCATAAATAATTATTTGTGGATTTATATTGTAATTTAGGAAAATATGCATATGATTACAGTTTACCTAGAAAGAGAATGCAGTAAAATTTTCTGTAGTTCTGTTTTTCAGAATATCATAAATACCTGGAGAAACTTGATTATTAGTCATATACTCACAATTTTCAGAATATTAGCATCTAAATGAACATGTTCGGTCTTATTAAAATATTCAATTTTAAGACCAAAACCTTTATATAAAAATTCATTCTTGGTACCATCCATTCATTCCACATGAGTATTTATTTGGTGCCTGAACTTTTTTTTTTTTTGTTATCAGTTTATTTATTGGTTTAAAATTTTATTTTATTTATTTATTTTTGGCTGTGTTTGGTCTTCGTTGCTGAGCCTGGGCTGTCTCTAGTTGCGGCTAGTGGGGGCTAATTGCAGCGTGTGTGCTTCTCATTGTGGTGGCTTCTTGTTGCGGAGCATGGGCTCTAGGCACATGGGCTTCAGTAGTTGCGGCTCGCAAGCTCTAGAGCACAGGCTCAGTAGTTGTGGCGCACAGGCTTAGTTGCTCCACGGTATGTGGGATCTTCCAGGACCTGGGCTCAAACCTGTGGCCCCTGCATTGGCAGGCAGATTCTTAACCACCGCGCCACCAGGGAAGCCCTGAACTATTTACAATGCAGAGAAAATGACTTTTCAAGTTCAAAGTTGTGGTTTACATAGACTCCAAATTATCTCCATACTGACAGTCAGAATAGAGGGTAGCTAGACAGTGATGACGTTTAAAGGACAACACATTGTGATGTCCTGCATCATGTGGTCCTGTCTATCTGGCAACATCATCGCGTGTCACTTTTAACCTCTCTGATCCAGATATAGCATCTCTTTAGCATAGACCTATTATATCTCTAACTAGATCCTAGTATAACATTTTTCTAGTTCTTTAAGCAGTAACTTGCTGAAATAACTTCCCCAAAGCCTTCAAATACTCTTCTAATGGCATCTGTCCTATTATGGCTGCCTCTCTGCATTTATGGGAATCTCTACATAATGAGTTTCACCTGTCCAACATAAACATTATAACTCAAAATCCCAGGTTCCTTTATGTTAGGAAGCAGATAGATGACCAAGACCCACAAATCTGACACACTCTCAATTAGCTCACCAAGGCTTGGAGTAGTGATTCTCTTTTTGTTGTCACTGAAGGCAATAGAGGTGTCTTTCATGGTGGAAACTGTGGTAGTTTTCCAGTGGTTAGAAAGTCAAGTTCTTCATACCAAAGTGGTATTGGTAAGCAGTGGAAATGATTTGGAGAGAGAATCAATTTGAGGATGTGCTATTGAGCTGACTGCCACTGTGTGAGCCTGTGCTGTTGGATTATTTAATAAGAAGCCATATACTGGTGTCTCAGAACAGTCCACTGGGAGGGTAAAAGGGGCAAGAATTTATTCACTAACTCTTAACTTCTCCTCCATAAATGTATACTTTATGGGATGTTAAATTCCCCCTTTTCTGTTCATTGATAGGCGTTCAGAAGCATTCAACACCCTCAACAGGGGAGCACCAGGACAGGACACAAGGAGCACACAGCACTGGCAAGAAGAAAGGTGTGGTCAGGTTATACCTGCTTGAAGTGGACTGCAGCTCACACAGAGCTCCTGACTGAAGGGACAGCTCAAATTGTTACTGAGTCCAAACTCATTCTGCTTGCTGCACAGCTGGCCAATAAATGGGGAGCTGAGGTGCTGGCACAAGGAATAACGACTTTATTCAGAAAGCCCACAGACCGAGAAGATGGTGGACTAACGTCCTAGAGAACCATCTTACCCAAGTCAGAATTCAGGCTTCTTTTACACTAAAAGGGGAGGGGGTATGATCGGTTGTTGCACACTTCTTTGTGTCGGAATCCTTTGATCTTGCAGCTGTCCACCCAGGTCAGGTCTTGATGTTCCTGTAAACCTCCAACAAGACAAATGATATTCGCTGTTCTGCAACTTTTTATCTCTATGCGAATGGAAAAGTGTTATACCCTTAAAGGTCAGAGTCTTGAGAATGGCCTATCTGGCATATTTCAGGCTATAGGCAACATTCTTAACTTGAAGCAAAAGCAATAAAATACAGAGGTTAAAGTGATAAAAGAAATAGATCTAATATGGAGTCAGATTTGTTACTCCCTATCATAAAATGAGGAAAAGATAAAATCTGGGAGGATGCCTTTAAGAGGAGTCTAACACACCTTACTTCTCAGACTGTACCCTGGAAAAAGAGTTGGACTGAAACCTTGCTCTGAGTATGTGTGAAGGACATCCATTACATTTTCTTAGATGTTTTTCTGTGAGAATTAACTCCCCATTCAAATTGCTGTAGAAAAGGCTGCTGACAATTTGTACTGTAGCCCTAGACCCATGGCCACTTCTAATTAGTTCAGGAGTGAGCACTTAAACTTTCAGTCTGGGGCAGTTAGGGTCTCATTTTGGTGATCTGGAATTGGGATGGGGGGAGAGAGAATTCAGTCTATTCCTAAATGCTACATCTGTAACATTTAAAGACAAAAGCTTACAAATAAAGTATGCCTATTAAATTAAATCCTCTGCAGGGGCATTTTGGTTTACAAAGTTAAAATAACAGCTTAGTGGGAGCACTGTGACTATATAAATGGAAAGCAAATACAGTAAGAGCAACAATAAACATGTTAGCATTCCATTAAGTTAATATCCTTGCACCTTTCTTCCCTGGACTTAAGGCTTCAGAGTTTAAATGGCTTTCATATCCTCTTCCTTATGTCCTCCTAGTAGTCTATATCTTTAGAGTTGCTCTCCTTCTAAATGCTCCTTATTTCAGCATCATTCGTACTCTGGATGCTACATTTTTATTGACCTGAGGTAAGGCGGACATAACACCTTCCCCTTCCTTGCTGGTAAATACTATTCCTGGTATCTAACTGCATACTTCTTTCCCCGCCTCCTGTGGACAAGGAAACAAAACAGAATGTAGGGCTTCCCTGGTGGCGCAGTGGTTGAGAGTCCGCCTGCCGATGCTGGGGACACGGGTTCGTGCCCCGGTCCGGGAGGATCCCACATGCCGCAGAGCAGCTGGGCCCGTGAGCCATGGCCGCTGAGCCCGCGCGTCTGGAGCCTGTGCTCCGCGATGGGAGAGACCACAGCAGTGAGAGGCCCGCGTACCGCAAAAAAAAAAAAAAAAAAAAAAACAGAATGTAAGACAAGGACACATGAAAAAGGTGTGCAGGGGTGACATTTCTCCTAATTCATGTGTTTTCCTATTGTCACAAAATTTACCTTAAATTGTGCTTGTTAAATACAATTTGTGGATAGAGATATTTTTGTCCTGTAAGTCTAAAATCACAGGCAGCTCAGTGGGAATGCTTGTGATTCTATAAGTTCACAATTAAAGTGTAAGCAACAATCAACATACTAGCATTCCATTAAGTTAATAATCTTTCAGTTTTTCTTTTAAAGAATTTTTAATGCATTCCCACTATTAACAGCTAAATTCAGAGACAATGTATATTGTTAGAGATGGTAGTATTTTTCCTGCATCACTTTTTCACTTGATCTAGGAATGTGATAAGGTATCCGCACTGGGGTCAGAAATATGTAACCTTAATTCTTCTACTTTTACTTTTCCCATTTCATTTTCTAACTGCATTTATTAAGCCTGAATTCAAATATTCAAACCTGTTTCTGAAGATATAGTTTAACATCCTTGACACTTTTTCAAAGAACTCTCTGAGCACTTGCAAAAGATTCTTTCTCAGGTGGAATGGAAAAAAATATAACAATGGTAGTAATAATTATACCTACAGCTCTCCAAAATATGTTACCAATTATTAGGGCAACGTTAGTCTGAATGAGGATATATGTAGAATAAAACAATGATTTTTTTTTTTCAGGCAGGTATGACAATGCAACAGGATGTCCTGCCGATTGCAAGCATGGCTTTGGATTTAGACAAACCTAAATTTAGATCCTGGTTTTGCAATTAACACACTTAACTTACTAACATTGTGACCTTGAGCTCTGTTTTATCCTCGTTAAAATGGGTAGATACCTACCCCTGCATCGTAGTTGTACAGGCAAATAAGAAAATGGAGGGCTTAGCACGTGCTGAGTACTCAACAGAAAGCTGCCCAGGAGGCAAGATAGCTTAGCTATTAGATCTACCACCTACTAGTCATGTGACCTTGCATGAGTCAATCGTCTCTCTGAGACTTGCTTTCTCAAATGTGAAATGGTGGCTCTCATATATTTCACAGTGTTTTTTCTTCAGTAAAAATTATATGATGTATATAAGCACTTAGCATAGTACCTGGCACATGACAAGTACTTAATAAATACTTGCTATAAGAGACTCAAGTTCATCAGAAAAGATGTCACTAGTTATATTGAGGCTTCTTGAAAATTTTATTAGGGTACTATTCAGATCTTATAATTCAATTTTACCATCTAAATGTAATTAAGAGGCATTTTCAATATGCATCACCAGATGTAAACGATAAAAGAGACTTTAAAAAATAGTACCCATATTTAAAATGTTAACAACTGATCTATTAGGTAATAGTATCTACAGGACTTTGCATTTTTTTCCATTAACTATTTGCATGTAGACATCGTAATATCATTTGCTTTTTGAAGAGTACTTTTTTTTTTTTTTTTTTTTGCGGTACGCGGACCTCTCACTGTTGTGGCCTCTCCCGTTGCGGAGCACAGGCTCCGGACACGCAGGCTCAGCGGCCATGGCTCACGGGCCCAGCCGCTCCGCAACATGTGGGATCTTCCCAGACCGGGGCACGAACCCGTATCCCCTGCATCGGCAGGCGGACTCTCAACCACTGTGCCACCAAGGAAGCCCGAGGAGTACTTTTTAAAAGAAAAAAAGCCAAACTAATCCTAGCATTTTTTAATTTTTTAATTTCAAACTGCATTCATAGTCATAATTAAGAGTATCCTTCCTTTTTGATCTTTATCCCTATTTTCACATATCTGCCTGGTGTTTATTATTTCTGCTGAAGGCAAACCAATACTCATTGTACTTTGAATAACAAAAGAAAAATCTTTTAAAAACCAACATAAATATAGAAGTGATAATATATTTTAGAAAGTGCAATATCTACTATTACTCTCTTTTAGCATTTAATGTATCTCAATATTTTATCTGGATGATTTATTTTGACAACTTGTTTATTCCTATGTTGTGGAAGCAACTTTCTGGAAGAAAAAACACTGATTGAGTGATTATAGCCTCTATTTGAGGCTATAAAGTCTACTTTTTCACTGTTCCTGGGACCTAGAGTAGTATATATTCATTCTTAATCGCAAAAGACCCATTTTTACACTAGGGCAGAAAATGTGGCATTTATAGAAAATATGTCTACTTCTTGAATGACCCCAGGCTGACTGTGATATTACTTTTATTTAGAATCTTCCATTTCAAATGCTTAAGCAGCAGTGTAAACCTACGTAGAAAAACTAAGCCTGTGAATACCTATTCTTCGGTAAAATAACTCTCTAATATCAAAGATATGGGCTTTTATCTTTGTATTCCAGAATCTAACACAGATTACAAGTTTAAGAAATGAACAGATGAGAGGATATCTGTGTTTGTAAATTGAGGGAAATTTGTGACTATTCATATTTGTTCCATAGGATGAGCTCATTCTTTTATTGTTTTTATATTTTCACTAAAAGTGATCAAATTCTTTATTAGGCAGTTTGTTTTATGTTAGAGCAGTGTGTGTGTGTGTGTTTTGTTTGTGTGTGTGTTTGTGTTTTGTGTGCACATTATTGAGTTCTTATTAAGCCCCTGATAAATTCCTTATGCACATTTTCTCCTCTAACCTTTACAGTAACCCTATGAGAAAATGCTGTTCTTCTCTCCATTTTATAGATAAAGCAACTATGGCAGAGAGTGATTAAGTAACCCAACCAGTCACAAAACTTGTAAGTGGAAGACTTGATGTTTTAATTCAGTTAGCTCAACTTGAGAACACCTGTTTGTAACAATGATGCTAGAATCCACAGATATATGTTCTCTGTAATAGTGCTAGTTTGGGTCCTTGAGTGTGTGCTTAGTTGACTGTCAGATAAGTGATCCCTGCTCATTAGTTTTCCCTTAGATATTCAAGCTGTGCTTAAAGCATCTTCATAAGAGTAAAATAAAATAAAATAATTTTAATCGATTAAACAAGAAAGCCTCAAATTACTTCAGCCAAGGTTGATATTTGATAGAGTTGCAAAGAAAATATCATGGAATCATAATCACAGCCATTCCATTAGGGACGCTATCCCTGGTATATTCTGAATCTTGGAAGTTGTTTTCAAACTGGAAGGCACATTTTTTCCTAGAAAAAATTAAGGGATATAAAGCCCATTTTCCCCCACCATGGAGAAGCTCGGTCAGATGTTGCACTGAACACAGAGAGAAAGAGAGAGAAATGAGTGGATAGATAGGCTAGAGCTGGCAATTATGGTAGAATAAATTTGGGGTATTGCAACATTGCAAAGAGCTGTGCAAATAAGAACAAGCTTTAGAGATTTAGAAATATAGTGGAAGAAGATGCTGCACTTGATGTTTGAACTTTAGCACAGTTTAGGGACTGACATTTTTGTTACTAGAATTACATTCTTTGACACAGAAAAATGCCCACCATTGCACTGATGGTGTAGGACAAGGTAAGCGTGGGTTACAGAGAACATCAGCTGTAAACACAGAGTCCGGATGACAACACAAGATAAACCAGGGTGAACTAGAGCAGATAAAGTGTCACTGATCCAATAATGAGTAGGGATTGAGGATAAGGTCAGATCACTTTTTTTCTTATAATGAGAAAGAGAAAAACATCACTTGACATTATGAGCTGGGTCTTGGTGTTTTCTTGTTGAACATAAGTTATAGAATATCACTATCAGACGAGGCCACTCTATGATCACCACGGATCAAAATGAAAACAAGACCACTCAATAACCATGTTTGAACCTGTAAAAAACATGAACATCGTCCACACCACAATGACGTGACCCAAACTGGCTAAAAGGAGTGACTGCTGCTTCTCTACCAATTAATTACATCTTTAGGCTCAATCAATCTTCTCTCCTTCTAGGTAAGGTATAATAAGTTACCCAATCAAGGAATTACTCACACTTCCTGACAGCAGACAAATCCAGAGCACCACCCAACTTCCTTAAAGCCTCCCCTCAAATTGTAAGTCCAAATCCGTGAGTCTGTTCTAACACCCTCTACTGCCCCATAGTTCCCTGGTGAGTGTTCTCCTTTGCTGCCATGTGCAATTAAATGGAACTTATTCAACCACAGGTGTATTCCTTCCTAGCAGTCTTTGACTGGAGGGCATTGGCAATAGCTTGCTGTAGAGATGATTATTCTGAAGCTAATTTTAGGAAGGCATAATTTAAAACTTTGCTATGGCAAGTAACATAAACTCACTTGAACTGGCTTAAACAAAATGAAAAAAAATTTTTTTTAATTAGAATACAGGAGTGGCTCAAAATATGCAAAAATTGAAATGTAGATGGGTTTGAGAAATACCTGGAAAGAGAGTTTTTTTAAAATAATTTTATTTTATATTGGAGCATATTTGATTAACAATGTTGTGTTAGCTTCAGGTGTACAGCAAAATGATTCAGTTTTATGTATACATGTATCTATTTTTTTTCAAATTCTTTTCCCATTTAGGTTATTACAGAATATTGAGCAGTGTTCCCTGTGCTATATAGTATGTTCTCGTATAGCAGTGTGTACATGTCAATCCCAAACTCCCAATCTATCCCTTCCTCCCACCCTTTCCCCTTGGTAACCATAAATTCTTTCTCTAAGTCTGTGAGTCTGTTTCTGTTTTGTAAATAAGTTCATCTGTATCATTTTTTTTAAGATTCCACACATAAGTGATATCACATGATATTTGTCTTTCTCTGTCTGACTTACTTCAAGTAGTATTAAAGTCATCAGAAACATAGGAAGTTTTATTCGCTCTCTATTTTTTTCTCTATTTCTTGTTTAGTATATACTTTACCTCACCTCACTGTTTCCTTTTCCCTGCAGAATAGCTTGCTCTGGAATAGTATGGCTTCCTTCAGCTGCTAAGAGTACGTGTTACACTTCAGTTATACACACAGGCTGATTCCAGGGTTTACAAGCTACATAGTCACTAATGGGTACTTAATGACTATCTTTCAGTGTTCTGTCCCTGTCCCATATAAAAAGAGTATGACTAGCTCAGCTTGGATCACATATCTTACGGTTGAATCAGCTTAAAAACTTGACTCAACTCTGAATACTACTAGTGATGGCTCATGGGCTAGGAAGATACAGTAAAAATATTTATTATGTGTCATTTTTATTCCATAAGCTGGTTTTAGTCTCAATTAATTATTTTGTTGTCTTTATGATGCCTAAGCAATAAACCAAATAAGTGCATACTTTTAGAGATTAATTTGAGTTTGAGAGAAGAGTAAATTATAACCATAGCCAATGTTCCAGTGTCTCCAATTAGCAGAACTTTTTAAAGTATTCCAGACTAATATAACTTTTTTCCAGTGTGCACTATGCATTACATATTCATAAGATCACATCAGTTTGTAGTAAAACAATAAAAGACAATGTTTAAATCATTATTATGATCAAATCAAACAATTTTAGTTTTTTCCCATAAATATTTAGATTAGTGATGATTAACCGTCTCTTAATCCCTAATCCTTGGTCAAGAATCTCACGTTTACCACGTGACTGACTTTAGGATATAGCTGAGTCGTAAAAAATAAAAATATGAAAACTTCATCAACACAAATGTATAAAAATAGACTTGACGTCTATGTAAAGCAAAGGATGTTTAGTGGATGAAGTTAAATGCTTAAAAATTAAATGACTTCACATTGTTCAACAACTTTCTCAGTCCCTAAGTGCTAGGTTCCATGAAGTCAAAATGGCATGCACAAAACCCATACATTTATGAAAATTGTTTAGTTGTTGTTTTTGTACTGAATAAATGTATGTGTGTTATTTTAGTCAAACATTTAATGATTTTGACCCATATAGATACAACTTCATTAATATTATAATGAATTGTTAGCATGGCTTACATTGGTAAATATCAATACTATTTTGATTGGATCCTTAAGTTTCAAAGATATATTTCAATAAGCTTACATATTTAGGTTTGTTAGTAATTAAGTTTTCTATCTTTTCTTGCAAAAATGATGCAGTCTCTACAGTAGATTTATACTCATGTTAATAGATTTACACTCATGAATAGTGTTTCCAAAAGTACTCCACTAAACACCACCATCAAATATGCACTACGCTTTGGGATAAAAGGTTTTTGTGCAACAACATGCTTTAGGGAATTCTATTTACTGTGTCTCTCTGTTTGATATTCACAGTGCATTAAAAATGTGTTGAAATCTTGTGGCAAAGAGATTGGTTCAACCTTGTTTAACTTGGTGTTTCAAAAGCTCCTATATTCATGGAATTCTTTGTTTGTGAAATATCTCTTAGAATATATTTGAAAAATGTTGCTATAAGGAAAAATTAGTTTATTACTTGTTGATTCTTCTAATAATCACAAAATTCCTTGTTTGAAGGTAGGCAATGTCTACACTCAAATTTGAAGGAAGAAATTAAGGTGACTAATGAGGTAATGCATAGAACAACATTTATTGACTTTTAGTTCCATTTTAGGTGGACATAACTAATTAGTTCTGACACTAAAGTCCTAAAGACTTTTCTTCTTTCTGTTCAAGAAACACTCAATTCAGTAGCATTTACTGATTACTCGCTTTGGGCAAGGCATAGTTCTAAACTCTGTTAAGGATGGAAAAGAATCTGACGTTAATTTTTGTCAAACGGAATTTCACCATCTAGCAGAAAATCACACACACATGCACACATTTATTACTCTAAGATAAATTATGATAATGCAAGAATGGGGAATGGAAAAATGTTTAGAAGTCTGGAAAGCACAGGGAACAGGAGATACAGACTTCCTGGAAGGGGCTACAGGAAAGCTTAACAGATTTGAGATTTGAACTGTATTTAGAATGATGGAGATACAACTGTCATCCACTGACAAACATTTTGAATAAAAAGAGCTTGAATGTGGCCAGAGAGACAGGGAATACTGCTTGCTTTTCAGAGAGCTGTAAATCCAGCTGACATAATGTTTAAGGGATGTGATATGATACATGATTAGGACTGGAAAAATAGTTATTGAAATATTGTAGGGGATCTGTAATTCCAGGCAAAAGAATTTGGGCCTGGGCTTCATGCTGTCAGCAATTGGATATTGAATAATCAATTGAATATTTAGATCAAGAGATTATATTTCTGAGTAAAAAAATAACTATTTTATGAAGATAATTCAGGTGGCAAAGATAGGATAAATTAAAGGAGATATAACCTGGAGTCAGAGAGTCCCATTTGGAGGCTATTTCAATAATTCAGAAGGGAATTGATGAAAGCCTGACTTAGCAGTGCAAGAGAATATGCCAGTGGGACACGTACAGGAAACATTTCAAAGACAGAACAGTGTAAATGGTTGAGGGACCGTGTGGGAGGGTGAAAGGTTTGAGGAAACACAAACCCCGGGTCATCTGGGAGGATGTGGTGGATTTGGTGTTCTAGGCAGGTGTACTCTCCTTCCCCACTTCTAAATCTGCACTCTCTGACAATCAAACCTTCAGACAGATAGGAATCATACTCACTCTAGAGTCCCCAAGAATTTGTATTTATCTTTGGAAATTCTGAAGTTTTAAGTCTAAACGGCTGGAGGGATGAGACTGCTATCAACTAACAGACGGAGAAGCAAGAGTGAAAAGGAAAAGACTGCTGTTTATCTTTGACTAAGTTCCTACTGTGAGCAGGAAATGACACCAGGGCTGAAAAACAATAAAGTATAAGACTTATCCCATAACATTTAACATTCTACAGTCTAGGGAGCTTGGGAATAATCTAAAGAATTAATTAATTAGCAAGGTATAGTAAGTTCAGTTCAAAATGAGTGCCATAGAGAATAAATTCTCTAAAAATTCAGAGAAAATATCAAAGAGAACTAGATTGTTAAAAAATCACTTAATGAAATGAAAGTTGATCTTCTATAGAAGGGCAGAACTTAGCTAAGCGAAGAAGGGTGGGGGAGGACATTTTACATAAGGAAAGCCGTGTGAGTAAAGACAAGGATGCCTTGTGTATATGTAAGTTCATTTATTTACCTACCCACTCATTTATTTAATAATTTTAAGTGCCTACTAATGCCAGGCAAATCTATAGAGAATATTCAGAAATAATAAAGTGAATATATATGCTGTTAAGACCTAACAAGTTCAATATTGTGTGTTGCCTTGACATCTGTGGAACCCAGAGGACCTTGAATGGCTTACCATAAGTTCTCCTCCCCACTCCGCTCCCACAGTTAAGGTCTGCTAGCCAAACAATCCTCTTTATCAGAGGGACCAGGCACAATTCCTGCTCATCCCTGAACAGTGGATTTCAGTTCCCAGCCAGTCTGTGGAATTATTCAAGCCAGCCAATCACATCCTCCAGTGGGAACCAGGGGACACTTCATCCTTTTATTTCTATGGAATTGGCTTCCCACAGCTGCTGGGGGTTCACTCTGTTCTGAGTGCCACCTCTGAGTGGCCCTGCGTGGGCAGCATTCTCCTCACCTAGGCTTGCAGTGTATGTGACTGATAAACTGCTGTCCATCTATCTGGCCATAGCCACAATCCCAGGTCAGGAATCCCTCCCTACCGATGTGATGACTAGGAAGACGATCCAGACATGTTAATATATATTAAACCATTTCTCTGACCTAGTTCATTTTCTAAATTCTGATTTTAAAAAGAATAAAACATTTTCATGGCCCTCCAAAAGTAATGTGAGGCCTGGCCACTGTCTTTTTTGCCTAATGGAGAAGTTAGCCCTAGTCCAATATCAAACTCGATTATAGTAGTATTTCCTATTGTCCTTTTATTCAATATAAACCCTTTGTCTCTCACATGTTGTCTAAGAATGATGGCATTAGAAATGCTTCCCACAATTTTTGTAAAGAAAAAACCTATTCTAAATTACTTTTTCTTTCCTTGTTATATTTAATATAACTAGACTTATGCTCACGCTTAAAAAGTCACTCCTAGATGCTTTTGAAGGATTTTCTTAAATATAACTGAATGCTGAAGCAGGAAAGGCACAGATGATATGCTTTAAATCATTTTGTGAGCTATAAAGCACTCCAAAAGTGCAATATGTCACTCTTATCTAGATCTGTAATTTTAAAACTACACTCAAAAAGCCATAGGGGTTCCTTCAGTGTGTCTGGAGGGTTGTTGGAAAGGCAGTCGGCGGTGTGTGTGTGTGTGTGTGTTTGTGTGTGTGTGTGTGTGTGATCAATAGGAATCTGCCTCACCCTCTGCGCCTTCCTCTTCTCTCACTCCCAGGTAACCAGAGCATATCTATCTTGGCCAATCACAAAATGTTGTATTGGAAGCAAAGGTCCTGCTGCCCAAAATGTTTTAAAAACCACTAACCTTATTTATCTCTCACTTGCTATATTCAACAGGCATTTTCTTCCTATATCTAACAGGCACATTGAGAAACTATAAGATTATGGCAAAGTTGAATTCAATAAAACAAATTCATGTGAAAAAGAACCAGTTAATAACAACTTAGTAATAGGGACATACTATTAAGCCAAAGGCATGATGAAGTAGAAATACCAATTTTCGTTTTCCCTGTTGGAAGATAAACATAAGGACTTTGAGAAACCTCTAGACAACTTTTTGAATTTAAAAGTTTGCTGCCCATTATTTACATCAAATACATACAGGCATATGTTGGACAGTGTCTGTCAGCAATGTGTTCCAGGGTTCCCATCTCTTGTTAACAGTAAACCTTTTCTAACAGCTAGCCTAACTTCCCTATGCTCTCCCTTGAGCCTTTTCCTTATATCTTGCTCTGAGTGGAGATGGAAAACAACTGGTTATCATTCTGCTCATAACAGCCCTTCTTATTTCGAAAAATTAATTCCCCTTATATTTGTCTCTTGTGCAAATGAAATTCCAGTTTTCTAAGCCTTTCTGCATTGTTGTTAATTTCCAATTCTTTAAGGATCTCTTGATCCTCTGAACCCTCTCCATGGTCTCTACTGTGCTTAAGAAGTGAATTGATATAGCCTCTACCAAAAACATTGGTATTTTCTAAGGAAAACTTCACTACACAAAGCAATATTTTCCTTGTCATAGCCATCAAGAATAGTTTGTTTTGTATTTTCTAATGACTAATATTATGAATATTCTACTTATTAAAAACTTTCTGAATGCTGGAATTATATCCTAAATAGAGATCATCACCAAAACTCCTTCCTTGACTATATTTATAATCAAAATGATACAAAAGGAATAAAAAGTATAACAACAAAATGCTCAGAGTCAATGTGGAACAAAAGAAGAGAGCAGAGCCAACAAAACCAAACTCACCTGTTTCTGGATGTATGGTTCATAAAATAATTTATATTCCAAGGGCTCTAAAGATTCTAGTGTGGTTTGTGGGTTAGAATTACCCATGGCATTATGTGTAACTCCCATTACCTGAGGTAGGCTCTTAAAAAAAGTTATGCGCTGGTTGGTTTTTTTAATTATTTATTTGAATTATGTTTCCAATGCACCTGTGAGTGCATTGAGTACATAGAGTTAGTGATTCCTGACTCTAATCTTGCCATACTTTAAAATGTCTGCAAATACCAGAAAGGCTCCTGTAAATTCTAATTGCAAACTGGATTTCTCCACGCCACACCAAGGGTCATAGAACAGTTGAAGGAAAAGTTATTTTGCTTTCCCTCTCCTCAAATTGTGTGAACTGCACTAAAAGTGTTCTCAAATATACCTCCACACTGTTGTATAATTTCCTAAGGCTTGGCCTAAGTATGATTCTACTTTACCTAGTGAGATTTGATGTCTTCCTCTGCTTTTCCCATTTCTGGGAGCAATTTTTTTTTTTTTTTTTTTTGCGGTATGCGGGCCTGTCACCGTTGTGGCCTCTCCCGCTGCAGAGCACAGGCTCCGGAGGCGCAGGCCCAGCGGCCATGGCTCACGGGCCCAGCCACTCCGCGGCATGTGGGATCTTCCCGGACCGGGGCACGAAGCCGTGCCCCCCGCATCGGCAGACGGACTCCCAACCACTGCGCCACCAGGGAAGCCCTCTGGGAGCAATTTTTATGTGAGGTAGGTCATTCTTCTAATGACTAGCAAAGCAGCTAGGGACACTCAAGGTTATGTGTGCTGATCTAGGTGTGAATCCACTGCAAATTCACCCATGCTGACTCCTGTCACTGCCAAAGTTGCCATTGTCTGAAGTAACTAGTGCCATTGGAACCACACTGGACATTTCTACCTTTTTCTGCAGTCAGTGTCCATTTGGGAGTTTACGGTATTAGTTCTTTTCAGTTTTACCCTCTCCTTTTCTGTACACTGCTTTGACTAGGGTTCAGAAGAACGCCTATGAAAGCTGGACCAGCAGATAAGCTGCTTGACAGACATTTGACTGTACTAAGGACAAAACATTATTATGTATCCTGACTCCTTTCTCCTGGATGAATGCTGCCCCAGAAGCAGAGTGAGTTATTTATACAAATAGAGCCCTGGTGACCCAATCCCTCCAGTCTTTTCTAGATAGCTCTCAATCCGAGGGTAAACACACTTGAAGCTCAAGTTGGAATTCCCACTATAATCTTCTAATTAGATAGATATTAATGTAATTAGCCCCTGCAAATGTCTACTCTAATTCCAAAGAATCCTCTCTTAAGTGACATTTTAATACTTTTAGGAAAATAGTTGCCTGAAATTTCTGGTATCAAAGGAGCCGCGTGAGTCAAGGCTGGTGTTCAGTCATATTATTCGATCTTTTCTGTGGAAACTAAATAGTATGATCCCTGCCATTTTCTACAACTACAGGGATCTTCCAACACTATATATGTTCCTGCCAGCACTCTGCAACAAATGCTGTTGGACTCATGTGTTTTCCTCTTGGACTGCCTGCAGGAACACAAACTAGTATGTGGTCCTTTTCAAGCATTATATGCTCAGATGCTCGGTAACTGTGTTTCATTTCATTTCATTTTATAATAATAATCTGATACTAAGAACACAATTATTTTTATTTCTCTTTAATTTGAAGAATCTGTCTATCCATCTATTTGTTTGTCTCCTGTCTACCTACTCCAGTCACCATACTAATCTATTTTTAGTATTTTCTTGATATCCATCTTATGCCAAGTGGGTACTGAAATGACAGTAATGACTCCTGCCCTGATAAGTGAGATGAACATTACATGAATACTTACACAAATAGTTACTCATGGTCATAAAAATACTACAAAGGAACAGTACAAATCACATTAAAAGCACATTTTTTTCAACTTGATTAGCCATTTATTTATATATTTAATAGTCCTAATGTGTTTACTTTTTGTTTTGACAAAATAGTGAAAATTATGGGAATGCTGACTGAGTCTTCTTTTGTACAGTTACATAGAGTTAAGGTTTCTCCTTTACATACAAAGAAAAATATTAGTAACAAAGTGCTTCATTGATCAAAAAAAGGCTAAGAGCTGCAACCATTTATTCACATGTACATCCAACCCAAGAAACTTGTGTCAAGGCACATAAACATGTGGGATGCGGTGGAGGTTAGGAAAACTTCTACCAGAAGTGGTCCTTACGCTACTTTCTGAAACAGGAAGAGTCTGCAGCAGAGGGCAGTGTGCCTCACAGACTCTCTCTCTCTTACCCTGTTAGGATCTTAGATGGTACCTGAATTAGATGAAATACAGTGATTATATTCTCTGTCTTTCTTAAAAATAATTTTAGATTTTTCTAGAGCAGCGTTTAAATGACCTAATTGAACCGTGGTGCAGAGACAGTTTCAATTGCATTAATTTTAATTACAGTGCATTTAAATTGCATGGTAAGAAATTGGGTTATCCCTCATGCTAATATTTTTTTGTGCAGCAGTTCCAGGATGGGTTTCTATTTTTGTGTGTGTTATAGTTCTTGCTTGTTTCAAGTGTAATTCCATTTCCATTTGCTTTTAAGGCAAACAAATTGAGTTAAATTATTTTCCCTTGCTTGAAATTTCATTGGCTCATTAAATTTCAACCACGGCATAAAATTTTTCAAAATGACACTATGTCATGTCTGAATAAGATAGGTCCAAAGGAGGGCCAATTTCCAAGAAGAAGCAAATAATAAAAATACAGCTGGAAAGTTGTAATAACGACCTATTTAAATGTTTGAAGAACATTTTTCCCTACAAGATATGTTAATAATTAAGGCCAGTTTCCTAGTGAAAAAATTAAAGTGAGGATTATAGTAAGTCCTAAGTATTTCTTTTTTCCTCCATTTGCCTTTAAGAAATTTACAGAGTCAGAAGAAGAGAAAAACAATTTCAAATACTATCTTTTGAGTGAGGACATAGGCATATAGTTGATGAAATAATTCTTGACATTTGGTTGTATTTTCAGGTCTTTCACTGAACTCTTCACTAGTAACTTTCTCCCTGACCAAAGAATAGGCTACAAATTCCTATAATATAACTTTTTTTGGCCTATCACTCCTGAAAGGGTTTTTCTTGTTTATTTATCCCAAGCTGTTTATTTTCATTTGCTTCATACCTAGTGCCCTTTGCCCATCTTCTTTGGACTTGCTAATTCATGCTCTGCCTTTGCTTTCCTTTTTTTCCTTGGGACTTTCAGATCCATCTCCCTTTTCCTCAGGCCTGCAGTGGGTCACTTTTTCTTTTTTTCTTTTCTTTTTTTTTTTTTTAAATAATTTTTATTGGAGTGTAGTTGATTTACAATGTTGTGTTAGTTTCAGGTGTACAGCAAAGTGAATCAGTTATACATATACATACATCCACTCTTTTTTGGATTCTTTTCCCATATAGGTCATTACAGAGTACTGAGTAGAGTTTTAGCTTAGGTCAGAGCCACAGCTATCTGCTTAGTTAAAAGGAAATCTGGGATAGTTCTTGCCCTAGAATAAAAATCTACCCAGAGGAGTGAGCAAATCTTTGTTTATGTTGTGAGAAAGGCAAAACCATAATAAATGGTACAAGATAAAATAATAAGGATTAAAAACAAACAAACTTTCATCAAGTGTATTCCTGAAATCAAGGTCAGTGGAGGGGTCATCACACACATATTTATACTTTCACAAAAGATAATGAAGCTTGAAATTTCCCAGTGATCCTCTGGAGTGGAATAAACACTATACAGAATTTCCAAACAACAATTGAAACTTTTGGTTTGACAGTGTGAAAATCAGTTCTCATTCTTTTTAGACTTAAATGCTATTCATACATAGTTTTTATTTTTGAGTCAAGTGAAAAAAAAATGGTGCTGGAACACCCCTACTTTCCTCTTTTCCCCTTTGATTTTATTTTATTTTTAAATACATTTTCCTCAGGTAGCTATTGGCTTTGCACGCATTGTAGATTATAAGTTAAAACTGAGGCCAGGAATAACTGCTTATCTTATGGTTTGAAGACTTTTAAGAGTAATTTTAATATTTGCTTAAAACATGTCTAAGACTGATAACCTAGATTAGTATCATTATTCAAAAAAAATATAATGGTTCTACAGTAATCAATTAAGTAAGAAGAATTGTGGTAAGTATTTTGACAATATAAGGAAATACCACAGTCTTTACTTTATATCTGATAAATAGATCAGAATGTCAAATTTTGAGGTGATGATTAGATATCTGACCATTTTGATCAACAGATGGAAACATAGATCTTCGAAAGAAGTGACGATCAAGAGAATCAGAAGAGAAACCACAGACTGGGAGAAAAATATTTGTAAAATAAATATCTGATAAAGGACAGTTATCCAAAATAAATAACTCTTAAAACTCAACAATAAGAAAACAAACAACCCAATTGAAAAATGGACAAAAGATCTGAACAGATATCTTATCAGAGAAGACATACAGAAGGCAAATAAGCATATGAAAAGATTCTCAACATCATATGTCATTACGGAATTGCAAAACACCAATGAGATACCACCACATTCCTGTAAGAATGGCGAAAATCCGAAACACAGACAACACCACATTCAAGATGTGCTGCAAAAAGAACTCTTATTCTTTGCTGATGGGAATGCAAAATGGTAGAGCCACCTGGGAAGAGAGTTTGACAGTTTGTTACAAAAGTAAACATACTCTCACCAACTCTAACCAGCAATCCTGCTCTTTGGTATTTGCCCAAAGAGTTGAAAGGTTTTATTTACACTAAATCTTGTACGAGGATGTTTATAGCAGCTTTATTCATAATTGCCAAAATTTGAAAGCAACCAAGGTGTCCTTTAGCAGGTGAATGGATAAATAAACTGTGGTATATACAGAAAATGGAATATTTTTCAGAACTAAAAAGAAATGGGCTAAAAGACATGGAGAAAACCAAGACGCATATTACTAAGTAAAAGAAGCCAATCTAAAAAGCCTAGATACTATATGGTTTCAACTATATGACTTTCTGGAAAAGGCAAAACTATGGAGACAGTAAAAATATCAGTAGTTGCTTGGGGTTAGGGGGAAAGGAGAGATGAGCAGGCAGAGCACAGGACTTTTAGGGCAGTGAAACTATTCTGTATGATACTATAATGGTGCCTACGTGTCTTTAGGTGCCTACGTGTCTTTAGGTGTTTGCCCAGACTCATAGAATGTGTACCACCAAGAATAAACCCTAATGTGAACCAAGGACTTTGGGTGATAATGTTGTGTCAATGTAGGCTCATCAATTTTAACAAATGTACCATTCTGGTGGAGGATGTTGATAGTGTGGAAGTCTGTGTGTGTGTGTTGAGGGGGGAGGAGGGTTTATGGGAACTCTGTAATTTCTGCTTGATTTTACTGTGAACCTAAAACTGATCTAAAAAACACAGTTAAAAAAAGGAAATTTGGAGCTCCATAAATAGTAAAAATAAACGTACATAGATATACTTTTTAAGTTCTCTAAAAGCTAAGTAATTGGTTAAAGCAAACACAGTAGCATATATATGTCCAATATATGTAAGGTTTTTAATCCATATAAAAATAAAATGCATAGCTGATGACAGCCCAACAGTTGAGAGGAAGGAAGTGGATGTAAAGACTCTCCCAACTCCCTCCCATTAACTTGCACGGACAATCCATCCACTAGTCTCGATCCACAAGCCACAATCCATGGATGGCGAATAAGCAGAATTGGTTCAGCTTCTGTTTGATTGATCTGCCTGGTGTTGGTTCACACAGCATTTAAAAAATTGAGTCAGTTGCCAATATTTAAAAATCTGGTTATTTTGCATAAATTCCTGACTCGATTTTGCTTGAAAAAGATCTGGCTTCAATTGGCCTGCATTTCTGCACGGCAGCAGTCAGCTTGAGCTGAGTAACCACTGCTCCCTTGAGCTGAGTCAGGAGCTCTCCAGTTTTCCTTCACCTTCACCATTTCTGATTTTATCCTGATACTAAAGTCAGTTGCCATTTATCATCATATTCCAGTGCTGCTTGACTTGTTTCCTTGAGTTTCCTTGAGTTATCTGATGCCAGCAGTCTTTTTTTTCCTTTTTTTTCCGGTACGCGGGCCTCTCACTGTTGTGGCCTCTCCCGTTGCAGAGCACAGGCTCCGGACGCGCAGGCTCAGCGGCCATGGCTCACGGGCCCAGCCGCTCCGCGGCATGTGGGATCCTCCTCCCGGACCCGGGCACGAGCCCGCGTCCTCTGCATCGGCAGGCGGACTCTGAACCACTGCGCCACCAGGGAAGCCCCGAGCAGTCTTTTGATTTGTGATCATTGACCTGAATGCTTAAGGAGAAAGAGAAAGAACTTAATAACTATTCAAGAAATGTATACCACCTCAAGTCAAATATCATATAATAATTGTTGCTATACTTGGACAAAGATTCAGCAGATTACCTCTAGCAATTTTTTTTTCCAATTTAGGATTTCTTTTTCCTTCCTTTAGTCATGGCACCTTGATTTTCCTTTGGGGAGCCCTACCCACTGCTCCTGCTTTGCCCAATTCCTTGTCTTCTTAGTGCATCTGTTCATCAGATGGTCTGCCTCCCCACCCCACCCCACCCCAACCTTGAACAGTCAGACTGGTCATTTGAAGCCTGAGAGAAGATGGAGAATCATTCATTCTGGTTGTATGGCCCTAAAGAAACTGGCTCTTTGTTCTCAGCCTGGTTCCTATCTTTCCTGATAGCAGATATTTTAGCTCTTATATTTTTTATCTGTAAGTTGCACCATACTGTTCCAATAAAATGTGATTTTCTTTAAATTACTGAGAGGCAGCAAATATTGTTTGCAATCAAACAACTCTAAGACAGGACTGGATGAAATGTTAGGTAAGGTGCCACCTTCTATCCCAAATTCTGTCTGAGATATGTGTATGGGGGTAGGGGTGGATTGTTGTTAAAATTTATATCCTCAAAAAACTTATATATCCAGAATTAAGGATTGTTTTTCCCATCAAGCTGAGTTTTTCTAATTTCTCTTTTTGTTTGCGTATATTTTCCCCTCTATTTCCTTATGCCTTTTCTATTATTCAAGTTTTCCTTATTCTGATTTTTCCCTTCTGCTGATTTGGCTGTCATAATTCTCCCTATACTGTTTAACTGATTTACTCTAACGTTTTAATAGGGCATGTTTGATTGAAACAGTTTAAACAATCTAGAGATGATCAGTATCTTTACTCTGCTGTAGAACGATACAAAGACCTTAGAATGCTTAACACAGGTTACTATCTTCCATCTTATATGCTTGGTTGTTTGGTAATTTAGTACCACAATTTACTTCCTTCTTCTAGGTTAATATTTCTTCTTCCCCCAAATTTACACCCTTTGTAAACAAGAAGCTGTTAGCAGTAAACTCAGTGTTTGACCCTGTGAATTTTTGTCCTCACTCCTGATGATATTTTAGAGTAATAGTTTGCTGCTCTTTTCTTTCAGGTACTGTTCCATTTTTAAAATCTGCTGTTTTATTATTGCCCTTTTATAATAATCTGAATTCTTACTTTTAAAATCTTTTCCATAATTTAAAACTCTGTAGTTATTTTACAATGTGTATAGGTGTGGATTTATTTTTATTTACTCCCTTTTTGAGAATCTAGAATAAGAAAAATGTTTTTCATCAATTCTAGAAATTTCTCAGTCATTATTTCTAAGAATATTGTCTTTTCTCCATTCTCTCTGTTTTTGTCCTTTGAAGTACCTATTAGGTTTATGTGCGACTCCTTAATTCCTTTCTTATTTTCTCTCATTTTATATTGTGGTGGTACATTCTGAATACTCTCTTCCAGGTCATTAATTCTCTCGCTGGCTGTGACTAATCTAATTTTTAAACTCATCCAGTGAAGCTTCTCTTATATTTCAAAAACTGTATTTTTAATTTTTAGATACTCTATTTGTTCTTTTTCTTACCTACTTATTCTTTTTCATTGTGACTTATTTTCCTTTTTTATTTGTCTCTCATCATTTTAAACATACTTGTTTTATCATCTGTATCTGGTATTTCTGCTTTTGTGTTTGCTGATGGTAGTGTCATCAGAGGGCTTTATTTGTGGGAGTTTTGTATGGCCTGTGTTGAGGGATAATTTATTGAGAGAGGATATTAGTTTGCTTTGGCCAGAAACTCTAGGGGCATCATTACCCTAAGAACATTGTATTTAATTTCTAATCTCTCAGAAGACATAGGTGGTTGAAACTGAACTCTGATAGCACGTGACATAAATTCTTACAGGAGACTAATTTTTCTACTCAGAGCCCAGGTGCCCAAGTATGAACTTCATCATTTCCTCCTTATGCTGGTGTGTGTATTTTTTAAGTTGATCCTTTCACTGAGGATGTAGTCTTTTGCATGTCCTGACTTTGGGTGAGATATCAGTTCAAAACTTCATTTTGCACAGGTGTCACTATCCTAGGTGCATTAAAACCCAACACTTGAGGTTATCAATACAAACAATTTCCCCAAGGCTGCTGAGTGTCAGCTCTTGTACTCACCACTCTGGTTTTCAATGACCTCTTCGCTTTAGCATATTGGGGATTTCATTTAAAATTTGCTAGTACAGCTTTGAATTCCAAAGAACATATGTTATATTTTACTCAGCATTTCTATTTGCTTTGTGGAGAAGGGTTTTCAGAATACCTAATCTGTAATATTACAGGAAATGGAAGTTTCCATACTCAAAAGACATTTGCATTTATTTCAAAAGCTTTTACTGTCTACAATTTGACAGGCAACGTTATTTTACATTTTTAAAATATGGTGGTGCATAAATCAATAGAAAAAAATAAATAAGTGAAATGACAGTGTCCATCACTATTGCTAAGGCAACCTTGTTTTATATTTTATTCCAATGTATTTTATACTTTGAATACACTCAGAAAATAGCACTCTTGGTATGTGGATTTTTTTTACATTTCATAGCCCAATAATCCTTATTTCACTCTGACCACATTTCATTTCACCCTGCCTTTTACTTCCTGACTTTTCATTTAAATGTGAATAAATAAATGTTTATACAAACAACATACTTCATGTGTGGTATATCTTTTAACAGCCACTTTCAATTCAAGGGTCAAAACCCATAGAGGATCACGCTATTTTCTATCTGACTATGAATAGAGATATATACTCAGATTTGTGATCTCCCTTGACCTTACCTGCTCTGAGGTGATTTCAAATAAAGGAAATGATTGAAGCCATGACCCCTAGAAAGGTAATATGGAGATGAATCAAATGCTTTAGCCCTTCTAATCCTTATTAAGTCTTCTCTGCCTCCACCTTTCTAGGCTTTCCATAAATATATGATCAGAATAAAAATAAAATACTTGTTACAGAATCATAGACTACAGATGAGTCCTCTGGAGCAGTGCTTTTTAATCTTTAATGTGAATGTGAATCCCTTGGGAATTTTGTTAAAATACAGATTCTGATTCAGTTGATCTGGGGTGGGGCATGAGATTTTGCATTTCTATCAAACTCTCAGTTGCTGCTGCTCCTTGGCAAAACCATTAGCTGCAAGACCTAGATACAACCAGATTGTCTACTCTTAAGTCCTTCTAAGTAGTACATTTGAAGTGGCAAATTCAAGGACTTATAAATGTTGCATATTGGACACATAAATGACAATAACAGAGAGGAGAATTATAATTTAGTCAATAATTATAACAAAATATATATTTACTGTTTTTATATGGAAATCACCAAAGTATAAAAATAGATTATTTTGTATTCAATAAACTTTCTTTTTATTAAAAATTTGTATTGCTTTTGTTTAATAACAAATCTAATTAATTATTTCTGCAAAAACTTCAAACAATGTAGATATCTATGCAATAAAATATTTATATGATAATATATATAATAAATATAATATCTATCTAATAAAAAGTGAGTTTTTTAACATCCCCATTCTACTTCCAGAAGTAACCACTGTTGAGTTTATTTGTTGTGTACACTCCAAAGTATTTTTGTCCCCTCTTTAAATATGTATTGTTGGGTTATGAAAACAAGATTTTATTCTGTGTCTTGTTCTGCAACTTGTTTTTTAAACTTAATATTTTGTGATCATTTCCGTTTCAATATATACAGACCTTTCACATTTTTACTGGTTGCATGCATACACAGTTGCATAATATTTAACTATTAAAAAAATGACAGACATTTAGGCTCATTCCAATTTTTGTCTTTAATTAAATATTCTGTACACTTAAGAAAAATGATCTACCAGAACAATTATAACTCAGTAAAAGTAATCTGCATGGAATGTGTATACCTCTCCCATTCACTACAACTTCACTTTCTACAGAGATCGAATCCAAGGAAGTTCTGAGTCCTTTAATCATGGCACCTCCTTCCAAGCCCCAGATAACCTCCAGACTCTTTACTTTTGGATCTATAAGGGGAAGATGATATATCTATTGATTTTCAGTCTGATTGCTAATGATAATATTCCTCAAAAATATATTGAAAAAAGCAAGTGAACTGGAGGTGTTCAAATGGAGTATGGTGTCCAAGGCAGGTTCTATGTGCATAGCCCAGTCCTGTATTTTAAAACCGCACTGAAATTAACATGTTCAGATATCTTTGTTTGGTCTGGATAAATAGCCTATGGTTTGCAGAAAAGAGATTATATGTTTATTCTAATTTATAAAAAAAAGCATTTTAGAGATAGGAATTGGATATGGGCCTTGAGAGTTATGAGACTTTCTCAGTCATAAAATTAACATAGCTAGTTTTCATATATTTAAAGAAATCAGTCTACAGTGCTTTAAGTCTAGACTCTAAAGGGAGAAATATCATTTCCTCTAATGTATATTTAATAATTAAAACTGTCTACACAGAATTGTTAATAGAAATTTCTTGGTCTACCAAATATTCTCTGACCTAAAAGAAGGCCATTGGAGAATGTTTCTGTAATATTTTGAAAGAAAAATCAGCCGTCTATATCTTTTATTTATTGACAGACTACTGGTAGTGACAGGTATAATGAAAAATCTGTTTCCTATTGTGTTCTCCCCAATGGCAACTGCACCCTTTTTCTATGGACCCTGAAACAATAAGACCACTTCCAAAGCCACAGATAACTTCATTTACAGCATTTGTAAAAGTCTTCTGAAATGCACTATCTCCACTCTCTTCTCTGACCCTTAAAATGTGTCTGGAGCTTTACGAATCATCTTTCCCTTGAGTTTACAGAAAGATGTCTCCTTGCCCCTTTCCAGAAACAAGCTCTTACCTCTGCCCTCAGTTTTATGGTACAATTTTACTGTTTCTTTGTATATTTTTTCCTCACTGGATTAAGCTCCTGGAAGACAGAATACTATTTTTCTTACACTTATATTTCCTCAACACCTATCTCATCCTCTTATATGCCAATCCTAAATTTTAAGATATTAAGAGTAAATTTTCAAGCATGACAGTAGTGATTTCATCTTAGGATTGCATATCTCTCTTAAATCTTTTTTGGTTTTATAATCATTTAAAAGTTTTTTCTCACCATTTTGTTCAATAGCTCTTTAAATCATTTTGGAGGTAGTTTTGAAATAAACACTAATCAAATGAGTGGTTAATAAATATTGGAGACATCAGAAATCTTACTGGTTTATATTTTGTGAAGTAAAAAAAAAAGCCAGAATAATTACTACTCTCTTTAGCACACACACCTTATTATATTGAAGTTTAGACTCAAATTAAATTCTACTCTTCCTTTTCATTACCTTTTATTGTCTTTAGTGTTTAAAAGTTACAAAATATATTTGTTTACTTCATTTATGGTCTTTACAACTGTGTGGTTATCTAGGCTTCTGATATAGTACTTCGTTTAAAAGATGGGCACTTTGTAATGTCTTAGGTTATTCTTCAGGAACTGAAAAATTAATCTCCTAAAATGCCAAGAAGACTATATTATACCCCGCCTTTCTCCCCAGCTCCGGCAACACAAATAGCACCACACAAAAATGTGTGGCTATAATTGATATGGTCATCTCACCTATAAAGATATAGTTTGGAAAGAAGCCTGAACTCAATGGCTGGGTCATGGCATGCTTTGGTATTACTGTTCCAAAACCTCTAGATAAGCCTCTGGTTCCTAACTCTGACATAGGGTTGGGGTAAGAGGTAAATTTATTGGTCTCATTATGGTGACATCTCACCAATGTAGAGAAAACATACTTAAATAGGTTAGAAGTAAATAGAGTACTATACCTACTTATGCACGTTGTTTAAATAAATGCAAAAATTTATTTGTTCAGTATCTGCTTTAGATGAAGAAAATGGCCAGAGAGAGTCTTTATGGAGATAAGAGAAATTTACATGAACATTCACCAGGTTGAAGCTCCAGAGAGTGATGTTTTCCGTGATGTACACAGTCATTGACCCTTTCAAAGAAAAAAAGCCTACCATCTTTTCAGGGAAATCCTGAGTCAAAGTGTAGTGCCAAAGACCTTGTCAGTTTTTGCAGCAGTTGGAACGTAGGACCGGAAACAATAGAACGTAGGACCAGAAACAATAGGTTTGGTCCTTAATCGTTCATCAGTGAAAGCCTCAAGCTAAACTTTTCCAAGGCGAGGCAACACAGCAGGAAAAGGAGAGTAAAGATTCATTTAGTGATACACTTATAAGACTTTGGGATGTGAAAGCAGGGAAGATCGCACCTGAGGGGAAGGCAGTTTGAAAGGCAGGAGAATGTGGAGAACCAGCAGTGGCATTGATGCTGTTCTTGAGGAAGAGCAAAGCCTAACAGCTGAATCCAGGAGAGAAGGGAGCTGTGAAATGGAGAGCAGGGGAGGCACACCTCAGGAAACTGCAGGAAGCCAAGAGAACGGTTGAGGAGCAAGACTTGCTTTCGTGGAAAAGGAAAAGAATGGGCAGGAGGAAGTCACCAGTTGACAGGGAAAGGAAGTAGTAATAATACCGGTCATTGAGGTAGGAGAATACTTAGCGTTTGAGGGTTGACTTACACTATGAACGTGCTGGTTTGTTAGAGCCTTCTCTCAATCTTATTCACAATATTACTTGGCACTCTCATAAATCTTGACTCCCAGTCCACTGATGTTGTTGTTACACTATGTTAAATTGCCTATGAAGAAGGAGGAATGCGTTAGATTTGGGTAGATGAACGGTTGCTGCTGACAAGATATTTTTGAGATAAATGAAGGAGGACTGGAAAAAGGATCCTTTGTCTATGCTTTTAGTAATTTTGGAGAGGACAACTCAAACAGCTGAGAAATGGAAATCTTGGGACCATTTATTCTAGATTTTTTTTCTTTTCCCTTAAAGTAGATAAACCCAGACTTTTGAAAAAAAATGTGGCAGTCATTAAGAGGAGAGATTCAGTAATGGGAGTACATGTTGAAATGCCATCTTCTTCAGAATTCAAAAGCTGACCAGAACTATATGTAAATTTACATAAAACATAGCTCATTGAACATGAATCCATGCCTCCTGTTCTCCCTAACTGGTTTTTGTGTATCAGTATGAATTAAATCAATCAGTATCTGTATCAATTAAATGCATATTTTGTGGTGAAATGTTGAGATCAGTGATTCACAATGAGTGTTGCCATTCAGTGGAATTTTGAAGTACTAGTGCAAAGATGGCCTGGGTAGCAGCCACCAACTTTGATTTTGCCTGTAAAACATTACAAACAACACAAAAACAAACAAAAAGGAACCATTACCTAATGACCTCACGATTTCCAAAAAAAGGATATTTTAAAGCCAAAAATTTAAGAGGAGAAAGGAACTGATTCAAAAGTAAAACAGGGGCTTCCCTGGTGGCGCAGTGGTTGAGAGTCCACCTGCTGATGCAGGGGACACGGGTTCGTGCCCGGTCTGGGAAGATCCCACGTGCAGCGAAGTGGCTGGGCCCGTCAGCCATGGCCACTGAGCCTGCGCGTCCAGAGCCTGTGCCCCGCAACAGGAGAGGCCATAACAGTGAGAGGCCCGCGTACCGCAAAAAAACCCCCCCAAAACCAAAAAACAAATCGAGTACATTTAACTCTTTGAAAAATTCACTACTTTACCCTATCTTTCTCATTTTTCCACAGGTTGCTGAAAGCTATAATGGATGTCCTGAGATCACAGAAAGGCACTTGGGAACTACTGGGTTAGTTTACAGTGTGGCGGCTCTGGAAGCGGCAGTGAGATTATCAGCCTGCCTGATTTCCATTTCCAATTCCAATCCAGTGTTCTCTTTGCCATGTTTTTACAATACCATCTCTGATATACCAGATTTGACTAAGTTCTGCTTTTTTTCCCCTTACGCATTAAAGGAGATGTCACAGCTCTAGCTCTCTAGAAGCAGATGCTGAGATGGTGTTTGCAATACAAGGTATTTTGTAAAGATCAATGCCTCTGAAAACGGGTGAAGAAGCAGGATTGAAGAGGAAGAAATCAAACTATGCCCCAGGTCTGGAGGTCTGAAGCCTCAGCTAACTCATTGTGGACATCTGGAACATGAAGTATTCATCAGAGTTGTCCTTTTCTCTTTCCAAATGGCTCAAGCTTTGGATCCCCCTTATGTGAAGTGACTGAATGTGGGGCTGCCCCAGGATGGCCTGGTTTGTGGCGAGGTGGGTCTCCGCAGCTGAGGTAGACCTTGAAGGAGCCGAGAGGTGGAAACTGTCCACTGACTCCTTCTCTAAAGGGGAAACTGAGCAGCATTTCTCTGTGTCTCCCTCTGGTCACTTGTGACTAGTATTTAAATACTAGTCAATTTAAATGGGTGTATTTAATTTAATGGGTGTATTTAAATGGGTGGAGCAAAACTCTCAGATGAGTTATTGGATTGTTTTAATCAATTTTTCTAGTCTAATCCTTTCACTTCAAATTGTTATTTCACAATCATTTCATCCCTTCTTTTATCTTTGAACAATGATTTTGATTCTATAATTTACCTTTAAAATACAAACATAAAGGACACATAAATCTAATAGTTAATCGGCCATGTAGAAATTCATCAATAAATACTTGAATGAATGAATAAAGATTTGCTTGCATATATTGTATATTTCATTATGTCAAAAACTGAAAGATGGAGTGTTGGAAACTTTCCTGAATTGTAAACTGATGTAGGGCTCATCATATCTTAAATTTTTTGAGAAAATATCTTGTGGTTGGCTTTAAAAAAGAAAAGTCATTTTGTCAGAAAGTATATGCCTTCAACATGCAAATACCATGTTGGAAATGAATCAGAGTGAGATAATTCTTATATTCAATTTAATTAGTATATAAACTATAAAAAAATTTGAAATGTAAGCCTATATGCCTATTTGGTTTTTTACATGATGATCACTTTTAGAATGATCTGATTAAATAAGTCAAGTAGACAGGATGATTTTATTAAAAAGAGAAAATATCAATAGATCATTAAAATCTATAACAATACCATAATTGTAAACTCTCTGTTCTGTAGCTCTTTCATGCCAAACACAATGAAAAATGAGTTTATATTTAATCATTTATTTTTTCATTCACTGACATATGGTAAATTTACATGATAAATTATAGTATGCAAAAATATGCGACCCATTAAATACTTGATCATTTTGAAAAATGTTTTGAATAAAATTTATGACTTATTATGATTCAAGACACTTCCATTTTCTGCTGTTTAAAATAAAAACTGAAAATCTGAACTTATCTTTCAAAACATTATGAAGTTATAGATGAGAGTGTGCCAATCTCCTAAAATTAATCATAAATATTTAGACTTTTAGTTTCATCTACATAGGATAGACTTATATCTATTTTATCTCAGAGAACAATTTTATTGAAGCATTAATTTTGCCAAACAAAATCAACAAAGGATGGTTTTTCAGGATACTTTTAAATCTCTTAGTAAAACCAAGAGAAATACAAACCCAAACACGAACTACAGTAAACCACTGCACTAGAAGAACTAATTGTACCTAAGAGATATTTCAGGTCGAAACATTCAAAAAGTATATTTCAAACAACAAAACAAAACCTTATATCAATAATGTCACTCGTCTTGGATGGTTTTGCTGATTCTACTCCTGTGGCTGGGGCAGAATTGATTCTCATCTTTTTAGATGACAAAGTGAACATTGTGTAATGGAAGGCTGTTAAAAATTGCTAACATTAGGATCTATTGTGTTATTTTATGATGGTATTTCAGGCTTTGAAACCAGAATCTCAGAATGAATAAGATTAACATTCTAGATACAGGTTACATTGTCTTTTTTTTTTTTTTGGATGAGATACTCATGTTCAGGTACTGAGTGGTCTGGGAAAATATAAGGAACTGATAGTAGTTGTTTAGGGTAAGAGATCCTCACCTAAAATGTTTAAACATTGTTGTATAAATGTTCTGGATCAAAAAGGATCTTGCTGTGATTTATGTCATAGAGTGTTCTGCCTTTGTTTTCCTCTAAGAGTTTTATATTGTCTGGCCTTACATTTAGGTCTTTAATCCATTTTGAGTCTATTTTTGTATATGGTGTTAGGGAGTGTTCTAATTTCATTCTTTTACACGTACCTGTCCAGTTTTCCCAGCACCACTTACTGAAGAGGCTGTCTTTTCTTCACTGTATATTCTTGCCTCCTTTATCAAAGATAAGGTGACCATATGTGAGTGGGTTTATCTCTGGGCTTTCTATCCTGTTCCATTGATCTATCTTTCTGTTTTTGTGCCAGTACCATACTGTTTTGATTACTGTAGCTTTGTAGTATAGTCTGAAGTCACAGAGCCTGATTCCTCTAGCTCTGCTTTTCTTTCTCAACATTGCTTTCACTATTCAGGGTCTTTTATGTTTCCACACAAATTGTGAAATTTTTTTTTCTAGTTCTGTGAAAAATGTCATTGGTAGTTTGATAGGGATTGCATTGAATCTGTAGATTGCTTTGGATGGTACAGTCATTTTCACAATGTTGATTCTTCCAATCTAAGAACATGGCATATTTCTCCATCTGTTTGTATCATCTTTACTTTCTTTCATCAGTGTCTTATAGTTTTCTGCATACAGGTCTTTTGTCTCCTTAGGTAGGTTTATTCCTAGGTATTTTATTCTTTTTGTTGCATTGGTAAACGGGAATGTTTCCTTAATTTCTCTTGCAGATTTTTCATCATTAGTGTATAGTGTATTTTGTATCCTGCTACTTTACCAAATTCATTGATTAGCTTTAGTTGTTTTCTGGTAGCATCTTTAGGATTTTCTATGTATAGTATCATGTCATCTGCAAACAGTGACAGTTTTACTTTTTCTTTTCTGTTTTTGATTCCTTTTATTTCTTTTTCTTCTCTGACTGCCATGGCTAAAACTTCCAAAACTATGTTGAATAATAGTCGTAAGAGTGGGCAACCTTGTCTTTTTCCTGATCTTAGTAGAAATGGTTTCAGTTTTTCACCATTGAGAATGATGTTGGCTGTGGGTTTGTCAAATATGGCCTTTATTATGTTGATGTAAGTTCCCTCTATGCCTACTTTCTAGAGGGTTTTTATTGTAAATGGATGTTGAATATTGTCCAAAGAGTTTTCTTCATCTATTGAGATTATCACGTGGATTTTATCCTTCAATTTTTTATTATGGTGTATCACATTGATTGATTTGCGTATATTGAAGAATACTTGCATTCCTGGGATAAACCCCACTTGATCATGGTGTATGATCCTTTTAATGTGCTGTCAGATTCTGTTTCCTAATATTTTGTTGAGGATTTTTGCATCTATGTTTATCAGTGATATTGGCCTGTAGTTTTTTTTTTTGTGACACCTTTGTCTGGTTTTGGTATCAGAGTGATGGTGGCCTTGTAGAATGAGTTTGGGAGTGTTCCTCTCTCTGCTGTATTTTAGAAGAGTTTGAGAAGGATAGGTGTTAGCTCTTCTCTAAATGTTTGATAGAATTCGCCTGTGAAGCCATCTGGTCCCGGCCTTTTGTTTGTTGGAAGATTTTTAATCACTGTTTCAATTTCAGTGCTTGTAATTTGTCTGTTTATATTTTCTATTTCTTCCTGGTTCAGTCTCAGAAGGTTGTGCTTTTCTAAGAATTTGTCCATTTTTGCCAGAATGTGTATTTTGTTGGCCTATAGTTGCTTGTAGTAATCTCTCATGATCCTTTGTATTTCTGCAGTGTCAGTTGTTACTTCTCCTTTTTCATTTCTAATTCTGTTGATTTGAGTCTTCTCCCTTTTTTCTTGATGAGTCTGGCTAATGGTTTATAAATTTTGTTTATCTTCTCAAAGAACCAGCTTTTAGTTTTATTGATCTTTTGACCCACCTCCTAGAGAAATGGAAATAAGAACAAAAATAAACAAATGTGATCGAATGAAACAAATGCTTTTGCACAGCAAAGGAAATCATAAACAAGATGGAAAGACAACCCTCAAAATGGAAGAAAATATTTGCAAATGAAGCAACTGACAAAGGATTAATCTCCAAAATTTACAAGCAGCTCATGCAGCTCAATATCAAAAAAACAAACAACCCAATCCAAAAATGGGCAGAAGACCTAAATAGGCATTTCTCCAAAGAAGAAATACAGATTACCAACAAACACATGAAAGGATGCTCAGCATCACTAATCATTAGAGAAATGCAAATCAAAACTACAATGAGGTATCATCTCACACTGGTCAGAATGGCCATCATCCAAAAATCTACAAATAAATGCTGAAGAGGGTGTGGAGAAAAGGAACCCTCTTGCACTGTTGGTGGGAATATAAATTGATACAGCCACTATGGAGAACAGTATGGAGGTTCCTTAAAAAGCTAAAATTAGAACTACCATATGACCCAGCAATCCCACTACTGGACATATACCCCAAGAAAACCATAATTCAAAAAGAGTCATGTACCACAATGTTCATTGTAGCAGTATTTACATTAGCCAGGACATGAAAGCAACCTAAGTGTCCATCGACAGATGAATGGATAAAGAAGATGTGTCACTTGTATATGATGGAATATTACTCAGCCATAAAAAGAAACGAAATTGAGTTATTTGGAGTGAAGTGGATGGGCCTAGAGTCTGTCATACAGAGTGAAGTAAGAAGTAAGTCAGAAAGAAAAAGACAAATACCATATGCTAACACATATATATGGAATCTAAAAAAGAAAATGGTTCTGAAGAACCTAGGACCAGGACAGGAATAAAGACGCAGACGTAGAGAATAGACTTAAGGACACGGGGAGGGGGAAGTGTAAGCTGGGACGAAGTGAGAGAGTGGCATTGACATATATACATTATCAAATGTAAAATAGATAGCTAGTGGGAAGCAGCTGCATAGCACAGGGAGATCAGGTCGGTGCTTTGTGACCACTTAGAGGTGTGGGATAGAGAGTGTGGGAGGGAGACACAAGAGGGAGGGGATATGGGGATATATATATATATATAGCTGATTCACTTTGTTGTACAGCAGATACTAACACAACACTGTAAAGCAATTATACTCCAATAAAGATGTTAAAAAAAAAAGTGTCTGGATCCATTTCCGGTCACACACCATTTTGCGAGTTTGGGTTACTTGGTAAAACTCAAACTTTTGATTGCTCTAAGTTGATTTTGAATTTTTAGGAGGATGGTGGAATATTAAAAGCTTTTAATCTGGGGAAGGACAGACATTTTAGAGCATTAATTCAGACAGTGGTCTAGAGAATTGGCAAAGTCAGAATGGATCCAGAAAAACCAGTTAAAAACTTCTGCAGTATTCAGGCAAGTAAGGTGAAAAAGAACAAGTTGTTGGTTATGGATTTGGAGAAGAGGAGTATAGTTTAAGAAACAGTAAGGAGGGCTATCTACAAAAGTTAACAGGCTTGTTTAAAGGGTCAAAGTCATAAAATTCAAGGAAATACTGAGGGTGGTCCCAGACTAAAGGAAACTAAAGAGACATGACAAATAAATGTAACATGTGATCCTAAACAAGTGTGTTTTTCTATAAAGGACATGATTGGGGTATTGGTCACATTTGAAAGGCTCTGAGGACTAGATGGTAGGAATGTTTCAATATTAATGTCCTGATTCAGATGATTGTGTTATGGTCATGTAGAAGAATGTCCTTTTTTAGAAATACAAACTAAAGTACTAGGAAGTGTTGAGCATTAACTTAGCAACTTAATCTCAAATAATTCAGGGAAAAAAATGTACTGTTTTGCAATTCTATGTAAGCTTAAAATCATTTAAAAAACTTATTAAAATTTTTTGTCTTTGTAATGACAATGTAAATATATATGTAATAAATATATATAATAAATATAAAGGTGTGGTACAACATCATTATAAAAACAATGTTCTTACTTAAGAAGTCCATGGCACAGAAATGTACTTGATACTAGTTGTTGTACATACGTAATTCATAATTAGGCTTTTAAAAAGTCTGCTTTAGTTAATCAGTTGAAATTTAAGCTGAGACGGTTAAAATTTACATGCATTTTTATGTTTATGGAACATAAAATACTGAACAACCCTGTGGGATCAGTCTTGGGGCTTAAACTCCTGAAATCGCACCATTTTCTCTCCTGCTTCTCCTACTTCATGACTGGTTTCTCTGGAGCAAACCTCTTTGTAAAGCACTTTCTTCCAAATACTTAGCTTGGTCACTGCTCTGGGAGAACTCAAGCTAAAAGAGAAGGTAATTAGAATTGGAAGTCAACTTGAAACCGCCAGTACAGCAAGAACTTGGAATTGAATTCTCACAGTGATCTAACTCAGTTTCAACTTTTTGGGGGGACTTTATCCCTTCTGTCTTACATTAAGACTCTAAATATCAGATGTGGTATTGGGGAGCTGCCTTAGAAAGTGAGGGAGAAGACTGCTGTCTAATAGACGACTGTTTTCTTTCCTCAAGAGGGTAGCTGTTCTGCTTGATCTAAGACTCAGCGGCATTGCTGGAGCAAACAAACTAGGGAATATTAGTGGGAAAACACCTATTCCATGCCTGGTGTTTCCTTCTATACAGGAAAGGTCTCTTGTTTTTTTTTAAATTTTTATTTTATTATTTATTTATTTATTTTTGGCTGTGTTGGGTCTTTGTTGCTGCACGTGGGCTTTCTCTAGTTGCGGTGAGCGGGGTCTACTCTTCATTGCGGTAAGTGGGCTTCTCATTGCAGTGGCTTCTCTTGTTGCAGAGCACGGGTTCGAAGCACGTGGGCTTCAGTAGTTGTGGCACGTGGGCTCTAGAGCGTAGGATCAGTAGTTGTGGCGCACGGGCTTAGTTGTTCTGCGGCATGTGGGATGTGCCCAGACCAGGGCTCGAACCCATGTTCCCTGCACTGGCAGGCGGATTCTTAACCACTGCGCCACTAGGGAAATCCCAAAAGGTCTCCTTTAGAATAACTTTTGGTTACATGGAAACCATCATTCAGTCTTCCCCAGGGGAGGAAAGACTTAACCTCAACAGTGAGTTTTTAAAGATGTTAGGGATATGTTTCTCTTCTTGGGAGCAAGCTGTTTGCAGGGAGCGTTCCTTCTTCTCTGACTCTATCATCCATAAATTAAAAACAAGCTTCAGGAAGGCTGCTGCTACCTTCTCAAGCCCTCATGTTTTCGTTTTCTGTTTTGGTCTAGTGCTGTTAAGACTACCATCACTCACAACCACTCATTCCAATGCCCATACTGTTGATCTCTTGTTATTCCTTCTTTTAAGTCATCTCCTTGTCCATTCTGCCTGGCCTCAGTATGGCTGACACATCACTCACAACTTCTCTAATTCCCACCTCTCAGTGAATGCCTTCTCTCTCTCCTGGTCTTTGCATACAATTATCTCTCTTGTTTTCATTTATTCACTCAACAAACATTGAGTACCTTCTCAACAGACCTTCCTCTAATAGTCAGTACTTTACAGAAGCTGTGTACAAGTTGTCCCTCTGTATCCATGGTTCCACATTTGCAGATTCAACTAAGTATCAAAAATATTAAGAAAATTCCAGAAAGTTCCCAGAAGCAAAACTTTAATTAGCTGGACACTGGAAACTATTTACATAGTATTTATACTACATTACATTGTATTAATACAGTGTAATTACATTACATTGTGTTAGGTATTATAAGTAATCTAGAAATGATTGATTTAAAGTATATGAGAGGATGTGCTTGCATAGGTTATATGCAAATACTATGCCATTTAATGTAAAGGACTTGCGTATCCATAGATTTTGGTATCCTCAGGGTTTAGGGGGTGGTGGTGTGGGTCCCTGGAACCAGTGCCCCTCTGATACCAAAGGATGACTGTATTCTGTCCCATAAACTTAGGGAGGAATGAATTGATTGCCAGGATAACAGATTTCTTTATTTTATCTCACCCTTAACTATACCTTTTTTTAAAAAGCCTCAAACTTCTAGGTATGAACAAATGATACAACTGGAAAATAGCGGATAATATTCAGTTTGCCATAGTCCAAGCAACAAGTGCTTTTTTCTTTTTTTCTTTTTTTTTGCGGTACGCGGGCCTCTCACTGTTGTGGCCTCTCCCGTTGTGGAGCACAGGCTCCGGACGCGCAGGCTCAGCGGCCATGGCTCACGGCACCAGCCGCTCCGCGGCATGTGGGATCCTTCCGGACCGGGGCACAAACCCGTGTCCCCTGCATCGGCAGGTGGACTCGCAACCACTGCGCCACCAGGGAAGCCCAACAAGTGCTTTTTATATAGTTTGAAATCAATTAACTCTTTCTTCTCATTTTGTAAGTGGAGGATAGTATATTTGTACATTTATATTGATATGGATTAGGGTGAAATATAAAGGTAAAATATACAAGTGAAAGAACAGTCATACCAAGTGAGAGCAGATGTAGCCTTAGAGTGGCAAAATTTTATCTAATGATCCAGTACTAACATGAAATACAAAGGTCCAGGGTGTACCTGTGATTCATGATTCTGACTTTAAAATCTTTTCAGATAATAAGCTGTTGAAGATCAGCAGTGATATGTCTATGATTCCTTCTAGAGAGATTCTAACACCACAAAAGAGGACATAGCAGTGTTCAGTAGTGCAGTTAGTGAATAGAGAATGACTACAATCTACACTCTGTTAGAGTGGAGGGAATTCTTCTCTGCTTACAAAAAAGGAAACATTGATTTGGCTAAAGATCTTGTACAGTTGAGGGCTGGAGCCCAATATGTTCAAGAGGAGGTACTCTTAGCTTCTTTCCTTTTCACAGTCTTAATCACTTACATTCTATGTTTATGCTGATGACTTTCAAATTTTTTCATTCATTCATTTTTCCATTCTCCATTTATAAACAAGGAACTGGTCTAGATGTGCCAGAGATACAGAGAAAGGCTCTCAATTTTTTTTTTTTTTCTGACAAACTCCTACTTCCCTTCAGTATTTTGTTCAGTTATCATCTCTTCTGGAAGTCTTCCTGATCTCACTATGTGACTTGGGCTAGGGTGTCCATTCGTACTTCAGTTGTGCTGTGTTAACAACTCTTTCGTGGCACTCCTGTTCTTCTAGTTTAATTGTGAGTTTATTAGTCCACCTCTTATCCTGGAGTTGAAGTGTCTTGAGGATCAGTATCCTGGCATTATAATTTCTGTCAGGTGTACCAACAAATATTTATTAAACGTATAATATTTACTGGTGTTTTGCTTATCTAGTTGCTGTGTAAAAACTACCCAAAAGTTATTGGCTTTAAACAATAACCATTTTATTTACTTACCCATCTGTAATCTGGGCTTACCTGTGTTGCATTTAGTTGGTGGACCAGCTAGAGACGGGCCCCCCCTGAAAAGCTTCTCTCTTCTCTCTGTCTCTGTCTCTGTCTCTCTGTCTCTCTCCCTCCCACTCACTGTAATCTTAGGACCTCTTCCTCCTTCCTCTGAACTTAACTTCTCTGTTATGATAGCTGGATTTCTTTTTTTTTTTTTTTGCGGTATGCGGGCCTCTCACTGTTGTGGCCTCTCCTGTTGCGGAGCACAGTCTCCGGACGCGCAGGCTCAGCGGCCATGGCTCACGGGCCCAGGCGCTCCACGGCATGTGGGATCTTCCCGGACCGCGGCACGAACCCGTGTCCCCTGCATCGGCAGATGGACTCTCAACCACTGCACTACCAGGGAAGCCCGATAGCTGGATTTCTTACCTGGCAACTCAGGGATCCCAAGAATACAAAACAATCTTCCTGGCTTTCTTAAAACAAAGGGATGGAACTGGCAGAGTGTCGCTTCCAGCACATTTGAATGAATGAAGAGAGGGCCCTGCCAGGATGTGAGCAGAGAGGAATAAGACAGAGAGGGAACACCAGAGCTGCGAACAGAGTAGACCACCATATGCCATTTTTTTGCTACTAGAAAGCCACATTTCTCTCTCACTGAAGTTACACTCCTCCCTTGCGGACCGCCCAGGGGCCTCATCCCTTTATGGCACCTAACTCAGTCTCAAGTCCCATATCCAGGTCTTTAAATCAGGTCACAGCACAGATGAGGCCCCTGGAGTACGTTTGCTGAGGCACAGCTCCTCGAGGCCAGGTCTTCTGAAGATGAACACTAGGGAATTGATGGGACAGTTCTCTTCCTCACACTTACCCGACATACAATGACTGGAGAGGGACAGATAAGCACAATAAACTCCACCTTGTAGGAGTGAGGGTGGAAGCAGCAGGGCTGTGGCACAGACAGGGAGGGTGATGCAGCTGTCTACCCAGTGTGGGTAATAAGGCATTGGGTTGTCTGTAAGAATTTAAAAACTAAAATATACCTGCCTAAATCCCAGAGTGTCACCATGTACAGGTGTGTGGATACAGTGTCAGTGATAAATACTCCTCCCAATAGAGGCAGCTCTTTCCACTCCTCTGCTTGGAACACATGGCCAGCAGACATGCATCCACAGCAATTCTGAGATCCAGCGGGCATGGACCACCAGTCCCTCAATTAGGTCCAGTCTGTCCCTGGGGAGTAACTCTTCATGCCTTCTCTCCATTGTAAGTCGTTCATCTCAATAGTTAGGATGAAAAGCTCCACAACTCGCCAACTGTGTGACCTTGACCAGGTGACTTTATCTTTTTGAACCTCCATGTCTTCATCTGTAAAATGGGGATATTTTTGAATAGTACTTACTGTGAGACTTAAGTGTCGTGAGGCTGTTATAAGACTTAAATGCGATATTACACATAAATCAGTAATATTTTATACATATACATGAGATATTATATATAAAAATGAGATGTTTAAATATATTACATATAAAAATCTTAAACAGTGACTGGTGTATAATAAATCCTCAATAGGTATGCACTATCATTATTATTTTACATGTGTCTCGGCTCTATAAAATGTAACATGAAGACTAGAACGCTATTGGGCCCAGCAAAGCACTGTATGCTGTTCAAATAATATATGAATATATATATTTTTTCCCTATGTGTTCATTTATATAAGAAGACAATTTGAAATTGTCAGTATATTTTTGCAGCTGGGAAGAAATACTTGGAGATGAGAGGTGAAATAATTCTGAAGATCAGAGCCAAGTATAAACCTTAAAATAAAACTGAAACATGGATTGATTTAGATCACGTAGAGCACAAAATCAGTGTAAAAAGCTGCAATGAAGTTAAGTTTTCCAACATATTTAAAACATGCCCAGGGCAGCATGAGGGATTTTGTAATGGTCTCTTTTGTTATGAAAAGGGCACAGAATATAAAATCAGATGTCATGGTTCTCGGAGGATGGTATCCAATTATCCTTATCCATTACTAGGAGACTGCAGTGAAACTTTACATGGTGGCTGCTTGCAGAGTCCAAAGTGACAGTCCTGTCAGTCATAGCCTACTTGCCCTTCCAGTGGTCACTGAAATATTGAAAGAAATCAAGAAGAGTTGAATCTTTTGGGAAGACTTGATGTGATGATGTATTGGAAAGAGACAACGGGTGCATTAGATGTCAGGACTATTCTTTGTGTTACAACTTTCTTTAAACCGTGCTATCTGCCGCTGCCTCCTTTGCTTGGAATCTGTCTTTTCATAGCGTCTCTTGAATCCTTTCTCCAATTTGGACAGATTCAGATCTTTCCAGGTTTTTAAACCAATTTTCAAAGGAACAAGGTGCAAATCACTGTAAAAATAATCTTTTCTAAATAATAGATGAGGACTCTAAATCATATGCTCAGCTCTAGAAGCCTATGGCCCAATACTTGCTCTTGGGTTACTGGGTTACCCTGAATCTCCTGCTTTGTGTGTTTGACCCAGGATTTCACAAATTCAATGTCTGACTGCCACTGCCCACCTCCTCAATTAGTAGAATCTGACTTTTTCCTAGGTGCTTGCTATTTTAGGCTAGTTGCTTCTCCTAACACAAATGTACCACCTTTACTAAATGATAAAATATACCCAGTATTTTTTATGGAGACCCACGTACACCTGGCTGACAGTTGCTGGTCACCCTTTGAGACATGAGGTCTTGCCTTTACGGTTTAGTATTTTGGTGCCTGCTGCATTACTGATAGTATCTACAATGACTGTCACAATTCTATGATCTGAATTCCTTGCTTCCCTATCCCAGCGGCTTACTACTTCTGTCAATTTCTAAAACAAATCAATAGACTGTTGGTGTCCCTTGGGTACTTACTCTATCTAGATGACCCTTTTTGAAATCAAGACAGTTGCCCTTGGTAGTTCTTTGTCTTCACTCCACATCCCAACTTGGTCCACTCAAATACCAAATAGACCATAGCTACTCAATTTAGGACATGTGTGATTTCTGTTTTCACATTTAATGTGCTTCTTATTGCTGTTGAGTGAAAAGCCATAGGGGTAAATCAGCAGATTTGTTTTTGTTTGTTTTCTAATTATACTATCCCTGTAGGTTTCAGCCAAAGAAAATGTTGCATTTATTAATTAGCTTAACTGAGCAGGACACAGTCCATATGAAATAATTGAGTCTTTATACAAAATTCTTTTTAAAATTGAAACCCAGAGATAATCCACATACTCTGCCTTTGGTAAAAAGCATCTTTTTCTTTTTTCTTTTTTGTTTAACTGAGCACCAACCATGCCAGAGTGACTAATACATAATCAAGTGAGCTGATAGGATTTTTTCATTTTGTCTTCCCCATTATTTGATAAAAAGAATAATAAATACAAGCTTCACCAGCAGAAGGTGGGGGAAAGGAAAGAAATGTCCCTAGATAAGTAGGAATTGAACATTTCTTGTTCCTACCAGTATTAACCTGAGGTGGTTGATGAAGGAGACGGTAACTTCATTAACCAGACTCACTCACTGGAAGTGGTGTAAGAACATACCCTAGAGCTTCATGCAGGGATAATTCTTTAGCTGTTGCAACAGGAAAGCCAGACACGATCCTCTGATCCAAAGGGTCCTACAGGTGGGTCCAGCCTGTAGACTGAGACCAATGTCTTCTCTGGACTGAAGATCTGCAGGACAGATTCCTGAACAAGTATAACAGACTGTGTTTTTCAGAAAGGTCAAAGCAATATTTCAGTCACACCTGCTCTTCCAGAACCTTGTTGTGCCCTATCAGGAGGTTGAGTCTATTTTCTCTCCCTTTGAACCTGGGCAGGCATGTGACTGCTCTGACCAACAGAGTACAGCAGAAGTGACGCTTCATGTCTTATGATACAGCTTGAGTCTGGCTCGCCTTTTCTGTGACACTTACTCTTGGGACCCTGACCTCACATTGTGAAGAAGCCCAAGCAACATGAGTGTTCAGTATAAAGAGATTTTCAGGCAACAACCCCAGCTAATGTGTTTGACTGAGCTTTTGTAATACGATTTCGGTATCCAGCTTTGAGACTGTAGCAGGCCTCAGATATCCTAGAGCAGAGATAATCCCTTCCTGCTATGTCCTGTCTGAATTCCTGATTCACGGAAGCCAAGAACATAATAAATGGTTGTTTTGTGCATTGAGTTTGGGGATAATTTGTTTTGCAGCCTTAGTAACTGGAACAAGTCTTAGCTGGCTGCTTCTTAAAGTAGCCTGATTAATCTCAGCATATATCCCTGTGTTATGTGTCATGTGACTATAGAAATGAAACAAACAAAAAACAAGTCGTAATATCTCTCCTCTCCTCTAACTGGAAAGCCAGGTATACTTTCAGAAGTTTAATTAAGGTTTCTGTGTTTTGTGTCACAATCTGAAAGTTCTCACCCATTCTGAAATGGATAAATTTAGTTTTAAAAGCCCCCCAATTTCTACAAGACAAACTCAAAAGAGAACTTATTTACTGAGGATAAAAACATATGCAACTCACTTCACGTAAGGTTAATGTCCTTGACTTATAGTGTTCCTTCAAATCAATAAGAAACAACAACCTGATAGAAAAATTTGGAACAAATATATACAGGAAATTCAGGGAAAAAAATTGAAATGTTTGTTAAACATGAAAAAGACTTCATCTCACTCATAATCAGAGAAATGCAAATTAAATTGAGATACTAGGATATTTTTTCACATATAAGATTGGAAAAGATCAAAAGTTCACTAACAAGTTGGTAAGGGTGTGAGGAAATAGACATTCTCATACTTTCCAAGACAGTTCAGATAAGAACAATTACACACACACACACACACACACACACACACACACAATGTATGTATAAGGTTATTATTTGCTGTAACATTGTTTATAATGGCAAATGATTGAGAACCACCAAAATACGCTTCAACGGAGCTTTATATATATAAATTACGGTATATCTGTATGATAGAATAGTACATATCCAAATTTCAAGGCAAATGAGAAAGTTCGTTATGATCAAGTGATATACAAAGTGTCAGAATTAAGTGAAAAAAACAAGCTGCAATATCTTGTTTTATTTTTACAATACTGTCGTAAATTTAAAAATATTATACATATATATATATGCATATATACTTGTTTAAATACTCATGGAATATCCCTGGGAGGGTATATAACAACTGTTAGCATTGTTTACCTCTGGAGAGGGGAGCTGAATAAGTAGGAAGAAAGGTAGAAGGCAGAATTTTCACTGTCTTACATTTTTGTAATTTTTGCAACGTATAAATATATGATCTAGTTTTAAATACATAAAATATTTAAAAAATTCTGATTCAACCCTATTATAATACATTTCTTTATGTATTTGTATCTCTTGCTCGACCAGGAGCATCTAGGGTTACCCCTCTATATGCCTAGTGCCTGCTGAGATCTTAGCAGAGAGCTGGCATTCCTGTATTTATGGAAGGACTGCAAGGTGGCCTCTGGTGACCAGGATAACATAGCCATAGTCTGCCGAGTTAAAGGGATGCGGGTGATTTGAATGTGAAATATCTCATGGCAGCCTTTGGGAAGGCTTCTGGGAAGACCTGATGCTTAAGCTGGTCCTCCACTCAAAGAAAGGAAAGATACATATAGGATATGGGATAGGGCAGGAGGGCTTTACAGGCACAAAAGGAAAAAATGGCTTCTGGAAGATGTGAGTAAACTGAGGTGACTGAGCAGTCTTGCAAGAAGGGGAGAGAGTATGCAGTTGAGAGAAAAGATCAAGGGTGATTTTTATTTTGTGAGCCTAAACAGGGAACATCTGTTGTTTATGTAGTTAATGCAGAGGCCCTAGCAGTCAAAACAAAACCTGGTGCATTTTAAATGATTGATGACTAATTGATTCAGGCGGTTGCTTCCTGCTATAATTCTTTAGCACTTCACTAACCAAGCCACCTTATGTGGCTCCCGAGACAGATGCTAGCTGCTTGGAGTAGGGAAACATAACTCAAAGAAACAATTTTTAATGCTATAGTGCAGATTTAAAAGTCATTCTGTCGGCCTCTGAAGATAAAAAATGGACAGAGTCATCTGATATTTCTAAATAGACGAATTCAGTTTATATTTACATTTTACATCTCTCTCTCCACACATAAATTAGCAGTTATAGTATTAACATCTGGTGTTTATATAGTACAGACAATCCCCAACCTTACAGTTGTCACCCAGAAGTTCATTTGTGGGTTTGTTATTTTCCCATAGAAATAATGTTGTAAATGATACCCAGATCATCAGACCAGTCTGCAGAAATTAAATTAAGTATTATGTTCCTGAAGTTTTATAAGGAGAGTATTCTTTTAACCCTATATCAATATTATTCACTCCTCTGCATGTGTGTCTGAGAAAATACATTGCAACAACAGGAACTTATTTCTTTCTGTATCGCAATAGAGAGAGATAAGAGTACCAGCTTCTCAGCATGAGCAAGTTATTCATTCTCTGTTGTTTCTACCTCTCTACTGTGCACAGTGAAGATGCTAGTCTGGGGACAGTATACTCTAGGTGTTCACAGGTAAGTGACAAAGGACAACTGCCCGTGGCTTTGACACCAGAAAGTCTTGGGTGCAAATCCAACCTCTGCCTCTGATTTGCAATCTCTCTTGATAAGTTAGTCAACTTTCTACCTCAGGTGCTTCATCTGTAAAATAGGGATAAATCTGCCTATTTTACTGGTCTTTGTGAGTATAAAATGCCATAATATACACACAAGTAGAAGCAGAATAGTGGAATGTTAACATGTGGGCACCCTAGTCATACTGCCTGGGTTCATGTATTTGACCTATTTGGTGCTAAATGATTGGCCTTGGGCTAGTAATTGAACCTAGTGGCTCTCAAACTGTGTTGTATATTAGAATTACCTGGGAAGGTTAAAAAATTCCTGCTGCCTAAGCCCCACCCCATATCAGTTAAATTAAAAAATAGTCCTGTGGGTAAGACTCAGAGGTCAGTATTTTTTTTTTTTTTTTTTGCGGTACGCGGGCCTCTCACTGCTGTGGCCTCTCCCGTTGTGGAGCACAGGCTCCGGACGCGCAGGCTCAGCAGCCATGGCTCACGGGCCTAGTCGCTCCGCGGCATGTGGGATCCTCCCGGATCAGGGCACGAACCCGTGTCCCCTGCATCGGCAGGTGGACTCTCAACCACTGCGCCACCAGGTAAGCCCAGAGGTCAGTATTTTTAACCCCTTTTTCCCCAGGTGATTCCAACCTGCAGCCAAGCTTAGCTTCTGTTCATCATGTGTACAATGGAGGAATTTACCGTTTCTGTCAGTGGAGTTAGAGAATTGAAAGAAATAATCCAGGTGAAACATTTAGCACAGTGCCTGGCCCCTATTAAATACTTGATACAGCTTTGGTCTTATTCTATAAAGTGACTGTGACAGTGAAATTGATCAACACATCTGTGCTTTTCAGAAAATTGATTATTTCCTGTCCCAGTTCTCTCCTGCACTCTGCATTCTCTATGCCCTGGATCATCTGTCATAGTTTTCCTGTTTAATAAAATTGTAGTGTGTGGGAAAAGGATGAATACCTGGAGTGCAAAACTAGATTTACCCTTAAATGGCCTTGTATTTAGGGGTAAAGTTTTAAATCTGGGCAAAGTTTTAAATCTGTCTGTGCCAGGTTTCTCTGTATTTCCCATAGAATCTATCTTACAAAATACTTGCATACTTGAAAGGAAAAAAAGGCATTGAGAGGCTCAGGGAGACAGGACAATAAATATCCAGGACCCTGTGCCCCTCTTGGTTTTTCCTGGCAATAATTGCTGCTGTTCTCTGGGGGGAAGATGGGTAGAAGATAGGAAAATGTACTTTTGTTATAGCAACCCAAACTAAGTTAGAAATTGGTGTGGAGAAATGAGGTGCTGCTATCACAAATACCTAAAAATGTGAAGCAGCTTTGGAACTGGGTAATAGGTAAAGGCTAAAAGAGTTTTGAGGTGTACGGTAGAAACCAAGATTGATGTGAAGGAACTTTTAAAAGCAATTCTGGTGAGAATTCAGAAAGGAAAGAGGGGAGCTGTAGAGAAAGCCTCTGTGTTCTTAGAGGGTATGCCTAATCATGAACACAATGTTGATAGAAATACATAGGGACAGTAAAGGCCATTATGTTGAGGTCTCAGATGAAAATAAGAAACATGTATTTGGAAACTGGAGGGAAGGTGATCCTTGTTATAAGGTGGCAAAGAATGTGGCTGAATTGTGTTCATGTTCTAGTGTTCTGTGGAAGGTAGAACTTGTAAGCTATGAAACGGACACTTAGCTGAGGAGATTTCTAAGCAAAGTGTTGAAGAAGTGGCTCGGTTCCTCCCGACAGCTGATAGCAAAATGCAGGAAGAGAGAAATGAATTGAAGAAGGAATTGTTAGACAACAAGGAATCAGAACTTAACGATTTGGAAAAATTTCAGCCTATCCATATTGCAAAAGAAAACAAAGGAAAAAAAACGAAAGAGAGAGAGAAATTGTGGTTGGAAGAGAACACGAAGGGTGTGTCCAAGCTACCATTTGATAAGGAGATGAGGATGGATATGAGCCACAGATTTAATCAGCCACCTCAACAGAAGCCAGGAGCTATTCTTCAAGACATGGAAGAATGACTCTAAAGGTGATTCAGGGATTATTAGGGTTTCAGAAGGTGGGGAGGCCATCACACTGCTTTCAACAGTTCAGATTGTCTCTATCCATAGACGAGTAAGCAAGGCTTCCCAGAGCCCTGGGGGCATGAGCCCTGCCAGGCCGAGCTGAGGGGCAGGACTGCTGCCCCAGGGGGGAAGAAGGTAGGACTACCTTCACAGTTTGCATTATTAGATTTTGGACTTGCTTGGGGCTACCATCATTCCTTCTTATTTCTTCCTTTTGGAATGGGAATATGTATCTTACGCTTGTTGCACCATTGTATTTTGAAGAAATACAATGGTTTGGTTTCGCTGGTTCACAGCTGGAGATGAATTTAACCTCAGGGTGAATTGTCTCTCAAGTCTCAGCGTGTCTGATTTAGGTGATATTTTGATGGGACTTTGGGTTTTAGACTTTAAAGTTGATGATGGAATGAGTAAAGGCTTTTGGAGTTGTTGGGATAGAATGGATATGTTTTATCAGTGATAAAGGCATGGATTTGGGGGGGGCCCGGGGTGGAACGTTACAGACTGAATGTTTGTGTCTTCCTCAATTCATGTTGACATCTTAACCCTCAAGATGGTAGTATTAGAGGGTGAGGCCTTCAGGGGGTAATTAGGTCATGAGTGTGTAGCCCTCATGAACGGAATTAGTAAGAGATATGAAAACTTTCTCTCTCTCCTCTCTCATCTGTGTGAGGACATAGGGAGAAGATGCCATTTCTGAACCCAGAAGCAGGACTTTACTAAATATTAAATGTGCTGGTCACTTGATCTTTAACTTCTCAACCTCCAGACAGTGAGACATCAATTTCTGTTGCTTATAAGTTACCCAGTCTTATGGTACTATGAAATAAAATTCATATTTTGTGGCAAGACAAAAATTTAAACATAAAAATTCTTCTCTGCCCTTTGGCCTCCTCTCTCGCCCACACTGTGCATGGTGTATCTGCATGATGCATCCACCAGACCTCCCCCATCGGCAGGAATACCTGCTCAACGATAAACAGCAACATTCTCCTAGCAGCAAAAAGACAACTCCTTCAAAGACAGTATTCCTTCTTGATCTTCTAAGGGGTCACATGACCCACCAGAATGACGCTTAGATCTGCATTGTGTAAACTGTCATTTGATGTAAAGCCCTCTGTCTCAAAAAAACTTTTGTAATTGTGCCTTGATTTCCAACTGGTGGAACAGTTCTCAGAGCTTTCTGATATGCTCTTCCTGGGTTATAATCCTCAAATTTGGCTCGAAGAAAATTTTCCATTTCTTTTTTAGACCAACTAACTAATTGTTCATCAACAGTACTTTGTTATAGCAGTCCAGACTGACTAAGACAAACTTTCATCTCTTTCCTAATTATTTTTAATCAGATACCTCCCCCAGCCTTTTTTATATCCACTCTACTGTAAAATATTTCTACTAAAGAGAAATCACTGAGACAGTCTTTCTAAGAGCCTTTTCCCTTAAGGCATGTTTGGAATAAAACTCTGATGTGTGTTCATAACCCATTTGTCTGAGAAGTTGCTCTAACATATTTTTTATCACTGTAACCAGGTCGTTCCGCCAGTGGCCAATTTGTCCCATTCCACAAGACTGACAGCAAAATCGGAGAGTTAACATGGGTATTGGTCCAGCCTCTCATCAGCACTTACTCTAGGAGAGGTTTAATGGGGTTTTCCAAGTCATGTGCTTTCCAGTTAATTAACTTTGTTGAAGCCCGATTTATTAGACAGACGTTACTGAGAATTGTTTTCAGGCTTCAGCTGCAGGAGGGGCACTGAGACTTCTGTCACAAAAACCCTCAGTTAGTAATAATTACAAAAGTCACAGTTATCCCTTTGTGAATATTTCCCCTGACACTTTCATTTAGAATTTCTGCACAGGCAAAAGGTGAGGAAATTAAATGTGCAAAGTGGTAGGAAATAGGAAGCCAAAAGCTCAGAGATGTTGGCTGGTTCATAGACACTCTGGAAAATCGTAATTATTTTCCCACCCTATTATTGCTTCCTTCCCTCCTTCATTCAACAAATACTTGTTTCATACATATCATATGCTTGGCAATGGGCAAGGCACTGTAATGCAGCAATGACTAAGATGGAGCTGGTCCATCTTAGGAGGAGGAGTGGAGACTGACGCAGAATTTAATCCTTGATGTCCTATTAGGAATCTCTGATTAAGATGAGAGTGAGTTGGGCTTCCGTGGTGGCGCAGTGGTTGAGAGTCCGCCTGCCGATGCAGGGGACATGGGTTCGTGCCCCGGTCCGGGAAGATCCCATGTGCCACGGAGTGGCTGGGCCCGTGAGCCATGGCCGCTGAGCCTACACATCCGGAGCCTGTGCTCCGCAACGGGAGAGGCCACAGCAGTGAGAGGCCCGCGTACCGAAAAAAAAAAAAAAAAAAAAAAGATGAGAGTGAGTGGAGAGGGAAAAGGTAGGGGCAAGAGAAGCTGCCAGGCAGGGTGCTACATTCATGGTCAATTCATGGCCAAGGCTGAGTCTCTCTGAAGCCTTATCTGAAATTAAAGTTTAGAAAAATCTGAGCTAACATCAGACAATGGCGTCTTGGTGGGTGAATCGTTCAGGTCACTGACCAGTGCTACTTCAGCCTGCTGAGAACTGAGACTTCCAGGAATGAGTCAACAGAACAATTAAACTTTGAAATCCAAGAAAGAGGTTCAGAGTCCAGAATATCACCAAAGAAGGGAGATCTGAACAGTTTCTCACTGAGAGCATTCAGGATAACCTGTGGCATTGGCCTACTGGGCACCTGGGAAAGTGTACTTCCCAGGAAGGAGATGGAGGGAGAGAGGGAGAGGATAGAGGGACAGGAGAGGTGAGAGAATAAGCTAACACAAAGGGGAAAGGGATCCCAAGGCAAAGCTCATCTCTTTAAGGTAACCTAAAATAAGGGACTTCTCAAAGAAAGATCACTGTACATTTTGCCAAAATGAGTGGTTTGGTATTTGGGCCCTGTTACTACCTTGGTGTGTGTTCTTGGGCTAGTTATTAAACTTTCTCAGCCTCCGTCTTCTTATGCCTAACATGGCATAATAAACCTCTCAATGGACTTATGAAAATTCATTAAGATCATGTGTATGAAATAGCTCTGTAAACCTTTAAGTGCTATAAAAGAATGCAGTATCATCACACTCTACTACATCATCTCAACATATATAGTCTTGAGGACTGGGCACATAAGCTGCGCAGTCAGAGAGAAGACTCTGATTTTTTTTTTTTTTTTGCGGTACGCGGGCCTCTCACTGCTGGACTCCAGGCCCATGCTCAATGAATCAGAATTTCTGGAAATGGAATCGAGGATCCTGCATATTTTAGCGAGTACCTCAAGATTAGTCTTAACTATGCTACTGTTTGAAAGCACTAGACTCCAGATTAGGAGCCTAGTTAGAGAAATATTGCATAGGAGAAAGAACATATGAGCAAAAAGGATGGAAAGATGTAGAGAGATTTTAAAGATACTTAGGGTGTAGGATCTAGAAAAGGGCAAAATGGTCCAGCTATTGACCCTATGATACATGGTCGATTGCCAAATAATTTAATGTACATAATGAACAAATTCACACCCAAGTTTTTACAATTTATAGGTCCTTGATATATTACTCTCCTTCATTTGAAAAAAAATTTTTACATTCTAACTGAAGATTCCTGAGGAATAAATCTGCAAATGTAAAAGTTTAGGCTCCCTGACAGGTGGAGAAAAAGATATTTTAGGTTGGCACAAATGATTGTGATGAGAGTGGAGCATAATGCAGAAGCACCCAGATGACAGAGCAGGCAGACAATTTAATTCTAGGGGAAAAGGATTGCAACTGGCATACTTCAGTCTGAATGCTACTCTAACAGCGTGGGTAATTTTTTATACTAAAAATTTGAGTTCTTCTGGGAATTAATGTAATTGCAAACGTTGAAGAAAAATTTATGATCAACACAGGCCCCTAGCAGAGTCTTCATTAATCTCAACATTCAGTTTTTAAATTCTAAACCGCAGAGGGTCTGAATATATAGCCGTATGTTGATCATACACATATTTTTTGCTATGGTTATGAAAGATGTCCTTGGAAAGACAACCCTGGAAGTGTTTGTTGTTTATGTACCCAGAAATTTGCATTGTAATGAGGTTCCCAGGTGATTCTGATGCCGGTGGTTCAGGGATCATATCCTGAGAAACACTTTCCTTGATTACCTAATCTAAAGGAGCACCTCCTTCTACTCACCCCTGCTGGAGTTATCTTTATTACATCACCCTGTTTATCTCGCACAGAGCATTCATGAGGTCTCCTTTCTCCCTTTATCTCTAACTCCTAGCCTGGGGCCTGGCTCGTAATGGTACTCAATAGCTATTTTATGAATAAATTTTATGAATAAGCATTTTATGATTGAATAACTTGTTCTAGGCATCGTTACTCCTGATCTTCGGTACACTCTTCCCATTGTTTACAGAGTTAATTTTCAGAATGACATTTTTGATCTTATTGTTTTCTGCCTTTAAACTTCTATTGTCTCTGGACCACTTACAGAGGACATGCAAATGCCTTAAAACAACATAAAATAACTTTCACAATCTTACCCCAAACTACCTTATAACCTAATTTAGCATGGCTATCCCCAATATACTTTCTTCTTTAGCTGTATCATTTTTCAAAAGTTCCCAGCTTTTATTTCACATGTCCATGGTTGTGCTCATGTCATTTTCTTAACTGTAATGCTCTTCCTCCTTTTTTATTTTGCTTTCTCCAAACCCCTGTTCGAATTCCTGTTCTTCTAAATTTTACATAAAATGTCACTTCCTCTATGAAGTCTGCCATATTTTGCCCTATTTCTTTTAGGGAGAGAGAGAGAGAGTTATTTATTGGTTTGTTTGTTTCTGGTGGTCCTACCCCACTCTTTCCATGCCGTTATTCAGGCATTTCCTATGTTTTTTGGTGTCTCTCATCTTTGTATCCTGAGAGTTTAGGTCAATGCCTCTCACGTGATAAATATTTAATAAATGATCCTTCAAGATGATCTATAAAATATACTTTTTCCAGAACTGAGAATGATACTTGGAAAACTCAGGTAACTTGAGTGCTCAGATGTGAAGCCTCCTCATTAATCTTGGCTCCAGTGGAACCAGAAAGAAAGAGGAACGGGGAGGACCTTGGAGTGCCCCAAAGCCCCTGGCCAAATATTTTTCTTTTCCCATATTTGATCCATGCCTGAAATTTTCAGCATTCAATATTTTGTTTTTAATGGCCTTAAAAATATTGTATCAGTAAGCATATTACTGGGGGTTTTGTTCTGTTATTTGACCAGTTGAGGGCTGAGAAATATAAAGTTTGAGTGGAGAAGGGAAGATTGTCCCTAGGATTTATTAGGGTACTGAAAGGGTAGATCCAGCTCAGTTCATGTGATATGAGGGGACTAGGTGAAGGGACTAGATTTTTAAGGTGTCAACAGATTTCCAGTAGTGACTTTTATCATATATTATCCATTCTAATCCATTCAACCATCCTTTCATCCATCCACTTATTAATTTTTTCCATTCTTTAACTGTCCACCAGACTAAGAGAGGACTCAACAGAAGAAGGTGATAAGTAGAAATAGAGGCATCAAACACCTCTGCTGATGGGCTGTGAAGAGTTTGTGTATCAAAGTTTTTACATCTAAGTTTCTAATGAAACACAATGATATGGTAAATGTGAAATTTCATAGTTAGGTCCAAGATCACAAAGGACATTATTTATAAAAGCAATGGGGAGGACTTTGTCCCTTGATCTCCTCACTTATTTGTAGCACACACAATTGTTTGGAGAGTGGAGAATAAAAGTTTTCTCAACGAGTTTCTTTGGAGAGAGCTTTTGCATGCCGTTATTCTTCTTTCTTTCAAGCTTAGTGAAGAGGGCTTCTGGACCACTTAAAGATACTCAAGTGTGTTCCCTGTATCTGGGGAACAAAAATGGCTGATGTCTGATTCTTGCTTGAGGAAGATAAAATGACTCAAGGCAGCAGAATATAGATTACTGGGCACTTTGTGGATTTGTAAGGGCAAAGTGAGAGAGCTAGCTGGGTGCTGTTTAATTCTACCCCAAGGGGTCTTCTTCTTAAGGGCAAGTGGATCTCAAGCGTAATGCCCCTGTGGGGTAGAAACTCTGGGAAACCAGAGTTTGAGGGCTAGTGCCTAGGCCATTTAAAGGAAAACACACATTTCCCACATTAAGGAGCTGCACTGGAAGTTCCCAACACGTGAGAATTTCCCAGAATCCCACAGAGGTGTCTCGGAGAGGGTGAGTCTTAAACATCTGTAATCTAGAGCACCCCAATTCAGACAGTAAAGACATCCTTTATGAAAATGTGTCTTTTCCTCAATCTTTAACATGAGAGGATAGAAACTTACCTAAGCAAGCTGGAGAGAGAATGAAAAGGTAGGCATGGATAAAAGGAAATCTGACTGCATGCCTATTCCTGGATTAGAAGTTTCTGTTTGCTGAAGATCCCAGGTTGGGGGGAGAGGAGAAGATTTTCTGCTAAATTAAGTATGGGGCTTGAAGACTGCTTAGGATCAAGCATACTAATTACAATCTGAGTCTGTGTTTATGAGTAAAAGGGGACTGTGAGCTAGAAAGTAATCCCAGTGTGTATTCAGGTCAACTGGAAATTATCATCTCAGGCGGGGGAAGTAACACTGAATAAAATTTAAAGTGGCAGCGAGAGATCAAATAACTAAGTAAATAAGTAAAACGGGAAGTAACTAAACAGAGAAACCAGTAAATGCAAAATGCTTTGATTCTGTCATGGGTTTTGCTCGTGTAACATCAATTGTACAAGAGCTGTGAGACGTCCACATGTCTGTCCAAGAGAGTTCTCCTCCTTACCCTGAAGGAGAGGGGAATGTTAGTCTCTAAAGAGTAAACTCTGGTCATCTCTGGGTTCCAGGTACTGAGAAGAGTTGAAAGCAGGGGGGTGTTGCCATAGTGATGACAGCAGGATTATGTGAAAGTCTGAATACTGAAAGGGAAGAGCTCTGCCCCTCTACCTATTTGGTTCAGAGAATTCCAGCATCAGTCCTGGGATGAGATTGTGAGATTTCTCTCTGGAAAAAATGGGCAGGCCAAGAGAAAAGACTGGCATACAGATAATAGCACTGAGGTATGATTTTTAACAAAGCCCAGCATTTAGCTCTCTGATTTCCCCTCTCTATGTGCACAAACGTCCAGTGAGCAATTTCCTGGTTTACTCTTAAATGGGAACAGAAATTCACAGATCATCCAAGAAAATCTCTGTCATGAAAGACAAAGACCAGAGTGAATAAGAGGAAGTAGAGACAATACAGGGGAAAGACAGAGAAAACTAAAGGAAGAAGAAAAGAAAACCATAATTAATATCCTTAGAAAAATAAAATAAGATATTACAAAAGTGAAACCAGAAAAGGAGAGTGTAATAAAGACTCAGAAAGCAAGAAAAAGATTTTGGAAGTTTAAAAGTCCTTATGATTTCAGAAATGAGAATTTAATAGAGGGCTGCAAAAATTAAGTTGAGAAAATCACCTGGAAGAAAAATAAAAAAGAAAAGGAAAAGAAGAGAGAAAGGAGTTCCCAGAGCAAAGTAAGAGAAGTTCCAGAAAGAAGGAAGAGTTAAACTGAAAGGGAGAAAACTATCAAAGAAATAATTCAAGAAAATTCCTCAGGGTTGAAAGGAGCTATGAAAATTCAGGTTGAAAAGACCCACTGATTGCTGAGCGCAATGGAGACCAAACTCACACAAAAAGGAAGATTATTGTGAAGTTTCAGAGAGTATTGGATAAGGAGGAAATTTTAAAAGCTCCTCCAAAGAAAAAAATACATTGAAATGTTTTCTTTTCTCAGGAAGCAACAAGAGTGTACTCTCCAGTAAAATAGAGGAGAAAACTAAGATGGGGATAGGATTAGGGGAGCGATGAAAGGAATTCCCAGGCTGGTGGTGAACAGAATTCCCAGTAGTCACTCTCAATGCATGGCCCATCTTTTCCCCACCCTGGCAACAGAATCTTGACTGCAATGGTCAAAAGTGTCTACTTAGTCCTGTGATCTGTCTACAAATATCTAGAGGATAACTTTTCATTGGAATTTTACAAAAATTCTCCAAAAAATCACAAATTTTTCACTTCTACATGAGAACTCTTCTATTTACAATATAGTTAAACATAACTGTATACAATTGTGAAAACATAATTTATTCTTGGTCAAGAATAAATTTTCTCTCTTGCCCTATTTATTTATTTATTTATTTTTTCTGCTCTGAGAACTGCATAGACTACATCTTAAGTAATCAATTCTGCCATGGTTTTCTCTGCTTCATTAGGGCAGTGAGTTACTTACATTCTACTCTCTTAGCTGTTGAATTCAATTTCCTTATAGGGGATCTCAGTTTACATGTCTCCTATTAAATAAAAGAAAGAGAGAAAGAGAGAGAGAGAGAGAGAGATGGCCTGGAAGTTTCTATATTTATCATCTCCTACCTCCCAGACTCTGTGGCAGCACTGAAAACATCTTACATCCACCTTTCTCTGGGATATACGCACTTTAACTTGTGACATGGATAAGCTGTTATTACTTTCTACTTAGGCTTCCCAAAGACTTAATACCCTGAAGAAGGTTAAGGTTGTGCAATCCATAAATATTCATATTCTATAATGGGTTTCCCATTAAATTATAGAAACCAAATGTAAAACACATTTAGTAGTTAGTATCTATATAAAGTTCTCAATTCAACAGTTAGTAAGCACTTACCAATGTATCTAATACTGTTGTAAAACTATGAAACATTCAAAAATATGTAAAAGATAGTTCCTGACAGTGAATTCCTTTGCAAGACCAAATATACAAACATGCAACAGAATATAAGATACTGTTTTTTGATTAAGTATCTAAATGTGTGGTACAGACCATGGATGACTTCGGAAGCAGGAGACAAATGTCTGCTTCTACAAAAAGAATAATGGCTGTGTCCCTATTACAAAATGATATTGATTCTAGCTGGCAGTAAGCTCACAGATTGGGAGTCAGCCAGCAGCTGAACTCATGCAAAGAACCATATGTCAAACTAGACCTTTTGTGAATAATGCAGTCTGTCCGCAGAAAAGCCTTTGTAACAGACAAATATTTTAAGGTTAATCCCAGGGTTCAAAAGTTATCTTAACTCTTAGTGGACATAAACAGAAAGTAGACAAAAATAAATTTCGAGGGTCCAACAACATTGCTTCACCCATCTGCCATGAGAAATATAATTGGAAACTCCAAGTTTCCACAAAACGACAAACCTTTCTATATGAAGGGATTGCTTTACTGTCCTCCCACCCCCAGCAGTACGTGGGGTTTTTTTTTTTTTGTCGGTACGCGGGCCTCTCACTGTTGTGGCCTCTCCTGCTGCGGAGCAACAGGCTCCGGACACGCAGGCTCAGCGGCCATGGCCCACGGGGGCAGCTGTTCCGCGGCATGTGGGATCTTCCCAGACCGGGGCACAAACCTGCGTCTCCTGCATTGGCAGGCGTACTCTCAACCACTGCGCCACCAGGGAAGCCCAGCAGTACGTGTTTTGATGTGAAGAATGATCCTTAAGATAATAAGGAGATCTTATTTTCTTCAGGGGCACTTGCTAAATGTCAGCTTATGCCTAGGGCAGAAAAATTATAAAGAAGTGGAAGAATTTATTCCATGAGATGGAAATGTTCATTGTAAGAGACTTGAGGCTTTAAAAATGTATCTGAAAGGAATTCAAAAAGCGTTAACAACCATTAAGACTTTTGTCTGTCTTCAGGGGAAATATTGTAGATTTTCATTCATGTTTAGAAATAAATGGAGACACTTAACTGACACTGCCTAAAGTTAACTTTGGTTTCAGGACTTCGCTTGAATGAGGTAAGTTGTGCAACTGTTGAGTTTCCTAAATTCTCCAAAGTGTGCTCCAAGAATATACTTATTACAAGCTTGGGCATCTCACCAATGGCAGGTATTTTATATTAGATTCTGCTTGCTCTTGTTGGGCTGCCTAGTGATTCCTCTTACATACTGTCTTTAGTCTGCTTCTCCCTAAACTAGGAATATGCATAAGAAAAATGTCTAATATCAGGAAATGCTCAACAAATACCAAGTTGCATAAATGTAGCAAGTTCTAATTTTCCTTTGGTTTCTTTCTGCAGATTTCTTGACACATTTCTTAAAGTAGAAGTAAAATCTCAACTTTTTTCTTATACTATTTTTGTGAGACCCAAATATGAACCATAAGAATTTTGCATTTTTGAAGTCAAATTTCAGCCCAGCCTACAAAGTGACTTAAATATGGCTTAAATGTCATCCATCCTAGGCATGAGGACCATTTGGTATTAAGTCAGATGACCTCAGAGGTCTTCTTGGAGGAGGTATAATAATCCATTTGGAAGTGTCTTCAAAAAGTGTTTAAGGGTTCGTGCCCCAGTCCGGGAAGATCCCACATACCTTGGAGCGGCTAGACCCATGAGCTATGGCCGCTGAGCCTGCGCACCCGGAGCCTGTGCTCCGCAACGGGAGAGGCCACAACAGTGAGAGGCCCGCATACCGCAAAAAAAAAAAAAAAAAAGTGTTTAAGGGACTTCCCTGGTGGTGCAGTGGTTAAGAATCTGCCTGCCAATGCAGGGGACACGGGTTCAAGCCCTGGTCCCGGAAGACCCCACATGCTGCAGAGCAACGAAGCCCGTGTGCCACAATTACTGAGCCTGCACTCTAGAGCACATGAGCCACAACTACGGAGCCTGCGTGCCACAACTACTGAAGCCCGTGTGCCTAGAGCCTGCGCTCCCCAACGAAGAGTAGCCCCTGCTCGTCACAACTAGAGAAAGCCCGCACGTAGCAACAAAGACCCAATGCAGCCAAATATAAATAAGTAAATAAATAAATCTATTTTTAAAAAAAGTGTTTAAGACAACGACATCTTATCTTCACTTTTCAATTCACATCTTTGATTTCCATGTTTAAAGTCAGTCTCATTTAAGAAATCCCCAATGACGTATTTAATTATTTAAAGGAAAATGACGATGTAGGCTATAACATAGAAGTAGACCCTGGAAAGCAATTACTAAGATGAATTTGAACTTCTTTGGATTGTAATGAAGACCACATTCCAATATCTTTATGGGAATAGATTCCCGTGCAATTGCTAAAGGGGATAACTTGAATAAAAATGCATTGCTTGGGCTTCCCTGGTGGCGCAGTTGTTGAGTGTCCGCCTGCCGATGCAGGGGACACGGGTTCGTGCCCCGGTCCGGGAAGATCCCACATGCTGCGGAGCGGCCGGGCCCGTGAGCCATGGCCGCTGAGCCTGTGCGTCCGGAGCCTGTACTCTGCAACGGGAGAGGCCACAACAGTGAGAGGCCCACGTACCGCAAAAAAAAAAAAAAAAAAAAAAGCATTGCTTGGGGACCCTGTATGATTTTCTTGATCTGTGCAATCAGTGCAACTGCACTAGCCAACTCAAGAGTGTTTCCTCCTGTGCAGAGCTTGTGGGAGGTACTCTCAAAGCATATGGTCAAGAGGTATGGTGTCCAGAGTAGAGCAGTGACCCAGATAGCGACAGGCTTCTGAGAGCTCAAAACAAATTTACCACGAGATAACCAGGCTCATGGAAATGGTTTAAAAAACACTTCAAAAAAAATCACAAGCTGTTTCCTGAAAGAGCCCTAAGCAGTTTGGTTTCTGCCAGCATTTATGGAAAGTGACAAATGTGAGTTTGAAATGAATAAGTGTCTGAATGCATGCTGTTCAGTTAGAAAAAAATGTCTTCTTTATATAAAATACTTAAATAGAACTTTTTCACGCATCCCATTGTACAACTTCATAAATGTTGCTTTGCATAGAAAGAAGCTGTCTTTCATAATGATAATTAATGGGGAGAAGTGATGTTTTCCACCTCACATTCTATGCTGATGAGCCTATTTAAGAAAGAAGAGGAAGAACTTGATTTTCAATATGCAACTGACAATTACTAATATGTCAATTAACTGTTTAGGTTAGGATTGATTAATGTCGGGATGTTTTCCTCTAAGACTTACCATGCTCCCTACTGAGTCTCTAAGACATCAGGCCTTACAATTTCCCATATGGTCAGATCTGTCACATAATTTATGCTCATTTCTGAAAAAATAATCTTTCTGGGAACCCTCCAACTTCCTATTCATTCTGAAGTGTTTTACTCTATAGAATACTTTGCTAGGGGATTCCCTCTAACACTTTGCTTTGAAGAGTCTTTCCTATTTTAGTTTACTTACCTCATTTTTGCTGGAAAATATCCTCTGGCAACTGCTTAAGAAAACGTATATGGGAAGTACATTTTTAAGAGACTGAAACTTTGAAGATGCCATAATTCTACCTGCAACTTTGATTAATGATGTATGTTTGTATAAAACTTTATCAGGAAGATTATTTCCTGAAAGAATTTCTTTTTTGTTTTCTTGCTTCAAGAGTTGCCTTTAAGAAGTCTATTCCAGTGCTGATATCCCATTCTTGTATGTGACCTGTTTATTTACTCTGAAATGTTTTATAATGTTTTCTTTGTCTTTGATGTTTTAAGATTTCATAACGATGTGCCTCAGTATGAAGCTTTTTGATTCGGTGGGGTGCATTCTGGAGAGTCATATCCATCTTGATTGGAGAAATGGTCTTTATTTCTTCTCCACAAGTGTTTTCTGTTTTTTCTTTCTGAAACTGGGCTGGTGAACCTCATGGATTGCTCCTCTAATTATCTCTTCTCTTCTATCTTATGTATAAATATCAAAAAAATAAATTGTTAGCTTTTCCCATCTTCTTTTGTCCCTTCTATTGAAATTTCTATTTTTTATATCTTTTTTTTTTGTGGTATGTGGGCCTCTGACTGTTGTGGCCTCTTTCGCCACGACAGCGTATTCAAGATGTGAATTGAGGGTATATGCTCCCCCTACAGATTATATTTCTTCTGTGATTTCAAATAGAATCACAGTGTTTTCTTTTCCATATTTATATTGTTGTTATTATGATTATTGCAATTTAGTAAGATTTATTGAGTTTGGGTCGATCCTAAAGACTTTAGGCAAATTAAAAAAATTTTTTAATTAATTTTACCACTTTTCCTTACAAAATAAAACTCAGGATAACTTGTTAAATGCATCCATTATCATTCATCTTTTAGTTATGCATTGGCTGTTTTCTGGTGAATTAGTAAATTTGTTAAAAATAGAAATAAAGAAGTCCATAGCCAAGAATTCTCTGATCATGTGTTTAAATTATTGAACAGAGCTTGGGCATCTGTCACCCTGTTGTGCATTGGGAAAGACCAACCTGTCTGTCGCTTGGCTTCTGGAAAGCAGAAACATGGCTTTAGGGAGCTCTAAGCTTGGTCTTACTACATGGAGAATCTCTTGGTTGAAAGGGAGACTTTGAATTGCTTCTACTTAAGCCTTTGGACCAGACTTTGGTCTTAACTCACAAGACATTTAAGTGCCATCTCTTCTGAGCTTTTGATTCCTCTGAGCCGATTAAGCAAGGAGTTGGCATGTGACAGCAGCACAAGTCGGGGTGGCTATAGGGTAGAAGTTAAGTGTGTGTGTGTGTGTGTGTATGTGTGTGTGTGCGCGTGCACGCATGTGTGTGTGTACAGAATCAACATCCATTAATGCATAGTTCTAAGACTAAAATGAATCAGTTTCAGTCTATAATAAATTATTCTGTAGATAAAACCAAAGTTGATTCAAAATGGAAAATTGTCCTTTTGAACTAGTGTAGAAAACATGACTATATTTATACAGAAAGCGGAATGTACACATGCCCACATTTACCATTTTCTTGTAGACAGAAACCTTAGTATTGTGAAAATTTCCAATTTGTAAACATGTTTCTAACAGGTATTAAATCACATCTTTAATATTTTGAGAGGACTGCTAACATTTGATAAAATGAATCTTACAGATTAGTATCCTGATTTACAACTCCCTATGCTCTTGGAGCTTTTAGGAGAGTATCTTGAGCTAAATGAGATGAAATAGGTAAGTAGAACACTGGTTAAAAGAAAATCTCTTCTTGTTCAGAAGTAAGGGTGGAATACATAGCAATGAAAAGATACTCTAATTCAGAAATTTAAAAAACTAAGTCAGAAGAACACCAAAGTGAATAATTCCTAAAACAATACAATCTTATGAATAAACTCTTATAATGGTAATCAAGAATTCTGGATTCAGTTCCTTGCTCTGATGCTGAAGCTGTATCTATCATACCTGTAGACATTTAATCATTCAGTACACGCTAACTGAACAGCACCTACTGGAAGCAATAACACAATAGAAAAGATGATGAACTCTGGAGCCCAACTGTGTTTGAATTCTGGCTCTGCCCCTATTGCTGTGTGGCCTTGAGAAAGTCACTTAACCCCTGGATGGCTTAGGTTCCTTAGCTGTAAAATAGGGATAATAAAGGTACCTTGTACATTTACTTTATTTATTAAATGAGTTAATATGTGTAAGGAACAGTGCTTGACACACATTACATACTATATGCATCTTTACTCTTTTTAATATAGAACACATTGAAGAAATGTTTATTTAGCAGTCAAAGTAGGAGAGTTAACACATGTACAAATGTGAAATAGAAATAATTCTGTATTAAATAGGATGTATATAACTACTGGTCTGCTTCTGTGCTTCATCTATTACCCTTTATCTAAACAGCACCTCAATTTTAGCACAGTCCACGTGGCCCAAGTAGAGTTTAGTCTTTTGCCCAATCTATACCCTCAGTTCCTAAGGTGAGCACTTCTCCAGTTATGACTGGTAAGTATATTCTATTCCACTAGCCATTGCATTTCATTCAGGAGGAACACGTGAAATAATGTATTTCTAATGAGATAAAACACTAAAAATGTTGCTGATCTATTTTACTGGAGAAGCTCTAAGTCTGTAGGTAACCCTACTTTTAATTATGATGTAAGTCTAGAGGTGCCAGGAACGACGATAGAGACAGAGTTTAAAAGAGAAGGAAGTAAACCAGAAGAAAATAGTGCCAAGGTATGGAAAAGAGAGAGAGAGAGGGAGAGAGAGAGAGAGAGAGAGAGAGAGAGAGAGAGAGAGAGAGAGTCGTCATGAAATCAGTTATGTTCCTGGATGCAGCTGTGTTTGCAGTAAGCATGTGTCTGGGATTTTTAACGTGCATGGGTCAATATGTTCTCATATTTCTTAAAAAAGTGTGAGTTGTGTGTCTTCTGTTTGCTAACAAGAATCTTTCTCAATACACAGGAGTTAATAATTGCCATAAGAGATGTGCAAATAGCATGTTATTGATATTCTAAACATTAAAGAATTGCTTCATTAAGGGGTAGGCAGCTTGAGTAATATTAGAGCTTTAAAATCCCTAGGCTTTAACAATTTTATTATATATAAAATCTTTACATATGACACTTGAAAAATGATGTTTTAATCCATGCTTTTCAATCTACCTTTTGAGGACACTTTAACCAGAGAGTTTCTCTATCAGGCTGTGTCATATGGTTTTCCCCAGCTACAAAGGCTGGGCAGTCATCCCTCTTTGGTTCTCCCACGCACTCTGTTCATAAAGCCCTGACCAGTTTCCACCTAAATTTATGTTTTACATCTATGTCTCCCCAGTGAGAATGTAGACAGCATGAGAGCACAGGCAACGTCACTGTCATCCTTGCAAACTTTGCACCTGTCGCAATGCCTGAAACTTTGAATTGCTTTATATTTGTTAAATTCCAGGCTCAGGAATTAAAAGCTGAACAACTGGGTGGTAACATTCGTCAATAAATGGTATTAACTTAGACAAAAACATACAGAGACCAAATATATTTCTTTCCTAGGTTGGCTGTAACAAAGTACCAGCATCTGGATGGCTTAAACAAATTTGTTTTCTCAGAGTTCTGGAGGCAAGAAGTCCAAGATCAAGGTGTCGGCGGAGTAGTTTTCCTCTGAAGGCTCTCCCCTTGGCCTGTAGATGGCTCCCATCCTCTCCTCTGTCTTCATATGGCCTTTCCTCTGTGTGCACATGTGCCTGTGTCCAAATCTCCAGTCATTGAATTAGGGCCCACCCTAGAGACCTCATTTAACTTAATTACCCCTTTAAAGACTTATCTTCAAATCCAGTTACATTTGGAGGTACTGGAGGCTAGGGCTTCAACATTTAAATTTTGGAGGGACACAAAAAATGTACAAAATGATCTTTTGCTTTGGACTGAGTCCTAATTATACATTAGATAGAGTGAAAGTGATAATATTTTAGTGGATTGTCCTCTCTCTATTTAGCTCATCCTTGGTTGGGAGGTGTTCGTTCCAGCCCAGACTACCCCATATTGATACTTTCTTCAGGTCTGTCCCACATTCTAGCTTTTCATATTTCCGCTCCACTTCAGCAATTCCCTAGCCCTTTGCAATCTCCTCTCCTTTCCCTCATCACCTTTCCCTCTGCACCTCCCTGCAAGGAGCTGCCTCACCTTTCCTTCTGCGCCTCAGGTAGAATGGTCTACCATTCATTTTCACCTAGTCTTAATTTTAGAGAGCACTGTTTTGAGATGGGTTAGGGGAGGAGATGATAAGCTTTCAATCTGCAAATGAGAGAAGGGAAGGGGGAATCTATTCATCAAGGTCTGGCCCTAGAAAGTGCTGTCTACAAGCGTATTAGTGGATTGACTATCTTTTTTTTTTTTTTTTTTTTTTTTTTTTTGCGGTACGCGGGCCTCTCACTGTTGTGGCCTCTCCCGCTGTGGAGCACAGGCTCTGGACGTGCAGGCTCAGCAGCCATGGCTCACGGGCCCAGCCGCTCCGCAGCATGTGGGATCTTCCCGGACCGGGGCACGAACCCGTGTCCCCTGCATCGGCAGGCGGACTCTCAACCACTGCGCCACTAGGGAAGCCCAGATTGACTATCTTTAATATACCCCCTGCAAATAAGTAAAGTAAAAGTTTATAGCTGTTCCCATCACAAGCATATAAAATAAATTTGGGGTTTTCACTTAGTGAACTGCACTGAGGAAAAACAAATATTATGTCCCAGACAAGAGCTATCATTGGCCTATTTATGGACAATTGATGCTGTCAGTTCTCTGGTGGCAAATGCCCTCATCTGGTATCTTAAGTTGCTGGCCTAAGCAACACAGGAAGGAGCACCATTAAATGACAGGATTCCCTAGCATTGAAGAAAATTACACAACATGTATGGTCTAGTTTTGCAGTAAGACTGTACTTATGAATAATTGAGAAGACAAAAATTCAGACCACAAAAAGTTAAATACTCTTGCTTTGAAAGTGCCTTGCTAATGATAGTTAATATTTTATGATGATATTAGCATGCAAAATGTACTGGCTCCATTCTAATAAAAACATGCGAAAATGTATATTATAAGGAAGCTACAGTATCATGGTTTTATTGAGAAGTTTACTATTATGTTTGCCATTCAACTATTATGACCTATCATGTACATGGTCGCTGTTTGGAAAAATTCACACCATTAGTTACCATGATAAAAGTTGTACACATCTCAGTGAATGACCATAACCATGACAGAAAGCTTATTCAGACTGGAGGACAATTGAACCAGCAGTGTAAAATTTATAGACAAGGGACAGCACATTTTCTTTAGAATTCTTGATATGAATGAGGATGTTGGTGTATTTCAGTACTGAGAAATTCATAAATGGAGTTTGGTACATGTGTCATTATTTTTAAAAATTTCTCTTTGGTTTCAGATTCCTTTTAAGTTATTCCATTTTATTTTCATCCTACTGGGAGAGTAACAGAAATAATGATAATATTAGCATAATAATAATTGCTGACACTCTCTGAATGTTTACTATATGGTAGGCACCATGCTTAGCCCTTTCCATGGACTCCTGTAGTTCAGGTTCACAACAACCCTAAAGATTAAGAACTTTGATTATCCTCATTTCATGGATAAAGAAACTGAACTGAGGTATGTTAAGGTGAAATAATTGGCCCAGGATCATACAGGTAAAAATTTGTAAAACCTAGTTTCTTATTCAGGCATTCTGACTCCAGAACTGGTACTCTTAATACTTAACTGGAAATTGTCAGATCAATTAAAGAAAACAGCTAGTTTATACAATGTTAAGTTTGATATGCAGCGAGCAGTAAGAAGGTGTTAGAAGAGCCCATTAACTTTCCCATGTGCTTTTAAATCCAGATTTGCTTAGAGTGGAAATCGTCATGCACTCCTTAGTATGTAGGGCATGACCCCATTTAAAAACTGGTTTCCTCATTATGCTGGAGGGTTTGAAGTACCTGTACTCCATTCAAACCAATAATATTCTCCAACTATAATAGACCCTGGTGAGTTCTGATTAACCTTTTCATTACAGGTTCACATATAGGATAAAACAGCAACTGCAGGAAAGCCATTAAGTGCAGTAATAAGTTATGCCAGCAGGAAAGATTCAGCAACTTTCAGAATAAATTATTTCTCAAGTAAGAGTGTTTCTGGAATAGGCTATGGCTTCCCTTTCTTTACAGTAGCACATCCATTTTCAGTAAGGATTCTTTCTGGAATTAATGTTCCTGCCAGTGCTTTAGTAAACGGATAGATGTATGTATTGATATCTGTCTGTTTGGGGGCAGGAAACTACAAGACCAGTTCTTCTTCAGGAAAATAAGCAATATCTGTATGTGTGCTTCGTATTTACCTATTTACTTATCTCTCTGGAAAAACACATGTTTATATAAAATCATTTTGAAGAATTATTTTCAAATCTTTAAAAGACTTTCAAATTCAATATAAAGAGAGAGAAGAAGAGTAAGTGAGCATATGAATGACTGAACAATAGTTTGTTCCTGATACAATATTTAGACCTGAAATAAAACAGTGAAAAAAATCATGGACTAAAAGTTAAGAACTTATGGTTTCCTGACAACTCTACTTGGATTCTTTCTCTTGATTTCTCCTTAGATAAGGTTTTTAAGGTTTTTCTTCCTTTGGTCTCTAGCTGCTCTCTGTTTTTCAGTGGTGCACGGGATTAAATGTGCACACCGTGCCCCTCTCCCCAGTTCATATGTTGAAATTCTAACTCTTAATGTAATATTATTTGGAGATTGGGGCTCTCAGAGGTTATTAGGTCATAAAGGTGGAGGTCTCATGAATGGGATTAGTGCCCTTTATGAAAGAGACCCCATAGAGCTCTGCTGTGTCTTCTGCCTTATGAGGACACAGCAAGAACCATGGAGAAAGGTCCTCAGAAGATATTGAACTTGCTGTCTCTTTGATCTTGGACTTCCCCGGACTAAAAGTGTGAGAAATAAATGTTATTTATAAGCCCCCCAGCCTATGGTATTCCGTTATAGCAGCCTGAACAAATGAAGACAAAAGGAAATGAAGGAAAACATAAGAAAAAGTGATTCCTTTTACTGCTGAACCCAATCCCACTCCCAAGGCTTTGTCTTGTGAAGTGTGTGGCATTGCCCCGTGATCCATGATGCCTTTTTGATTCACTTTCAGTCAACCATAAATAGCTTATTTCCTGTTTTACTGAATTGCCTTTTGGTTTTAGGATTTCAACACTGGGGCCAATGCTAAGGAAGTTACCCAAAGAGATCAAACTATCTTGTTTTAATGTTAATAACTGAACTAACACTTTTGGAAAAAGCCAAACACTAGAAATCAGATTTTGTGTTTATTTGAGATGTATGTTATTTACAGCAAGTTATTCAGAAGCCTAAACACTGAATAACTTTTTGTTTATGTGTTTAAGCAGCCCATTGGTAAAGAGTACTTTATCAAAATCTATAATCTCTTCCCTTTAATTAACCAATTCTGTGGATATTTACTGCTGATCCTGGGATTGTCAGACCTGTGGATTTTGCTGGCTCTTTATGTTGAACTGCTCAAGGCAAAGGCCACTTCTTGGAGTTTGTATGGTCTTCATCTGAGCAACTGGGGAGTGACAATAGAGAGTGAGAGTTCAACCTGCCTTATCAGTAGAAAGAAGTTTGTGGAGGTCTGAGCTAAGTGTCTATGATTTACGGGGAACTGCCTAGGAGCTCAAGCCACTGTGTTTCTTTTTATAGCATAAGATAGTTCTGCCGGCACATTTCCCCCCCAGCTCATGCACTGGCAGATAATACATTTTTCATATGGGTCTGTAGACACATGAACTTGAAGCCTCAGCAACAGTAAGGGCATATGTAAAAGCGCCACACAAACTACAGGAAAGTCAGTAGAAACTGGGTGAAGAAAATTTTCCCCTATTCAAGGAATGTCCTCAATAAAATACCTCCCGGTGAATCTTAGTGTTAACCCGGAAAGCTGGCTCTTTTGATGTTTCCTCTTTTGCAAGAGATCTGATTTGATTCTGTGATGCAGAAAAAGTCTGATCTTAAGCTTATGTCTCAAGGGCACTTCCACGGTGCTTGAATGCACTCGTACTGCTATCTAGGCACTCAAGGGCTCATAAAAAAATTCTGTGCAACAAAACCCCAAAGTGAAAGTGTGAAAAGAAATCATACAACGTTTTAAGAAGCAATTCATCATTCACAGTGGCATCTAACCAGATATTAATTGTCCTGCGAGAAAGAACAAAGCTGTTCCTCAGTCAAAATATTGAGTCTCATGCTGGGTTACAATGTTATGCATTATTTATCTAAGTGGTGTCTAGGAATGAAATAATTGTTTGTAGGATTCTATCGCCACATACAGCCTCACGGGTCTGACTCATTCCTCCGACTCATCAGCCCCACACTGTTCCCTTTGGGTAAGTTAGGCAGAATAGCAGGATATTGACCACTGAAACAATTTTATGGGGTTAACTTTCCAATTAGTGCTAGATGAAATTTCTGATTTTTGAAATGAGTCTCTTGTGATCTCACCAATGAACTACTCTGCTTTAACGAATTCACCACAAATATATTTAAAAAGAATTCTACAAAATAATTTGCAACACTGAATAGTAAGGCATTATGGAAACTTTTGGTGTGACACTTCTGATTTTAAGTTTAAAGGTATAATTAAATGCTATTGTTTCTGCAGTAGCACATACAAGCTAAGTAGATTTTAGCACCACATTTGATACATTAATAAAAGATTCATAATGGAATTGTTGTCAATATTTTTCTGGAGTTAGAAGAAAGTGTGTCCCTTAAGGGAAGATGAATATCTTCTTATTTTTTCAATCTTTTTTAGTTAAGTGCTATGCTTGCTTAATTATACCAATGTGGCTTCCACTTTAAGATAGAAACTAGTGTTGTACACGCTTACAAGGATGTAATTGTCCTCATTTTAAAAATGTAAGGTTTTATTATATGATGCTGTAAGTATATATTATATGCAGAAAAACTCATATGGAATGGCAGCCTTGATTTTTAAAACAAAATTTAAAGCATAATGAGAAAAATGAAAAAGGATGTCAATTACTCATCCATTCTCAAGCTGCTGTTATTAAAATGATTCTAATGATACTGAAAATGACTCCATTTCACCACTAAGAAAGATGCACTCTGCTATCAACCTACCTCATAATCTTTCCAGATGAAATAAAATAAGCCAGTTAAACCTTTATCTAGAAGGAGGAAAAAGCTCACAAATTTAAATGCTTTTTCATTTCAAAGCAAGATGTGTTGCTAACACCTAACATATTTTCTTCCTATTCTCAGTTTGCATATATGGAGAAACAGTCAAAATTTAGGCCATTTATTTATTACATTTATTCTGCATATGTTTACTGTGTCCCAGGCATTACTCCAACACTTCTGATCAGATAAAATAGACAAAAATCTTTTTCCAATGGAGCTTGCATTCTTTTGCTTTGTCTTAAATCAGACCAAGTTGGAGAATAAGACAAGGCAAATTTTTACCTGTCATCAAATGGCCTTTAGATGAGCAAAAGGGCACTTGACAGTCACCCCAGTCAGTATTTGGGGAAATCATGGGAATTTAACAGCACACACACCCACACACACACGCACGCACATAACACACACAAATGTGTATATGTAAAGATGTGTGTACATTAATTACCATATATGCATATCTATATGCTTATTATTTACTTTAAGGCTACAGTAGCCTTTTAATCATTATATAAACCCTTAAAAAATACATATTTTATAATAAAAAGCACCCTGTAGAATAAAAAGTATTATCAGAATATTTACACCCTATTAAACATGTTTCTGTTGCTAGTTAATATTTATTTAAGAGCTGTGATGTATTTAGTGAAAGATTGAAAAAATCAATACCATCCCTGCTTCTGGCATCTGATAAAGTGTAATGCAATCTTTCTCAATGATTTACACATTCAAATCCTGTTTTCTCATAAATTGTTGTAAGTTCTTTGCCTACCAGAGCAAATGTTGTGAAACACTGTTCATTTTTCCCAGAGAATTATAAATCTAGAAATAGAAAATATAGGATATTAAAAAAGAATCTTTTTTTTTTTAGAATTATGAATACAATCATTATATGCTGAGGGTAATTAAGCCCTGGGCATGTGTTAGCAGTTATCCTTGGCTGCAGAAGCCATTTGTAATTTTTTTTTGCAAAGCCCATACAATTTGTCTTTATATCCGGAAAGTTAAAGCTTCATGGAATTAGGTGAGCACTGAGATACTCAGAAGAAACCTATTTTTAGGTAGAGAAATTTGCCACTCTCTGGCCTTCCACATGTTTATTGTATCAAGTACCTGTGGTGGATACACAGGCTACTTGCAAAAAATCTATTTCATGGGTAAAATTCATTGGTAGCCTAGATTACAGGATTAATGTTAATACTGGGTCCAGTTAAAAATCACTGAATGGTGTGTGGGTGGATCACAGATGGGGGCTTGAGATGGAGAGGACTATGTTTTAAGGAGAAGGCTTGTTTCCCAATAGTGAGAACATAGATTTTGTTGAAAGACCATACTAGCTTCTCATCCCAACTCTACGATTTACTATCCTGTGATCTTAAGCAAGTCATTTAATCCCTCCGAGTCCTGTTTTCTAATTAGTAAAATGTGGATGATAATCCCAGCCTTACAGAGTTGTTCTGAGGACTTGCTAAGAATTTAGTAAGCTTCTTATTTCTTGTGTAGTCAAGTTTTGTTGACAGCAATAATCTTCCTTCTCTAAAGGAAACCAGGAAGGTACAGGGGCAAGGAGGAATTTCCGGTGCAGTCAGTCGTCAGAGCAGCTAAAGAATGGTGGTATTTGCTTTATTCTACACAATCTTTAGGATTTGTGGCATGAGGTTCTCACCCTCAAGAAACAGAAGAACTTGGACTGAGGTTAGACCTATCCCAATCTTGTAGAATAAGAGTGTCCTTTTAACCCTATTAACCTAGAAAATGGCAGAGTCAATCTCAGATTCAAAACCCAAGTTCTTGATTTCTAAATTCACTAAGAAATCTGAGCTAACACTCTATTAGTTTTCTATTGTCACAGAACAAATCACTACCAGCTTAGTGGCTTAAAACAATATATATTTAATATCTCACAATTTCCAGGGGTTAGGAGTCTGGGCACCACTTAGTTGATTCCTCTGCTCCAGGTCTCACAAGGCTAAAATCAAGATGTCAGTCAGGCCTATAGTCTCATGTGAAGCTTAAGTTCCTTTCAAGTTCATGTGGTTGTTGGTAGAAATCAGTTCCTTGCCAAAGTATGACTGAACTCCTCAGGTACTAGAGGCTGGCCCTACCATACGATGTTTACAGCATGGGTGTTTGCTCCTCCCTGGAGAATCTCCTACTGCACCTTCTTTATAGGTCCCTCCTGATTAAGTGAGGCTCACTCAGGGTAATCTCCCTTTGATGAACTCAAAGTCAGCTGATTAGAAACCTTAATTATATTTGCAAATTCCTTTTAGCTTTGCTATATAACTAGAGTTGCCAGATAAAATACAGAACACCCAGTGAAATCTGCATTTCAGATAAACAACAAAATATGTGTATATATATAAAATATATGTATACATGTATTTATGTATTTGTTTATTTACTTTTCTGAATATACCTTGTCCTTCCAAGCTTTCAGTCTACATCTTTTTAATAAACATACTGCTTACTTTCTGGATAACTTCCAATCCCTCAATGTCTGCCTATTTTTCCAGTCCATAGATCAAAAATTCTAAGTCAGACCAAATCTAGGTGTTTTGTTTAGTAGACAAGCTCTATTTTTCTTCCGTCCCTCCCTCCCTCCCTTCCTCCCTCCCTTCCTTCCTCCCTTCCATCCTTCCTCCCTTCCTTCCTTCTTTCCTTCCTCCCTCGATCCCTCCCTCTCTCCCTTCTTTATTTCTTTCCTCCTTTCTTCCTTTCCTTCCTCATTTAGCCAGAGCCTACTCCCTCTAGTTGTCATTGGCCCTGTCTGCTCCTGTTTCATATTCATTCCTAACTGCTCATTTATTTCATCTCTCCGACCCAGAAGGCATTCAAGTCTTTATCCCTGTTCCAGTTCATCGGTGTGTCTTGCTTTCACTTGCCTCCCTACACAGATAGGAGAACCTTATTAGCCATGTTGACATTAACAGTTCTTCAGACCTTGAGCCCCTTCTTTCTTTGATGTTCTCTGGTGCTCTTCTCACTTCCCAGTACCCCATCTCTATCATCTTCTATGGATAAAGTTACTCAATTCTTAACATTGTTTCAATGACTTGCGTATCTCTAGCCAATGCATTGCTGTCAGTGATGAGATGTGTCTTTCTTGGCTAGCATATACGCCACAGGGATCTAACCTAACCATTTTTATCTCACCTATTTCTCTCTCCTGAGAATGATCCAACCACAATAACCTTGACTTCCCAATTTGCAGCCTTAAAAGTAGTTCTCCTTCTTTACCTATCTTCTCTCTTTCCTTTTTGTGAGTGAGGAAGATTGTCCATCCTCATCTCCATGGCTAATCCTTGGCCTGGACTCTCTTATTGCTCTAATGTGATTTGAGAATTAGAAGAAATGTTTTTTAAATCCTGCTTTTCAAATATCTGTCTCAAATCAAAAATTCTATTTTTTTTTTTTTTGGCTGCACAGCTTGTGGGATCTTAGTTCTCTGACCAGGGATTGAACCTGGGCCCTCGGCAGTGAAAGCACGGAGTCCTAACCACTAAACCACCAGGGAATTCCCTAAAATCCTATTCATGGAGTTTGATTGGTCCTAATTTCAGGTTTTGATCTGAAAATTCATATATTTGTCTAGGAGAAGAAATTCTTTGTGGCTTACGTGTCCACAGTGCTCCTTTTTAAACCTCCAGTTGGGCAGTTGTCACTGTCACATCTAGTTATCCTGTGTCTTTATATATCAACTCCACTCCTGGTCTGTAATCAATTCCAAGACCAAAGACATGAACTTATTAATGTTATCCCCAGTATATGATGCTTAACGCATACTTCGATTTAATGAGTGATTGTAGAAGAAATAAGTGTCAAGTTGTTTTAAATACTTATACTAAAATGCATCATTCCTTACACGTTTTGTATGTTTGGTTCAGAGTTTTGGTGATAGTGTCCAAATGAATACGTGTGCTCTTCCCCATGACTTGACAGATCAGGAGAATATACAAGTGTAATAATAATCTTTTATTAACCAGTTTAAAATAATGAATTATTAAATAATGATAATTAGTAACATTTGCTGGTAATTTTTCATGAGTCAGGATATGCTCTAAGTGAAAAGTTGGCCAACTATAGCACAGGTGCCAAATCCAGCCCACCAGCTGTGTTTGTACATCCCATGAGATAAGAATGGTTTTCAAATTGCTGAAAAAAAAATCTAAAGAATAATAATATTTTGTGACTAATATTTAGATTTTGGTATCCATAATTAGTTTTAGTTTTATGAATAAAATACCTGTGATTTTTCTCTCTCTCTCTTTTTTGCAATAATTGTTTACATAATATCCTCAGGTTTTCCTCTTGGTCCACAAACCCTAAAACATTTACTACTAGCTCTTGAGAGAAAAAGTTTACTGACTCCTATGCTACATGATTGACATTCTGAAAGAGGCAAAGTCAGTGGCCCACACTGATGCAGTTAGTATGTAAAATTCTGGCTGGACCAGAATTTTAATTCAAGTTAAGTAATTCGAAATTCTTTTAACTTCAGTACTCACTAGGAGGGATAGTTTTTTATTGTCCTCATACATAATAATGCATAATCTATTGAGAAAACATGGTCACTGGTCTCCCCATGTATGTGCAAAGACTTTCTCCAAAGGAGTTGATGCCATTTTTCGGTGGCCTTTGTTTTTTTTTTTTTTAGTACTTATATTTTTATTTTGTTTACTTATTTTCTATATTTGCCACTAGACTATAATATGCATGACAATAGGAACCATATGCATTTTTTTCACACTATATTCAGAAACTAGAACAATACCTGCATGTGGTAATGCTCAATAAAAATCTGCTGAGAGAATAAATATATAAATGAAAAGAGGAGTTTTAAATTTTTAAGTGGTTAAATCTGTCAGTCTTTTCCTTGATAACTTTTATTTTTCTTTCCTTTTTTTTTTAACATCTTTATTGGGGTATAATTGCTTTACAATGGTGTTAGTTTCTGCTTTTTAACAAAGTGAATCAGTTATACATATACATATGTTCCCATATCTCTTCCCTCTTGCATCTCCCTCCTTCACACACACCCCCATCCCACCCCTCCAGGCGGTCACAAAGCACAGAGCTGATCTCCCTGTGCTATGCGGCTGCTTCCCACTAGCTATCTACCTTACGTTTGCTAGTGTATATATGTCCATGCCTCTCTCTCGCTTTGTCACAGCTTACCCTTCCCTCTCCCCATATCCTCAAGTCCGTTCTCTAGGAGGTCTGTGTCTTTATTCCTGTCTTACCCCTAGGTTCTTCATGACATTTTTTTTCTTAAATTCCATATATATATGTTAACATATGGTATTTGTCTTTCTCTTTCTGACTTACTTCACTCTGTATGACAGACTCTAGGTCTATCCACCTCACTACAAATAGCTCAATTTCGTTTCTTTTTATGAGTAATATTCCATTGTATATATGTGCCACATCTTCTTTATCCATTCATCCGATGATGGGCACTTAGGTTGTTTCCATCTCCAGGCTATTGTAAATAGAGCTGCAATGAACATTTTGGTACATGACTCTTTTTGAATTATGGTTTTCTCAGGGTATATGCCCAGTAGTGGGATTGCTGGGTCATATGGTAGTTCTATTTGTAGTTTTTTAAGGAACCTCCATACTGTTCTCCAAAGTGGCTGTACCAATTCACATTCCCACCAGCAGTGCAAGAGTGTTCCCTTTTCTCCACACCCTCTCCAGCATTTATTGTTTGTAGATTTTTTGATGATGGCCATTCTGACTGGTGTGAGATGATATCTCATTGTAGTTCTGATTTGCATTTCTCTAATGATTAATGATGTTGAACATTCTTTCATGTGTTTGTTGGCAGTCTGTATATCTTCTTTGGAGAAATGTCTATTTAGGTCTTCTGCCCGTTTTTGGATTGGGTTGTTTGGTTTTTCATTATGGCCTTTGTCTTTTGAATGAAAGCCAGATCCGCTGCTTCACCCTTGCCAGGTCCTGCCGTGGGCTTATGCTCACAGCTTGGGAGTGGCTGGGAGGGAAAGTGCTGAGCTGTGGGATTGGGACAGCTGCTTTTGCAGCTTCAGATCCTAAATGCTGTAGTTTCACACCAGTGTGCCTCAACACTTCTTAATTGTGAGCTATAAAGTTCTACAGCTGTCTCTGTCAAATGTGTCTAGATTATCACAAATTCCTGGGGAGGATGATTGGTGTGACACTAAGACACATTTTTTACTCACCCCCTAAACTCTGTTTCTTTTTAGCTAAAGGCAGGCAAAGTGTTCTTATTCTTCGTGAGTTCCAAGAGCTCCTGATTCTCTTCAAAGACATGATCTCAGAGTTTGACATCGATGGTAACCCCTCTCTCCTTGTGTTTACCTATGGAAATGGAAGATTATTGAAGCCTAGATTTAAAGATTCCAAATCTCTCCCACAGAGCCTGGGATATTTCCAAATTAGTCACAGTTGCTAATGACATCATAAGAATTACTCAAAATATATGTATGGACTGAACATCAGTGATGGCCCTGGCTTTAACAATGGCTTGATAAGTAATCCATTCAACAGACGATCTTTAATGAATGAGTGAACACACGTATTAAAGAAAATATCAAACTATGATAAAGTCAGTTATTACCAAAGATTCCTGATTTTCAGTTACTTAAAATATGGATTAGTCTTTTGGGATTCCCAAAGAAAGTAGATTTGAAGCTTTATGTTTAAATAATATATACTTTCAGTTACTGATTGATATAACACATAAGTTCATATGTAACAAGAAAATACCATGATTCATATCATGTTCTCACGAATGTTACTGAAATGTAATGTGATTTGTCAAGACTAAATATTACACTTTCAATTTTAAGTATTTTCCACTAGAAATCAACACTTTTTATTTTTTTTTTTGTTTTCTTCTACGAAGAGGTATAGGTCATATTGTGCCCCCCTTCTTTCATAGTTATTGCCTCTAATGGTTCAGGATGATAGCCGACTGTCTTCCCCACAAGGAAGCGCCTCACAAAACTTTTGGGTCACATAGAATGTCTTCAGCAATGGCATATTTCTCCAGTACACTCCCTTCCTTATAGATTTCAATTTTGTTACAGATTTACAGATTAAAATCTCAAATTGATTTAGGAAAAGTTGTTAGGATACTTGATATTTTTTAAAGGAATGCATCTGTAAGGCCTCTTCTCTCTTCCATTTATTTGGCAATGTGATCTCACTTTTGGTATCTGGTGCAGTTTTCTGAGTGCAGCCATCTTTGCTTCTCTTGTGCACAAACTCCTTTATCCTGCTTTTTCCCTGTCACTAGAGCTACTTCTACTGACCACTGACCCCTCCGCCTCAGGCCTGCCTTCAAGCGCTCCTCAAAAACTATTATGGTTTAATTTTTGGCTATTGTAAGTTTGAGAAATAAGACCTATACTTATTTTAATTCTAATTTTTAAATTAACAGGTTAAACATTTTTATTTTATGAGTTTGGCCCATATATTTTGGAATGATTAACATTTGTGTACTTCACATGTGTCTCTCTCTCCATGATGCATATTTCATACATTAACTTGTTTAATCCTTTGAACTTTTGTTGTAGGCTCACATGAAATGGTAAATTTTGAATAATATACATTTTTATGTTTATGTTCATGTGAGTATTATTTGTATTTGTTTTGTTCGCTGCATTATAAATTCACTGAGAACTTTATGGTAACATTTGAGTTGGAAATAGGGCAACAATTAGATCTAATTTGCCAAAAGTTAATTTTGAACTACAAACTGCTGCCCATTTTTCGTCTTGAGTCCAAGGTCGAAAAAGGAAACACCATGCCGTGTTTTCACTGTATTCTAGCATTTTGTATAACCAGAGCCTTTGGGAATCTTGCTGCCTTTATTCACTTTTGCAGATGGAGACATTAATCTCGTCTGAGCACATGACCAGCTCACTTTCCACATTCTGAATATTTTACAATTTGTGACACAGTTGATGAGGGAGCAGGGAATGGGCATGAGATAGAAGGGAAGCGTTCAGGGTACTACTCATCATAGTCTTTATATTTCCTAACTATTAAACATGACGAAACCATTTAAACCCCAGTTTCAAAGATAATACTAGGGAGAACTAACATGAATCAAAAGGGTCCATTTTCCTTAGAAAGAGTTGTGCTTTCACATAAATTGTTAATGTTCTGTGATGTTTTCATGTATAATTTCGACCTTTCCATTTCACCTCCCCAGTTTGGCTGTCACTCACTGCCAAGAAGAATCGTTAGTTTAAAGTTTGCTTGTTCAGTGTTTGTTCCTTCCTGCTGTTTGGTTTTTATGAACTGAAAAGTTTTAAAATAAAATTCATATTTGATTTTATTAAGCCCTCATTTCTCATAAAACCTGTTTTGCCTCTTTCATATTTTCACAGATTAGAGTATTAATGGATAAGCATAAAACTTCAGAGTGTAATTTCTCATTGTATTTTTAAAGGTGACTTTTTTTCAGGTAATGAATTATTTCAAATGACTAGATAGAGTCTTTGTTCCTCTTATTTTAGGAGATCCATTTATAATGCCTATTCTTAAATGTTTATTGGATCTGACCTAATCAATCCATTAAGATAGGAGGATATTCACTATTTTTCTTTTTCTTATTATTACCTTTTGATATTAATTTCACTTAGGACTGGTATCTAATTCTGCCACCTCATCTTCGAGTAGTCATTCTTCAAATCCAGAGGTTATCAAAGTGATAACTATCTAATGAGAGATATAACATCAGTTTTTTTCAGCTGTTCATTCCCAAGCAATGAAATATGAAGGCACTTAAATCATGTTGGTTATTAATGAGGAATGAGAGAGAAAAAAAAAAGGTAGGAAGGAAGGGAGGGAGGAAGGAAGGAATAACAGTGGAAGATGAAACATTCTAAGGATAGAGTCTCTGGCTCATGGAATAGTGAACGTTTTTTCTTCTTGTCCAGTCTGGTAGCAATATGAACATTGGCTGTGTAGAACTCCATGGCATGCTAGAGCAGAACACTTATAGTGTGATGATTTGGAGTTTTCATCTCTAACAGTTAAGTTCAAAGGGAAATGGATAAGTTGCTGACATTGTTATGGTTATTTGCTCATTTCTGGCCTAGAGATACTCTATTTTAGCTGATAACATGATGTTTTTTCTTTTTGCATTTCTGTGTATTTCTACTCATCTTTTTTTTTGCGATATGCGGGCCTCTCACTGTTGTGGCCTCTCCCGTTGCAGAGCACAGGCTCCGGACGCGCAGGCTCAGCGGCCATGGCTCACGGGCCCAGCCGCTCCGCAGCACGTGGCATCCTCCAGGACCGGGGCACAAACCCGCGTCCCCCGCATCGCCAGGCGGACTCTCAACCACTGCGCCACCAGGGAAGCCCTCTACTCATATTTTTGATATGACTCTTCATGAATCAATATGAAAATGTTAATACCAGAAATATAGGTGATGATCTGCAATCCCACATATAACCAAACACACACACACGTACATATCCCACCCACCTTGGCTTTGTGATTGAATTATAGAATTTATTAAGGGACCTTAGATATTATCTAGTGTAGACTGTTCACCACACAAACTTAAAAAAAGGATGTTAAAGAAATTAGATGATTTGAGCAGTTATGGATTAATCATGATCATTTGTGTATTTAAATGTATACCAGTCAGTATACCAGATTGTGATGTATGAGTTTTCTTTTTTATTAATAAAAAATCATCAAACAAATATTTCCAATTATAATGGTTCTTATGGGGAAAAAGAAGTTAAAGCATTAAAATAGAGGAAGAGGGCTTCCCTGGTGGCGCAGTAGTTGAGAGTCCGCCTGCCGATGCAGGGGACACGGCTTCGTGCCCCGGTCCGGGAGGATCCCACATGCCGCGGAGCGTCTGGGCCCGTGAGTCATGGCTGCTGGGCCTGCGCGTCCGGAGCCTGTGCTCCGCAACGGGAGAGGCCACAGCAGTGAGAGGCCCGCGTACCGCAAAAAAAAAAAAAAAAAAAAAAATAGAGGAAGAATACAAGAAGGCAGTTAGCATTTATTTCAGCAACTTCTGGACCAATAATTTTATATGTGCATTTTATTCAGGACTCATGATAATTCTATATGGTAGATATTTTTCTCAATTAATAAATGACAGAATTATTGTTCTGAGGGATTAAAAATCTTGCCAAACTAAAAAAACATTGTTTAAATTCAAGTCTGTCTCAGTTGAGAGTTCATTTTATTTATTCAATAAAATCTTTAGAATTTACAACATAGGAAATAATAATTACATTGGTATATACTTTTTATATTTTCCCATAATTCTGTATTACCCACCAGTCATTTATTTAAAACATATTTTTTTTGGAATTTACTACTGGTAGCCTCTATACTATGTGCAGAGGATAGAAAAACATCTTCTGTTCCTTGGAGCTTACCATATGGTATTGATACTCATGGAAGTATGGCAATATGTCATAGGAGAGGTATAAGTGATGCAATAATTCAAAGGTGATTCAAATAATCACTCTATGTTCTTAAATCATCAGTGGTTTTCATGGAAGAGATGGCTTCTTTTTTCTGACTGCAAGCTAGTGGGCAAATGACACTCCATGAGAGGGGATGGCATGAGTCAATTATCAGGGGTTTGAAAGCAGAGAACATATTTAAGAAGCTCTGAGTACAATCTGACCAAAGTGTTCCTACTGTGAAAAAGTATATTACAAAACTATTCTGGATAGATAAGTTGAGATCATATTCCAGGGGTCTTTGATGCCATGGCAAGAGTTTTAAGTCTTTTTCAGTAAGCAATGCAAAGGCACAGAAAGTTGACAAGAAGTTGTAGTTTAATCTGATCAGAATTGGTTTGAAGCCTTTCTCTAACACTTAACAGTTGTACAATACTGATCCAATTACTCAGTGTTTTTGGGTCAGTCTTGGTTTCCTCATCTGTAAAATGTAGAATAAAATGCCTTGTATTAGTCACCCCTGGCCACAATAATGCTAAGTAACAAACCACCCCAAACCTGGTAGCTTACAATCATAAGTATTTGTTCTCATGCTCACAATATGTAAATGGACTGTATATCATCTGATCCAGCGTGGGCTTCATGAAGCAACTCTACTTTGGTTGCTGACTGGATTCAGCTCCACTCCATCTGTGTTTGTTCTGGAGCCCAAACTGAAGGGCGACAGTCGTCAGCAATGCGTAAGATCTCTTGGAAAAAGATTCGAGATAGATATATGCAGGCAGGAAGTATATTGGGGAGGCTCTTGGGACCAATATCTGTGCAATTAGTGGGAAATGAGATTGGGCAGGAGAAAGAGAAGAACTCAATGATGTCACAACCAAGGTCTTAGCTAATTTCACTGGATGTCTGGAGCTAAGCTCATGCATCAGAGTAGTACAACTTGCATGGATATCAATGTCAATTCAGACCCCATGTCCAATAAGTCCTTGAATTATCTGGGTATTATTCTGCATTTCCAAATGTGTAATTACCATTACAAATCTTTTAAGAAAAGACTGAGGAAATTATTACAATATTCTTTTGCTGTGTGGTTGCAGTGTCCTTCCTCCCTGGGGCCTGGTGAGTTCAGTATTTGTGTATTAGGACCAAAATCTGGCTCAGATCTGGAACCAGAGAAAATATTATGACATTCTTTGGGGGCAACTGCTCCCTGACTCCTAATATTTCCTCCTCGATTGCTTATAATTTGCATAGATTCAGCAGTTCCAATAATGGCTCCCTATTTATTTCACTCTGATGAAAATTTTGCTCTATGAACTATCTCCATAATTCTCAGTGGGTCAAGCCCCCTTGATGATTTTTACCATCTTGCTACTCATTTTGATAATTGAGCTCATCTTACTTCTGACAAGTAAGCCCTGCTACCTGCCCTGTACTCTTTGGGGGTCCTTTTATATCCATTGTTCCTAGTAGTCTGGTTGAGTAATGGCATCATTTACCATGAGACCTGGCCTACAGGGGTGATATCACTGAACTTAGAGACAGTGACCCTCTCACCAGCACATCCCTTACTGCTTTTGCAAATTATATATCCTCTGGGCCCTACCATTAAATATTGTCCTCTGGTCTTAGATGCTTACTCACTTTAACATCCCACATTTCTGAGCCTTTTATTTCTTCATTCCACTATTAGCCATGACAATTTAGATTACTACTTCACTTAGTGTGGCCCAGGGCTTTTTCCACACTTCCATGAGCCATCTTTCATCATGCCTATACCATCTCCAAAAGACTTTACAGGGTTTTTAACTTATATCATGAGACAGTGCTCCCAAATCAGTGTACTTTTATTCCCAATATTCCTTGGTCCAGCACCCTGAGAATCCAGTCCATGTGTATTTTTGTATCTTTTATGAAACATGTTGGATAAATCTATAGTTCCCTCTGGATGTAGTCTCTTTCCTTTATTTGCAGGCCCAGTTTCTACAGCTGGGTTATCTTTTGACTTAACATAAATGACTGGCTTAGTGGCCAAGAGCAGAGGTGGAGGGGAGCAGATCCTGAGTAGGGGGTGATACATTTTGTCTTGTAGGGAAGAGGTCTCTGAATTGTCTTCAGTCAATGGAGGGAGAGAGAGAGGAAAGGAATGTGGTAGCCCTTAATAAGGAGGAGTGGGCTGCTTTTGCAAGCTCATGTGGGGTTCATAGGAATCTAAAGTTTCAACATTTTTAGCTGAAAAAACCCAGATGTCCCTATCCCATGTGTCAGGGTTCCATTCTTTTCCAGTTATCACCTTGACTTTGATCTAACAGACCTGCCTTGGTTGGAATTTCAGTTTTCCCTACTGCATGCCTACTCTTACCATTAATTTCTGCATTTCATCAACATTCTCTGACAACCCTCTGCAGGAGATAAGAATTTTGTTGACTTTCACACTTTAGGTTAATAGCCCAGTAATAACTATCAGCTTTTTAATTATCTTCTTTCCAGAGCATGAATCTAGCTTAGTGATAGCCCTGGGATTCCATTTTCTTTAGAGTTATTATTTCCCCCAATAGTCCTCAAATACCTACCTAATACACTGTATCAGTTAATGTATTATCTTCCACTGTTGTATCATCTCAGTTCATCACCAAAGAAAGTTTTAACAATTGTCCTGCTACCATGCTCCAAGGGCATTTTATGCTCTACCTACCACCATTTATAAGGTACTCAGCTCCAAAATCCCATTTTATTTCTTGGACCACCCCTGCTTCCAGCTGTCACAGGTTAGGTTCTTGGGGGCACTCTCTGAGCTGGGGGCTAAAAGGTGGGAAGCGAGACTAGACAGAAAGAGAAGTTGAGTTGTGATGCATCCCCAACAGAAGCTTCTGGTGATCTTATGGGAAACTCCCAAGCTCTCAAGCTGGGAAGACCCATGTTGGGGTGATGGAACTAGGCCTTTTTACCCCTGCATTGATCAATCATTACATAAGCACAGCCCCAGGAAGGAAACAAAACCTTGGGAAAAATAATTTTCTTCAGCTGAGGCAATTCTGAAAGAGGGCGGACAGCTAAGGCACATCTCCTGGCAGGAATCCTAGCACCTGGGGGGAAAAATACCTCTGATGTTATTTCTGATGGGATTCGTATCATGGCATGCACCACCATCACTGTCTCCACTACTTTCATTCTAGCTCAGAAATCACCCCACGGCTCTCGGACTTTCCTAATCCTCACTCCACCAAACAGCTCTAGCAAAGGTCACCAATGCCCTCCTTATGATTGTTCTGGCCAAAAACACTGTGGCTGAATTATTTCCTTGGTCTGACCCATCCCAGTGTTATTCTGTCTACTTGGTAGCAGAAAATATGAGTTGGGGAGAAAACAGCCTGGCTCCATGTAGAGAAAGGAGTCTGTCTTTATTGTAGGTGATTCCCTCATAGCCCATTATGCACATTTGGTCTTAGACTAACCACATTTTATTGCATTCTTTTGCATATGTGTGTTTCCTACTAAAGACTAAAATTCTTAAAGACAGACATTCATATTTCTATTCTCATCAACTATTACAATTGCTAATACACATTATGCTAGTTTCCTTTTCCCTTGCCTCCATGGTAATAGTACCCAGAATGAGAACCTCCAGATGAACACCAATGAAGATGCTACCACAGTAGATCAAGTGACAAAAATTAAGGATGAACTAGGATGTGACAATGGAGACAGGAAAAGCAATAGGTAAGAAAGATAAAACAGAACTGATTTGACAGGATTTTTTATTTTATTTTATTTTTGGCTGCGCTTTGCGGTATGTCGGATCTTAGTTCCCTGACCAGGGATCGAACTCATCCCTCCTGCATTGGGAGCAGGAAGTCTTAACCACTGGACTGCTAGGGAAGTCCCCTTGACGGGATTTTATAGTGGATTCTCTATCATGGTTTAGGGAAAAGGTAGTGGGAACAATAACGATGTTAAGGATGCAGAGAATGCAGGAAGACTGGTTTGGTAGCGAAGGAAAATGATGAGCTCACTTTTGGCCATTTGACTTGAAGGAACTTGAAGGCCTCAATTTGAAAATCTCTAGAAATCTTTTGGAAGTGTGAGACTGGGCATTGGCAGGTAGAGAAATCAGCACCAGAAACATACATCCAGAAATTATATGAATAATGCATATAATGGAAACCATTGGTGTCAGTTGCCTAAAAGAGCCTTTGGAGAATACAGAGGAGAAAATCATGAGCTGAACTTGGGTAACACCTATATGTGAGGACATAGAAAAAAGAGGACACCAAGAAGGAAAGGATGGAGAGGTGAGAATAAAACAAATGTGGTGTAGTATCACAGGTGCTATTAACGAGGAGCACTTCAAGAAGGATGAATCAGCAGAAGCAGCAAGGTTACAAGGACATCAAAGAGAATGAGGAAGATGAATAAGGGCACACTGAACTCAGCAATTATTTATCCTAATTCCATTAACAAATATTTTGGAGCATCTGTTTTGTTTCAGACCTTGTGACAGACATCTGTAGATACAGCAAAAAACAAGGTTGATACAGTTTTAGTTCCTCTGGAAATATTATACAAGCATCCTTGAGAAAGCAGTTTCATTAAAGGGCTGGGAGCTAAAAGGACATAATTAGTCTCACAGACAAAGCTTTAAACTAGAGAGGTTGGATGTCTTTCCTAGATTCTCTCATCTGAATTCCACTACTTCTTTCCCCATTATGGGTGATGTCAGGCAGTGTTTACTTATTTTACGAATGAAGAAATCAGCACTGAGAAATTGACCATCTTGCCAAAATTGTAAAGCTAGGTAGTGACAAAGCTAGGAAAAGAATTCTCATTCTGCCTTTTCTTTTATGTTGTGTTTTCACTGTGCAAGTCTGAATATTATTGGAATTCGAAGCAATTGCTTAGAACTTAGAGGTTTAGTATTTCTTATCAGGATATCATTTAAGTTATTTCCATATTTTGGTTACAAATGAAACATAAGAAAATAACATCCACTTACCCTGCTAGGCACTGAGATTTATTGGTGAGGAAAGAAAAACAGTCCCTGAATTCACAGATGATAGTGAAATGGGGGAGAAAAGAAAAAACTAATTTCACAAGAAAAAAAGAAAGGCTGTTGAGATCTTTGAAGAAAGAATACAGATTAATATTTGTACTTTATTATTATTATTATTTAATCATTTTATACAAATGTCTGCTAATCCATGCTTACCTCTATTCAGGCAAGCAGTTTATAGAAAAGTTTACTTTTTGGACCCGTTAGCACATTAATTTTAAAGCAGCAGATTCACTTAATGACCATTTACCCTGATGGTAGTATAGAATTCTTTGTCCTTATACAGACTATATATCATGTGAGTTCAAACTAAAAACAGAACTCATTTCCCACACCCTTCCATTGGTCCAGAATAACATAACTTTGCATTCCAAGAATTAATAATATAATATAATTGTAATAATGTATTTATATATTATGGATGATATAAATTTGTATACAGTGTGTTTACTTTTATATAATATATACTTATATATAATTTATATAATGTTATATAATAATAGTTGATTAATTATAACAATTAATTATAAGCCCAGGGTTTTAATCCATGCCTGCAAACACTACCTATCTTCTGCTTACCAGTAACTTGCTGGGTGCTATGAGATACAAAGAAGCCTAAGTCCCAGGCTCTACTCTGGAAGAAGGCTCAGCTTCAAGAATATCAGGATATGAGGAATTCCATAACAGGGCATTTTGCAGAGAAGTGAAATCTACTCTACAGGGGATCAAATTAACACAAACAAAAGAAAATCATTTTAAGGAGATCTGTTTCTTAAAGGCATTACTTCTCACTGAGTACATCCTGAATATAACTTAGTCATATCTGACCTATTCAGGGTCATCTTTACCGCCCAGTGCACATGGTGTTAAGCACTGTCTGAGGGCTTAAGAGGCAAAGTATAGAAGTTGCTTATACCTTCCACAAATAACTCCAGTCTGTTGGATCTTTAGTTTGTTTTTTTTTTAAACTGTCTATTTATTCAGTCTTCTTTTATTCCCTAAAGTAGGAAATAAACACAAAGAAGTGACGTTACCCAAAATCAAGTACCTTAGTGACTATATCAGAATTAAATTCCAGTTCTATTTTTTTCTGCCCTGTTTTCATTATATAAGTCTAGTTATTTATTTCATGAACTACTATTGGACTGCTGTAGTAGGGAATCTCTTCACTTAGGTAAGTATGCTTATCTATACACCAAGTCAGTGAATGTTTGAGGGTTTTATTGGTAAGGGTCACAAAGAGTTAACAAGATTTTTTGATGATGGCAGACGTAGAGAATGGACTTGAGGACACGGGGAGGGGGAAGGGTAAGGTGGGACGAAGTGAGAGAGTAGCATGGACACATATACACTACAAAATGTAAAATAGATAGCTAGTGGGAAGCAGCCGCATAGCACAGGGAGATCAGCTCATAGCACAGGGAGATCAGCTCGGTGCTTTGTGACCACCTAGAGGCGTGGGATAGGGAGGGTTGAGAGGGAGATGCAAGAGGGAGGGGATATGGGGATACCTGTATACATACAGCTGATTCACTTTGTTATATGGCAGAAACTAACACACCATTGTAAAACAATTATACTCCAATAAAGATGTTAACGAAAAAGAAAGAGTTAATAAGTATTTAAAGGCAGTCTAGTAGAGGGTCTCCCAGCATACCATAACTAACAAGTTAGTTTCAGTAAAGGCAAATCCCCAGGAAAGGTACTTCTTAGTTATTGGCTGAAGCTATTAGCAGCCAGAAGGTGGCAGTAGGGGCGATGAATGTTGTTATTTAAAGCAGTAAGACAGGCTATTCCCTGAAATCCATTCTACGTGGTCAGATGCTTATAGAGTTCAGACCATGATCTGTTCCAGTGGGAGCAGCACTGCTTTCTCTGGACAGATGAAGAGAACAAATTAGAATATAAAATACTCAACTTTTGGGACCCAAGCTTCCAGCCTCTCCCCTTGGTTCAATAGTTGACTTGTAATAAGGACACTTCCCGGGCTATGGTTGTTGAAGGAATAAATGTGCTATTTCTAGAGTAACATTTTCTACCTGACCACTTATTCTTGGAAGTAGATGCTAACATATATTATCTTGTGAATGATAAATAATTCATATGATGTGTCATATTATTCAGGGTTTTTCTATGAAACACTGACACTATTCCATTCACTGAAATCTTAATAATTGTTGCTCTTAATACACTTGGATCAACACAACCAGGCTGAATATTTCTATAAAAATTATTTTTTCCCCCAATTTAGATAGATAGCTACAGTTAAGTCATTTAAGAAGTATTCTATTATGAATTTCTTGCTTAAAACATTATACCATGAAAAATTTTTAATCGTGGTACAAATATCTGGAAACCCACAGTGAGAACTGACATGGTAGTTCAGGATTTTCTTATGATAACAGTCGTTTTAGGAAATCAGAGAGGGAGGTGATTCTATCACTAGAATGAGGGCATAGGCTTACAGGGTGACCTGACACATTTTGGAGGGAGTAGACTAAATGAGTATTTGTAGAAACAGAACAGAGGCCAAAGGAATTTAGTGACCTAGATTGCACTGCACTGTTTTGAATATCTGATAATTGTATTAGATATAATAGACTGCATTAAGATGATATTTAAGAGAACCTACTTTGAGCTACTAAATTAAACAGATACAGGGATGTTCTCCAAAGCTCCCCAACTCCCACACACAATGATTAGACACCATCAAAACACTGCCTTTTTTTTCTTAATTAATCTCTACTGCAACTCATTTTCAACATTATAGAGGGAAACTTTCATTTTGACTTTATAGATGCGGTAGTACAATTACTCATCGATTTTTCTGGCAAAATAAATCTCGTACAGATTTCAAATGAAGAAAGTCTTCAAACTTCACACATTTTAGGGTTAATTTAGTTTGGAGATCTGCAATTGGGAAGAAGAAATTATTGGGTTTTAATTTTTCTTTTAACTTTACCTCTGTCATAGGTATATTGACACCAGTAATATATGATTAAGATATTCCATAAATATTTATTCAGTGCCAAGTCTGGTCTGATACTGTAGATTTAGAAATGAGCAAAACAGATAACAATCTTTGCCTTTTTGGAGCACACTTTTCAGTAGAATCTCTTGTTTGCCTTGTCCTTTTGAGATTTGAAAAGCTTTCCCACTGTTTCTTTCCATCTATTTAAATTTCCTTAAAGGATATTTGGGCAGGAATTATTGGTAACAGTTTTTACAAATTATGAGAACAAAGCCTAAGTGAATTCCCCCAAAGCACACACATGGCAGACAACACAGTATTTTTCCCTAACCTTAAATAATACTAAATAATAAACTAATTCTGAGCGACACAATCTTTTTCTTTTAGCCTTAAAGTCTTAGTATGCAGTGCTTTTATTTGCATGTTGAAAATAGAATGCGATACTTGGAAGCAGATATCTAGTGAATGATTCTTCTACTTATATAATGTCAAGTGTGGGCTGTAGCTCAGAAATGGCTATACCTCAAATAAATAAATGATGAGCTACTGCCCTTAGATATAAGATAGTGATTCTTGTCTAATAATGACCATGATTTATTCTACTAATAAACATAATTAAGTGGCTCTTCCTAGGCACTTCAGACTCCACATGTGTCCATCTGAATGTAGCAGATTGTGGTGGACTGAGTATCAGTTGGAAAACATGATGGAACTGAGCAGAACCCTGCACCCCTCCCCCTCCCCCGTCTCAAGAACACAGTCTCATCCATGTGTGCTGCCTCCTGTGTGTAGAAAAGCTGCAGTCTCTCAGGCCTCCCTGAGTCACAAAAGAGCAGGCTCAAGCAGCTAAAGATTAGGACAATAGAGTCACAGACTTAGTGTCTGATGCGCATTCCTGAGTTGTGTTACAGATGCTGTAACTGCCACCAGAGGGAAAAGTCTGACTGCGTGAAGACCAGACCACAGCCATGACATAAACGGCTCTATCTTGAGCAGTACTGAATCTGTGGCTAGCACAATTCCAAGATCTGGCCTTAAGAGAATGGGATTAACACTATTGTCCATAATAATCTATATCTTTGTGGGCATCAAAATAATTGTAGCTTGCTCTGCTTGTATATGTAAATGGGCAACTACAACTGTCAGCAGAGATGCTACAGACCCGTGTCGACATCTTCCACTCTACGAACACAGTGCCCCATGTCAGCATGAAGAAGATGGACCTTTGCCCATGATCCCATAGAAATGAAATGATGTTCTGACAAGTGGGGATTTGTAAGCAGCTTTTGGCAGAAAAGAGCTCTCTGCAGGAGACCCTTCATCTTGTCACTAACCTCAAACCAGTCACCCCCATGCTCTGCTCATCTTTGGCCCTAGCCCACCTTTCAAATCTTTTGATCACACAACTAATAGAAAAGATTCTGCAACTATCCATTGCAACAACACAATTTGTGATTGTTTACTAACAAAAACTTAATGAGAGCAGAGACTCCGTATGTTTGTGATTGTATTCTTAGTGCCTAAAAGAATGCCAGAAACAAAATAGTTGCTTAGTAATTATTTATTAAATAAACAATGGATGCAACACAGGCTGTAACAGAGGTACGCACAAGGTTTATTCTCAGGATTGTTTGGAAACTCAGCCAATAGGGGAAAAACTTTGACTGAGGCTGTAACGTTTGTTAGGAGTGTACCAGGTATGTGATATATGAGAACAGGGGAAAAGATGGAATTTGCAAAAACGGTACATATGAAATAGCATTTCGTAGTGTGTCAATATGGCAAGTGTAAAGCTCTTGGGAGGATCAATGGATAGAAAAAGGTTTATAAATTTAAATTTTTTTTTTTTTTTTTTTTTTTTTTGCGTTATGCGGGCCTCTCACTGTTGTGGCCTCTCTCGTTGCGGAGCACAGGCTCCGGACGCGCAGGCTCAGCGGCCATGGCTCACGGGCCCAGCCGCTCCGCGGCATGTGGGATCTTCCCGGACCGGGGCATGAACCCGCGTCCCCTGCATCGGCAGGCGGACTCTCAACCACTGCACCACCAGGGAAGACCTTAAATTTAAATTTTAAATTAAAAAAAATTTTGAGGCATTAGAGCACCAGATCTCCTGCTTTCATAGTTCATCCTTTAGAAATCTTACGGTGAGGTCTGTTGGTAGTAAATTCTCTTAGTTTTTATTGCTTTTGTTAACAAACACAATTGCTTCAACCTAGTTTTTGAATGCTAATCCAGTCATATATGAAATTCCAAAATAGCAGTTGTTTTCGCTATATAGATAATATGATTCTATTGAATTCTGGCTTTCATTATTATTATTGAGAAAGCATTGTCAGGCTAAATTTTATTCCTTTTAAGGTAATATGTCTTTTCTCTCTGATAATTCCAAATATCTTTTCCAGCTTTGTAATATTCTCTTTAGCTGAATTTCAAATATATGGATGATGACATTTCTATTTCAGACCTTCACCTTCTTTTATCTTTATTCTGTGTTTGTCCTTGCTATATTCATTTCTGACTCTTTCTGGAGAGATCTTCAGCTCACTAATTTGTTCTCTGAATCTATTTGGCTGCTTGCCACACACACTGAATTCTTAATTCAACAATAATATTTTTTCACATTTAATATTTCTACCTAGTTCTTCTTTCAAACTGTTTATTCTCTTATGGTTACCAAAGCGGAAAGGGCTGGGGGGAAGGAATAACTAGGAGGTTGGGATTAACATATACACACAACTATGTATAAAATAGATAAGAGTGTACACGAATCACTGTGCTGTACACCTGAAACGAATACATTGTAAATAAACTATACTTCAATTAAAAAAGAGCATACTTGAAAGTTATTAAAAAAACCTGTTTATTTCTTTGTATCAAAAATAGCCTCTCTTACTCTTTTGAAGCTATTCGTTATACTTGCTCTAATTTCTTGATTTATCTGTTCTTTTATCTGTTCTGTATATCTGTATATCTGTTCTGTATATCTGTATATCTGTTCTGTATTTATCTGTTCTGTAATTTTGCTTCTTCTAGTATAGTTTATTCAATTCTTTTTAGGAACTGAACTCCTCAGAGCACTTTTTGTTATTTTTGCTGCAGGGTCATTTTCCTATGAGGATATTAGCTAAATTTCAGTTTGCTCTTCCTTTGCATCTTCAAAATATTCTCTTTGCTTTATTCTAGTCTTCAGATGAGGTACTCTAGGCTCACTTGGATTCTGTCAGTAAATGATGTATGAGGACTGCCATTGAGCCCACATTCTTCACTGGAAACTGGTTGACTCCCCTTCTCAGACAATAGATGATTATCACAGAACAGTGGGAGTAGATATCCATAAAGAGATATAATCCATAAATAATATATACCAGTATATATTTCTTAGCTATACAGTTATCAAATAGAATTGAAATGTGCTCCGACGTAGGACACAAAATAAATTGTGGGCCTCAAGGCGACTACATTTTGAATTACTATACTTGTGTTAACTGATCATATGGCTTATTCTCTAAGATGAAAAGCTACTCTCTGAAAATATCACATACTGTTGGACTCTAGGTTAGCTACTATTTGAAATGTTCCTTTATAAACTAGCCTATTGGAGCAATCATACTTTTTTTGTAGGCCCTTACATTGCTCTCTAGATTATACAATAAAAATGATGGAAATATACATCAAAAATATTATAACACAGACTTAAATATATGGAAGTAAAAAAACTTTTAGATGACATATTAATAACATAATAAAATGTTAATAATAGTGCAAGCTCTATTGTATGGGTTCAAACCCGGCATCACCTTTCATCAACTGTGAGACAACAGGCAAGTTAATTAACTTCTTTGAGCCTCAATTTTTCCATATGTAAAATAGAGGTAGAGTTTTATGATTATAAAGCAAAGTAAAACATAAAAAGTGCTCAGAACAGTGCCTGACTCCTAGTAAGTTCTCAATTAATGTTATGTTGTTAGTAGTATAGCCACATATAAGGCTTCAGCAGTATGTTTTTCTTCTCTTTCCTAGAGGTAATTTTTTTTTTTTTTTTTTTGCAGTACGCGGGCCTCTCACTGTTGTGGCCTCTCCCGTTGCGGAGCACAGGCTCCGGACGCGCAGGCTCAGCGGCCATGGCTCACGGGCCCAGCCGCTCCACCGCACGTGGAATCCTCCCGGAAGGGGGCACGAACCCGTGTCCCCTGCATCGGCAGGCGGACTCCCAACCACTGCGCCACCAGAGAAGCCCTCCTAGAGGTAATTTTAATTAATGAACATGCAAATGAACTTTTAGAAGATTTGGAAATTATATAATCATAGAGCTTTAGAGCTTGAAAAAGTTATATGTTTTATCAGATCTAATCAAATATTTTGTATATTTGGAAACTGAAACTTAGCAAAGTGACAAATTTTACCCAAGATTACGTAGTTAACACCAGATCTTGTACTAGAACCTCTGTCTTTAGACCAATTTTTCATTCAAAGCAATCTCTGTTATCTAAGATGCTGGTAACCATAAGCATTGATAGAGGAATGTAAGAAAGATTTGGAAGAATTAAATGTGACACTTTCTAAATGTAAGTGTGGCAAGATATTAATGTGAATATGAACTAGTATATTCTTTTCTTCTCCATCTTGACTTCCATTTAGGCTTTGATCTAAAAATGACTTTGCTAAGTTTTTACCTCCATTAGAATGGAGCCTAAATGTACATAAAGTAGAACTACTTAAAAAATTAAATTGCAACTTTTTGCATACCTGATTCTGTATGCCTGTGAAAATACAAGGGACAACGCTTAGAGAGAACAGAATCTGATGAAGGAGACGGATTTATCTGGCAAGGAAAAAAGTTATCATAAATAAGACGAGATTTCAAAATGCCTGAGGCTTAGACGTGCTAAATTTAAATGTTTGGGGTGACTAGATTATGAAAGAAAAAAAGAGTGGATTAATGCTTAATACTTAGGACTTCATGTAAGTTGTTTTAACTAATGTGGAGGGTAATGTAGTTTAAGCTTTGAGGTGTGACCTCTCTCCATCCTCTGAGAATTGGATGGCTCCTACTCATGCTTTACTCAGAAACTTTCTACCAGTTTTCCCTAGCTTTAGAGTTCTGCATTATTCATGATGGTGCTCTTTCTGTTATGCAGGAAAATAGGACATTTTAGGTGTCAGTTCTCACAGTCTAACACATCTCCCATCTGTAACATGATGGGACTCGCTAAAGCGGAAAAATATTAGAAAAGTATATCCTTTTATACTGTATGGTATTTAGGTAGTTGGCCCAGGAAAGAGGATGCATGTGTTTTCCAAATGCTACTGTTTTCTCAAGGATGGAAATGAAACGGATGTTTTCCCACCACCACCTACTGCTGCTTTGATAAGATTCCCTGATGCACCAGATGGTGGAAAACAAAGTTGCTCTTCCACAGCTCTTTTGGTGGAACGGTTATTTATGGGCCAGTAGGATCCATTTATCCACCTTTATTACAGTGTTTCATCCTTACAGACAATAAATCCAGGTAACATGATCCTGGTAAGTCGATAAAATTTACACAAGTGATGAGCTGAAGTGTGTGGGGGTATTTATTGGACTTGCTGTTCACCCAGCAGTTTATTACTTTCTCCAAAGAGCAGAGGAATATAGAAACTTTATTACAAGGAAAATCATGTCTGATGTCCTAATAACTGTACTTGTATAAACAGCAAGGTGTACCTGCTGAATGAAATCAAATTCAATATGTTCAACCACCCTGTGAGGCACTGTTTTCTGGTACTTTCTCTTAACTTTTTTTTGATATGTTATTATGACAACATTTACCTATAACATGTTGTTTAAACTTGTATATTTATGACAGTCCATAGTAATAATAGTAATAATAATGTGTATTTATTGACAAGTATTTTCCTGCAGACTTTTGCTTTTCCCAGTTGCTCATCAGCTCACCCTTCCATTACACTGCTCTTTGCCAACCTTTGAACAATAGCCACAAAAGAGAATTATTGTTCAAACTTCAGTTGCTCCTAAATTCTTAGTAACCCAGCAAGCCCTGAGGGGACCTGTATTCATTTATATCTTGCTGGACAAACAGACCCATAAAGTCTTCATTTTCAGTTTCAAAGTACAAGCTCACAGTGAAAATGTGAAGCTGAAATGCTTATTCTCAATTTCTCCCCCCCTTTTCACCCCACACTCATTTAAAGCTAAGCATAATTTGAGTTGTGGGAAATTCTACGTAAAAAAATGTACACAAATGTGTTTTCTTTTTCACACGTTATGAGGATGCTTGATGTTAGCCTCATGGTTTAGAACAGTGTTTCTCAAACATGAATGTGTATATGAATGACAGATCACTTTATTAAAATGCAGATGCCTTTATAGTTCTAAACAAGACATGATGCTGCCTGTCTTGGATCACTCATGTGTGGCAAGACTTTAGAATTTGCAGTCATTACCATAATAATTCAACTCATTGGATACTTGTAAACTTTTGTGGTAGAGTAATCTGCAACTTTTATGATTTGCCCTTATACTATGAATAAAAATTCAGATCAGGACTCTCATCCGGATTTGCCGACATTACACTCAAAATTCTTCCCACCACAAATTACGCTGCTGTTGATGAGTGGTTCTCAATTCTCTCTGGTTATCAGATCCACCTGGGAGATGTTGGCTCACTATGTCTGGCACAGGTCTGAGCATCAGTATTCTTTAAAAGGACTGGCAGATTATTCTAATATTCAGCCAGATTAAGACCCACTGTTAAAGGCTGGGATAAAATATATATTTATTTAACACTAACCATGGATTAGGCCATTGTTTGTCAAACGTGAATAGTGTCAGCATTTGCTGGAGGTCTTGTTAAAACACAGATTATAGGGCCCTGTTCCCAAAGGTTTCTGCTGGTGTGGATGGGTGCCCAAGATTTTTGCATTTCTAGCAGATTCCCAATTGCTGCTGATGTTAGTGCAGAACCAGTGAGTTCAGCTGAAGTTCAGATGATGACTTACACAGACTGAAACGTTAATAAATTTACCTCTATATTTTGATTATTATAGGTCCTTAATATCCAGCCAACATGATTTATTCAGGTTGGATATTAGGACCTATCATAATCAAATGTAGAGACTTTCTAATAAATCATTTTTCAACAAAAATAACATGACAAGAAGGATGCTATGTAAGGAAAATATTTGCTGCAGGCTAAGTGTCTTTGCCATTGCAACGGCACTAGATTTCACATGGGATATTTCAAGGTACTACACTTTTTTCTCTCCATGTATTTAAAGAATTAAATCCATGCACCATAGGAGAGAAAAAGAAAATTATATGCCTCACAATGACTTGCTCTTTCAAATACTTCATTCAATCATTTAAATGATTTCAACAGTGCCTTCATTATTATCTGCAAGTAGTTAATCTCATTCTAGAGACACTGGTGATGAAATTTCAAATCACTCAAATTCACAGGGAGCAGTAGAACTTTTGTTACCTGTTTTTTCATTCAGGTTATAAAAGAAAATTATTATTGTACCTTGTACAAATATAAAAAGTCTTGTTAATTTCCTTTTTTTTTCCCCTAAGAAAAGTCTTTAAAATACAAACCACACAAAATAAATCTTATTTATGTAAGAAATTTTGGGTCTTGGTCTTTTGTTTTAGATGCAATATAGGATACCTAACCATAAGAACAAGGAATGGTCTTGTACAGTAATATGAATGTGGTCAAAGAAACAGGGAGTCATATTGATGTTAATGACTAAAATAGACATTCAACCCAAACTTCCTCTTTCTGAAATGAGAACACATGTTCTGGTGTCATCCATATTGGAGTTGAATCCAGGCTTAGCCCCTTACTAGTTATTTGAGATTGGACAATTTATATAACCTTTCATAGCAGTGGAATTAATTATATCTACTCATGAAAAATTGCAATGAACATTAACAAAATGGCACCAGTAAAACACCCAGTATATTACCTAGCACATAATTGGTGTTCAATCAATGATAGTATTTCTCCTCATAAAAGGCCATCAAACTTCAGCTTGAACAGATTTAGCACTGAGCTGCTCATTCTCTTGTAATATACTTCCATTTATAGGGCAGTTTACAAATTGAGAAAGTTCTTTCTTGTGTCTTCACATACTTCATTTTCATCCACGATAAACTGCAGCAACCACAATATGTTAAGGAGTTAAAAAGATGAAATCTTTCAGCAATAATTGAAAGTATTTTACAATCTAATCTGAGCCTACCCAACCTTAAAGAAGTAATATAATGCAATGAAGGTTATAAATCTCAAAGAAAGGTAAGAACCATATGGACCTTGATATAAACGTTTGTCCTAATTTTGATAACTAATGGGAAGCCATTGAAAAATGTTGGCATATGGGCTTCCCTGGTGGCGCAGTGGTTGAGAGTCCGCCTGCTGATGCAGGGGACGCGGGTTCGTGCCCCGGTCCAGGAAGATCCCACATGCCGCGGAGCAGCTGGGCCCATGAGCCATGGCCACTGAGCCTGCGCGTCTGGAGCCTGTGCTCCGCAACGGGAGAGGTCACAGCAGTGAGAGGCCCGCGTACTGCAAAAAAAAAAAAATAAATAAATAAAAATATGGCATAGATTTCAAATTCTAGGGTTCTTTTTTTTTTGCTCCTATCCTCCTTGATCCCTTGCTTGCATTTTTCATTTTTTTACAACTAGGATAGGTTAGCTTATGTTGCATAATAAACAACACAAATTCTCACTTGCTTACAAAAACAAAGCGATGATTGTCACACTACATGTCCAGTGAGGTCAGCTGGAAGATCTGATCTGTGTTATCTTCACTCCTGGAGTCCTAAGTGGTAGAGCAGAACTTTCTGGAATGTTGCTGGTGACTATAGGTGCTCTGTCATTTAAAGGTTCCACCTGGAAGTGACACAAATTACTTCTGTTCATATTTTATTGGCCAAGTAAGTCACTTGACCATCCCTGAATTAAGTGGGGAGGAGTGAGGCATGGGCAAGAACAGACTTATGTGACCAGGAGAGAACCAAACATTTGTGAAAAGCCCAAATAACTTCCACAGTTAACTCCACCCCTAAAAATACACCTTCTTGTGCTCTCCTTTTGTAATACTGAATTATGTTGGTTCCCTTCCCATCTCTATAAATTCTCCTCTGTGTGTTCCTTTTATTCTATTCCTTCTTCCCCTATATGTGGTCATTACCTAAGAGTATGCCCTTGGCTGGATTTTGTGTGTGTGTGTGTGTGTGTGTATGTGTGCACGAGTGTGTAATTCTCTCCCTTAACTTTATCTACCAATATATTTTTCTTTTGGAAAATCTCCTTGGACCCTTCTGTTTTCCTAATATTCCAGGAGTCAAAATATTCAGTAATTTTATTCATTTTCTTCCAATCTATCCGTTCCCTTTTGTTTTCCTTTTTTAAATATTGTTTTGCTATCTAGCCTTCCTTCTGCTATCTATTCAAACAAGAAGTGAGTTCTAAGCAAAGTCTCTATGTATCATATTTCCTACATATAATTTGTTGATATATTTCAAGTTGGCTTATCTACACATTCCTTTGGATGAATATGACATTTTGTTTTTTCTCACTTCTAAATCTACTTCATATTTTTACTATTAGTGTACTTGACACTTCACTCAACTTCCCTATACCCCACCACAATGATTATTATTTGTTCAAGGGAATATAAGTTTTTCCTTGCTTTGCATTCTCTGTAGTATGTAGCAAAGATTTTGCCATAGAGGTGATACTCATTTTTTAAATGTAATATGTAGATCTCAAAACTCAACTCCAGCATTAATACCCCAATGGTAATTAATTAGGTTAAATACATTATATTTAGCAGACCTTTTTGTTTTACCTTGAACTTATTGCTTAAATTCTTAGTTCTTTTCAAATGAACTACTACTGAGTTGTGTGACTCAGCTCACACCTTTCTGTAGTTAATTTTTGCTTTATGTTTTGTAATTTTCACTTAATTCTGTTAAATTCGCTTTGTTGATTTTAACTCATTTTCCAAGATTTAAAGTGTTAATTTCGGAATAAGACTCACAGAGGTGAGGTAAACACCCTATATACTAACACTGAAGACATACCTATTAATTCGCTAAAAGAATCAAGCATTTCCATTTGGCACATTCAAATGTATGGAGTATTTATCATTCTTTTATTATCTTTTGCTTTCAGTTAAAAATAAACATGCTCTTTGTAGGCAATTTGTGTTGTGTTGAATTTTGTCCCTCCAAAAATGATACATTGAAGTCCTAACTCCCAGTATCTCAGAATGCTATCTTGCTTGAAAATAGGGTCTTTACAGAGATAATTCAATTAAAATGGGTCATTAGAGAAGACCGTCATCCAAAATGACTGGTGTCTTTATAAAAAGGGAAAATTTGGACACAGAGACAGACATGCACAGGGGAAAATGAAGACACAGGGAGAAGATGGCCATGTGACTGAAGTGATGTACCTATAAGCCAACAAATTCCAAAGATTGCCAGCAAACACCAGACCCTGCAAGAGTTAATGAGGGATTCTCCTCTAGAGCCATCAGAGACCATGGCCCTGATGATAACCTGATTTCTCACTACTAGCTTCCAGACTGTGGGATAATAAATTTCTATTTTTTAAGCCACCCAGTTTTGGGTTTTTTATTATTTGGTTATTTATTATTATGGTACTTGATTATGGTACTAATAAACTAATACAGTTTGTATGCAAGCATTTAAATGGTGTTCTTTTCCTTCCTCTGAATTTTATGCTAGTATAATTCATTTTCCTCAGTTTATAACCACAAGGTTATAACCACTCAAGAGGAAAGTTTCCACAAATCAGCACCAATAAACTTACAGTGACAAAATAGTAGAATAATGAGAGTTCTAGACCAATGGAGTTTTGTAAAGACATCCATTGCATCGACACTCAGGTATTTAGATACTCATCTGTGTGCCTGTAACAGGCATTTTAGCTTGCAAAAATTGCTCTAGAGATAAAGGCAAGACTTTTCTTTTAAGGCAGTATAAATTCTAAATAATTCACTTTTAAAGAGCAATACTAATTTCTGAAAATTAATTGTATAAAATAAATTACCTTTGCTTATATATACTTGTTTTGCAGAGGAGAAACAATTCGGAGGTCTTTTGTGTCCCTTTGTGAAGCATTTGAATCTGTACAAATAATATCATCAGTAATTGCCTCTGTTTAATTCTATTCACAGTCCTTGTTCTTTTTTTCACAGTGAGATTGCAGTTTTGAACATTTTCCCTGATATTTGGACTTTATAGTTTCTGCAAAAATAGTTTAACTGAAGTTTTTCATTCACAAACTATAGCACTCTGCTGTAAGTCAAGGCTGATATGTTCATTCTTGTTGATAATTGTGAGAATCTACTCAGGCAAGCGATGACCCTTAGCATTGAACTTTTCCGGGTGCATGCAGCACATTCTTAACCCACAGCTGATGGATTGGCCTCAAAGTTGTAAATTTTGTAATGGATTTGTGTCATGGCAGTTTAGTACCTAACATGGTTGATGTTTCAAATTATGTCTCCTTGGGACTTCCCTGGTGGTCCAGGGGTTAAGACTCTGCACTTCCACTTCAGGGGGCTCGGGTTCGATCCCTGGTTGGGAAACTAAGATCCTGCATGCCATGTGGTATGGCCCAAAAAACAAACAAATTATGTCTCCTTGGAGAGTGATATTCCAAACAGCCTCTAATGAAAGCAGTTCTCCTTGACCCAGTTTTGAGTAAAGAGTTTTCCTAGGAGTACTTGTTCAAAGAGATGTTCCATATCCATAGGAAGTCAGCAGGAACAGACTTTATTCTCTACTACTATGACTTGGTTTCAACATCTCTGTCAATGCTTTTAATTAAAAAATATGGAAGCACCAAGGGTAGATTACTGGCATTTTGCTTGGAATGAGTAGAATGAGTGCTGGCAAGACCAACCAAGCTAAACCATCCCTATTTCCTTTTAAATGGTCTCTCAAACTCAGGAAAATAGTTATGGAAAATTTTAAGGTCATAAGAAGAGATTAAAAAATTTTTATTTTTACTCTATTTCCATGGACAAGATGCTTTTGATCAATTAAAGTCAATATCCTTGAGTCTGTTTTAAGACTATCTTTTCCAATGATATGTCTATTTACCAGTATTACCCTGTTTGAATTATTATTATTTTGTATTACATGTCAGTTACTATATAATTTAAAATAGGATAAGAACGAAAACAGTATGAAGGTTCCTCAAAAAGCTAAAAATAGAACTACCATATGATCCAGCACTTCCACTCCTGGGTATTTATCCAAAGAAAATGAAAACATTAATTTGAAAAGATATATGTACCCCTATGTTCATTGCAGCATTATTTACAATAGCCAAGATATGGAAGTAACCTAAGTGCCCATCAACAAATAAGATGTGGTACATACACACACGTACGTATGCACACACACACACACACACACACACACACACACACACAGGAATATTATTCAGCCATAAAAAGAATGAAATCTTGCCATTTGTGAAAACATAGTTGGATCTACCAGATATGATGCTAAGTGAAATAAGTCAGACAAAGAAAGACAAATACTGTGAATTTGCTTATATGTGGAATCTAAAAAACAAAACAAACGAACAAACATAACAAAGCAGAAACAAAGTAATAGATACAGAGAACACGTGGTTGCCATTGGGGAGGGGGTTGGGGAGATGAGAGAAATAGGTAAGGAAGATTAAGAGATAAAAACTTTCAGTTACAAAATAAATGAGTCAGGAGTGTGAAATGTACAGTGTGGGGAATATAGCCAATAATAATGTCATATATTTACATGGTAACAAATGATAACTAGAATTATCATGGTGAGCATTTTGAAATGTATAGAAATAAAGAATCACTATGTTGTGTGCCAGGAATTAACACAGTGATGTAGGTCAATTATACTTCACAAACAAACAAACATGAACTTACTGAGATTTTATGACTTTAACCTAAATTCACCTCAAATTTTGAGCCTGTGTTCTACCCCTGAAGGCTGTGGGTCTGATGATAAAAGCAAGATACTGTTAAATAAAATGCTGTCTCTTACTGGCCAATATTTTTCTTTCCCAAGACCTGAGAAACAAGGCATGCTGAAGACAGTATCAACTTAGTATCCATTATGTCTTCTCCTAATGCAATACTCTTGACTCAACCCACCTGGGTGGGAGTTTTAGAACATTTTCTGATGAAGACAATGAATTAGTGCTGATCTAGTCTCACTTTCCTGTTATTATTATTTTTTCATATATTTTAATTTATTTATTATTAATTGATTTTTGTTGCTTTAAAATGTTGTGTTAGTTTCTGCTGTATAGCAAAGTGAATCAGTTATACATGTACATATATCCACTCTTTTTTAGATTTCTGAGTTCTTAGTGTGGATACCAACAAGAGTTTGACTCTTCTAGACTTTAATTTTTTTTAACTTTAAAAAATAAAATGTTTGTGAAAACAAAAACAAACAAGCAAACTCATAGAAAAAGAGATCAGATTTGTCGTTACCAGAGGCAGGGCGTGAGGGGGACAGGGAACTGGATGAAGGTAATGTACTAGGGATGTAACGTACAACATGATAAAGATAATGAACACTGCTGTATGTCATATATGAAAGTTGGTAAGAGATGAAATCCTAAGAGTTCTCATAACAAAGAAAAAATATCTTTTCCTTTTATTTTGCATCCATATGAGATGATGGATGTTCACTAAACTTATTGTGGTAATTATTTCATGATAAATGAAAGTCAAATCATATGCTGTGCACCTTAAACTTACACAGTTCTGTATGTCAATCATATCTCAATAAAACTGGAAGGAAAATTTCCTTCTTAATTTTTTTAGCTATTTCATTTTACTAATGTTTTAGATAAGTTTAGAAATAATTTCTCAAGTTAAAGATATTTTCTATTTTGACTGAGATTTTGCTTCATTTATAAATTATTTGGGGAATAATGGAAAGTTTTACAGTCATCAGTTCACTTTCATTAAGAAAATAGCATATTTTCTTATTTATTTAATTATTTTCTGCCTTTCTGAATAGTTTCAGACATAATTTTCACATCAAACATAATAGTTTCAAATCATATTTTTTTAACATCTTTATTGGGGTATAATTGCTTTACAATGGTGTGTTAGTTTCTGCTTTATAGCAAAGTGAATCAGTCATACATAAACATATGTTCCCATATGTCTTCCCTCTTGCGTCTCCCTCCCTCCCTCCCTCCCTATCCCACCCCTCCAGGCTGTCACAAAGCACCGAGCCAATATCCCTGCGCCATGCGGCTGCTTCCCACTAGCTATCTACCTTACTACGTTTGTTAGTGTGTATATGCCCATGACTCTCTCTCTCCCTGTCACAGCTCACCCTTCCCCCTCCCCATAACCTCAAGTCCGTTCTCTAGGAGGTCTGCGTCTTTATTCCTGCTTTACCCCTAGGTTCTTCATGACATTTTTTCCCTTAAATTCCATATATATGTGTTAGCATATGGTATTTGTCTTTTTCTTTCTGACTTACTTCACTCTGTATGACAGACTCTAGGTCTATCCACCTCATTACAAATAGCCCAATTTCGTTTCTTTTTATGGCTGAGTAATATTCCATTGTATATATGTGCCACATCTTCTTTATCCATTCATCCGATGATGGGCACTTAGGTTGTTTCCATCTCTGGGCTATTGTAAATAGAGCTGCAATGAACATTTTGGTACATGACTCTTTTTGAATTTTGGTTTTCTCAGGGTATATGCCCAGTAGTGGGATTGCTGGGTCATATGGTAGTTCTATTTGTAGTTTTTTAAGGAACCTCCATACTGTTCTCCATAGTGGCTGAACCAATTCACATTCCCACCAGCAGTGCAAGAGTGTTCCCTTTTCTCCACACCCTCTCCAGCATTTATTGTTTCTAGATTTTTTGATGATGGCCATTCTGACTGGTGTGAGATGATATCTCATTGTAGTTTTGATTTGCATTTCTCTAATGATTAATGATGTTGAGCATTCTTTCATGTGTTTGTTGGCAGTCTGTATATCTTCTTTGGAGAAATGTCTATTTAGGTCTTCTGCCCATTTTTGGATTGGGTTGTTTGTTTTCTTGTTATTGAGCTGCATGAGCTGCTTGTAAATTTAGGAGATTAATCCTTTGTCGGTTGCTTCATTTGCAAATATTTTCTCCCATTCTGAGGGTTGTCTTTTGGTCTTGTTTATGGTTTCCTTTGCTGTGCAAAAGCTTTGAAGTTTCATTAGGTCCCATTTGTTTATTTTTGTTTTTATCTCCGTTACTCTAGGAGGTGGGTCAGAAAGGATCTTGCTGTGATTTATGTCATAGAGTGTTCTGCTTATGTTTTCCTCTAAGAGTTTGATAGTTTCTGGCCTTACATTTAGGTCTTTAATCCATTTTGAGCTTATTTTTGTGTATGGTGTTAGGGAGTGATCTAATCTCATACTTTTACATGTACCTGTCCAGTTTTCCCAGCACCACTTATTGAAGAGGCTGTCCTTTCTCCACTGTACATTACTGCCACCTTTATCAAAGATAAGGTGTCCATATGTGCATGGGTTTATCTCTGGGCTTTCTGTTCTGTTCCATTGATCTATCTTTCTGTTTTTGTGTCAGTACCATGCCGTCTTGATAACTGTAGCTTTGTAGTATAGTCTGAAGTCAGGGAGCCTGATTCCTCCAGTTCCTTCTTTCGTTCTCAAGATTGCTTTGGCTATTCGGGGTCTTTTGTGTTTCCATACAAATTGCAAAATTTTTTGTTCTGGTTCTGTGAAAAATGCCAGTGGTAGTTTGATAGGGATTGCATTGAATCTATAGATTGCTTTGGGTAGTAGAGTCATTTTCACAATGTTGATTCTTCCAATCCAAGAACATGGTATATCTCTCCATCTATTTGTATCATCTTTAATTTCTTTCATCAGTGTCTTATAATTTTCTGCATACAGGTCTTTTGTCTCCTTAGGTAGGTTTATTCCTAGATATTTTATTCTTTTTGTTGCAATGGTAAATGGGAGTGTTTTCTTGATTTCACTTTCAGATTTTTCATCATTAGTATATAGGAATGCCAGAGATTTCTGTGCATTAATTTTGTATCCTGCCACTTTACCAAATTCATTGATTAGCTCTAGTAGTTTTCTGGTAGCATCTTTAGGGTTCTCTATGTATAGGATCATGTCATCTGCAAACAGTGACAGCTTTACTTCTTCTTTTCCGATTTGGATTCCTTTTATTTCCTTTTCTTCTCTGATTGCTGTGGCTAAAACTTCCAAAACTATGTTGAATAAGAGTGGTGAGAGTGGGCAACCTTGTCTTGTTCCTGATCTTAGTGGAAATGCTTTCAGTTTTTCACCATTGAGGATGATGTTTGCTGTGAGCTTGTCATATATGGCCTTTATTATGTTGAGGGAAGTTCCCTCTATGCCTACTTTCTGCAGGGTTTTTATCATAAATGGGTGTTGAATTTTGTCAAAAGCTTTCTCTGCATCTATTGAGATGATCATATGGTTTTTCTCCTTCAATTTGTTTATATGGTTTATCACATTGATAGATTTGCGTATATTGAAGAATCCTTGCATTCCTGGAATAAACCCCACTTGATCATGGTGTATGATCCTTTTAATGTGCTGTTGGATTCTGTTTGCTAGTATTTTGTTGAGGATTTTTGCATCTATGTTCATCAGTGATATTGGCCTGTAGTTTTCTTTCTTTGTGACATCCTTGTCTGGTTTTGGTATCAAGGTGATGGTGGCCTCGTAGAAGGAGTTTGGGAGTGTTCCTCCCTCTGCTATATTTTGGAAGAGTTTGAGAAGGATAGGTGTTAGCTCTTCTCTAAATGTTTGATAGAATTCGCCTGTGAAGCCATCTGGTCCTGGGCTTTTCTTTGTTGGAAGATTTTTAGTCACAGTTTCAATTTCAGTGCTTGTGATTGGTCTGTTCATATTTTCTATTTCTTCCTGATTCAGTCTTGGCAGGTTGTGCATTTCTAAGAATTTGTCCATTTCTTCCAGATTGTCCATTTTATTGGCATAGAGTTGCTTGTATTAATCTCTCATGATCTCTTTTATTTCTGCAGTGTCAGTTGTTACCTCTCCTTTTTCATTTCTAATTCTATTGATTTGAGTCTTCTCCCTTTTTTTCTTGATGAGTCTGGCTAGTGGTTTATCTATTTTGTTTATCTTCTCAAAGAACCAGCTTTTAGTTTTATTGATCTTTGCTATTGTTTCCTTCATTTCTTTTTCATTTATTTCTGATCTGATTTTTATGATTTCTTTCCTTCTGCTAGCTTTGGGGTTTTTTTGTTCTTCTTTCTCTAATTGCTTGAGGTGCAAGGTTAGGTTGTTTATTCGAGATGTTTCCTGCTTCTTAAGGTGGGCTTGTATTGCTATAAACTTCCCCCTTAGAACTGCTTTTGCTGCATCCCACAGGTTTTGGGTCGTTGTGTCTCCATTGTCATTTGTTTCTAGGTACTGTTTGATTTCCTCTTTGATTTCTTCAGTGATCACTTCATTATTAAGTAGTGTATTGTTTAGCCTCCATGTGTTTGTATTTTTTACAGATCTTTTCCTGTAATTGATATCTAGTCTCATGGCGTTGTGGTCAGAAAAGATACTTGATACAATTTCAATTTTCTTAAATTTACCAAGGCTTGATTTGTGACCTAAGATATGATCTATCCTGGAGAATATTCCATGAGCACTTGAGAAAAATGTGTATTCTGTTGTTTTTGGATGGAGTGTCCTATAAATATCAATTAAGTCCATCTTGTTTAATGTATCATTTAAAGCTTGTGTTTCCTTATTTATTTTCATTTTGGATGATCTGTCCATGGGTGAAAGTGGGGTGTTTAAGTCCCCTACTATGAATGTGTTACTGTCGATTTCCCCTTTTATGGCTGTTAGTATTTGCCTTATGTATTGAGGTGCTCCTATGTTGGGTGCATAAATATTTACAACTGTTATATCTTCTTCTTGGATCGATCCCTTGATCATTATGTAGTGTCCTTCTTTGTCTCTTTTAATAGTCCTTATTTTAAAGTCTATTTTGTCTGATATGAGAATTGCTACTCCAGCTTTCTTTTGGTTTCCATTTGCATGGAATATCTTTTTCCATCCCCTTACTTTCAGTCTGTATGTGTCTCTAGGTCTGAAGTGGGTCTCTTGTAGACAGCATATATAAGGGTCTTGTTTTTGTATCCATTCAGCTAATCTGTGTCTTTTGGTGGGAGCATTTAGTCCATTTACATTTAGGGTAATTATCGATATGTATGTTCCTATTCCCATTTTCTAAATTGTTTTGGGTTCGTTATTATAGGTCTTTTCCTTCTCTTGTGTTTCTTGCCTAGAGAAGATCCTTTAGCATTTGTTGTAAAGCTGGTTTGGTGGTGCTGAACTCTCTCAGCTTTTGCTTGTCTGTAAAGGTTTTAATTTCTCCATCAAATCTGAATGAGATCCTTGCTGGGTAGAGTAGTCGTGGCTGCAGGTTTTTCTCCTTCATCACTTTCAGTATGTCCTGCCACTCCCTTCTGGCTTGTAGGGTTTCTGCTGAGAGATCAGCTGTTAACCTTATGGGGATTCCCTTATGTGTTATTTTTCCCTTGCTGCTTTTAATTTGCTTTCTTTGTATTTAATTTTTGACAGTTTGATTAATATGTGTCTTGGCGTATTTCTCCTTTTATTTATCCTGTATGGGACTCTCTGTGCTTCCTGGACTTGATTAACTATGTCCTTTCCCATATTAGGGAAGTTTTCAACTATAATCTCTTCAAATATTTTCTCAGTCCCTTTCTTTTTCTCTTCTTCTTCTGGAACCCCTATAATTCGAATGTTGGTGTGTTTAATGTTGTCCCAGAGGTCTCTGAGACTGTCCTCAGTTCTTTTCATTCTTTTTTCTTTATTCTGCTCTGCAGTAGTTATTTCCACTATTTTATCTTCCAGGTCACTTATCTGTTCTTCTGCCTCAGTTATTCTGCTATTGATCCCATCTAGAGTACTTTTAATTTCATTTATTGTGTTGTTCATCATTGCTTGTTTCATCTTTAGTTCTTCTAGGTCCTTGTTAACTGATTCTTGCGTTTTGTCCATTCTATTGTCCATTCTATCTCCAAGATTTCGGATCATCCTTACTATCATTATTCTGAATTCTTTTTCAGGTAGACTGCCTATTTCCTCTTCATTTGTTAGGTCTGGTGCATTTTTATCTTGCTCCTTTATCTGCTGTGTGTTTTTCTGTCTTCTCATTTTGCTTATCTTACTGTGTTTGGGGTCTCCTTTTTGCAGGCTGCAGGTTCGTAGTTCCTCCTGTTTTTGGTGTCTGTCTCCAGTGGCTAAGGTTGGTTCAGTGAGTTGTGTAGGCTTCCTGGTGGAGGGGACTAGTGCCTGTGTTGTGGTGGATGAGGCTGGATCTTGTCTTTCTGGTGGGAAGGTCTACGTCTGGTGGTGTGTTTTGGGATGTCTGTGGCCTTTTCCTGATTTTAGGCAGCCTATCTGCTACTGGACGGGGCTGTGTTCCTGTCTTGCTAGTTGTTTAGCATAGTGTGTCCAGCACTGTAGCTTGCTGGTCATTGAGTGTAGCTGGGTCTTAGTGCTGAGATTGAGATCTCTGGGAGATTTTCACCGTTTGATATTATGTGGAGCTGGGAGGTCTCTTGTTGACCAGTGTCCTGAAGTTGGCTCTCCTACCTCAGAAGCAGAGCCCTGCCTCCTGGCTGGAGCACCAAGAGCTTTTCATCCACATGGTATATGCAGCTCTAGGTAGTCTCCCAGGCCAGAAGAACTGTCCACTCGCACCAATACAGCTTCTTTCTGAACAGTGCTAAACCCTATGGCCAGTCTGTCTGCTCGTGTACTTGGCCGGTCATTAGGAGGCCACTTATACGTGATTTGTCCACCACCTTTGCTAAAGATATACATTGTCCCAGACGTCTGAAGTAAGGTCCTGAAGCGACACCCCACTGAGTGTGTGCAGTGGACAGCGTGCCGCACACGGCGGCAGTCTTCGCTCTCAAATCATATTTTTGTGATGAATTTCTTCAGATAAAAGTGGCTATTATCAGTTAGTAATTATATTTGCTTGACATGTAAAAAGAGCCTGAATATCATTACTTTAAATAAGATAGAGGTTTGTTTTATTACTTGTAAATAAGTCTGGGTTTTGGTTGTCCAGCACTACCATTGGGCTTTATGGCATAATCAATGTTCCAGGCTTCTACTTTCCATTTGCATTGCTATTCTTAGGAAGCACCTTCCCTCTTAAAATTGCCTCATAGTTGAAAAATTGTGGCTGCAAAAGTAGCCATCATCATCTACAAAACCAGCGTCACATCTACAATTCAGGAAGGAATGAGAAGGAGAGGGGAAAGCCTAGTGAGTAAGCCCCCATAAAAACTTTATTTGAAGTCCCATCCAATGATTTCTGTTTATATATCAGCAGGCACCCTTGTCTTCAAGTGTATTTGGGAATGTAGATTTATTTTTGATAGGCATAGTTGTACCCTAAAATACAGTGGATCTTTTCATGAATAGATATTGGATAGTATCAATCTGTCTATCTATCTATCTATCCATTTATCTTTCTATCTAGATTTCTAACTCCCATTCCAGTTTCTCTGCATTTTAGAGATCAGCAAAATTCAATATTGGAATTTGTTTTTAAAAATACCAGTATGAGGGGCTTCCCTGGTGGCGTGGTGGTTGAGAGTCTGCCTGCTGATGTGGGGGACGTGGGTTCGTGCCCTGGTCCGGGAGGATCCCACGTGCCGCGGAGCGACTGGGACTGTGGGCCATGGCCACTGGGCCTGCACGTCCAGAGTCTGTGCTCCACAGCGGGAGAGGCCACGACAGTGAGAGGCCTGCGTACCGCAAAAAAAAAAAAAAAAAAAAAATTCCAGTATGAGAAACTGAAGGACAATAAAACTGCATTATTAGCCTAGTAATGTGTCATCAGTTCTCTTTGCTGCCCAGAGTTTTCCACCACTGATCTTTTTATCACTATCCTTACTTTTAATATACAATGGACATCTTGTATGACAAAAGTGAGCTCTAAATAATATATCTGTTCAAATATGAATATGAAACTGACTGCTAAATCACAGATTCTTTCACTGTACTTTATGCCTCGACTATCATTCATGCCAAGGAATGACTCAATTTCCCCACCATTTTATCTATACAAGCCTGTTAAAGTTTTCTTCATATAATATGCTGTGACTTCATTTGTATGTGACATAAATGTTTGATTCATTTATTAAATTCTGTTTCTATTCTTTTCTCATTAGCTTGAGATAAAGTAATACAATACTGTTATTCACCATATTCTTTTTTGTGATGTCCAATCACACTTTCAATTTATTAAATAACTTTGGAAGTAAAAGTCTAAGCCTGTGAAAATGTCTTTCAATTATAAATTAACCAAGGATTTTATCTGAGTTCTGTCAGAAACAGAAATGACTCTTCGTATTGAACACAGAGGAAATTTAAAACTGGTAATTGTATATATGGGTGATGGAAGACCTGAGAATTTATACAGAGAAACATGAAACAGTAGAAGCAGCACAAAGAGGCAACCATCCCCAGGCTGAAAGGACATAGGAGGTAGTATTACCTCAGTCCAAAAGCCTGGACTTGTCTTACCCTGTAAGAGTTGGGACCATGGTGACAATGGCTCTCCAATGGTAGCTGGATCATAAAGGATACACAAACACTTTGGAGATAATGTCTAAGGTAGAGAGAGATGGAGAAAGATAGTGTGACTTTTGATTTCTTTCATTCCTCCAATCTCTTCCCACCACCTTCCAATGACCAGATATGGTTAGAAACAAGATAGTAAGACAGTCTGGGAAATGCAGTTCCCTGTGCCAATGTCAGGTCAAGGAAAGGACAAGTAATGGGTCTGAGGGCAAACAGACAAATAAATAATAAGCACACCGCTCTGTTTTCCCCTACAAACTCATTCTCTGCTCTTTTCTGCCCAAATCTGGGGCCCTGAAAAATGACCCCCATGGACTATATCACTTGTCTTTTTGCCTTTTGGCTTCCATTTGTGTTTAGAACTGGTTGAAGATTGAGGAGCTGGGAAAATTCAGTTGTAGGTATTTATTCTCCTGATTCCTCTGTGCCAGCCACAGTCTGAGTTCGATGGCTGGCTCTGGATTTTCCTTGCTTTTGGTAACACTGTCCTCTCACTTACCCTCCTGGGTTTAGGTGTAGTAGCAGTTCCTTGTTCCTTCCAGTCCAGTGTACTTCATCATTCCTTACAGGTTCCCTTTTTTTTAATTTAAATTTTTTACTTTTTTTAATTGGAGTATAATTTCTTTATAATATTGTGTTAGTTTCTGCTGTACAATTAAGTGGATCAGCTCTATGTATACATATATCCCCTCCCTTTTGGACCTCTCCCTCATCCCACCTATCTAGGTCATCACAGAGCACCGAGCTGAGTTCCCTGTGTTTTACAGCAGGTTCCCACTAGCTATTTTACACATGATAGTGTTATTTAGGTCAAACCTAATCTCCCAGTTCGTCCCACCTTCCCCTTCCCCCTCTGTGTCCACATGTCCATTCTCTACATCTGCATCTCTATTCCTGCCCTGCAAATAGGTTCATCTGTACCATTTTTCTAGATTCCACATACATGCGTTAATATACTATATTTGTTTTTCTCTTTCTGACTTACTTCACTCTGTATGACAGACTCTAACTTCATCCACGTCTTTACAAATGACCCAATTTGTCCCTTTTTATGGCTGAGTAATATTCCAATATATATATGTACCACATCTTCTTTATCCATTCATCTGTTGATGGACATTTAGGTTGTTTCCATGTCCTGGCTATTGTGAATAGTGCTGCAATGAACATGGGGTACATGTGACTGTTTGAATTATGGTTTTCTCAGGTATATGCCCAGTAGTGGGACTGCTGGGTCATATGGTAGTTCTATTTCTAGTTTTTTAAGGAAGCCCCATACTGTTCTCCATAGCGGCTGTATCAATTTATATTTCCCCCAACAGTGCAAGAGGGTTCCCTTTTCTCCACGCCCTCTCCAGTGTTTATTGTTCATAGATATTTTGATGATGTAAGCGACTTTTTCTTTCTGTAATCTTTTCCTTTATCACCATGTGTTTTGCGGCAGAAACTTTGTTTTCTAAAAATGGTTCCTAAAATCTTCATCAAAATCACCATCAACTTGGGCTGTTTTGCAGATTATGAAAAAACAGAAACAGAGAGTAGATAAGTGTTTTCCAGGGGTTAAGGAGTGGGAGAAATAGGAAGAGAGTGGTGAAAGGGTACAAACTTCAGCTATAACATGAATAAGTTCAGAGGATCAAATGTAAAACATGGTGACGACAGTTAAGAACACTGTATTGTGCAATTGAAATTTGCTAAGAGGGTAGAACTTGAATGTTCTCACCAAAAAACCGAAAAAAGAAAGAAAAGAAAAGATAAATGTTTGAGATGATTGATGTGTTGATTATCTAAATGAGGGAAATCTTTCACAATGCATATGTATATCAAATCACTATGATGTACACTTTAAATATCTTACTATTTTATATGTCAATTATACCTGAATAAAGCTGAAATTAAAACAAAAAAAAAGAAAACAAAGTAGTCTTCTTTCTTGAAAGACATGCTTCTTAGAATTGATTTCTAAGTAAAATTACAAGTAGAGAAATGTTGGCTTTAAATCTTACTTCTGACCAATCCTTGCCCTCTCCCCGTCTGAAAACATTCAGAGTTTCGATAGCCTTTTGGCACTGTTAGTGGATGTTATTAGAGGCCCCTCTGGCTATGTCTAGAGTTCTTTCTTAATCCACATATAAAACATGAGCTTTGTGACACATCCAGATACATCTACACTCCTTGAAATTTTTATTGAGAATTCTAGTAACCTCAGGAATCATTTTAGACCTTGCAGTCTCTTGAACTTAATTATTTTCCAAAAGAGTTTTTACATGTAGTGGATGAAATTGAGTTTGACGAGCTGAAGCAAACAAGGTTTAGTATCTTTGTCTTTTTGACATTTTTCAGCTTCATTTTCACTTTGCATCCTGCAGTTCACTCTTTTCTGGTATCTTAAAATGTCATTTCACCACAAACACAGTTCATACCCCTCACTCACCACTACCAGTTAGGAGATAGAGACAACAAAATTGAATCAAGGTTTTTAGCTGCTGGTTCTTTGTGTTTCATCTGAATTTTTATTAAAAAATATAAAGAATTTTAAGATTAACTATTGCATCTATAATGCAAGCTACTATTTACTACTTCAATAAAATGGATTTTTGCCAAAATGTTATAATATACAAAATATATATATGTATAGTAAACATCCTATCTTAAAATTTTAAATATCTGATTTTAAAATTTCAGTATTGAAGCAGCTCTTCAATATTGACTTCTACGTGCTTTAAACATTTCATGTGTGGATGCAAAAAATAATTGCCATCATTCTATGACCTTCTAAAATGTACAGGTTCCCTCTGAAACCATGTTCATGGAAACTAATATAAAACTTTCCAATTGAAACAACACTGGTGTTTACATTATTTTTTCATTTTTTTGTTTTCTTACTTCAAAAACTCTATTTTCTTATAGACTATGCTCTTTTAGACACAGGTTTTTATTAGTTGTTTTCTATCCTTTTTTTCTATCCTTTCTATCCTTTTGATATTTCTATCAAAATATCCTTCACATTTTGATTGACATGTTTGTTTTCATTTATGAACTTAGTCTTCTTTTTTTTCCTTCCATGCTTTTTTTCTTCTCTGCTTCCTTTTACCCCCAGCTTTATTTAGATATAGTTGACGTGTAACATTGTGCAATTTAAGGTGTACAGCAGGTTGATTTCATACACTTATTGTGAAATGATTACCACCATAGTAGTAGTTAACACCTCCACCCTATCACATGTATACCATTTCTTTTTTCATGATAAGAACATTTAAGATCTTCTTTCTTAATAACTTTCAAGTATAAAATACAGTATTATTTATTATAATTACCATGCTGTACATTAGAGCATTCCCTGGTGGCGCAGTGGTTGGGAGTCCGCCTGCCAATGCAGGGGACACGGGTTCGTGCCCCGGTCCGGGAGGATCCCACATGCCGCAGAGCGGCTGGGCCTGTGAGCCATGGCCACTGAGCCTGCGCATCCAGAGCCTGTGCACCGTGGTGGGAAAGGCCACAGCAGTGAGAGGCCCGCGTACCGCAAAAAAAAAATATATATATATATATATATATATATATATATATATATATATATATATACACAAATGAGTTTGTGGACTATAATATGTGTTATGTTATTATTGTGATTACCATTTTATTTTCATTATCCTTGTTCTTGTTACTGTCACTCTGTGAGTGAAAGGACGTATAGAAAAAAAATATCCCAAGATCCACAATGCCAATGGTCTGAGGATAGAAGCACATTGCACAAATCAACTTGGATAAAAATTTAGCTACTCATAACTTATAACCAGTGTAAAAAGTTCATCTTTCACTTACATATTCCCATCACACACACACATAATAATGCATTCAGCTTATCTCACTGCCCACCTGAAGCCCACTGTCCCCTTATCAGCAAATATAATTATATTTTCATGGGCTTGCTTCACATTTACATTTTTGTCGCCTCTCTCCTGCCCCAGTGCATTCCCTCATGATTTGTGTAAATTCTCTTCTGCCTCTCACACCACTCAGCCTTGAGAGATTGTGTGAATTTCCTTGTCCCTGCTTTTCACTCTTGGGAGCTTTCACAGAGAAGTTTTATCTTATTTACTTATTTATTTATTTATTTTCAGGCTCACACTTTTCCTTTTCTCTAGGCTTCTTTATTTTACTTCTTTTTTGGTTGTGCTGTTGTTGGTTATTTTTTCTTTCTTTTTGTCTCTTTAGGTCATTCTTATAATACTCTTTAAAATGAAGGTAACTTATAATTTTAACTATATTTAAATCACCCTTCATATGAGGTAAATTAAGAATTTCAACCATATTATTACTAGAGATGTTTCTTTCACAGTATTTAAATGGAAGGGCTGCAACAGTTATTATCATAAATGTCCCTTTAAAACTGTTTCTTCATTCACTCAGCGAAGGTGTATTGAGTACCCACTGTGCAGCTGGCTCATGCCAACCCATGTAGTTGAAAAGATGCTGTCCTTGTCCACAAAAATTGGGGGAAGTTAGATACGCCAAAATTACAAAACAAAATGATCCTTGCTGTAATGTATAATGTTCAGAGAAAACCTAGGGGACTAGGGACTTAAAACTTCTTAATTTGAAGAAACAAGTATACCAAGGCCAACAAGAGCAGTTGTATCTAGGGAGAGGTGGGAGCAGGGCACTTCAGACAGAGACACCATGCAAAGCCATAGAGGAGTGCCACATAAGGGTCATGTGTCACAAAAACATGGAGTGATCGTTGGGTATGGTTTGGAGAGGCAGACCGAGATGACAGGACCTAAGGGTGGATTTGATTCAAGATACTGAAGGGTCTCTTACATTAAATAGAAGCCTTTATATTCTACTGTGTAAGTTTATGCTTCTCAAACTCAAGTATACATGCCCTAAGGGTATGCTTGGTTAAGCTCTGAAAGGTGTAGGATCAATGTGGTGACTCCTCCAGGAAGTTGTAAGGGTACTATAAATTTTTAGTCTATTTTAATGTGGTATGTGGGAGATTATTTTTATGTATTAAAACTCACCTGACTATTTGTAGTAGAAGACAAAATCTATATGATATTTAAAATAAAACAGTAGCTTTCAAAAATATTTGTCTTTTAGTGAACCACTTCGAATATTCTTCTGTCCCCAGGATTCCACCCCCTAATTCTTAATGAAAACATTTAAGAATTACTGCTTTGAGATGCAGAACCATCGAGGAAGTTTGAACAGCATCATGGCATCACCAGATTTGCAAGTGTACAAGGTTGGCATGATGGTGAAAGATGGATTGGCAGATGGTGTAGATTAGAAGTAGGGGGTCTATTTGGAAGGCTATGACAACAGTGTAAGTGAGAGATGATGATTGTATTCCATAATGGAATAAGGAGTTTGACTCCAGTTTTTGTGTTTGATTGATGATAACTTTTAAACCTCACTTCTCCCTAATGCCTCCTGTTTGGGAAAGCTGTTAAGAAAGTCTGGTACTGTCTTTTTTAGCTCTGGTGGCTTAATGCATACCACACAAGCCCCTGACCACACACTGGAATCCTCATTCTGGCCTTAGATCCTAACCACAATAGAAAACCCCAACCAGTCTTCTTTCCTTTCTGTCTCAAGCCATTTTCTTGAAAAGCCTGTCCTTAAATCCCCAGAAAACTTTATTATGTAAGTAATAATACTTTTCATGCCCTCTTGGTATACGTGTGGAGTCACTAGTTTTGACATCTGAACCAAGCAGTAGGGGTCCAGCCTGCTTCTGTAGGGTGATCACAACACATAAGGTAAATGTGTAGAATATAAGAAGGGAAAGATGTTGATTAACTGGATGAGGGAATATGGAAGAGGATGGACTCTCTCAATATGGTAGAGAACAAGGCCAAGTCACACATATGAAATCCAATTTTCTACACATTTTCCAATAAATGAGTTTTCAAAAACTTTAAAAAATAAATTGAATGAGAAGAGAAGCAAAATGAAAAAGCAAAGTAGTCAAAGAAGGGCCTTTTCAACTGAATTTCTTTGGCCTTTGTATACTTTTTAGAGTTAATTTTAAAGGCTGACCATAACTATGTCAACTAAAACAAGCTTACATGATAAAGGAAAATAATTTTTTTTTTTTTTTGCGGTACGTGGGCCTCTCACTGTTGTGGCCTCTCCCATTGCGGAGCACAGGCTCCGGATGCGCAGGCTCAGTGGCCATGGCTCACGGGCCCAGCCGCTCCGCGGCATGTGGGATCTTCCCGGATCGGGGCACGAACCCGTGTCTCCTGCATCGGCAGGCGGACTCTCAACCACTGCACCACCAGGGAAGCCCCGGAAAATAATTTTTGATGTAAAGTTTTAAAACTGAAAATAATTTAACTGCAGTATACACACACACACACACACACACACACACACACACACACACACACACGTATGTACCTTTACTCTGATTATCATGGTGGGTCTAGATATCTAAGACTGGGAAAAACAAGTGAGAAGAAGGACTAAGAGAACAATTGTTCTTTCCTCTCTCTCTATCCCAAGCTTGATATTCTTCTGATTCATTTGGTAGTTTGCTGCCAGTTTATTTTTTCTTCTAAAATACTATTTTTATATTACAACTTTCCTTAAAAACTTTCAATAGCTCTCTCTGTCTGTACAACGATATAAAGCAAATTAACTCCTCCCCCCAACCTCAAACCATTAATTTCTTCAATAGTCCAGTTCTAGACTTTCATTCTATCTATTGCATTTTCATCCCAATGAGACCTTTTCCCTCCAGCCTGTAAGGTCTACCCATTTTCTCAAAATACACTGATTATTTTTTTTTCTTTTTTTTTTTTTTTTTTTTTTCACGGTACGCGGGCCTCTCACTGCTGTGGCCTCTCCCGTTGCGGAGCACAGGCTCCGGACGCGCAGGCTCAGCGGCCATGGCTCACGGTCCCAGGCGCTCCGCGGCATGTGGGATCCTCCCGGACCGGGGCACGAACCCGCGTCCCCTGCATCGGCAGGCGGACTCTCAACCACTGCGCCACCAGGGAAGCCCCACTGATTATTTTTAATACACCCTGTGGTTTTACTCATACCACTTGCCCTATGTGAAAAACCTTAACCCTTCTTTCTTCACTCTTCACATACCACTCTGTTTTCAAACTCCAAATAAGCCCTCCATCCTCTGGGACACTGGCCCTGAACATCAACCAAGCAGTGACCTCTAACTTCTCCAAACCATTTGTTGTCCTTGCCTTCTCATTTTATTTTACTCATTATTTTCTAAAATATGCTTAGAATTTGAGGGTGTATATGTCAATCTCTGCCATGAGAGAATCTTCAGTGTGGGGAGGAAACAAGCATTTTAGTCAAGTAATGGAGTATGATTTGATCTTCTTCACTTGAATCACTACCTAGATCTCATAGAGTGGTTAAATCTTATAGGTTTTTGATCATGCATAAGGGCCCAGGACAATATGTTTGAAAGGGACCATTTTTGCCTTTCTTCATGTTCCCATGTGACTCAGTCTTCCATTTGAGCAACACATAGTTTTTCTCTTCCCCCTTACTCACTCCTCTAATTAGGGAGAAAGCACTAATTTGCTTCATTGGCACTTACTCTGACTCATATTTTCCAGTACTGGTATTATCAGTAATAAAAGTTATATTTTCCCCTTCATATGCCTAGCCCACACCTCTCTCTTAGTTCTGAACTTGACTTGGAGAAAAAGGGTAATAATTATTAGGTCCACTTACACCCCAACACACTTCTTTGTACATGAAGTTATCTAAGAGATATTTGACCTACTCACTCTCTAAAATAATGATTTCCAAAATAATTTATGGTGACAAAAACAAGTTTAATTTAGATTGTTGAGTATATATCTGTTGTCCTTATCCAGAGTGGCTAAAATGAGGAAAGTTATTTCATTAAACTTCAAGCAGGTACAGTTTAACTTCTCAAGGTAGTCCGATTGTGATACATAGAAGATTCTTTAGAAAAATACCTCTTTTTCGTCAAATCCATGTATAATTTTGAAGGGGAGACGATGACAGGCGAAGGATTACTCAGGCTTATAGCTCAGTATATTTTCTAAATTCATCCTAGCTCTTGTATTTTTCATCTCCTCAGTGAACATAATGAGTTATTTTTATGAAGGAGGCCCTCTATCCAGAGACTGCAAAACCACCCATTTTATTTTCCCTTTTTGTATATAAAGTATACTTAGACACATTATAAAAAGTGAAAAGAGAAGACTCAAAAGTTAGCAATGGAACTGATAAATATGACATTTTTTATTATGATACTCTCTCCCTCTTTTACTTGAAAAGATTGTTTTCAACTATTATAGAAAACTCTGTTACATAAAATCTACAATACTATTTAAATAAAAATCTCTTCAGTCAGCTCTAAAATGTGGATAGCTAAGTTGTTAAACACAATGATTCAGAGTTATTAGATTAAGGAGTGAAAATGACATACTTGCTTGAAATTGTATGGACAATTTAGGCCGAGAACACAATTTCCTGGCATGAAATTTAACCAAGTCTCTTTAAAGTGGAAACAGAGGATCTTGAATGACAATTGTTCTGTATTGCTGTTTCGCTTGAAAACTCAGTGAAAATGTATTGAACAACTACTGAGTTCATTTTTTTTTTCTTATTTACAAACTTATTTTCACTATAACGTCAGCATAACCATAGTTCAGAAAGTTTGTAAAATAGAGGTAAAAAAAAATCAAACTACTTTTCTGGTTTGGAGTATGGCTAATACTCTTGTGTTATTTTGAACAAGTTATTTAACCTCCCAGAGATACTGATTATACTCTGAAACAAGCAAAAATAAACTTAATTCCTATCTTGCTGAGTTGGAGTAAAAATTGGAAATTATACATAAAAGATTTTATAGTGAGTTGAGTTTACCAGATTCTCTTAAGGACAATACAAAGCATAAATTCACAAAATAATTAGAAAAAACATGTAGAGAATTGTTTTGATATATTTCTTGCCAAGATTTACCTAATAGACGTGGTTCCATTCATTTTTGTAGTATATGTAATACATACATACCCCCCCACCCCGGCACACACAATAGATTTTTCCCATAATGTTTTAGTAAGAAGTTTCTTCTGGAAGATTCTGGAATGACATCTCTTTAGGATGGGTGCACAATGGTCATTTTGGATCTTTCTTAACTATCAGTTCTGGGGATTCATTTCTTTTATCTCTTTTGTTGGAGCCTGTGATCACTCAACCCTATCAGTTTCTCTTTCTTGGTTTAATTTTTTGTTTTGTGGAACACATTTAACAACGTCATGAGTGTCCTAGTTCAGGTTCCCTGGAGGCTGGCTGATGCTCCAAAAGAAAGAAGAGCATATACATATCCAGAATATGTGTTGATTCCAGTCGAGATGAATAGCTGCCCCTTTCAGAGTGGAAGGTCCTAAGAATCAACTTGCCACCAAATATATGTTTGCCACCGAGTATATGGTTGAAGAGATGTTTCCATACTGTGACTCAGAATTGGTCTTTGTTTCAGCAGTAGGTAAATCAGTGTTGGCGGGTGAGACCTTGTGCTATTAGGCTCATGAATAGGCTTCAGTGCTGCCATCTTGAGTACTTTGGTCAAGAATCCATCGTTACAAGATAGGAATGTCCAAAGACAGAGGCTGGCTTACGTCAACTGGCTAAGGCATTCTGTCTACTTGGTTGTTTAGTGCCTCTCCCATAGTGGGTTATCTCTGATAGCCATTGGCATGTGATGCAAAGACCCTTACACTTCACAACCACTCAGATAGGTCCACTCACATGCTTCTCCTAGAACTTCTTGTCTCTTATCTACCAATCTTTATCTTTTCAGGCCTCTGAACAAGAAATCAAGTAATTGGTATCATGAATTCATGTATATTTTGCCTTAGACAACGTCTCTTTCTAAATGACATGGAACAGCAGATGCAGTGCCAAAAGCTTTTCCCACTAGAATGATTTCCCTCACTGCAGTTTTCAGGGCCATCCTGAGTGGGACTGTTCTGTATCAGCAATATATAGTTCCGCTTGTATACGTGTAATGAAGTGACCCATTTATAAACCAAGCTTGGCCTTTCTCCTCCTAACACAGTTTTTCATAAGGCGGAGAGTGTCCCTATATCAGTAAGTTCTCTATATCCGTGTTGTACTTAATCCACCTTGATCCAGCTCTTCAGATTCTACAACCGTACATATTATTGTGGGTCTTACTAATATATGTTGGCTCTATTCTACAGCTAATTTTTTCAAGTACTTTTCCTTTTTTAATGGGTCAGCATATCTCTGGATTATATTGTGATTTGGCCCTAATTTTTTGTCTGTTTACTAGGAGGATCAGTGTTCTAGATTCTGAGTCATGTGTGTTGTCCTAAAGGGCAAAGGCCTCTGCATCATCTTAAAAAATGGGAGGGTTCTGGTCTTTAATGGGGAGGAGTGGGCCACTTTTGAAGGCCTAGAGATTTGGGTAAGCTCAGCTCTCAGGGTTCTTGACTGCTTCATACAGGTGTCTCCAGCAGTTTTGCAGTCCCACCCCTTCCTCATCTGAGCCTGGATTTTTGCATAGCACAATTGCTAGAGTTGACAAATCGACCTTCTTTGGAACCCTACTTTGCTTATAATTAAGTCCTAGATCTGATATTTAGCTTTTTTGGCTTCTGGCATCAGCAGATGTAAACCTCATTTTCTTTCATCAATGCATCAATAGCATGAGCAACTTCTATCCTAGCCCATTGTCCTTATAATAACAACCTCTTCAGAACCTATCAAGTGCCTGAGATAGTGCACCTGCTGTTACATTTTCTTTAATTGTTTCCCATCCCACTTCACAATCAACGTACATTTTAAAAATTTCACTGCTATAATATGCCAGTTGCTATCATCACTCCAATTACCACCCATGATGCCCTTCTTATTGCCAGCCAGCTGGTGATGATCTAACTCCAAACTCTCATTTTTAGACTCTGCTTCCTCAACCACTTCTGATAAGAATTGTTTTAGTTGGGTTCCTCAGGAAATAGTCTCAAGAAGGAAATTTGTATTCAAGATGTTTATTCAGGGATGATCTCAAGAACACTTGTGAAGGAGTGAGAGAGTTGGGCAGAATTAAAGTTGAACTACAAGACACAACATAGTTCTCAGAAGATCCAAAAGGGAGCTCTGGAGCTGAGATAGCTCTTCAGAGTTATTGCAGACTGAGGATAAATGGCTTAGCATTTATACCCTCCCCCACTGGCCTGTCATTGGATGCAGCCTGTTGTGGTAAAACAGATATAACTTTAGGTAAGAATGCATCCTTCAGTCAAGAGCAATTCCAAAAGAAGGACTTAGCTGTGAATGGTTAGCAGTCAGTATTCCCAGCAGTTAGGAAGTCAGTGCCTCCATCTGTGTGGAGGATGTCAGTGGGATTCCACACCATCCACTACCCAGGGAAAAGATGTGTGCAAGGTAAAATTTGAGAACTTCAAAGTCCGAAAATGCTTTTTAGTCTATGTTCATGCATAATTATTAGTTTGGGCATAGAATGCTAGCTTGAAGGAATTTATCTCCTCTGAATTTTAAAGCATAGTTCAATTATATTCTAACTCCCAGTGGGTGTCAGGCAGCCTCTAAAACGACACCAAGTGGTCCCCGCCTCCTGGTATTCACATCATTTTGTAGTCCACTCCTTTTGAATGTAGGTAGTTCTCTTGACTATAGATTTACTTATAATGAATAGAGTATGGCAGAAGTTGTGGGGTATCATTGACACTGGATAAAAAGACTGGCTTCTGCTTGGAGCATTCATTCTTTCATTCTCTCACTTTTTTGCTCTCTTGCAGAGGGAAGCAAGCTTCCATGTTTTAAATGGCTCTATGGTGAGGCCCACTTGGCAAAGAACTAGTGTGTGTAGTCAACAGCCAACAAGAACCTGAGGCCAGCCAACAATCACATGAGTGAATGTGGAAGCAGATCCTCCTCTAATTGAGCCTTGAGATGACTCCAGCCCCAGCCACAATTTGATTGAGCCAGAAGCGCCCAGCTAATTCACTCCCAGACTCGTGACTCATAGAAATTGTGACATAATAAACGTTTGTCATTTTAAGCTGCTAACTTGAGTATGATTTGTTATGCAGCAATAGTTAGCTAAAACACAGTGTTCCCATTGAGAAGTTCACTGCTATTTTAATCTGAATCTTTTATATTAATCTGTGTTTTGTTTATCTTGCTCTGTATTTCTCTATCTTGGTCACAAAATTTTTAAAAAATCATTTTTTTTATTTCCAGTGATCTTAATTTTCATAGTGACAAGCCTTAGTTGGATCTGTTTGTGCCTATTGGGCTGACTATTCTTTGCAATGTTCTTTTTTATAACATGTATTCAGTTTGGATAGTTTTCTTTGATTGATTCTGTTTTAATTTTTTCTCATTCATTTCTAGAACTTTATAATCTTTTTATTGTGGACCAACAATATTATTAAAAAATGTTTTTTTCTCCCTCTAACTTTCCACTGATATTCTTTTGCCTATTCTTGTGAGAGATTTCCTAAACCTTATTTTCAAACCCTTCTATTGAATTGTTTATTTCTGCTATCATATTTCCGAGTTTAAACATTTTCATAATGTTATTTTTATAGCATTTTGTCTATTTCATGAATGCATCATCTTCTCTTATTTCTGGATATTAATGGTTATGAGGTTTTTATTTATTTACTAAGTTTTATCTCCCTAGATAGTTACTATTTTGTTAACTTATTTTCCCCCTGATTATTTGTTTTGCTTTGCTCAGATAATCACTGGCTAACTTCTCATGTAACAGAGATGTAACAAAAAATGTTTGGAGACTTTGTGCTTGTCAGTAAGTTTTGCTGATTGAGTCTTCATTGTACCATATCCTCTGGAACCACCTGATGTTAGTATGTTTAAGTCTTTTCTCTTGGTTGAATCAGATTTCCAAGATGAGACACTTCTAAGATAGAGCCTTGGAAGGTGCACCTTAGCTGTCAGATATGTGAGTGTGTCGAGTGAAGTTAGAATGTTGGAAATCTTAAGATTTATTATGTACATTTTCATGCATTCTCTATTTTTAGTGTAATATTTTTGTGTGCAACTATATCTGATATCATCTCTGATATTCAGGAAATTCTGTTTTACCTTCCAGTAAACTGCTGGGGTTTGGGAAAGGGAGCTCCCCAGGCATCAGCACAAAAAAGAAATCTCTGCCTAATGTGGAACTGTATTCCAGTTATCTATTGTTGCCTAACTATCCCATTCTTTCCTCAAAGCTTAGCAATATATAACTACTTTACTATGCTCACAGATTTTGTGGAAATTAAGAAAGGGCACAACATGGATGGCTCTTCTTCCTCCATGATACTTAGGGCTTCAGTTGGGATGACATAAATGACAAGTGATTGGAAGACAGAAGAGCTGTGGCTGGACAATCCACATCCAAGCTACTTTCTTCAATCAAGGCCCCAGTGGGGTTGCCTGAAGTGTGGCTTAGCTGAAACTGTCATTGACAATGCCTACTGTGGTCTTTCCACCATGGCAGTCTCAGCGTTGTTGACCCTCTTACATGGCTCCAAGAGTATATGTTCTGATGAACAAGGCTGAAGCTGCAGGGCTTTCTATAACCTAATTCCAGAATTTACATGGTGTTGCCCTTGCTGAACTCTATTGGTGGAAGCAGTCCCAAGCCTGCCCCAATTCAAGGGGAGGACTCACACAGCTCACCTCCTGATGGAGGATTTTCAAAGAATTTTTGCCTATATTATAGAAACATCATAAGTTCTAATTGTACCTTTAAGGTTTCTTCAACAAATCTTCCTGTTTTCAGACCAACTTAATGCCCCTTTTCAGATGTATAATTCAAAAGCCTTTGTGGTTCTGTGATGCAGATTTGAATGTTTCTTGGATTTATCACTGCCAGCTAATGATTCAGCCTTCTTTGATCTGCTAAGTCAGTTATCATACATCCATTTCCTTTCCATCTTCTAAAATATATAAATAAAAATTCTAAATTATTTTCTATTCTACCTTTTTGCCTTTGGAAATTTGTACCTCTTTTTTTTTTTCATTTCTAAGAAGGACTTACTATTAATTTTCATTTAAGTGAGGCTAAGAGGGAAAGAATAGCTAAATATGTATTCTCAATCTGCCACTTTAATTGGACGTCTCTGCTCTTTCTTTTACAAAATATCTCTCATTTACCAACAAACATTTATTGAGGAACCACTGCATGTTTACTATGTGTTGGGGTCTGTGCTATCTATTTTATACTTATTATCTGATAATAATCTCATTTAATATCTGTATCTTGTTTACTATTGATAATCCTTTGATATACTACTATTAACTCTGTTTTACAGATGAGGAAACTGAAGCTAAAGAAGTTATGTAAATTTACCAAAGTCACTCAACTAGAAAGTAACAAGGCATGGGACTGAAACTCAAGTTTGTTAACTCCAGAGCAAATGTAGCGTGCCTTCAAATATTATAAGTGTCTACCACTCTGTTTTCTGGATGGTTTCCTGTACAAATTTTGCCTGACCTTGCAGTTAACTATGATAATGAGAATTTTATCAAAAGTAGATAATATGGGCCACCAGCTAAGTTGGTCATGATGAATTCTCAGTCTCAATTACCTTCTGGACTGACAATTTACACAATATCCGTGTTCCAGAAAAGAGCTATATAAATCTACTTTTTGTAAAGCAACACACTTTTTAAAAGCCTTGAGGCACTTGTTACTCAAAGGACTCTTTTGTTGAATTATTTTATAAAGCAAATGATTATTTGTTACAGCTCTAATGACATTCAAATTTACCAATAGTGTATATTGAGATTTTTGGTATTCGTATTGAACATATTTGTATTGATGTGTTATATCACTAACTCTCTTCTAAAATATTCACCATGAAGGGGCAAATTAGAATGGTGAAAGAAAGAAGAGAGCATTAAAATCCTCCAATCTCTCATTGTGCTTTTGCCTTGAAGATGGTAGATTGGATGTCTCTACAGAGAAATTCAAAGGCATAATGCCAGGTCACCAATAATATGAGCAGCGTAATAATAGAACTAAATGATGATGATAACAGTCTCGGCATTTTATTAAGAGGTTACGCTATTCCAAGTAATGGGCCAAGCGCCTTCCATGAATTACCGACTTTAAGGCACGTAGACAAGCACTATGGTTATGTCCATTTTTAAATCAGGTAATTGAGGTACAAATTAAAGGCAATTATTTTTCCCCAGTTAGTGAAACTGTTATTTAAAAGCAACACATCTGTCTGACTCTTGAACCCATGCTCTATTCCAGTGATTACCAGACATGCCAAATTGTAAGACTTACTTAGTCATCTATTGAAAATACTGGACCCCTGATTCAATCTTACTGAATCAGCATCTCCAGGGAATAAGCCTGAGATTCTCATTTGTAAAACTAGCAGATGATTTTTTTCGACCACTCTAGCTTGGGGAAATATTGTACTACTCTATTGCCTCACTTGATTTGATAAGAAATGATCATATAAAGTTATGGAGAAATTGCTGAGTCTTTCATGATTACTTCTAGTATAGTTAGCCGTCATCACATCATATTAGTTCTCTAATAGCTGCACGCTGTAATATCCATAGCATCTGCTAATACCACATTTCGCCAAAACAGCTCCGTCAAAGGTAGTCAGGCATCCAGATACTTTAACTACATGATCATGCATCTTGATGATGACTGCCTCATTTCTTCTTCTCTTTGGAAGATTGAAATTGAGGAGACCTAACTCCTTTGATTAATTAGTTTAGATGCACAGGGCAACAGTGTTCTGTTTATTTGAAGAGTTTGCTTCTTGTTAATTGGGGCACACATCCTGCCTCACATTCTTTTTTTTTTTTTTGTGGTACGCGGGCCTCTCACTGTTGTGACCTCTCCCGTTGCAGAGCACAGGCTCCGGACGCGCAGGCCCAGAGGTCATGGCTCACGGGCCCAGCCGCTCCGCGGCATGTGGGATCTTCCCGGACCGGGGCACGAACCCGTGTCCCCTGCATCGGCAGGCGGACTCTCAACCACTGCACCACCAGGGAAGCCCCTGCCTCACATTCTTGACAGCTCTTCCCCATCATATCCGGTTCTGCAGTGTTCTTGGAGGTATATGCTGGACCTGTTGTTTACGCATGTCCCCCATGTCTCCCTTTTCCCAACTTCAGATCTTCCTTACAGCCAACCCCCCATTATACAAGACTTTTTTTAGACTTCTCATCTCTGTGATAACATGGGTCCATTTTTTTTCTATTCTCCTATTTTCTGTAGGTCTTATAATGGGGCAAATACACTTTGGGAACTATTCCCTTAGAGGAAAAACTTTAAACCTGCTTTATTTTGTGACGCTTTATTGTGCTTCCAGTTAATTTTTGGGAAGATGCAATATAATTTTAAATATTTCCTCCATAAAAGAATATCTTATTATAAGGTACTTGGCAATGGGAGGTACTGATGTGAAATCAAATAAATAATACTGTGAAAACTCTAAAAGAGCAATTTTACAGATCTCTTTGCTTGAAATGGTTAATATCCCTTCCAATATACGTACCTGAATTTCAAGCAGAGATTTAAGCTCCTCATAGAATTTAGCCTACAGGCTATTATTTATAATCTCTGAAGGAAAAAGTCTAAAATCTACCTTTTTATGTCTTTTATGAATATGCTATGTGTAATTTTAAAATATAATTATTGCGTCAATAAGAGATATAAAAGTTGAAGGAAAGTTTCTCAAACTCCACTTTTTAGAAAAGTTGTAGCAAGGAGCTAAAATGGTCTTTAGGTAGTTATTCATAAGTGGTGGCAGAATGTTTAAAAATATGATCTTCCTCTTTGCTGAGACTGTAAGAGATAATTTTAAAGAGGCACTCACAAAATGTAAGCTCCTTCTCTGGGAAAAAGAATCATCACCCTTGTATCCTGTGAAAATTCATCTTCTTCTTTTCAGCTGAGGTGGAGACTCACTCTGTCCTTCCCTGTAGGTATCATCTGTGTCCCAATGAGGCTGTTACTCTAACTCAAAGCAGACTTGCAAGAATAAAATAATCAATCTTCATCATACTGCTGCACTTTCGACAGTTAATTTTCTAGAGTAATTTGTCAGCACACGGTTTGTCTGAATTTGTGTCAAAGGTTATTGACTGAATTGCCACCTTGTCTTTTCAGTCAATCTATAAATATGGGCAAGTTTGGGCGGAGGCTAATGGCCTCTTGCTGAGTGGATGAGTGGATGTGATTGTCCAAGTTAGGCAGCTGGTAAGAGATAGAAATATCTATTGTTCCACTCATTCTTTGTGGTAGCCTTGATTTAGTGTTAATCTTAGAAACTTCTAGTGTTTTATTCATTTATTTTTTTTTCTGTAAAACGGGGCTAAAAGTAGTCGTGACCATATCCCAGGTTCCAAAAAAGCTAATCTATGTGTTAAAATTTATAACTTTATGAGTGACCCTATATTTTCCACAAAACTAAGGGTAAAATATTTTTATTTAACTTCCATTGCATTTTTATGGATAGTGTTTGGTTTTGGGGAAAACCATGTCATCTTTACACTGAGAGCGATTATCAACCTTAAGTCAGATTCGTGTTCCTTGTTTGTATTCAGAGTCTGATACTGAGAATGTCTAGTGGCTATATGAGGGATTTTATCATGCTTGCTGACCTGTTACTTTTTTTGCTCACATTAACAATCTAATAAGAAGAGTAAGGTTATACATTTTTATTAGGAAATACCCATTCTCAATTCCTGCCAGTGGTATGTTTCCTCCTTAAGACTGGCAGGGAGGGGGCAAGGGGGAGCAGAGAGAAAAACCAGTTCACATATTATGGTTAAACACTAATAAAACATTTGGCTGGGTATCTTAAGTGGGTAATTGTAGAATGGATTAGTTTAAAATACATCTAGCCCTGAAATACATAGTTGGATTATTTTTCATAGATGTTGATTCCTTTTGCTATTTCATTATATTTTTTTCATGCCCGTATTTGAACTCCTGGAGGAAGTTACCATAGTAATGGTAGCAACAACTGCAGTAGAGAACTAAGAGCTGGTGTACCCTCCATGTCTGCCACACAGCGCTCTTAGTGCTTGATATGAATAATCACACATCACACTTACAATAAACATAGGAGGATGAAGAAGGCTAAATAATGGATTTCCAAAGGTGTCTACATCCGTTAATCACTGCAACCAGTGAATTATCACACTAAATGGCAGAAGGGACTTTGCAGATGGAGGTAGGAAAAAGGATCTTATAATAGGCAGATTAGCCTGGATTATCTGGATGGGTTTTAGAAGTGGAAGAGTGGATCACAGAGATGTGACTACAGGAGAAGAAGCAGGAGAGACTCAACCTGCATTGCTGACTTTGAAGATAGAGGAAGAAGGCCATGAGCTGCAAGGAATGCAGCTGCTTTTAGAAGCTGGGAATAACCCTTAGCTGGCAGCCACCTAGGAAACTGAGACCTCAGTCCTATATTGCAAGGAACTGAATTCTTCCAGGAAACCTGAGAGAACAAGGAAGCAGATTCTCCCCAGAGCCTCCAGAAAGGAATACATTCTAGCTGACACCTTGGTTGTAGTCTGTGGAGAGACCCATGTTAAACTTCTGACCTGTGGAACTATAAGATAAATGTGTGTTTTTTTAAGCTGTTAAATTTGTGGTAATTTGTTAAGGCCACAATAGAAAACTAATGGAGAGGTAAAAACCATCTGCATTTTATAAATGAGGAGACCGAGCTGGGATACACCATTAAACACTAATTTTTATCTCAGTTCTTAGTAGTGCCTAGCATATGATAAGCCTTTAATGTGTTTGCAGAATGAATGAATACATAAATAAATGAATAAATGGATTTTTTAATGTTTTCTTCCCAAACCAATACATATTGAATTCTTTCTTGAACTAGGTTTTTTCCTAATGGAAATATTTTAACTAGTCAGTGATTCTGCACACCTATTCTGTTCATATCACTGCTTTCTGAGGGAATACCAGATTTAACTCCTCAATAAAGTACAATATATTTGAAAAGCAAAATAGAGAGCCATCAGAAATGCAATGTGTATACATTAATTATTCAATAAAATAGAAGCAATCTTTTACTATAGTACCTGTGTAATTGGAAAATATATAAATTGCTATTGACCTCCTCAGTTTCAACCAAAATCAAGTAAATAATTCCCTCTGTTTCTCACACTGGAGAGTGCCAGATAGTGCTTTCTATGTGAGGAACAGCTCAATTACTACTCTCTTCCTGTAATTCAGAACATCTATATTTGTGACTTATGATCTGAAAATTTTCAACCATTTTTGCAACCATTATATATTTTCTCTGTCCATGGTATCTTAACAGCAATGACATCCCTATAGATAAGAACATTTTATACTTCCATTCTAACTGTCCAGGGGAGTGACTGCATATCTGCATAGCTCTTTAAAGTACCCCTGTTACCAAAAGTGGGGTCCAGCTGTTCACTGCTCTAAAGCCAATAAAGAGGCAAGGTTGGTGGAAAGAAAAGTTTGCTTTATTTCAGAGGCCGGCAACTGGTGGGGGGCAGGGTGGGGAGTGGTGGTGGGGCTCACGTCCAAAGGTGGGCAAGAGCCTTTATAGGCAGAGGGAGGGGCTACAGGCAGAGACAGCACAGTCAGCTCTGGCAGTCATCTTGAAATTGGTCCTGCGGTGGTCTGATCAGCATCATCTTGATTGTTGTAAGTACAGTTAATCTTCACTTCCAGGGTCGGTTTGTTCCCATTTCTTTGAGGTCAGTTCTCGGAATTGTGGCAGCTTATGTCATGGCTACAGTCTGGTCATCATGCAGTTAACTTCTTCCACCTGGTGGGAGTTTCAGTATCTACAGGGCAGCTCACAGGATACGGCTCAGAATATCATCTATAGCTTTTGAGGAGGAACTAAAGGTCCTTGACTTTGCTTAATGACTAAACTCATTATTCTGTCTTGTTTGAGCACTTATCTTTGTTTCTGCATTTTCTCGCTTCTCTAATTAAATCTATACTTTGGCTAAAGTTTTCTACAGACAAGAGGCAGGCAGAAGAAATGGGGGGGAAGGACCATAGAGTGCTGCTCTGTTTCACCCCTACCTTTTTCTTTTCCCCATAGTTAACTTGTGTATGTCACATAGCCTGGAAACTAGACCAAATTTCACGTACTCTCCAGTACTGGTGCAAATCAATACTCCAGTTTCAGCTGCTCTGGAGCATGACAGCCTATTTCTTCGGGAAGGTTTCCATGAAGTCCTAAACTTTGTGTAGGATATGTAGCCCTATTACAAGCGGCCCATCATAGACAAAACACCTATATTTGGTGACAATCTTTCCATTTCATTTTGAATAACATAGTAACAAACAAATACAATGTTTTATTTATTTATATAATATTTAGATGGTTTCAGAAAAAGTTGAGATAACCTCACTTTGGATAATAAAAAAAGGACAACCCAAAACTGTGGAAATAGACTTAGGTCTTGAAATATGTGTAAAACAGAAAGGAGGAAAGATGGAAGATGGAAGGAGAGCCTGGATAAAAGCAGGTGACAGGCAACGGCAAGGTGTTTCAGGGGAACATAAGCAGTTTAAATAGAATTGATTGTAAATTAATGAGAATTATAGGAAATAAGCCTGAAAAGTTATGTTGGAGACAGAGTGTAAAAAGTGTTGAAAGTTAAATAAGGAATTTGAACCCAATCTCAAGTCATTCCATTTAGCTGAAAGTCTTTTAAGATGAACAGTGTTACCATGAAAGTATGTTTCAAATGTTCAAAAAGTGTGCCTACTATGTATTTTAAAATATGAGTGGTAGCTTAATTCATGATGAATGATTTCTAAAGATATTATAAATCCATCCAAGTGACTTGAGAGCTAAAACATATGTATGTTTACAAGTAGGAATGTTATAGATAAGCACACTTCTTTATATTAAGACATGACTTCTGAGATTGCACATGAATGAGACTATGTGTTGAATAAGAAATGGTGGGAGACTATGCATTCAGCAATAAATTATATTTTAGATGGACATTTATGGATGTGGTGAGTTTCAATATCTGCCTATTGAAACATTTTGCTTTTACTGTTTTGGTTGAATATAGTGTTGAGATGAGAGCCTCATGTTCAGCCTGGCACTTCAGGTCTCAAAGGATTAACCTGGTGACCAAAAGAATACCACTCTAGGAGAACTGATGACATGTTGTGTCCAACTGACTGAGATGAAATAAATTGACTTTTTCAAAAATGCATGTGTTGAAAATTCAAGTGTATTGCAAAAAAAGGGGGGGGGGTAAACAGAGTGAAGCTTTTTCATCAAAACAAGCCAAGTAATTTAAAAAATTCTTGGAGACAAATGTAAATCTCATGCTTCAAGGAAAAATCTAATAAATATTTAACATGTTATTTCATGAGACAGACTTGTGTATGCTGTTGACAGAAGGCTTAAGATGGAATAGACATTGCAAGTTAACATAATATTTTAACTTTTTAGAAGACAAAAAAAATGCGATTTCAAAATATTTCTTTTTCTATTAGTTTTGAAAAGAATTCTCACAGAGACAAGTGAAACAAAATGTAACTTTCAAGCTGGTTTAAGAAAGACACCCAAATTAATTCAAATGAATTGTTATCATGAGTTAAAATTCCTGTTACTTCAGTGAATATTGGACAGAGTGTTAAATTTTTATTTTGGTGATCAAAGGTTATATGTCACAATAATTTCAATGTACTTATTCTTGGTTAAGGTGCTGTTTAACTAGTTGGAGTGACTATCATAACACACAGTGTGAGTTACAGGTGCAGAGGACATCAGTCACTGGAACAAGTCTAGTCTAGCCCCAGGAACTTGAAATGTTCCTATCTGAAGGACTGTCCAGAAGTCAAGTAGTTCTAAGACAAAGGTCAAACAGATTAGGCTTCTTTAACAAAGAGAAAGCTAAGAATTCTCTGGACCTCGGGTCCCAGCATGGACACACACGTTATGTGTCTGCTGTACCCTTATTTCTTTATAACAATATTGCTCTCACAATGAATTCTTACCATGCATTCTCTCCTCTTCTTTCTTCCTTCCTTCCTCCCTCCCTCCCTCCCCCCTTTCCTTCTTTCTTCCTTCCTTTGTTTTTCTTTCTTTCTGCTTAAATTTTCCTGTACTTTTACAATCAAACCAAAACCAACAATTTAGCCATTTCACTTGATATTGAATCTTTCCTACTTTTTTTATTCGTTTCAGTTTATCTTCCAACCCCTCACCAACTTTTATTCCTGATGTCTTTAATGCTCCAAAATGCATGCCATTTTTTGATATTTGGCTTCCAGACTCATTGTTAGTGGGGAAGAAAGTATTTATTGACATCTATCAATAAAAGTATTTATTGACATTAATCATTTCCCTTAGCAAGGCATCTGTCTTTGATCATCTGCCAAGAGGAAGGTAGCCACTATGGGAAGGAAGATAAGGTCATGGGATCACGGAGTCATCAGGGACCTGGGAAAATGAGAGAAGTGGCTAAGCTCATCCCTCAGGCATGAATGGAAATCTGAGGGAAATCTGGGGTGCCAGTAGGGGTGAGGGAAACAGAAATGAGAGGATGGGAGAGAGGAGAAGGATGGTCTATTGTCAGACAAGACAGGAGGCAGGGGTGAAATAAAATTCATATCTTATGATAATACAAGAAAAATTTAAACATAAAAATTCTTCTCTGCCCTTTGGCCGCCTCTCTCCCCCTACTGTGCATTGTGTATCTGCCTTATGCATCCACTAAACCTCCCCCATTGGGAGAAATACCTGCTCCACCATAAAGAGCAACATTCTCCTAGCATCAGCAAGACAACTCCTTAAAAGATAACATTCTTTCTTATCTCATAAGGGGTCACATGGCAAATGGCACATGGTCATTCTGGATTGTGTAAACTGTCAATAATACATCATTTGATGTACAGCCCTCTGTCTAAAAAAACTTATAAAACCGTGCTTTGTCTTCTTAATGGGCAGGACAGTTCTCAGAGTTTTCTGAGATGCTGTTCCTCGATTAAAATTCTCAAATTCTGCTCGAATAAAATTTTCCGTTTCTTTCTTAGATCAACTGATTGATTTTTCGTTGACACAGGGAATTGAATTGAGGATGTCATAGGGGTTTTTAGTAACTGGAATCACTGCCACAGGATTTGTAATTGCCTGAGTTGTTGCAATGTAAATTCCTACAATTTTTCATCACTTTTAATACCAAAGTCTTCCACATACACATATGGAATTTATAAGTAAGTGGCTGATCTAATATAAATTAATGTTTAAAAATGGGAGCTAATTCCATATCTGGTAGAATCAAAGACATTACAAAGATAAATCAGAGGTCATAAATTCTGGCTCCCTGTGAAGTTAGGGAAATTTTGATAGATGATTTTTTTTCTTCTGTGTGGCAAATAACAGGGGTTGGATCTATTTAAAGTTGCTCTGAAGGGGCAGTGAAATCCCTAGGTTACACATGTTTTTATTGAAGTTTTTTTTCTTGAGAATTTCTGGAGATCTCTGTGCACTTGGGGTCTTTGGATGTGTGAGGGTTAATCTCATGTGTCAAATTGACAGATCACAATGTGCCCAGATTAAACATTATTTCTGAGTATGTCTGTGAGGGTGTTTCTGGATGAGATTAGCACTTGAAATGATGGACTCTGTAAAGTAGATTGCCCTTCCCAATGTGGGTGGACATCCAATCCTTTGAGGGCTTGAAGAGAGCAAAAAGCAGAGGGAGGAACTTGTTCCCTTGTTCCCTTTGTCCCAGATGAAACTGGGACATTTCATCTTATCTTTTGTGGACCTTGGGTTGGGATTTATACCATCAATTCTCCTGGTTCTCAGGCCTTCAGTCTTTTTGTTTGTTTGTTTTTTGCGGTATGCGGGCCTCTCACTGTTGTGGCCTCTCCCATTGCGGAGCACAGGCTCCGGACGCGCAGGCTCAGCTGCCATGGCTCACGGGCCCAGCCACTCCGTGGTATGTGGGATCTTCCCGGACTGGGGCACGAACCTGTGTACCCTGCATCGGCAGGCGGACTCTCAACCACTGCGCCACCAGGGAAGCCCAAGCCTTCAGTCTTGAACTGAATTACACCACTGGCTTTTCTAGGTCTCCATTTTGCAGATGGCAGATCGTGGGACTTCTCAGACTCCATAATCACATAAGCCAAGTTCTCATAATAAATCTCTTTACATATATAAAATTCTGTCCCTCTATAACCACTCTCACTACCAAAATCTGTACTAGTAAGGGTTCTCCAGAGAAACAGAACCAATAGTTTCTGTTTATAGAGGATTAAATATTCCAGAGGTGTATTTGTTTTATTTTTTTCCAAAGGGATAAAGCTAGCTTGATAAGTTATGCCATTCTCTTCTAATTCATCCATTTCTGCTTTTTGTTTTATTCACTTCTTTCTTCCGATTGTCTTAGTTTTAATTATTGCTCTTTTATTTTTAATTTTTTTGAGAGATTGCTTTAAAAGTAAAAACAATTAAGGATATGATTTTATTTTCATTACAAAAACATTTTATTTTAAAAGAATTTTAGATTTACAAAAGTGTTGCAAAGAAAGTACAGAGAGCTCAGATCTATCCTTTCCAACTTGCCTTAATGTTAATATTTTACATAATCATGCAACATTAATCAAACTAAGAAATTAACATTAGTACAATTCAATTAACTAAAATACAAACTTCATTTCACCAATTTTCCCAATGTGTCCTTTTTCTACTTCAGGATCTAATACATAGCATTTAGTCATCATGTTTGCTTAATCTTCTCAGTCTGTAACAACTTTTGAATCTTTCCTTATGTTTCATGACTTTGAAAGTTTTGAAAGGTACTGGTCAGATATTTTGTAGAATGTCCCTAAATTTGGGTTTGTCTGGTATTTTTTCATGATTAGCCTAGGGGTATGAACTTTTGTGAAGAAGACCACAGATGTGAAATGCCCTTTCCATTACATAGTATTGGGGGGGGTGTGATAACACTATAATGTTATTAAAGATGTTAACTTTGATCACTCATTTAAAGTGGCATCTATAAAGTTAATATTCTTCCCTTTCCATACTCCATTAATTAGAAGCAATAGTAGTCTCCTATAAAATGTAAACAACCCCATATATCCATCAACTGCTGAATGGCTAAACACATTGTAGTACATCAAATGATGGAATAATTTTCAGCAATAAAAAGAATCAGACTACTGGTACTTGCAAAAACACAAATGAATCTTGAAAGCATTACGTTATGTGCAAGGAGAAAGACTCAAAAGACTGCATACTGTATGATCCCTTTTATATTAAATTCTGGAAAAAACAGAAATCAGATCAATGGTTTCTAGGGCCTAGATGTGAGAGTAGGAACTCGAGTATAAAGAATCATGCATTTTGGAATGATGGAAATATTCTAATCCTAATTTCATAGTGGTTACATGATTGTTTAGGGTTGCCAAAATTTGTAGTAATTGCATGTATTAAAATAGAAGTGCATTTTTCTGTGTATAAAATATATCTCAATAAACTTATCTTAATACAAATGTAACACCAAACTAGGCTATTAAAGACAAGGTTGACAGTTGCCATTAAATGCCCACGAGGAAATACTGAGTTCCCACTATAAACAAGTGGATCTCAGGGCGAAGTATATAAAAGGAAAGCAAAGTTTCATAAATATAGACTCTGTCAGTGCCCCATCATATAACCCTGGGCACTCAATATTTTCCTAAAACTGATGGCTTCCTACTCAGAGCAGAAGTGAGTCTTAGTCTCAAGGTTTTCTTTGACTACTGCAGCTCATTATATTCACGGACATGGAAGAACTAACCATTCCACTAGAACAGTCCTCAACCAATGACTTATCAGAGTTAGTGGGAAACCTCCTTGTTCCCCTGTTAGGACTGAGCTCCAGCACCCACATGGTATCCTGTTTGATAAAGCACTCTTCACTCTCTTTCTTCCCTTGCCTCCACTTCCCCACTGCCCTACTGGTGTTTCCAGGATCACAGGCTCAATAAACCACTTTTACTCACATCTTATCTTGAGGCCTACCTCTGGGGGAACCAATCTATGGAGACATATGGAACAAATTTTTGTTAATAAGTAACATGATCCCTGAGGTTTCATGATAGGATAGCACTCCCTCAAAGGGGAACTAAAAATACCAAAGCAAAGTTGTCTTATCACTAATATAATGCCCGTACTTTATACTAGTAACAGGCCCTGTGGGGTTTATGGAGTGGTGACAAAGACTCTCTCCTTGACCAAATTTCAGTCAGGTTCCTTTGAACCCTGACTGAACTCCAACTTTGGGCTTCTGTGCTTGTCTTTACATGGCCTAGTTTAAGTGAGAATCCAGCTAATTCACTTTAGCAAGAATCCTCTACTCTCAAAATCTGATCACCCTGGCCTGCTTTCAGTAAGAATCCTGTTAAGTTCATCTAGTCAGAATCCCCCCAACCCCTCATGTTTCCATCTCCCAGCCCCTTGACTTGAGCCTTGGCTATAAATCCCCACTTGTGTTTGGACGATTTGGAATTCAGCTCAGTTCTGTACTGAGCCCTCTTTTCCTTTACTGCAATCATTCCTCAATAACACCTGTTTTTACCAGTTTAATTACTGTCCAGCTCTGGTTTTCTTTGACAGTAGTTACAATTGGCAGATCCCAGATCAACAGACTCATGGGGCTAGAGCTACTTCAAATTTTTCTGCCTTTGGTTCAGAGTAATCCCAGGCATAAAAGCAGTGCCAAGCAAATCATGTGGCTTCCATGATCCCAGCTGTGAAAGAGGAGAACTAGAGATACTGGAATCCTAGCCAAGTCTCAAGTGGATAGATTTTTAAATATTTGGTGTTCGATTAGTGAACTCTACTGGTACAGACTACAGAAAGTATTTTTAGCCCAATTTGAAATGCCACATACATTGTATAAGCAGAGTTTGGTATTTATTCTCTTTCATTATTTTAACTCAAAAGTATTCATACTTTCATGAGTGATGAGAAAGTAAATTGAGTGACAATGGTCTGGGATGAGAAATATTAGAAAGTTCAAGATCTCTTAATAAATAATACCTGCAGTATCAAGGAGATATTTTTGAAGGGCATTACAGCTGCATATAAATGTGAAGAATTATCACTGTATCTGGAGACCTTCTACTTGAATTAGTTTACTATATATTATTTTGGTTTAGGTACATGTAAAAAATGAAGCAATGAAAAATCATAGACAGGGATTATACAGAAATTAAAGATGCAACGAATGCTAATGGAATTGTTACACTGGCTGGTAAATATTTCTGAAAGGACTTCAAAATGAAGAGTTATTTAAGTGAAAAACATTCAGTCATTAACATCTTGATCAACATTCACAGCATGATTCCAGTTTGTGTTATTCTTTTTCATGCCACCAAATATAACTATTATAATAGTAATGAGAGAAAATTATAGTTTTTTTTGCATTACCCAAGCAATTATTTTTATATTGTATATATTAAGTATATATATATGTATATTTGTGTGATATCTCTATGGGTAATAAGGTAATATTTGGTATCATTTCTATGAGTTACTGACCACTGGTTAGCTGATTAAAATGAGTTTGGGTGAATTACCATGTAAAATATGGCAGAAATGTGAATAACTACCTATATAATGAAGATTAATAGTAGTCAAGATAATAAGAACAAGAGAGATATTGTTAATAACCTAAACAAATAGTACTTTCTCAGAGTCATTTTTGTCAGAAGAAAAATGCATGAATGTAATATTATAGGATTATTTCTCTAAATTACTTTATTCCTAACAACCATTATTAATTATCACTTAAAATAATTTTCAGTTATCAATAGAAATTTTTTTCTTCTTCTGCTGTTAAAAATTTCTAAATAATACAAGAATTTCTTCATATGCCTTTTGTTTATAGCTTACAGATTTTAAAGATTTAATTCTGCTTGTTTCTTATCTAAAACTCGTATAAATAGGGCATAAGCATGCTTGATACAGTTAGCTTCTGACAATGCAGTCTGGACACAAACCCAGCAGCGTGAGCAAGTACAAAGAAATAGATGATCATTCTTGCACGAATGTTTCAGGTCTTCTGTGATTCAGGAAAGCCTGTGACAAGATTTTCAGCTGGTGACTGCTGAGGCCAGTCACAGTATGGCTGCCAGGGGAGTTAAGTAAGGAACTCTGGAACATGCAAAACAAAACGCAGTGGTGATTGTTTGGCTCTGTGTGATCTAAGGGGAGAAAGTCAGTCATCACTGGGAACACTGCACTGTTCAGATAAGTATGTTCAGGTTCTCAAGGGAACGTGAGGCACCCACTCTCACTAAATAAGCAGTAGAGTAGCATTCATGTGGCAGAAAGAGCACTGGCTTGGGAGTTGAGAGACGTGCTTCACAGTTTTGTCTCTAATAAATGTAACGTGACTTTTGAACTTAGATAAACTAGTACTTATAAGCATTAATTTTCTCATCAGTAGAACAAGAATAATAATACCTCTGACTACAAAAGGATCATTATAAAGATCACATGAAATAATATATGTAAAAGGTTCTGAGTTCCCAATATACATTCATAGGTATCGGTGTATATAAACAAAGGGATCTGTTTTGTGATCAAACATCTGGACTCAATCCTAATTCTACTACATACTCCCTTATTTTGTGTGTCTTCTGATTATCAACTTCTTTATCTTTAGAATATTTGTAATTATATGTCATCATACTTTTCTGGAAATTATATCAAGTAACACTTGTAAAACACTTAGTACAGTGTCTGGCACATATCAGAGCTTCACATAGAAACTGTTACTTTGTTTAGTAATTTCTAACACTTATAGAACATTTACTTTGTGCTAGACACCATGTATATATCAACTCATTTTATTCCCATAACAACCTTCAGAGGACTCTATGATTATCATATCCCTTTTATAGATGGGGAAATCTAGTTGCATGGCAATTAAGTAATTTATCCAAAGTCATACAGTGAGTTAACAGTGGTGCCAGATTTCAAAATTAAGTTTAATATATATTTAGGGAAAGAAGAGGTCTGTAAAAACCACGAATAATATAAGGGAGAATAAGTGCCCCTAAGTTTTTGGAAATAGAACCATCTCTCAGAAAGGTTATAGTTTCACTGCAAGGATGGAACTGTTCTTATGCTTTGAAGTCCAGGTGGACATTGGTGAGAAGAAGGCATTCTGGAGGAGGGAAGGTAGAAAATCAAGGGTGTCTCCAATGTGATTTTTTGGGAGAGCGACAATGAGAGAAAATTCTATTTCAATTCCTTGAGGGGTTGACTGTGATAAAATTTCTACTCTCAACAAGCTCATTATGAGTTTCTTCTCAGTAACTCTATCAGGCTGAATTTCTGGATACAAAAAGACAAAGAGTCCTAACGGTTTGGAGGTCTGTTCAGAGGGTCAGAACTATTTTTGTTTGGTGATAATTCCTGCTACCATGGTGAAGATAGTTTGGTTTACCTTATTTATTACATGTGGATCTTTGGGAAGCAGTTTCTACAATGAGAATGTGATTAAATTCATTTCTAAGCTAGACTCAAGTCTGAATATACTCTGAGATTTCTTATCAAAAGGAAAAATTGCTACTTTACACCTGATAAAATACATTATTTTTGGATAATTTTAGATGGTAAGGCAGAACGATTAATAACCTGTAAAGATGGATCTCCCCTGCTTATCAGAAGACCTTGAAACTGGGCCTCAAAGAAGCAGGTGGCTTGTAGTCTGTTACTCAAGGAGAAAGTCCAGATTACTCTTTTATTTGCTAGGTTCAGTATAAAATTCTGAAATGAATAGAGTTTGAGGAAAGACTGATCAAAATCTGTCATGCAAAACTATTTTCACCATAAGCGGTTAAAAAGATAAATAATTTAGTTCTCTTACTCCCATATGTGTATATTTCACTGAAATTAATGGGACGCTGTCCTGATACCTGAGAGTTGGAACAATTATTCTTCCCCTTATCTAGGTTGTCTAGTCAAAATGATGTGCCATATGTCTCCAAGCCATATGTCCACTGATTTTTTTTTTTTAATTCTAGTTTCTGCCAGAAAATTGACTCTGGCTGTTAATTTCTTCATGTTATGAATCCTGTCTGTCTTGTTCTACTATTTCCTTTGAACTTTTTCAGTTCCCTGGAATGAAGGAATTATGACCTGGATTTTCTCTATTCAGTTCCAGTGACATATTAGAAAGGAAAACACCATATCTGCAACATACCTGGTTATTTAAAAATGCATGGAGATGTGCTCCCTGGAATAGAAAATCCTGTAATTCCATCAGAATCCTCAAGGGAACTTGATTAAATGATTTTATCTTAAAATAAGAATTAGCAAATATTTACTCTTGTTTATCATAACCTTGCAAGCTGTTACCTATTTAGTTAACACTCTACCGTTTAGTAATTTGTTCCTCTGATGTTATCAAAAATAAATCTAAGTGATGAACTTGGGATAGTTGAGTAAATGTAGTGCATAGGAAAAAATGCAATCTCTTTTTAGGTTGTTGTTACACGACACTACTAAATGTGCAAAGAAACAACTATTGAAAAAAATGATCAAGAGACAAACTGGCTTGTCTGGAGTTGCCCAGTCAGTGGCTTTCTAAAGCTATGTGTGTGGAGCAACAAAGTGCAACTGGAATAGAAAGTACCACTGAGACAGCTGCTCCTGTCTTAAATGAGCTTAGTAGGAAGAGAAGTGCGTGTTGAATAAATGAATACATGAATGAATGGATGAAGCTATTTTAACTCCAACCAAACTTTCTGACTGCAGTGAAGGAAGGGTGTGATTCATGCCTTTTGAGTTAAAGGGAAGTTTATATTGAGGTTGACTTGGCCTTGTGCACAGTACTGGCTGGCACAGGGCAGACACCCAGAAACCAACAGGTAGGATTTTAGCATTAACCAAGTCAGCACAGTGAAGTTGAGGAAGCTTTCCAGATTTCAATTATAAACACATGGCGTTTCCTTCTCAATCCACTTATGTCTTGGTTCTATAGGCATTAATGAGGGCCTACTATGTGCCAAGCAGTATGCTGGACACTAGGCATATAAACACAAGTGGTCTTTACTCTCAAAATCCTTTGGTCCAATGAAAGAGACAAACTAGCAGTTTGTTCCAATTCAATGTGATTCATACTATAACAGAGATTTGTTCCAGGCTTTATGGGAGCAGCATAGAAAACAAGCACAGAGGCTTTCAGAGTTGGAATAAATTTTATCCAGGAGGTGGGATGTAGAAATACCCAGATTCAGCATTGTGAATAGAGGACCAGACTCTGTAAAAACACAGACAAGAGAAGAGTCTGGTGTGGTTGGAAAATAGGAGGTGCTCTCCATAGATGAAAGAACATATTTGGGTGGTAGCCAGAAATGAAGATGAAGCTGGTAGAATCACTTGGAGATAATCTGTGAAGCCCTTTGTATGACATGTAAGAGGGGTTGAACTAATGCAGGCAACATGTATGATCTAGATCAATTGACAGGTAAGCCACACAGGTAAAGTTCAAGTGGACACAGACATTCTCTGAGAAGGTACATATGGAAGGATACTCCCATGGAAGATACAGGTTTATCTGTTGTCATCTTAACAAAGGATTGTTGTCATTTGTTTAGCTTTTGGTAATAACGAAGCGTTACCAATGAGTAACGAGTAATGGTTGCTATGAATGATGGTTGCTATGGCCTTGTTAGAGACACCTGGAGAGACCTCAGGAAAAGAAAGGTGACATAACTTAGCTCTTTATGTGGTGAAGAGATTCTAAAATATTTATGATGTGTGTGTACAAGTGCACACATGTGTGCATATATATTTATTTCTTGAGTTTAGAAGAAGGGGATTGTGCAGAAGATAACATAAAATCACAGCTTTGGTAAGCCTCCAGGACCAATTGGAGCAACTAGTTTTAACATGATAATTTTATGTACAGATAGACAAAATAACATTCTTCACTCAGTGCTGGTTTCCTTTGCATTTTAAAAAGGTAGCTAATTAGGTTCTGTCTGAGGATTTTATTAGAAAGTTAGAATTGGAATTTGTGTTTCCATGTTGAATTAGTCAATGATGACAGAAAAAGCATCATCCTGACATTTTCCTTTGTGTGCTTTTCAAGGTGAAGAAGAGAGAAGAGTTTTTTTTTTTCTTTCATGTTTCTCTCCTGTTTATGAAAGCAGACACTGACTGGACATAAAGCATTAAGTGATGTTTGTACAAGCACACTTAGGGTGATTTATAAACTTCTTGAGCAAGTTGCCTTATTTTGGGTAAACATTTTATATATACATATGTTCAACACATTTACTCACTCAGATTCCAGGAAAAAACAAATGCCTGTAGATCTTAGTTGTTACCTCTGTGCTGTTTAAAAAAAAAAAAGAAAAGAAAAAAAGATCATTACCTGAGTATTTAAATCCAAATGAAATGCATTAAAACAACTCTATATTGGATTTTTAAACCTGAAGAACCAGAACTCCATGTATTTCTGAAGCTTCTGAAGTTGATTTAAACCCTCATACTTGGAGTTCTTTTCTATTATAGTAAATAAAAAATTTTATTGAAGTATAGTTGATTTACAATGTTGTGTTAGTTTCAGATGTACAGCAAAGTCATTCAGTTATACATATACATACATTCATTCTTTTTCAGATTCTTTTCCCTTATAGGTTATTACAAAATATTGAGTATAGTTTGCTGTGCTATACAGAAAGTCCTTGTTGGTTATCTATTTTATACACAGTAGTGTGTATATGTTAATCCCAAATTCCTAATTTATCCCTCCCACCCCTCCTTTTCCCTTTGGTCACCATAAATTTGTTTTCTATGTCTGTGGGTCTATTTCTGTTTTGTATATAAGTACATTTGTGTCTTTTTTTTTAGATTTGGAGCTCTTTTTAGAACCAGTGGAGGCTTCAGTTTAAGAAAGGCTTCATGGTAATAGAGGCGAGATGAGAAGTTCATTTTATATTGTAGATCATGATTTCCATACACCAGTAATTATATATGCAAGAGAAGAAGCAAATGAAAATTCTTACTTTATAATAAAGCTCTAATTGAAATTTACTTTAAACTCATGTAATGACTTCCTTGTGTGCAATTAAAAAGATTTCTTTATTTATAAAAAGGTTTTTGATGTTCCTTGCAGTTTATATAATTATGTGCATAGCAGTATATAGCATCAGTAGCATGTGGATTTGTCTGTACTTTTGTCTGTACATAGCATCAGTACATGTAGATTTGTCTGTACTTTTGCAGAACAATATGGTAACTTAGTTTCCAAATTGACAGGAGTGATCTTGAGTGACTTGCTAATTTCATAGACATTTTTCTTATCCACAGAATGTGGCTTAACAGTGCTCTATTACTTTTGTCATAGAGTTGTTATGAGGTTGACATGAGGCAAAATATGTTAAGGCATTTTGTAAACTACAAAAATACATAGGATTTTTAGAATATGATATCGAAAGTCTTGTTCAAAAAGTGATAATTAGCCATTTTATACTACAAATTTGCTTAAATTCTGATTTTAAAATCTTTCCCCACTGTATATAAGATGTCTACTAACTCCTTCCCATTAAATAGAAAGATCTAATGGAGAGACTGACCGTTTTCTCTAGTCACAGCTTTAAAATACAGCTCTATACACATCAAAGTTCAGAGCTATTAAGTCCATTGGCTTACAGATGAAAGTAGATGAAACCTAGGCACACCTATTCCACGTTATTATATAATGTACCATTTTTGTAAATACCGTTAATGAAATGAAAACTAAGAAATATAATATTTATTTAGGCCTCTAAAGAAAACCTTCAATTTAATTTTTAATAATGTTTATAAATGTAATTTAAACGTCTTTCTGTCTCCTCTACTCATATTACAGCTGTCAGTCCTAAGAAAACTCAGAGAGACTACTGGATACAATTTCCTGCCCTGACTTTTTGGTCAGGATCAATCTGTTTATCATGTCCCAGTATAAACAAATCGGGGTGAAAAAGAGGGGCCAAGCTTTATTGGAAATAACAGAAAGAAAACTCCATCAAGCTGGACGTTGTTAAAAAGGGTATATTTTAATAAATAAGTTTTGCCGGGATGTGCTTGAAATTGCTTTCATGCTAAATAGAATTTGCTCGAAAATGAAGTGTGTGGACAGCCAGTTATGTATTTGAGGGCTTTTTGGCTTGGCTTTCTTGGACTCACTGAACAGACAAAGTTTGCTTCTAAGTACATTTCTTGATGTATCAGTATGGTTTTGGCGGCACCGCTAAAAATAATCAAATGAAGTATCTAAGGGTAACTGAAGCAAAACAGGCATCAACTTCATAAATTAAAGCCGTGAGTTCCTTGTTTTATGTGCACCTCTGCATGCTGGGTTCTATCACAGTTACTCAAATTATCACTTCCAAAAGAGCACTTGAGAAAAAAGCCTAACAACTGTTAGATACGACGTCTGTTCGTTAACGTTAAGTAAAACAAAGTAAAGAGACTTATTAGCCATTTAGATCTTCAGAATAAAGTGAGACAGATTACCCACCTGTTAACACCTGTGTTCCGAAAAGTTCACGTGCTTACTAACAGGTGGCATTTATGAGTAATTTATGATGGAATAAGTGGTCATAAAAATCAGTGAGTACCTTTTGGCTTCCAAAAAAATAAATATATAGTTGTGATGCCTAATAATAACTTGTAAACATTGGGATTTAAGCAAGAACTCAAACTGTACATTAATTGTACCAGAGGAAGTTTAGCTGGTGGAATAGAGTTTTGAGTTGGACCATGAATATTGTAGAGTAGTCTAAAGGATATTTGTACTCATGTTTGAAAGGGTATGATGAAACTGTAAAAGAAAATAAAAATAATTAATTTTATAAACTTATGAATTAAAGTATAATAATCTCTGTTTATGAAAATGCAGTCACTTAATGCATACTGTGTATCCACAGGCAAAGAATGGTGTCTTAAAACTAAGTCTTGTGCTTTAAAATCAAGATCAATTCGGGAGAAAATTGATTGCTTTATTGATAGGCTTTTTTACATATTAAGTTAGCATTTACTTAAAGTAAATGGTTGTTTTCCTTTGGAAAACATCTACATCATTTAAGGAGTGTTACTAGTGTGTCTAAATTGAAGTTTCTCATATGCTTACATAAAAAGGGAATTATTTCACATGTAAAAATGGATACTAACAAAAGTTATTATCACGCATGTATCATTTCGACTGTTGAAAACAATGAATTTAATTTATTGCTGAGAATATATGAAATACACATTAATGTATATACACTGATTAAGCCATATAGACTTAAAAAATAAATACATTGAAATATATGCTATCAGTTGGTATATTGGATGAGTACCATGCTGCAGTCTTAGTGACGTATTCTTTTTGTCTCAAGATTTATTTTGTTCATTCCACAGTTAATTTATTTGGATTGTATATAGACTCTGGTCAGGAAAATAGGGTGTCTCCAAGTTGTCAGTGAATATGATGCTTAATATAGGAATTTCAGGGCTATATTTTTACCAAAGGGAAGAGCTACAGGAGTTAATACCTGAAAATCTGCCTGTACAATTGGAGAAAGAGTCCCTCTGACACTCGCCCATAAGTGGCTCTGAAGCAGAATGGGAAAGCTGAGGACTGTAAGAAATACCTGTACCATCATGATGCTGTAAAACTCTGTGAACCACTTTGACGGCAGAGTGGGAGCTAGTGAGGCATCTGGAAGCTTGCTGAGTCTGTTCGCCTTGGTCCCTGCTTTGCTGAGCTTGATGATAATGGCTTCTGCTTTGCTGAGCTTCCTATTCTCATGAAAGTTCTTTGCAGTGACAAACTCTACCTCAAACATAAACAAGGAAGGAGATGCCGGGAAACAAAGTTCCTGATCTTAGAAGAGACAGGTGGTGATGATGCCAAGTTGACAAGCACTCCTGCACAGGTGGCTACTCATAAAATATTTTTTTTCATTTTTTGTTTTTGTTATCGTTTTTGAATCAAATTTATATATGCTGTTCTTATTTCAGGAATAAACCACCCGCTATGTATCACTATTCCGACTATACCAAAATGAACTAAAGGACCATGAAAAATGTCTCTATGAAAAAACAAAACAAAACAGAAACCAACACCTATTATCTGAGCCTTATTTGAGTCAAAAGGAAGTTAACACTAAGGTTGGGATTCCTAGTTAGGAAGTTGAGGGGTAGAAATCTAATGGAGGTTTGGAGCATAGGCAATTCTACCATCTAACTATTATTCTTTACAAATTCATAGCTGCAAAAACCCAATGTACTTTTTCTAGTCCTTCAACTTTTATGTGGCTGCAAGTTTCTGGATCAAAAATCCATAATTGATGCATCTTACAACATTCACATTATCCAGCAAATTTTATTGCTAATAGATGGCCTTTAAAAATTGTGTCTAGGAGGGCAATATAGCATAAGCACTTAACAATGTTTTTACTTGGATCAGAAAACAAAAAACAAGCAAACAAACAAAAACCTTGATTTGAGTCTTATCTCTCCATTTCATGACCCAAACATACTGCTAAATATCTTTAAGACAAGATTTCTTCATTTTTAGATGGGGATAATAATATATTGTTTACTTCTGGGGGGAATGCTTACTCGTTACCTTTAAGATTCCCTTTCTGTGCTTTGAACTCATTATTGCAAAACACATGGGCTTTCTTTCCTATAGTCATTGTCTCCTGTGAGAACAAAAGTGAATTATTAGATTGATAAGAGTTGGGGAAAATAAAATGTCATGGTGAACATCACTCTTCCCTTCTTCCTCTTGGAAACACTGGTCCTGATGTGGAGAAGGTCCTGCCCAAGTTCAGCCCTGCTTGGAGCTATGAGGATATTTCCAGTTGATGCCAGTGTTCCATAAGCACACTTGCTTATCAGGCCTCAATCCACATAGTCCAAGCTGATTTCTTTTCAAGGTGATACTTTATTCAACTTTCATTCCTTCTTTTTATGTCTCAGTATGTTCAGAATGTGGGAAACTGGATGTAAGTTATTGGACCTTTTCAGAGATCCCAACATCCACCTTGTAGGACTGTATTGGTATTAAATAAAGTAATTCAGTTACAGTGCATTCAATAAACTTCAGTAAACATGCTGGTTACTATTACCATAGGTCAGTCTGAAATTAAATATCTGTAAACCAGTCGTTGCTTGTGCCTTAGTGCATATATCATTTGCAATTAACATTATTTTTCCAAATGCTGCTCTCCTGGCATAATTTCAAATTTTGAAGCATTTCATTGCTAATGGTAGTGGGAATATGTACTAAAAGCCAACTATTTTGCTTCAGTGATTAGTTAAAAAGTAATATAAAGAAAACATATTGATTTGACTTATAAACACCTTAGAATCTCCTATCTTTCCCCCCAAAACTGTTATATTTGATATACCAAACATACTAAGAGCCTTGAGTTTTTCCCTGAAAAATTGAAATATCTGTATTCTCTGTCTTATGAAGATGCTTACATGATTGGCAATATCCACCAGTCCCAGTTCAATGAAATACAATAGAATAGAATTTACCTTAGGCTTTAATTAATCTTTATTTACCTTTTGAGTTATTATATTTTACTAAGAGAGCTCAAGGACATTCTCTGGGTGATAAATCATTTTATTTTTTACAATAACCTATTTTGCCCAAATTATACTCTCAAACGTTCCATGTAATTACATTTTTCACATAGCTTTATTCTCAATAAACATTTCAAATTACGTTTGCATCTTTTCTTCTGACTCATGAAGCATTTTTTCTACCTTGGTTGTGAAAAAATTGTTTGAATTATGATATTGATGATAATAAAGGATAGCAACATTGTTGAGTACTTACTATGTGCCAGGTAGCCTTATTAACATTCCCATTTTACAGATAAGAAAATGGTGATACAGAGTGGTTAAGTGATTTAGCTAAGATTACAAAGCTATAAACTATGGAGCTGGGATTATTATAGTTTAGAGACTCTGGCTCCAATGCACATATGTTTTTATTTTTTTAATTTATTGAAAAAATTTTTAACATCTTTATTGGAGTATAATTGCTTTACAATGGTGTGTTAGTTTCTGCTTTATAACAAAGTGAATCAGCTATACGTATACATTTATCCCCATATCTCCTCCCGCTTGCGTCTCCCTTCCTCCCACCCTCTCTATCCCACCCCTCTAAGTGGTCACAAGGCACCGAGCTCGTCTCCCTGTGCTATGTGGCTGCTTCCCACTAGCTATCTATTTTACATTTGGTAGTATATATAAGTCCACGTTACTCTCTCACATATGTTTTTAAAAATTACACCATTTTGTCTCTTGTGATCTATGCCTCCATATAACAGTGATGAAAAAGCTTAATTGTGTGTTATCTCATACACTTTAATTCTAAAAGAACTCACATAATGCTTCTTTATCTCTTTTGAATGAGATGGGCTAGAATATGGTGATAGATTGATTGTACACTACCAATACACAAAAAAATTATCTTTAACCTCAAGCTCTGTTCTGAGGCAAAATTAAGTAGGATATGTGAAGTGCATTTTAGAATAAGGATAGTAAACAATGTATTCTTATGCAAACCTCTTTAATAAATCATTTTGTTAGCAAGGTGAGATTTTAGTGTGAAAAGAGAAGTTGGCTAATCACAGACTGACTCTAAGAAAAGAATTATTCATTGAATCTGTCTGCAAGCTAAATAAAACAAAAATGGAGAACTTCTCTACAAATTCATTAAAGAACTTTGACTTAATTCAAATTTGAGTAAATATCAAACCTGTTATCTATTTGCTTCCAAAATTGTGTTCTGTTGTGTCCTTGGAATGTGTATTTAACATTGGTTAGATAAGAAAATTATAAAAGTTAATGCAGATCTGAACCATTTTAGTTTCTGTTAGGTTTTATATAAATTGTAAACTTGGCTCTAGAATACTCTTCCCAGAATTGACCTAGAATAATTTTGTCCAAGAACAGGTATATTTCTAAAAACATCACTTTACACTAATACAGCAGAAAATAAGTATGTAGTTTCCCTCTATCCTGGTGAAAGGAAGTTATTATTTCCTTCTTTGTCATAGTAGAAATGTAATTTATTGCTTTTATGGAACTTCAAGGGTAAATCTAGGTTTAAACTTTACCATACATACATTATCTTGTTCATTTTCAAGCAGAATCATATAATGAAAATTGTTTTAATATTCTAAAATGGAAACTGGAAACACTTTAAAGGATAGAACTTCCCTAAGGGAAATAAAAGTGTTGGCTCACGTTGAACATTTGCTCAGGTATTAAAACACAGAAACTAAATGTCCTCCAAACGGCAAGGTGCCCTAATAACTGCAGGCTCAGAAATATGTGTGTCTGGTAAATGAGGCAGAGGAAAAATCTGGACCAGTGTCAGAAAAAAACCTATAAGATTAGTTCACCACCCATTGTTCCTGTTGTTGTATGTCATTTCTAAGACTTCAGGGAAACTAGTTCAGTATGTTCAGGCCACATTGCAATGTCATAATGGCCACAGATCTCAGAGGAACAAACTTGTCAAGTTCAGAACATTCTCATGTTACTGAGACAACATTGCAGCAACATTGCATTATGTTTGAGTTTGAGTGTCAGAGGAGGAATTCACGTAAGAAAAGAGAAAAGCATTTTCTGATAGATACAGCACCCTGGGGAAGCTGTGCATGGGAGCGGCATAGAGGCAGTACTTCACTGGATGGCAAAAGCACCTCAGCTGACACCTGGCCCACTGTGCTGTAATTGACATCCTAAGAACACCCCAGGGAATGATGTCAGCTTGGTGTCATCTTTCCTGTTAGAAGAGGATTTCTTAGATGTGATTTGTATATTCATTTTTTAAATTAATTAATTAATTAAATTTTGGGCCATGTTGGGTCTTTGTTGCTACACGCGGGCTTTCTCTAGTTGCAGCGAGCAGGGGCCACCCCTCGTTGCAGTCCGCAGGTTTCTCATTCCGGTGGCTTCTCTTGTTGTAGAGCACAGGCTCTAGGCGCACGGGCTTCAGTAGTTGTGGCACACGGGCTTCAGTAGTTGTGGCACACAGGCTTAGTTGCCCCGTGGCATGTGGAATCTTCCCGGACCAGGGCTCGAACCCGTGTCGCCTGCATTGGTAGGAGGATTCTTAACCACTGTGCCACAAAGGAAGTCTTTATATTCATTTTAGAACTGCCCTTCGTAGTAGCTTCCTAAATCAATTGAAATGCATTCAGAATGTGTTGATGTTTTCACATAGAACTCAGAGTTTGGAGTTGTAGATACATGGAATTTTAAAAAATCTGTGACCTTCTGATAAAACCCGCTAAATTTTGAGCTGAATTTTGTCCCAAAGTTAGTTGTAAAGGCTCTGTCAATTTATATCTTCCTGTTGGTCACAAAAATTTTGAAAGATAAATATTTTATGCAAAGCAGAAGTAATGTGCTCTAGATCAGGGGTTCATGGATTTATAATTGAAGATAAGTAGCTTCAAGTTAGGAAAGTGAGGTAAAAATTAAAGTCAGTTGGAAAGCGATCCCCTTTTGATTTGTGTCATGAAAGGAAAATGGAGAAAGGAGACATTCCAAACTCTCTTTGATGAGTGAAGCACTATAGCATAATTTGCTTATTGTTTTTTTTGTTTGTTTGTTTTGTTCATGCAGAAGAAATCTTAGAGAAGTAACTTATTCTGATGAACTGGGAGATTAGGAATTGGATAAGAATATTGCTCATGGAAGAACACTGTCAAAGGAAGATACCCCATGGAGCCAAAGCAGACTTAGGCAATTTAGAATACATTGAACTATGGTAAAAGGGTTAATTAATATCAAGATATCAGACAGTAACTGGTATAATAGATAGATAGATGATAGACAGATAGATAGGTAAGGACATATATGCATTTCAAAACAGCAAAATGAGTCCCCAAATTGGAGAATGCACAATGGATAGAAAAGAATGTCAAGAATAATTGAAGTGTAAAGTTTTAGATCTAAGGTGGTAAAAATTGAGCAAAAATTCCTGCAGGAAAGGGATGGCTCATACTGGATTAATTCAGAATAAAACAAGCAGACATAAAAATGACAATACATAATGGAAAATCCAGGGTTAAAAATATAATTAATAAAATTAAATTAAAAAATTATTTATATTTCTCTTCCCTCGATTGCCCCAGTGTATTTGTTGATAGCCAAGAGAGAGAAAAAGAGTGAAATAGTCGTTATGCCACTTAGGTAAGAGAAGGTAAGTCATTACCGTTAGGACTTTACCTGGAACTCTGGAGAGACACATACAGCTGCTAGGATTTTGAAACTATTAGAAAGCAAGTAGATAAGAGTCCATGTACTTTTTTCTTTGAAGTTCTAAAGAAGAGAAAGACTCAGAGTAATAGGAGCTAATATTAATTAGACTATAGAATCACAATTCAGGCTTTCTTAGCTTTAAAATTTGGTCTAAAGCCCTACATTAAAAATGTAGAAACTATTTACATGTAGAAATAGGGGTTGAAGTTCAAAATTTGCTGAGCTACAGGTTATGGAGGAGGTAAATCAATCATTTTAACAGTGTTTATCAAATTCTTTATAATAAAGTATCTAGAAATACAGAGATGGATAAGTATTTAATAAGCATCATATTAATAGCAGGACATAACACTGGAAAAACATAGGGAAAGAAGGAAAATTCTCATGGGATGTGCAGGGGTAGCACAGGAGTGGATGATTCAATTAGAAGGCAAAATTTGTACCATGTTTTGTAGCTTGAATAGGATTTTGCCTGATAGAGAACAGCAGGTGTGTGTGTGTGTGTGTGTGTGTGTGTGTGTGTGTGTGTGTGTGTGTCTGTCTGTCTGTGTCTGTGTCCTGAGGTGAGAGGCCAGAGATTTCTTCTTTCCTTCCTTCAGAAGAAATATAACTGGAACAGAGGAAAACGAGAGAACACAACTTGCTTAGGGCTCATAAGACACACATCTGATGGGATTCTTGGGTAAAGAAGGGCAGAACTTTATGCTGGGAGAAGCTGTAATATGAGAAAAAGAACGTTATGCATAAAATTCTAGGATAGCTGGGGAAAGCAAACTGGAAAGGTGACTAGGTGACTTCCCAAGGAATATGGAGGTTTTCCTGTGACTAGTGCATACTTAGGAGAAAACAGAGCTTATAGCATTGAGCCAGAGAAACTAGTGGTCATGTGAGATGGAGCCCAGAAAATAGGTGGAGGGCTGTGTGGGAACGAGATCCCTGTGCGTGTGTGTGTGTGTGTGTGTGTACACTGTAGCTAATCTTGCAAATTTTCTGAGTGTGATTTAGTCTCTTGTGAGACAAAGAGAATGGGTGGTATATTGAGACCCAGGTCTCATCGGGGGTAGAATCAAGGCAGCCTGCATGGTATTAAAAGATTAATCCCACAAAAACAGACTTACGTGGTTATCACACCCAACATTCATTTTACCTGCAGAGATTAAAATGTGCTAACATCCAAAAAGGGAAGCCAGAGGCACCATGGGTCATGGAAATTAGAGCTGGGTAGGACAGAGAGTTAAGTGTATTTTTGAGTCTTGTTAAGAAAGTTTAGCTTTATTCTGATGGCTTAAGTCAGTACAGGCAAGCATATCAAAATGTTTCTTCATTCTTGATTTCTTCTCGTTCCCACAGGAAAGCATGTAGCCAGCAACATCATTTACATAACTCTGTTGCTTTGTATCCTTTTTCTTTTGGTAGTTAAAAAAATTTTTCTTGTCCACCACACCACGCACACACCCACACGCACATGCACAGACACTTACATGCACACACGCTCACACGCTCATGTCTTGTGCTCTGCTTTAGTTAATCCATCTCTTTGCATACTCCCTCTTTGATAGCAAAGCGAGATGTTATACATGCATGCAGGGCTACCACTTTGAGTCCCATCGATAGTACAGTGCATTGCCCTTGGTGACACAATAGTGATTCTCTTTGTATGTGGCAAGTCCAAAGTAGTGGTGAATGTCACATTCCATCTCAGGTAGGAAGTTAAAATTAAAATCAAGATAGAGCTGATAAATGTATCATCTCGCCCCATAAAATCTCTGTACAAGAAAACAATGGGCCACCTTTATTATAGATTTGATTAAGCATTAACTATAGCTTACAGAGAAAAGGTGAAAGCAAGGCTTCTTCCTAAACTATATAATTCATAAAATAAAGTAAAAATATCTACTGCAAAACTCAGACTTCCTAACTTTTCTGTACCAACTGCTTTATTAAAATCATTGCCAAAGCAGTGAGATGGTGAAGCACAGAACATCTTCAGTTTAGACCGTCTGTTAGGGGAGCTTTTGAAAGTTTCTGTCATGTTAAAAAAAACACTGTTGTAACTTATGCTGTACAAAAGGTTGTGATTTTACAAACTCTATATAAAGACAACATTCTGTTATTGAATTTGCCTCAATGCACTGATTCCTGCAAATAACTACAGGCAATCTCCTAAGGATTTAAAATTTTAAGTATTTAGAAATCTATTTTCATTAACCAACACCAATATAAGATTAAACGGATTTTACCCTGATATTTCTTTGAGTTAAATCACTGTCATGTATGCAATGTTCCATTTCTAAATAGTCATTCTTTGGAAATGAACAAGTGTTCAGTAGTATGGATGAGCTAAAAGAAGAAATGAAATAAACATCAGGAAAATCAGGTAGTGCCTGTAATTTTAAAGTATTAAGTTGTAGATGGATATTTTATACTTATAAAACCCTTGGGGGCAAATGAATGCTTAAGTTGAATTAATACTTAAGAGAAATGGCTTCAAGAAGATATGCCAAACAGATGTTTTAGATAGTACTGAAGTCTATTTATTTCCACTTATTTAAACAAAGATAAAGGGGGATTTACCAAAAAATTCCAATTCCTTGTAGTGCTGCCAACAAGTAAAATTTCCCACAGTTTGTCTCAATGATTAAGCAAAATAGGATAAGCTAGGCGGTGCACTGTCCGGCACGTCCATGTTCTGCTGGGGCCTGACACATCACATTCACAGAGGAAATAGCTTGGTTCTACAATTCCTCTCATTAGCCTGTACTTGTGGATTGATAAGAAGTGGCCATTAGCACACATCCAGACCTTAGTAAAAATTCAGATTCACTCACTGCCCTCTAAGAAATCTAGAGTAGAGCTATAAGGAGTGGACCCTCAAACAATAGGGTCTTAAGTGGTTATGTTTGTATTGGGTATACATTTGGGAGATAGGAAATGAAAACAACAGATAATTAGGTGCATTCCTTTGGCAATTTGGGTATGAGCTTGGGGAGAGGTGGCGGCAACATATATTTACTGCCCACACAGCCTAGTAAAACAAACAAACACTGAACTGGCAGAGTGCTGAAGTTTTGGTTCAAATGTTGATGTTTATCTTCTGAATGATTTTAAACAATACCTGACATTTTCTGGTATAAATTTCTTCATCTGTAAAATGACATATTTAAATTAGGTAAGTCTCCTCCAGTTTGAAAATATAAAGGCAATATACAAAGTAGGCAGAAATGGTACCAGAATTCTAGTGAACAAATATTGGCAATATTGTTTCCAATGGAAAATGTTGTTAAATTCAATTGGAAAACATTAAGTTCAAATGGAAGCTATTGTTAAATAAAAACAAAATGTAAACTTTGGAAAAGGGGGGAGATTGCCAGTTTTTGAGAGCTCCTTATGTACTGGCACTCTACCAAATTCTTTACTTACATAATCTTGTTTAATTCTACCAACATCTCTATGGGATGTAAAGAGGTTGTAGTTGCAATTTGCCCATTTTATATATGTGGGTAAACTGATACACATTCTCAAAATAATAACAAATATAATTAAGGAAAAAACACTTTACAGGCATAGAAACGGTTATTGGAGAACACTGAAATGAGAAAAAACAAACAAACAAACAAACAAAAAACTGGGACCACTTTGTTCAGTAGATAATTACTTAGCCTGAAGATTAAACTTGGAAGCTTTAACCTAATGTTCCATTCTTAGTTGTTTTAAGAATTCACCAATCCATTTAATTTTCTTTTAAATTTGTTTCTCAGATGCATTCAACAAAACGGGTTTAACCCCTACTTTTTGAGAGGGTTAGAGAAGGTTGGAACTGAATGCTTACGATGATCTTGATTTCAAAAGTTTAGAGTAGACATAGGACACATAAGCCATATCAAAAATAATAAAATTTGGAACTAATTATTCTACTATTGATTGGATAATACTCTTCTTCTGTGTGTTGGAATTAGGCATCCACACTATTGGCCATGTAACTTCACAGTGCCTTTTACTATGGGTGGGGCATATATTCCTGCTCCTTTGATTTTGGGATGGGTGAAATGACTTGCTTTGGTCAATGGGATGTGGATGGAGATAGCATGCAAGTTGCCCTCAGAAGTCTTAAGAAGGCAGTATCCCGAGCTTCCATATAAACTCCTGTGCTCCTGCGATCCATGAATAAGAGCATTCAGCTATAGCTGTTTCAGCCTGGGTTCCAGAATGAAGATAGACGAGGAGACCTGGCCCCGAGAAGAAGCCTGAAGTCTTGCCTGACCCAGCCATGCCCAGCTTAGATCAATGGCCCTGCAGCCACACTGCATGCCTGGGAGCATGAGAATATGTTTGTTGTAAGCCACTGAGATTTTGATATTGTTTGTTACCCAGCAGAAAATAACTGATACAGTTCTCAAACTATTTTTATCAGGAGTCATTTTTCATTTTTTAAAATTGCAGAATCTTGTAGGGCTGAGTCAGGAGAATTAATGCACTGCTCTAACAAACTTCTTAGACTAAGCTTGTACAAATTAAATATTGTATGATACAGTAGACTAGATCCTCATTCACCAAATGTTTCACAGGTTAACTCACTAACTCTGTTTCTCAGCTTTGAAGAATCTATTTTCTAATATTTAATTACAGGAATATGAAATTTCTAAAGGGAGAGTTAAACTTATCCAGTGATGTTAATTTCAAATTTTATTTCAAAGGGAAAAGTCCACAAAGGGATTTTTTTTAGGAATTTGTACCCAATATAGTGTTAAAATGGAGTAATGCAATTTCTTATATTAAAGCTTATACAATAATAACTGAACTATTACATTATAATCAAACAGTCAATCATTAACATTACAATTTTAGATGGCATAAAATCTTACTAAATCAATGTTGAGAGGCCTATAGAAAGCTCTGCTGGCTTTCCTTCTATTTTTGCAGTACAGTGAGGGTACTGTATTGCCCTAAATAATACTGTTTTATTTTGGATCAGTGTTTTTCACCTTTAAGGGGTATATGGCATATAAGCCACCTAGAGATCTTATTACAATGCAGGTTCTGAATCAATAGCTCTGGAGTGGAGACTGAGGTTCTGAATTTTCCATTTCTAATACTCAGACTACTTTCCTCTGAAGGTAAGCTTTATCACAAACTCATTTTAAAAATATTTTCAGTTACTATTGCATATTGTCTGAGATATGTATTCTCTATATTTTCTACTTCTGCAGTATTCTAATTACTTACTGAATCTCACCTAGTAAGCCAATACTGGAACTAGAACCTAGTTGTTTTGATATGCAGTGCTAAAGGCAGTAATCTGCTTTTTCCTTATTTTTAAATGAAGAAAAATAAATGTAATCAAATAGTTTTTAGATGATTGAGAATATGATAGTCGTTTTTTTCTAATTTCCATTCATATAATTTTCATCAAACAGTATTAGCGTTACATGAAATATAGTGGATTGGATTTTGTTTCCCCAAAAGATATGATTGAGTTCTAACCTCCAGTACCTGTGAATGTGACTTTATTTGGAATTAGGGTCTTTTCAGATGTAATCAAGTAAAGATGAGATAATATGGAATTAGAATGAGCCCTAAGTCCAATGACTGATGTCCTTATGAGAGGAGAGAACACACAGAGACACACACAGTGGGGAAGCACATGTGAAGATGGAAACAGAGATTGAAGTGATGCAGATACAACTGCAAGAATACCAAGAATTTCTGGCAACCACCAAAGGCTGGGGGACAGGCATGGAAGAGATACTCTCTCAGAGCCTCCAGAAAGAACCCACCCTTTATTCTGATAGCCTAAGTCAGTGTTGATTAGGCTATGCTGACGTAAGCACTCCAGGCATAATATTTTACTACATGTCCATTCAGAGTTGACTGGGTGGTTCTGTACTACTTCATTTTCAATCCAAGATCTGGGATAAGGGAGCAGACAATTATTTAAAATTACTCATTATCATGGTAGATAGAAAGAAAGAGCTGAAGCAAGCAGTGGCACTTATAACTTCTGCCCAAGAATGATACATGTTTCTTCTACTCACCTTTCTTCAGCCAGATCATGTCACATGGGCTCTCCCTACTTCAAGTGGGAGGTGGAATCTGAACCTGCCAGGAAGAAGACAGCACCAGCATTAATGATACTCCATAAAGGGTCTATTATTTTGTCCATATTATACAGAAAAAGAAAACACAGAGATCTTATGTGAATTGTCTGAGGTCATGCAGCTATTAAGTTTTGAGGTTAGGATACAAATAAAAATAGCTTATGTCCAAAGCCTTTGAAGATGATGGGTATACCATTTCATGCACAATTTTTACATATAATACCAAGAACTTCCTGAATGTCCACCCATCAACTTTATATGAGGCAAGCCAGGCCAGATTATACTGTAGTAATAAACCACCATCTAGTTGCATTGACCTAAAACAACCAACTCGTATTCCTATACACTCAATTTGTCCACAATGCATTGGAAAGAGGTTCTGCTTATTATCTTCATTTAGGATTTCAGGCTGAAGGAGCAGCCTTGATATCAAATATTTCTGGATTGATATGTGAGTCATGAAATACGAGCTTTGGGATGTTTCACACTGACAATTTAGGTTCAGTCTAGAAGAGCTATCTGCCACTTTCATTTATGGTTTATTGGCTAGAACTAGTTTACGTGTCCTGAGTCAATTAGACGGCAGCCTAATGTAATTCTACTAGATGCTCGGAAGAGATAAGAACCAAAAATAATGGACAAAGAGTATTACTGATAACTACAGACTCCATCCAAGTTACTAACTACATATATTACATTGAATTACAAAAGTATCATACAATGTAGCTCCTCCCTCCCAGGGGCAGCATGCCTTTCTATAGAAATACCACAAACTAATGTATTTACTAAATATAGAAAAATTTTTTTCAGTTAACGTAACAAAAATTCCCTTCTATGTACATAGGGTTTCATCAGTTCCCTGAGACACAAAGTTTGAAAGAAGAGTTTATGCTTTTATTTATAAAGTTGTTTTAAAATAAATCATCACCTTAAAACCAATATTTATGATATCAATCACTCCCTTTAACACCCAATACCAGTTACCCGTCCCACTATAACTTTTCTGTTTCAATCAATAATTTGATTATTTCCCAAAAGTTACATGACAATTTTGCTGTGTTCTGATTACTTACTCTTCAGCATGATACCCACCGCAAATGCTGAATGCTAATCATAAAGGAAAGGAATTGGTTGTGGTCATGCTTAAGCAGAAAATTGCTCTGGTCTGCGGGATGCCTTTAGGACACACTTATTCATACACCATGCTGTGGTATCTCAGGTGTAGCAGATGGTATGCAATGGCTGTCCATCACTAAAATGGCATGGTTTGACTATTAGGGTGGCAGGAGTGTGGGGAGTCAGTATCCATTAGCTTTTATTAAGTATCACCCAACATGACATTAGCTAATCCCCTCCATCTCCTACGTTCACTCCATTACTTTAATTAAAGGCCCACTATTCAAAGGTGAGAAACCCAATAATAAATGAAAAAAATATCTAGAAATGTAGTTGTTACTCTAAAATTGGCAGCCATCAAAATAAGGCAATGGTGATTTGTTACTTCCAAAAAATAAAAATAAAGAGAGACAAAATGAAACAAAAATATATAAAACCTCTCTTTCTCTCTTCTTCATTCTTCACATCCAATCAACCATCAATTTCTGTTGATTCTCCCTTTATGTTTTCTTGTACTTTTGTCTTCTCTTTCATGTTCCTACTGTCATTTTCATAGTTCAAGTCTATGTTCTATTTCAACATGACTATTGCAATAAACTGATATCTTCTTTTCCTACTACCAGGAACACGTGCTTTTAATTCAGCACCACCAGGTTTAGTAGCTTCTTTCCTTTTCTAACGTTTTCACAATTCTTTATTTTCTATGCCAATGTTTTTCATTGGGGGGTGATACTGAACCTTAGGGAGAGTTTTGGAATTTCATAGGCAAGGATTGTTTTTTTCACCGTAACTGAGGGGATCCTACAGCATAAACGAGGGTGCTGGACGCAGGCTTGCTAGATTGCAAATGTGGGGTAACTTCATACAAAAAGAGTTCCCTGGCATCTTGCATGATTTCTATCATGTGGTCAAAAATCTACTTAAAATTAAATGAATCTAGAAACTAACCCTATTTTTATAAAAATATAAAATATTTTTTACATTTTAAAATAAAATGAATTTTCCAAGATGCCACTATCATTTGTATTGAAAGAAGACATTTTTATAACTTGATAAAAAGTTACTTATTATTTCTGAAAATTGCATCACTAACACCCATTGTATTTGTGGTTTCTCAGACACAAATAATCAACACTAACTTTGTTATTCTCTTAAAACATTCATTCATGGTGATTCTGAATATAGATGCCATTGAAATTTGTTATGTGTTCTACTGTAGTCATGTCAAAGCATCTGCAGACCAAAAATACATATTATTTCATTATAAATAACTTTCCATATATATTTTCCTTTATATTACAGTTAAGACATTGTGTTTATATTTTTTAAAAGTTTCTAATTTATTTCAGGATATTAATAGATTTGTCATCACAAAATATTTACCATAAAAATAGAGTTCTCTATCTAACACTGGTGAGAATCTGCTCAAATAAATGGAGACAAATTTTTTACTTGTCTTCTCAGGCCCTCCAAAATTTCCTTTTCTGTCTTGCACTCTACCGCTTCTCAACATGCATCCTCTGCTTCTGCCAAATTGGTTGAGTTCCTCTTCACTGAGTGATCTTTAGTCCTGCCAGCAACGCCTCCTCTTCCTCTTGCCTCTTTATCAAAAGACTCACTATTCTTCAAAGCCAATCTTTCCTGATTGCCCTGACTTATAGCGGGGAATCTATATCTTTAATCTTCAGCACCATGCATTCATCACTTAAATCACGCTGTGTATATGTTTTTTGTCTGTGTCTTCTAAGTCAATTTTCAGCTTCTTGAGGATGAAGAGGTAGGAACTCTCTCTTAGACTCCTTCATCTTCCCTATCGTGCCCAGCAGACTCTTTATAAATAATAAGTACTGAAGAATATTTGTTGATTGATTCATTTGTCTTTAATGTACATCTCAGGGCTTCTCAAAACAGGGCATATGAGGATCACATGAGAGGTTACGAACAGTGAAAATAGTGAGGCTGTACCCAGATCTCTTAGGTCTACTTTATTTATCTAGAAATTCAGAGTCTATGTAGAGCTTCCGATGCATTTGACTGGTAACTCCTGTATCTTCCTGGAATGTGAATCTAGCTGCCCTTTACCTGGTATCACATGGCATTTGTGCTGAGGGGTAGTTAAATGTTATTACATTTTATCAAGAATGCTGGTGCTATCAAGTACCATATTGACCCACTGGACTTTGTTGTAGATGTTACTCAGCTGAGTTTCTGTAAAGTAACAGCTTTTTGTACCTGCATAGAAACAGTCAAAATGACAAATAATTCCATCTCTTATCATCACTTCTATTCCACTATCCAATTTTAGTTGCCAAAAGATTGGAGACTCCTGAAAAATGATGGGAAAAATAAATCACGGGCTGAATTTCTTTTGCAGCATTCATAAAATTTCCATATCCATTAAAACTTTGTACTTTCCTTGTTTATTTCCATGAATACATTATTGGTTGAGAATTTAATCATTGGAGTACACAATAAAACACAAAAGAAGCAAGCAAGAAAACAAACCAAAAACCACCTTTTTTTTTTTTACTTTGGTATTATCATTCCAATTTTAGGCAAAAGATATAGTAATTTTTCTCTTCATTTTAATAAGCATCATTAATGTTGTCATACAAATATAATACCCAAATATACATCTTCCAATATTCTGCTTTCTTTAGGAAAACACATAAAGTGAATAACTCTATTCAAGATAAAATTTGGTTGAGTAGCCTGTCAAAGTCAGTTGTATTATCGATGTTTTCTTCTCCAGTGAAAGAAACTGTCAAATGCTCTCTTGTACAGACTCAAGATCACCTTGAAGCAATTTTTAGGAGGGTATCTCAAATTATATAAATGTGTTAGATGCTGACTCCCTAACCAGCAGAAAAAAGTATAGATCATTCAATCATTCATTTAGTAAATAATTTTTGAGTCATTCCATGTGCCAGACACTGTTTCAGGCATTGGGAATACAACAGGGGTCACAATAGACAAAGTCCTTACAATGGCATAATTTACAAGGGAGAAAGAGAAAAAAATCATGTAGATATTCGATGAAAATATCAGGTTGTGTGAAGTGCCATGAAGAGTAATGCACTGGATTAAGTTTGTAAAGAGGTTATGGTGGCTACTGTTTTAGACGGGGTTGTCAGGAAAAGCCTCTCTGAGGAGGTGGCACTTGGACAATGCAAAGGGAGGCTCAGGAGGAGAGAAAGCAAGTATCATGTGGAGCAGGGAGCTCATGCCATGCTGGGAGAGCAGCAGGGAGCACATAACATGTTGGGAGAGCAGCAGGGAGCATATGGCATTTTGGGAGATCAGCAGGGAGTGCACTGCATGCTGGGAGAACAGCAGAACATCTTGCTGTGAAGGGGTCTTTGTGAGGGTCCCTGAAATAATTTTACATGGGAGTACAGTGAAACAAGGCATTGAGCTTGTTGGGACACCGTGTTGAGAAGTGGGTGAGTGTGGGGTTGCTTTCAGAGCACATAAACTTCTGATTCAGACCCGACCCCCCTCAAAGATCTCAGCCTGGGAACTAGAACGTGCAGATGTGGATCTCCAACCTGCTTGGATTCTTTCAGCTCCACGGAAGCTGGAGTGTTTTCCCTCTTTCAATATAAATGCATTTGGAAGAGGTTCGCTGGAGTCAGTTGGGGAACTGCAGAAAAAGGCAACTTTGCCTTCAAAGACAGCTTAGACTCCCTGATATCACCTCTGAGCAGCTTGGTCTCACAGGCTGTCGGCTCCACCTTGTAGGCTCAGCTTATCACCAGGGGTAGCTCAGCAGCAACTGGGTCCCTGAGCTGTGCTGCACACATGAAGTAGCACAAAAGCATAAGTTTCACTAGCTTCAAGATATCTCCACCTCAGTCAATTTGAAAAAGAGGCCTCTTCACTGAATGTGACACTGGAGAGTGGGTTTGCTTATCTTTAAAGTTTCTCTACATGAGAGAAAGATACAGTCTTGGTATCTGAACGGTACCTTCCACTGATTGGAAGACTTTATCCAGCTGCATGCTTTACACAGTAGCTGCTTTTACCCAGAAGTCAGGGACCAATCCTTAATGGTACTTGATTCACCAATACAGGTAAAAACATGTTGAATTCTCCCCTTTTACAAAACACAAGTGAGTCAGCAGATCCTTGGGGGGCAGGAGGGGATTTGCCTGTATTTCTGAAGAATTCTCATTTACTGTTGGCAGTGAGGACTCAATTTCTGAACATTGATGTTGGACTTCTGTTTACCCCAAAATATGAAAAAAGAAAATATATCATTACAAAGAGATTAGAATTGTGGAGTCTTCTTTAAAAATGCTATATGAGAATGATATATATTCTGAGCCTTGGAATTCAAGCAGAAAATCAAAGCAATCATTAAAAAAAAGTTAGAGTCTGTTTCTGCCTTAGAAAGCTCTTTCTAAAATCTGGGTACTTTAGAGAGGTATTATATTCTAAGACAATGTCCAATAAGAGCAACTGATACATACGAAGCAAATTGTGAAAGTGGTTATACTTTTTTGAGCACCCATGGTGATTCTCACAGCAGCCCTGAAAGGCAGGTATCTATTTTGCAAGTGAGAAAACTAAGTTCGGTTAGTTTAAATGAGCTACATACCCAACCCAACCCAACTACCCAAGACCATATAGTAGCAAAACTGGGATTACAAACTAGGACTGTTTTTATCACTGTGTTTCTATTCTTTCCTAAATAGCATACTGCAAAAACCTATTCTGGATCTCTGTGGAAAATTTTCAAGTATAAAACAATTTTTTGTGCTCAAAAAACTTACAGTATACATTGAGGATAAGTTGCAAAACATAAAATTACAAGAGATGTTATAAATCAGATATTATAAATGCTACATGGTTAATCACAGGCTAATTTGTCCAAGCAATCTGAACTTATTTACCTCAAACCCAACAGGAAATTTCTAACAGATATCTTCATAATGATTTTTACATTTAAACATAATTTCTAGAATATTAGAGATAATGTGGTTTGTATGTAAACAACTAGGTCAACTTGGTATCTTCCTATACAACTTTTAGATACATCTTTTGCTTCTTTATTTTTTTCATAAGGAAGAATAACCTCAGAAAAATGGCTGACAACATTATGGTTCCTGGAGATGAGCAGAGATGTGCTTGGCTTTCTCCATATTAATGAAAAGGTGACATAAAAAATGACTTGAATGCAAAAAATTGATACACACTCCATCACACATCAAATAGGGTTATAGGACATTGCCTCGAGTTTTTCAAACAGGTCTGGGTTAAATAAAAGATATGGTCTTTTACAAAACAGCCTTGCCTTTTTCAATTTCATCCTGATAATTCAATGATTTAAATATTTTAATAGCTTCAAGGTATAATATTTTCTGAGTGTTGAGTGAGTTTGCTGAAACATTAGCATGATAGGTTCTGGACAATCCCTTCGAAGCAATTTAGCTGATGATACTTGTGGGAATGGTCCTGACAACCAATGAAAGACACATTTATCAGCTCTTGAAAGTTGTCTATTTCTCTGTCAGTTAGCTGAAGACATCACTGAAAGCCACTACCTTAACTGATAGCAGATTCCAAATAGAAAATAAGATCCAACAAATATCTTATTCTACCCACATATTTCTCCCCAACATGTTATTTTATTAAGTGCCCAGGCAGATATTTATTTTATAAATGTCAAATCACAAGCCACCATGAATCTCCTGAAACATGGGAACTTAGTCACGTTTTAAAGTGTACTTGCCATAAAAGGCAAAAGAAAAAAATGCCATAACAACCACATGAATTTTATGTTTTGGCAGTTCACAATATTTTGAAAAGATAACTTTATTCATCCAACAAACTCAGAAGACATGTAGAAATTGTGGTCATATAAGTACATATCAGTATCCCATTTGTCTTTGCTTTTTTCAGAGTTATTTTAGAAGATGGATTAAATGTTAGTTCTACTAACTTTTCATAGCTATGATCATTGTTTTATAATGACCCAATATTTCTTTACCTGTATTGTTCTCAAGCCCTTGACATTTTTGTTTCAAACAGATTATGTAGCCTTTATAAAACATTGAAAATGGAACTCTTTTCAAACATACTTCTTTTAGCCTTGTGTATTCCATTTTTAACTTAAAAATTGATGTAATTTTAACTTTAGGACAAATTTTGCACCAAAGTGTGCCAAAAATTTTAATCTAAATTTGATTACCATATACAGTGTGCCTATTAGATATTAGATAATGCTAGATTGACAATGCTTCCATACAGTCGGCATTTTAATACCCACAGTCTTTTAAGTTATGTTGTCCTATGTTGTAGGGGAAATAAATGAAATCCGTATAAGTTAGGTGATATCTTCAGGTTTATGTAAATGGTAAGTGTAAGAGATAGGACTCACTTCTTTTTTATCTTGAAGCTCTTTCTTTTAATGACCAATGTCATATATATATATATCATAAGTATATAATTTATGTCACATATAAAAGTCATACCATGGAGTTGCAATTAAGAGTAAATCTGGAGTCAAGCTGCTTTTGTGAAAATATCAGCCTTGTCACTTTGTGACCTTGGGAATGTTTCTCATGCTCCCAATGCCTCAGTTTTCTTCATAGAACTGCTCCTTCTGACGAACAGCATCCAACTCAGAGCAAATCTCTGCTTCCTTTCATCGTCCCCAAATCGCTTAACACATGCCCAATTTTTTTTTTTTTTTTTTTTGCGGTACGCGGGCCTCTCACTGCTGTGGCCTCTCCCGTTGCGGAGCACAGGCTCCGGACGCGCAGGCTCAGCGGCCATGGCTCATGGGCCCAGCCGCTCCGCGGCACGTGGAATCCTCCCGGACCGGGGCACGAACCCGTGTCCCCTGCATCGGCAGGTGGACTCCCAACCACTGCGCCACCAGGAAAGCCCCCCAAATTTTTAAATAGGTCCTTTCTCACATGCTCTTACTGAGATGGGGTATAGTTCTCCATGGTACGTATTCTCCCCCTCACTGCAATAAGTCAACAAACACAACTTTATCCAACTACAAGTGTGCTCTTGGTGATCTATGGCTGCAAGGTATAGATGATAAAAAAAAAAAAATGCCCTCAGCATGATCAACCCCAGACCTGACCTACTGCCTTTTATTTAGTTTGAGCATGTTAGAAGTCTATATAATTTACCTTCAACCCGGTTCTTTCATTTCTAATCTGTGACTGAATCATTTTATTTTCACTGCAACTATCTTTGCCTAAGTTAATAGTATCTCTTACTTAAACAACTCTATAGCCCTTTAACAGTCTGCTCATCCTCCATTTTTATGTCAGCTTGGGAGAGATTTTTCTAAAGAAGCAATATGATGACATCTCTTCTGTGCTTATGACTTTACAATTAGTTCCCATTGCTCTTATGATAAAGACCAAAATCCTTAACATGGCCTACATGCAGAAATATTACATTTTGTTTGCCTTGGAAAGTCCAGATTTGTGCCTGGTGTCCTGGAAAAATAATAGCGCCACACTTTAATCTCAGAAGTGTAATAGCTTTATGATCACCATATTCATAGGGAACTGAATTATGTGGTGTGTAACCACATCTCCATTCTCATCTTATGCTACCCTCTCCCCCTCTCTCTGCTTCGTCTACACTTACTTTTTTTTTTTTAACATCTTTATTGGAGTATAATTGCTTTACAATGATGTGTTACTTTCTGCTGTATAACAAAGTGAATCAGCTATACATATACATATATCCCCATATCCCCTCCCTCTTGCGTCTCCCTCCCTCCCACCCTCCCTATCCCACCCCTCTAGGTGGTCACAAAGCACTGAGCTGATCTCCCTGTGCTATGCAGCTGCTTCCCACTAGCTATCTATTTTACATTTGGTAGTGTATATATGTCCATGCCACTCTCTCACTTTGTCCCAGCTTACCCTTCCCCCTCCCCATATGCTCAAGTCCATTCTGTATACACTTACTTTTTATTTCCCTTTCATTTTACGACTATGACATAATCCCTCTATTACTAGCTATCTTTCTTCATATCCCTTTCTCATCATCTTTCCTCTTAACTAAAAAGTCAAGCCCTTTACTAAGCTCAAAAGTGAGTTCCTAAATTAAAAAAAACAAATGAACAAATAAAACTGCTCCTGACCCTCCAGACAAGGTCAGAATCTGCCATATACTTCCACAGAGTTCTGTATTTATCACAGGACCTATCACAATCAGACTATTGCATGTTTATTTTGTTGTGCCTTTTTCTTCAGTTGGACTAGCTACCTGGTAGGCCATATCTTTTGGTTTGTTTGTTTACTCTCCATTTTATCATGAGGCCTGATACTTAATTATAAGCACTGAATAAATACAAATGTATTTTTCTTATGCAGAAACGGATCTGAACCATAACTAACCCTGTTAAGTGTGACACTGAGGTAACCAATAAAGAGGCATCTTTAATCTCAATCAAAACATTTGTTTATCTCTTTCACCTCCAGGAAGCTATGACTCAAAGATCACCCTTGAATGATAGTAAAAAGCATCAGCTCTGTCTAGACAAGGATTGTTCTGCATGTCTGATCACAGAATAAGAGGAATGAAGGACAGGATGGAATAATTTACTCCAATCTTCCCTAACTTAACCAAGTAGACTGATAAAATTGAGGTTTTCTTTTTAATATCAGGTGCTTAAAAATATGTTATCAACAAAGAAAGAAAGAGTGACAATTACCCTATCACCAAATTGCCTCCTGTAGTTCCAAGGAGTGATAGTTTTCCAGTTGCAGTGATCTCGTTAAGGACAGATACAGCTACTAACAGATGCCATGTGGGTGATCCTCCTGGGAACAAGCACCTGAATGTCTAGTTTCCCAGCAATACTACTATCTCAGGAAACTTCATTTTCTTAAGGTTATGGTATAAATAAATAAGGAGAATTTGTGATATGCCTACTGACAGGAATATTCCCTCAGTTCTCCAGTATTGTCACAAACACACCCACACACCCACACACCTTTCATCATTAGAAGAATTTGTCTGATTCTCATTGTTCCAAATATTCAAGGGTGCAAGAATATATTTCTCAAGGACATATTACTTGTGCAATTCATTCACTATATGTTTAGTAACATTAAAAATTACAATATATCTGGATATCAGATAAGGAAACCACTAAGCACAACTTAAATAAACTTTCTGTATCAATGTAAAACAGGACACAATATGGTCCATATATTTGTGACATATGCAAAAAAGATTGGGGAGAAAATCCTTTCAGGAAATCTGCGTTTAGGTATTTTTGTTTTATTTGAAACACTAATTTCTTATTTTCCAAATTTACTTTTTAAATAAAATTACTTTCATGACACACACCTCCTCAAATAAATTTACTTTCATAACTAACTGACTCATTTGACAGGCATAAAGAAGGAATTTACTCTTTAAAAAAGGGTGAGAGGTCACAGAAAAAGAGGAGGAAATAGGAGGCATTTTATAACGTAGTGGGATGTAAGTATCAAAACTTACTTTTTAAACTCATATTCAAATAGCATTCTTGTCTTAGATTCTCCATTGCTCAAGGTCAGCCAAATCATAACTTTTCTAGAACAATGTGCATACTAAGAGTTGGATGTCACATGCTTTCCTTTTTCTCCAGAGCACCATCCGAATGTGAGTTTCTGTTATGAATAAAGTCAAGGGCAGCAGGTCCATACAGGTGAGGGAGTGACAAATATACCTTGTCCGCAGTCAGGACTCTGGTTTACTAAAGTAGGAATTATAGATGGTTTACCAGATACCCGTTCATTTATTGCAGAGGTTTTCTGGAGGGGGCAGGATAGAAGTCACTGAATACTAATCCCTAAGAGAAGATTGTGTTTGCTGTTATTGTATATGGCAATATGGCATTAATTAATTGTCTTCATATGAAGTTGGTGGAGGGTTTTTGTAGTAACCCGTGTTCAAGGGTTTGGCCCCATGTTGGAGTTTTGTGATAACAGACCAATGAAAGTTTGTGGGAACTAAGAAAGAAGTTGAGTTTTACATTAGAGATGAAAAGGTACAGTGAGTCAGGGCTTATACAGTTGAAATCCAGATTAGCTAAAGAAAATAAGAGCCAGGAGTTACTTTACGTTCAAAGAAGCAAGGAGTTGAATCTAGGAAATTAGCTAAGACAAAGATAAGAAATCTAGGTTAAGAGACTAGGGAGCCAAATATCAGGAATTAAATATTTGGACAGTCTGAGATTAACTCATGGCAAGGCTCTGGAACCAGAAGCAAGAAGGAAAGTTGGTATTAAACGCAGCTCGCACCTCTCTTCTTAGGCTATGATTCCTTATAGTTGTAGAAGCCAGCCTCCAAGATGGGTTTCAGTGATTTCTACCTCCTGGATTTCTCATTTTTGTGAAGTCTTCTCTTGCTTTGTACCAGGGTTTGTCTGTATATAACCATTTTTCTATTGCAAAAGCAATGAAATATCAATTATGAGATTAGGTTATAAAAGATCAAAACTTCCATCTTGGATGCTGTCATATAATGGGCCAAAGATCCAAAGGCCATCTTGGATGCTGTCATATAAAAGGCCAAATGGCCCTGCATGTTGCCCCCTATGTTATTTTTTTTCTTCACAGCAGGACAGGATCATTAGCTCAAACTCCACTGATGCCAAGCTCAAATTCTTGCACATGCAATTGCTTTAAATATAAAAAAAATAAGCATATTTTTAGCTGTTTTGAGACTGTTTGCCTTGCATACCCCATGAAAATGTACTCAACTAGACATAGATAAGGCAAACCCTATAGCTATAAGAAACCTCAAATTGCTGCTGCATTTTAGAGTTCACTGATCCAGAGACTCCCACGTTGGCTGAATGACACCACCCAGACAGGTAAACCGTGCCACCCCCCCCCCCAAACTCTCTTCCAAGAGTTCCCTTGCTTTCTTCTTCTTCTGAGTGGTGGCCTTCTGCTATTTCCAGAAAGTCTCCTGCTGTGAGGGACATCCCATCCCATGCAATCCATCCAGGTGCCACACTATGAAGCTTGTTGTGAAATATCACCATCTCGTGATCTTGATTTTTCCTTGATCAGCCTCGAAAACTTTGAACTCATTTCCAGTGCCCATGTTGCTTGCCCTTCTTTAGGAGCTTTTTTTTTTCTTTTTGCGGTACGTGGGCCTCTCACTGTTGTGGCCTCTCCCGCTGCGGAGCACAGGCTCTGGACGCTCACGGGCCCAGCCGCTCCGCAGCATGTGGGATCTTCCCGGACCGGGGCACGAACCCACGTCCCCTGCATTGGCAGGCGGACCCTCAACCACTGCGCCACCAGGGAAGCCCTCTTTTGGAATTTTTGCCTTGGAGGAAGGAAGCTGCCACGTTGTGAAGTGCCCAGTGGGAAAGTCCAAACAATGAGGGAATGAAGCCTCAAGCAAGTGGCCAGCAAGGAGTAAAAACCTGTCAACAGCCACACAGATGAGCTTGGAAGCAGGTTTGTCAGCTCCAGTGAAACCAACCAACAGCCCGACCAGCTGATCAGAGACCAAGTCAGAACCATAGGGCAAAGCCACTCCAAGGTTCCTGACCCTCAGGAATTTTGTGAACTGTTTGTTGTCTTAAGCCGCCAAATATGAGGGGATTTGTTACAGAGCAAGAAATAACTAATACGAGAACCCTCCTACCTGGAGTGCAGACACCCCAGAAAGCAAGAAAGCGCATGTGATAGGAAGAGTGACCAGTAATCTCCTCTCACTCTTACTTTATATCTAACTATGAAATCAAAGTTTAGAATCTGATGATTAATATTGACCTGCCTTCCCAATGAATGTGAACAAATATGGGGAATTCAACAGTGAAAATCTGGAAGGAAATGACTTTTAAAAGTTTGTCATACAGAGGGAGCTTCAGGATGGCAGAGGAGTAAGATGTGGAGATCACCTTCCTCCCCACAAATACATCAAAACTACATCTACATGTGGAACAGCTCCTACACAACACCTACTGAATGCTGGCAGAAGACCTCAGACCTCCCAAAAGGAAAGAAACTCCCCATGTACCTGGGTAGGGCAAAGGAAAAAAGAAAAAAACAGAGACAAAAGAATAGGGACAGGACCTGCACCTCTGGGAGGGAGCTGTGAAGGAGGAAAAGCTTCCACACACTAGGAAGCTCCTTCACTGGTGGAAAAGGGGGGTGGGGGTGGGGGAGCTTCGGAGCCACGGAGGAGAGCGCAGCAACAGGGTTGCAGAGGGCAAAGCGGAGAGATTCCCGCACAGAGGATCGGTGCCGACCAGCACTCACCAGCCTGAGAGGCTTGTCTGCTCACCCACAAGGGTGGGTGGGGGCTGGGAGCTAAGGCTTCGTCTTCGGAGGTCAGATCCCAGGGAGAGGACTGGAGTTGGCTACGTGAACAGAGCCTGAAGGGGACTAGTGTGACACAGCTACCCAGGAGGGAGTTGGGTTAAAAGTCTGGAATTGCCTAAGAGTCAAGGGACCATTGTTTCAGGGTACACGAGGAGAGGGGATTCAGCGCACCGCCTAAATGAGCTTCAGAGACAGGAGTGAGCTGCTGCTATTAGCGCAGACAGCAGAGACGGGCATGAAATGCTAACGTTGCTGCTGCAGCCACCAAGAATCCTGTATGCAAGCACAGGTCACTATTCACACTACCCCTCCTGGGATACTGTGCAGCCCGCCACTGCCAAGGTCCCGTGATCCAGGGACAATTTCCTCGGGAGAACACAGGGCATGCCTCAGGCTGTTGCAATGTCATGTTGGCCTCTGCTGCCGCAGGCTGGCCCCGCATTCCATACCCCTTCCTTCCCCCAGCCTGAGTGAGCTAGAGCCCCATAATCAGCCGCTCCTTTAACCCCCTCCTCTCTGGGCAAAGAACAGATGGCAGCGGGAGACCGACACACAGAGGCGGGGCCAAATCCAAAGCTGAACCCCAGGAGATGTGCAAACAAAGAAGAGAAAGGAAAATTTCTCCGTGCAGCCTCAGGAGCAGAAGATTAAATCTCCACAATCAACTTGATGTACGCTGCAACGGTGGAATACTTGAATACACAACGAATCATCCAAAAATTGAGGCAGTGGAATTTGGGAGCAACTGTAGACTTGGGGTTTGCTGTATGTGACTGAATAGTTCCTGATTTATATGTTTATCCTAGTTCCGTTTTTAACGCTTGTTATCATTGGTGGATTTGTTTACTGGTTTTGTTGCTCTGTTCTTTTTTAAAAAATACTTTTTATATTTTAATAACTTTTTCTTAAATTTTTTATTTTAATAACTTTATCTCTTTTTTTCCTCCCTTTTCTTCAGAGCTGTGTGGCTGACAGGGTTTTGGTGCTCTGGCTGGGTGTCAGGCCTGAGCCTTTGAGGTGGGAGAGCTGAGTTCAGGACAGTAGACCACAAGAAACCTCCCAGCCCCATGTAACATCAATCAGCAAGAGCTCTCCCAGAGATCTCCATCTCAATGCTAAGACCCAGCTCCACTCAATGACCAGCAAGCTCCAGTGCTGGACACCACATGACAAAAAACTAGCAAGACAGGAACACAGCCCCACCCATTAGCAGAGAGTTTGCTTAAACTCATACTAAGCTCACAGACCCCTAAAACACACCACTGGATGAGGTCCTGCCCACCGAAAGAAAAGACCCAGACTCATCCAGCAGAACATAGGCACCAGTCCCCTCCACCAGGATGCCTACACAACCCACTGAACCAACCTTACTCACTGGGGGCAGACACCAAAAATAATGGGAACTACGAACCTGCAGCCTATGAAATGGAGACCAAAAACACAGTAAGTTAAAAACAAAAATGAGAAGACAGAGAAATACACAGCAGATGAAGGAGCAAGATAAAAACCCACCAGACCAAACAAATGAAGATGAAATATGCAGCCTACCTGAAAAATAATTCAGAGTAATCATAATAAAGATGATCCAAAATCTTGGAAATAGAATGGAGAAAATATAAGAAACGTTTAACAAGGACCTAGAAGAACTAAAGAGCAAACAAACAATGATGAGAAACACAATAAATGAAATTAAAAATTCTCTATAAGGAATCAATAGCAGAGTAACTGAGGCAGAAGAACGGATAAGTGACCTGGAAGACAAAATAGTGGAAATAACTACTGCAGAGCAGAATAAAGAAAAAATTATGAAAAGAATTGAAGACAGTCTCAGAGACCTCTGGGAAAACATTAAACACACCAACATTTGCATTATATGGGTCTCAGAATAAGAAGAGAAAAAGAAAGGGACTGAGAAAATATTGAAGAGATTATAGTTGAAAACTTCCCTAATATGGGAAAGGAAATAGTCAATCAAGTCCAGGAAGTGCAGAGAGTCCCATACAGGATAAATCCAAGGAGAAACACGCCAAGACACATATTAATCAAACTATCAAAAATTAAATAAAAAGAAAAATATTAAAAGCAGCAAGGGAAAGCAACAAATAACATACAAGGGAATCCCTATAAGGTTAACAGTTGAACTTTCAGCAGAAACTCTGCAAGCCAGAAGGGAGTGGCAAGACATATCAAAAGTAATGAAAGGGAAAAACCTACAACCAAGATTATTCTACCAAGCAAGGACCTCATTCAGATTCAACAGAGAAATTATAACCTACACAGACAAGCAAAAGCTAAGAGAATTCAACACCACCAAACCAGCTTTACAACAAATGCTAAAGGAACTTCTCTAGGCAGGAAACACAAGAGAAGGAAAAGACCTACAATAAACAAACCCCAAACAATTAAGACAATGGTAATAGAAAAACACATATCGATAATTACCTTAAATGTAAATGGATTAAATCCTCCATCCAAAAGACATAGACTGGCTCAATGGATAGAAAAACAAGACCTGTAAATATGCTGTCTACAAGAGACCCACTTCAGACCTAGGGACACATACAGACTGAAAGTGAGGAAATGGAAAAAGATATTCCATGCAAATGGAAATCAAAAGAAAGCTGGAGTAGCAATTCTCATATCAGACAAAATAGACTTTAAAATAAAGACTGTTACAAAAGACAAAGAAGGACACTACATAACAATCAAGGGATCGATCCAAGAAGAAGATAAAACAATTGTAAATATTTATGCACCCAACATAGGAGCACCTCAATATATAAGGCAAATGCTAACAGCCAAAAACGGGAAATCAACAGTAACACAATCATAGTAGGGGACCCTAACACCTTACTTTCACCAATGGACAGATCATCCACAATGAAAATAAATAAGAAAACACAAGCTTTAAATGACACATTAGACAAGATGAACTTAATTGATATTTATAGGACATTCCATTCAAAAACAACAGAATACCCTTTCTTCTCAAGTGTTCATGGAACAGTTTCCAAGGTAGATCATATCTTGGGTCACAGATCAAGCCTTGGTAAATTTAAAAAAATTGAAATCATATCAAGTATCTTTTCTGGCCACAATGCTATGAGACTAGATATCAATTACAGGAAAAAATACAAACACATGGAGGCTAATTAATATGCTGCTAAATAACCAAGAGATCACTGAAGAAATCAAAGAGGAAATTAAAAAATACCTAGAAACAAGTGACAATGAAAACACGATGACCCAAAACCTATGGGATGCAGCAAAAGCAGTTCTAAGAGGGAAGTTTATAGCAATACAATCCTACCTCAAGGAACAAGAAATATCTCAAATAAACAATCTAATCTTACCCCTAAAGCAATTAGAGAAAGAACAAAAATACCCCAAATTTAGCAGATGGAAATAAATAATAAAGATCAGCTGACAAATAAATGAAAAAGAAATGAAGAAAATAGTAGCAAAAATTGATAAAACTAAAAGCTGGTTCTTTGGTAAGATAAATAGAATTGATAAACCATTAGCCTGACTCATCAAGAAAAAAAGGGAGAAGACTCAAATCCACAGAATTAGAAATGAAAAAGGAGAAATCACAACTGACACTGAAGAAATACATGGCATCATGAGAGATTACTACAAGGAACTATATACCAATAAAATGGACAACCTGGAAGAAAAGGACAAAATCTTAGAAAAACACAAGCTTCTGAACCAGGAAGAAATAGAAAATATAAACTGACCAATCACAAGCAGTAAGATTGAAACTGTGATTAGAAACCTTCCAACAAACAAAAGCCCAGGACCAGATGGCTTCACAGACAAATTCTATCAAACATTTAGAGGAGAGCTAACACCTATCCTTCTCAAACTCTTCCAAAATATAGCAGAGGAAGAAACACTCCCAAACTCATTCTACGAGGCCACCATCACCTGATACCAAAATCAGACAAAGATGTCACAAAAAAAGAAAACTACAAGCCAATATCACTGATGAACATAGATGCAAAAATCCTCAACAAAGTACTAGCAAACAAAATCCAGCAACACATTAAAAGGATCATTCACCATGGTCAAATGGAGTTTATCCCAGGAATGCAAGGATTCTTCAATATATGCAAATCAATCAATGTGATATACCACATTACAAATTGAAGAATAAAAATCATATGATCATCTCAATGGATGCAGAAAAAGCTTTTGACAAAATTCAACACCGATTTATAATAAAAAAATATCCAGAAAGTAGGCATAGGGGGAACTTAACTCAACATTATCTAGGCCATATGACAGACCCACAGCCAGCATCATTCTTAATAGTGAAAAACTGAAACATTTCCTCTAAGATCAGGAACAAGAAAAGAATGCCCACTCTCACCACTATTATTCAACATAGTTTTGGAAATTTTAGCCACAGCAATCAGAGATAAAAAAGAAATAAATGGATTCCAAACTGGAAAAGAAGAAGTAAAGCTGTCACTGTTTGCTGATGACATGATACTATATATAAAGAATCCTAAAGATGCTACCAGAAAACTACTAGAGCTAATCAATGAATTTGGTAATGTAGCAGGATACAAAATTAATGCACAGAAATTTCTTGCATTCCTATACACTAATGATGAAAAATCTGAAAGGGAAATTAAGGAAACACTCCCACTCACCATTGCAACAAAAAGAATAAAATACCTAGGCATAAACCTACCTAAAGAGACAAAAGACTTGTATACAGAAAACTATAATATGCTGATGAAAGAAATTAAAATGATACAAACAGATGGAGATATATACCCTGTTCTTGGATTGGAAGAATCAACATTGTGAAAATGACTATGCTACCCAAAGCAATCTACAGATTCAATGCAATCCCTATCAAACTACCAATGGCATTCTTCACAGAACTAGAAAAAAAAATTTCACAATTTGTATGGAAACAAAAAAGACCCTAAACAGAAAAAGCAGTCTTGAGAAAGAAAAATTGAGCTGGAGATTCAGGCTCCCTGACTTCAGGCTATACTACAAAGCTACAGTAATCAAGACAGTATGGTACTGGCACAAAAACAGAAATATAGATCAATGGAACAGGATAGAAAGTCCAGAGATAAACCCACGCATATATGGTCACCTTATGTTTGATAAAGGAGGCAAGAATATACAATGGAGAAAAGATAGCCTCTTCAATAAGTGGTGCTGGGAAAACCGGACAGCTGTATGTTAAAGAATGAAATTAGAACAACCTAACACCATACACAAAAATAAATTCAAAATGGATTAAAGACCTCAATGTATGGCCAGACACTATCAAACTCTTAGAGGAAAACATAGGCAGAATGCTCTACGACATAAATCACAGCAAGATCCTTTTTGACCCACCTCCTAGCGAAATGGAAATCAAAAGAAAAATAAACAAATGGGACCTAATGAAACTTAAAAGCTTTTGCACAGCAAAGGAACCATAAACAAGACAAAAAGACAACCCTCAGAATGGGAGAAAATATTTACAAAAGAAGCAACTGACAAAGGATTAACTTTCAAAATTTACAAGCAGCTCATGCAACTCATTATCAATGAAACAAACAACCCAATCCAAAAATGGGCAGAAGACCTAAATAGACATTTCTCCAAAGAAGATATACAGGGCTTCCCTGGTGGCACGGTGGTTGAGAGTCCGCCTGCCAATGCAGGGGACACGGGTTCGTGCCCCAGTCCGGGAAGATCCCACATGCTGCAGAGCAGCTAGGCCCGTGAGCCGTGGCCACTAAGCCTGCGCGTCCAGAGCCTGTGCTCCGCAACAGGAGAGGCCACAACAGTGAGAGGCCCACGTACTACAAAAAAAAAAAAAAAAAAAAGAAGATATACAGATTGCCAGCAAACACATGAAAGGATGCTCAACATCACTAATCATTAGAGAAATGCAAGTCAAAACTACAGTGAGGTATACCTCACATAGGTCAGAATGGCCATCATCAAAATATCTATAAACAATAAATGCTGGAGAATGGTGTGGAGAAAAGGGAACCCTCTTGCACTGTTGGTGGGAATGTAAATTGATAGAGCCACTATGGAGAACAGTATGGAGTTTCCTTAAAAACTAAAACTAGAACTACCATATGACCCAGTAATCCCATTACTGGGCATATATTCTGAGAAAACCATAATTCAAAAAGAGTCATGTACCACAATGTTCATTGCAGCACTATTTACAATAGCCAGGACATGGAAGCAACCTAAGTGTCCATTGACATATGAATGGATAAAGAAGATGTGGCACATATATGCAATGGAATATTAGTCAGCCATAAAAAGAAATGAAATTGAGTTAGTTGTAGTGAGGTTTGGACCTAGAGTCTGTCATACAGAGTGAAGTAAGTCAGAAAGAGAAAAACAAATGCCATATGTTAACACATATATGTGGAATCTAAAAAAATTAAAAATGGTACTGATGAACCTAGGAGTAGGACAGGAAGAAAGATGCAGATGTAGAGAATGGACTTGAAGACACGAGTACGGGGAAAGGTAAGCTGGGATGAAGTGAGACAGTGGAATGGACATATATAAACTACCAAATGTAAAATAGATAGCTAGTGGGAAGCAGCCACATAGCACAGGGAGATTAGCTTGGTGCTTTGTGACCACCTAGAGGGGTGGGATAGGGAGGGTGGGAGGGAAATGCAAGAGGGAGGGGATATATGTGTACATATAGGTGATTCACTTTGTTATACAGCAGAAACTAACACCACTATGTAAAGCAATTATACTCCAATAAAGATTCTAAAAAACAAAAGAAAAGGTTTGTCATACATATCTCTATTTATATCTGTGTCCCAGGTAAGGAGACAATGAAGATGCTCAACAGGTCAGGAGAGATTTTATTTTAATTTATATATTATTTTACTTAAATTTTTAATTTAATCTTATTCTATTCTATTTTATTATTTTATTGTATATTATTTTATTTTTAGTGTAGGGGATACATAACAACAAAACTCTTTAGTAAAGTAGAACTTCATGCATCATGTTAGATAGATGAATCACTTTTCTTCCCTCCCACTGTCCCTGGAACATCCTCCTGCTATTGAGTGCATTGCTGAGCTGTGCTTCCTTTTGTTTATTTGTATGCATTTGTCTTTGTACCCTCAGCAGCTAGGTCAGACAACAACTCAGATCTAAATTTAATTGAACTAAAAATTAGACATTTAAAATTTTGCAAGGATACTCTACTTCTTCTTGATTTTTTGGATATAGATGAAGAATGGGATGAAAATTAACAATGCCACTGAAAAATCATGGGAAATGTGAATTTAAAGTAAAACGTATCCTATTCAAGTTTGATTCACTTCACTTTATGCAGGGATTACTATGTGGACATTATTGGCTTACATTTGAGAGTGAGAAGACAAGATAAAACATAGTGGTCACTTGCAAAGGAAGAAACACATATATATGTTTGAATGATACTTTTCCTGATGCCCCACAATTCACTCCTGAGGCCCAAACTTCTAAGGAGAGTGGCCCTAAGTACCCTACATTTAAAAGAGACTTGCTTTCTTTAAAGCTGACAACATTTGGAACCATGACATCTTTTCCAGAATGTACTAAAAGGGAGTGTAACCAGGCAGGTTATAACAAGTGCCATTACAAATGTAGGAAATTCTATGGGATCGTAGAGAATGGAACCATCTGTTCTTACTGGGGTGATCATTCACTCATTCATTCATTTACTCATATACTCATTCATTCCATAAATATTTATTGAACACATTTAATGCCTCAGGCACTGTGAAAAGTGCAAGGATAAAGAGGTGAATAAGAGATATTTGGTCTCTGCCCTCAGAAAACTTACATTGTGTGTGATCGTGAAGAACAACTAGTATTGTAAAATGCAGAGATACGAGTAGCAGATTCCAGGTGAAGCAAAGGGAACAGTATGAGAAAGGGCATTGTAGATCAGAATGTCTGATAAGGTGAATAAAGAAGGCTGCCAAAGGTAGGTTTGATGTAAGGTTGATTTTTGTAGAGGAAGAGTATAAGAAAATCATGTTACTATTTTAATATAGAATAAAAACTTTACCTCTCTCTCAACTATTAAATTAAACTTATCATTATACGTACATTTTTGGGTATACATATTGAAATTTATTGTGCAGTGACTACTCTTAGTATCAGCTTTCTCATCTGTGAAGAGAAAGGCTAGCTGCATAGCTTGGAATTCACACACTAGCTATCTGTGGTATATTACTAGTCAAAGACATACTCCAAAAATTTCTATATGAGTTGACATTATTAAAAATATGAGACTATACATAAATATATAACCATTTACCTTGAAAAAATATGAACATATGACAACACTGGGTCTAATTTATTGCATGGCAATAATTGGATGAAGCTGATAAAAGCTGCCTCTTTTAGAGTGGTTGTGATTTTTCTCATTTGCCTTAGCTTTCATCTTCCCTGATGTACTCATTTGCATAACCTGTTACCTGATGTACTCATTTGCATAACCTGCCTGCCCACTGTTAGTATTTGAATTAGAAACATTGACAAAGGATTCTGGATGTGCCTTTCAATGTTAAGTGTCGGTGGTTCTGTGCCTCATTTTATTTCATACTTTACAATGTACTCTTCCAGAAATAACCAGGAAAGTCTTGTTAAGCCTGGCAATATTCTAAAATATCCTTGGGGAACAAAAATATTTCCATTGAAATACTGACGTGGAGAAAAAGGAACTCTTGTACACTCTTCCTGGAAATATAAATTGGTTCAGCCACTATGGAAAACAGTGTAGAAGTTCCTAAAAAAATTAAAAATAGAGCTACCATATGATCCAGAAATTCCACTTCTGGATATATATACCCAAAGGATATGAAAACAGGATCTTGAAAAGATAGCTGCACTCCCATGTTTACTGCAACATTATTCACAATAGCCAAGATATGGAAATAACCTAAGTGTCTGTCAGTGAATTACTGGATAAAGAAGATGTGGTATATATATTATTTCTCATATGTTATATCTATGAGAAAGAAGGAAATTCGAGACAATATGGATGAACTTTGAGGGCATTATGCTAAGTAAGATAAATCAGACAGAGAAAGACAAGCACTGTTTGCTCTCATTTATATGTGGATCTTAAAAAGCCAAACTCATAAAAACAGAGTAGAATGATGGTTACCAGAGGCTGGGGTGTGGGGGGAACTGTGAAGATGTTGTTTAAGGGTACAAACTTGTAACTAGTAGATAAATAAGTTCTGGAGATCTAATGCACAATGTAGTAATTACAGACAACACTGTATTATAACTTCAAAACTGCTTAAGAAATGAAATTTCTTCACAAAAAAGAAATGATAATTATGTGATGTGATAGAGGTGTTATCTAATGCTACGGTGGCAATCGTATTGCACTACATAAATATATTAAATCAATAGATTGTACACCTGAAATTTACACCATGTCATATGTCAGTTCTATCTCAATAAAATAAAATTTTTATGAAAAATATTTTATGGATGCTGTTTTTACCACTGGAAGTCCTTTGTTAAACTAATATTTTTGGTTAAGTAGGTCGAATGTCTTCCTTTCCAGTATTCATTAATTGTAAACTGTGTTGGGAGAATAACAATTGCTCTAACTGAGGTAACAAGACAGAAAACAAAGCTGACTCCTGAAAGGAGCTGAAGAAGGAAATAATCCCTTCATACTTTTTACCATATCCATTCTTCACACTATTAGTAAAAGAATATATATAAATCAAAAGCCAGGAATTACTAACATTATTGAATAATACTCCCACCAAGCACTTTACATAGATGATTTCATTGCTAATTCCCACTTGTCATATGAGATTGAAAATATTATTATCTCTATTTTATGGATAAGAAAATTCAAACTTAGATCTGTTAATAACTTTATACAAGACAATGTGTTTGGGTGTAGTCAGATTCCACAGTGTACTGACATAGCTCATCCATTGAGCTATTAAATGGAGCTATTAAAACCATCCATTGGCTGGTAAGCTCAATCATTGGTATTCACAAGATTTTCTATTTACTATATTCACTAAGTATTTTCCTCCCCCAAGCTGGCATTATTTAAGCCCTGAAATAAGTTTATATCTGTTCTTCATCAAGTCCTTTCTGTATCTTATAGAATATACATGTAAAAGAATGAAAATTATACTGTAGAATCAATCAACTGCTATGAGAGGTGTCTACTTGAGTTGTCTTCAATCATATTTTAATCAGCATCTGAGAAACCCTAATTGCAGAGTGGTTAGAGAGAGCTGGACACTGAATCGAATTATTTTGGCAACAAAAATGGCACAGAAATAGGATAGAAAAGAGAGTAAAACTCCATGTCACATATTCTTTAGTAGTTAACCTGTTAGTTGAGTGGTGATATAATGTCCAATTCAGGTTGAATTTAAGGTTATCAGTGTCTAGTTGTATTAATACATTATCTAGATATGAACTGATTGGTTTTTGATTGGTTTTTGAATAGTTTGGCTTGTATCAGCTGCACACACCAGGCAACATTAAATTGCAGGACATGTTTTTACTCATGAATTTATTTTCATAAATATGTTCCTTGCAAGAAAGTTATTGAGGCATACTCCTAGAAAGAATGTATATCAGTTACTTAGTAGACAATTTCTTTATAATATGTGCTGTACATGCTTGCGAAATCTTAACTTTTGCATTTTAAAAATTATATCTCCAGATATTTTTGCAAACAATATTACTTAAAAGGGCATATTTTGCAGCACAAGGTATTCCTAAGAGCCTCTGAAGATAGGAATGCTTGTTAAATTAGCATATTTTTGTTTCTACCAGGGTCTGCCAATTAGGTGGATTCTATCATATTATCATCTTATTGATATTCTATATCATATATTCATCATCAACTCATCAGCATTCTTGATTCCCTAACTTTCAGATGAATCTTATTTGGATAAGGATAATAACTCATTGAAACAAGTTTGCTCCTAGTGGAATTTTTCTCTCCATGATAGTTTTTCTAATGGAGTTTCTTTGTTTGTTAAATAAATTTAGGTGATAGAATGGAGCCTCCAATATAATTTTGGGCTCTATTATCTTCTTAAGTTTCCACACAAATTGTAATATAAAAATTGAAGAAAACCTTTGTAATAAATAGGAGAAAATATTTTATTAGGATCTAAGTGTTTTCTATTTGTAGCCTCTGGTCTATAATTGACTTACTCTGGTATTTAACTTCTTCTTACTTGTCTTATTGGGCAATTCCTGAATCGTCCATTACCTCTTTGGAGGGAATTTTTTATTTTCTCTACCCTGTGTCTGATACTCTTACAACCTTGACAGGAATGCCTATTTCTTTTAATAAAGTCCTAATTTTATAATGTTGACATTAGCAATTTGAGTGGTACCTTCATTAAGAAGAAAAATAACTAAGATTTATTGAATACCTACTACATGTGAAAAACTGGACCACTCAAATTTGAGTTTATTAATTCATTAGTAACTGGATAAAAGACTTTGATTTATTTTGTTACCTAATCTGTAAGCTATTTTTTTTATCAGTTCAGAATGGTCTTTTCTGTGATTATTTACATTGTTGACACAATCTATTTAACTCTAGTCAACTTTGATGGGGCAAAGACCAAAAGTGGGGTTAAAGTGATAATGTCAAAATGACAATTTGTTCAAAATGGCTGGGGAACATTGAAGTTTTAAAAGTACCTACTGTCACTGAATTTAGGAGCCATTCTCTAACAGAAGTGGTGGTGTGTATCTGGGTTGGATGGGAGTGTTCCATTAACATAGGAACAGGGAGGAAGGACATGACACCCTTATGTGAGTAAACTTTTGGGGCACATGGGACTTTTTAAGTCTTCTAAATACCTTTCAAGTTCAGACTCATTGCTTAGGCTCGTGACTTCATGTTGAGAGAAGAGATGTCTTCATTCTTGGTTAAGTGATAACTACCATAGATTCAGTGAGGTAGCATGCCCTAAAGAAAAGAGAGAAAACAAGGTGTTAATCTTGGCTCATGGAAAAAGAAAAAAGAGAGTTCATAAATCATCATTTTAAGTTCTTGGCTGAGACCCTCACTCCACCTCGTATTAAAGGACAGATTAATTAGGAGAAAAAGAAACAGAATTTTAAATACATGTATTCTTTCTGTATACAAGGAAGAGACCCAGAAAAAGTGAACGACTCCCCAAAATGGCTCAAGGCACCACCTTAAATACCATCTCCAGCTAAAGAAAAAAAAAATGTTGGGTAGGAAAGGTCAGTATAAAGGTTACCAGGACAAAGCACAGTATATAAAGTTATGGGAATCATATAGATTTAAATTGTTGCCTTCACCATTGATAACTTTCTAGAGATTTTTTTCTCATCCTCCACTTCCTGGTATAGAGAGGAAGGCACCCTTACAAATTTCTTCCTTAAAAATGTAAATGTTTCTTACAGAAGGGTAACTTTTACTAGGTTTTTGAGCTTCTCCTGGGTCTGCAATGTCTTAAAAATAACCAGCTTAAAATTATCCTTATGCCAAAGAGACATATCTGGGAATGGAAAATTCTGCTCCCCTTCAATATGAATAAAAGACACAGTTTTGTGGGAGATAGTGACTGTTCTTCCATAAAATATGGAAGAAACAGATTTGCTTCACATATTCAATTCTCCCATATGTCCTGCTGAGCCTTTGGTAAGATTAGGTCAGCAATAACGCAAATACAACAAACTGTTAGACAAGTGCAGTATCATTTTGTTTCAGTTATTCTTTATGCAGAAAGATTCGTATAGTTGATTTTTCCAAGATCAATGAATCGTAAGCAAATGTCACAAACCTTTACATTTTGAACTAAATGATGTTGTAACTGTGAAAGCAAATACACACGGAAAAGATTTTTAAAGAGAATTTTCCCTGGTATAAATAGGGAAAGAGATCTTTTTTTCCCCTCCCTTTTCTTAGAGCATTTTTCTTTAGAAAACTTGTCATTTATTTCTCTTTGAGATGTATGTAAATATTTTTAAAAGCTAAATACGACTTTTTGCCAGTTTTAAAACCTTTCTCAAAGATCTTGGAGTCATCTCTGAAATATAATCATCAAGGAAGATAGCCTCGTAGCCCCCTATTTCCCAGTTTCTGTGGGGAGGTAAGAGCATAAATTTAGCTAGTGCTTGGCTACATTATACAAACCCCTTGTCAAAAATGTATGAGAAATTTATTTTTCCTTTGGATAAAGTCAATTAGCTTTAGAAGGCCACCCCAATGACCAGGTGTTAGGATGAACTGTGTGGACAAATGGTGCTGTCAAGTCCTTTTACTGAGGACTAATTATTGTTTATCTCAAGAATATCAATCTAGCAGGCTGTATCTGCTTGGCTATATAAAAGGGTGAGGTTATTGTTTTTTCGGTCTTTGGAATCCCTTTGGCAGATTGCCTAAGAAACCCATCACATTTTGCTTTAATGCTTATTCAATAATAAAAATATTTTCTTTCTTTTTCGGAGAGGTTTTGGGTTGACTGGGGATTTTGTTTTTAATTGTATTTCCCCAACATCACACACATTTGATTATGTCACTATTTTATTTAAACTTTTTGGTTGGCTTTCTCTTATTCATGAGACTAAGTCCAAATCCCTGGTATGGGTTCTACCATGTAGCACTAAAATATCTTTTAGCTTCATCTCCTGGTGCTGCCTACATACAAGCCACCGCAAAATGCTCAACATTGTCCTGTCTCCTGAGCATGTTATGCAAATTCAAATATTCATTCAAAAGCAGAATGGCAGAGTAAAAAGCTGGATGGAACATTTTCCTAGCAAAATAACAATTTAACTGGTGAAAATTATAAAAATAAATTATTTAAAGCCTCTGGAAATTGTCCTAATGGCCGGAATGGATACATGATATAGAAATACAAGATATAGGAAACACAGGAAATAGAAAAATATTAATTCAAGAACAGCTGCTAAATCTTGGTAAGAACATGAGTCTTTGACATTCAAACTGTGAATTGTTCTCTTACATCCTTTCCTACAGCTCCCTGTTATGGGAACTTTAACACAGTGCTCTTCTCTGGGCAAGTGCAGTCAACAATACTGGGCTGCTTTTCCCACTAGATCCCAGTCTAGGGCTGGGAAATCAAGCTTAAAGAATCCAAGGAGGATATGATGAAAATGTGTCATCAAATAAATAATATCAGTAAAGGGACAGAGACAATTAAAAATAGAAATTCTGGAGTTGAAAAGAACAACTGATAATTAAAGATTCACTAGAGGCACTCAACAGTAAATTTTAGCTGCTCTCAAAAGGAAAATCAACAAAGGCGGTAAAGAGATGAATAGATTATTTAATTTAAAGAACAGAAAGAAAAAAGAATGAAGGACAATAAACAGTGTTTCTGAAAAGTGTGGGACACATGTATAACTTTGAAACAACCAGAAGACAAGTCAATCTACCCAATGGACTCATAAATGGAGAAAAAAAATGAGCAGAAAGTATAATTAATGAAAAGTACACATGAGTTCTAACATAACAGTACTTTCAAAGAAGTGTTTATTGGCTTAATTTATCAATTAGAAACAGGCTTCTAGATTGAATTAAAAATAAGGCCCAGCAATTTTTTTCAATATCTTTTTCTTAAAAGTATACTAAATGTTAAAAATAAAAGTGTTAAAAAAGGATACCACGCAAATAGGAATCATCATAAAAATGGAGGTAATGACCTTAATAATTGTCAAAATAGAATTTAATGTGAAAAAGAAAATGGGTCAAAGAAAAGAGATCTTATAAAAGGTACAATAGATGAAGAAGTTATATTCATCATAAACATGAAGTATAAACTACTTCAAGTATATATTAATAACTTTTGACGGAACCACAGGGTAAATGTAAATCAGGAATTGTAACTGGAAATTTTAACATACTTCTCTCAGAAACATTGCAATAAAGCAGTCAAAAATAGACTTGATTGAATATTAAAAACTTTCAACAAATAAAGGAAGCCTTGAATTAGCTTCCTGTTTAATTGTTTTGAGGTAGGCTTTCTTGTTTATTCAAAAAATAGTTAAACATCTGCCTGAAGTTCATTCAAACATTTAGGAATTATTTATTGAAAGGTGAAAAATTCTGCCACAAGAATGCAACCTCGGAGGAGCTTCAAGATGGTGGAAGGGTAAGATGCGGAGATCACCTTCCTCCCCACAGATACATCAGAAATACATCTACACATTGAACAACTCCTACAGAACACCTACTGAACGCTGGCAGAAGATCTCAGACCTCCCAAAAGGCAAGAAACTCCCCACGTACCTGGGTAGGGCAAAAGAAAAAAGAAAAAAACAGAGACAAAGAATAGGGACATGACCTGCACCAGTGGGAGGGAGCTGTAAAGCAGGAAAGGTTTCCACACACTAGGAAGCCCCTTCACTGGTGGAGACTGGGGGTGGCGGAGGGGGGGGGGGAGCTTCGGCGCCGCGGAGGAGAGCACAGCCACAGGGGTGTGGAGGGCAAAGCAGAGAGATTCCCGCACAGAGGATCGGTGCCAACCGGCACTCACCAGCCCGAGAGGCTTGTCTGCTCACCTGCCGGGGCGGGCGGGGCTGGGAGCTGAGGCTCGGGCTTCCGTCGGAGAGGACGGGTTGGCGGCGTGAACACAGCCTGAAAGGGTTAGTGCACCACGGCTAGCCGGGAGGGAGTCCGGGGAAAAAGTCTGGAGCTGCCGAAGAGGCAAGAGACTTTTTCTTGCCTCTTTGTTTCCTGGTGCGTGAGGAGAGGGGATTAAGGGCGCCGCTTAAAGGAGCTCCAGAAACTGGCGTGAGCCGCGGCTATCAGCACAGACCCCAGAGACGGCCATGAGACGCTAAGGCTGCTGCTGCCGCCACCAAGAAGCCTGTGGGCAAGCACAGGTCACTCTCCACACCTCCACTCCCGGGAGCCTGTGCAGCCCGCCACTGCCAGGGTCCTGTGATCCAGGGACAACTTCCCCGGGAGAACGCACGGTGCGCCTCAGGCTGGTGCAACGTCACACCGGTCTCTGCCGCCGCAGGCTCACCCTGCACTCCATACCCCTCCCTCGCCCCGGCCTGAGTGAGCCAGAGCCCCTGCAGCAGCTGCTCCTTTAACCCCGTCCTGTCTGAGCGAAGAACAGACGCCCTCTGGCGACCTACATGCAGAGATGGGTCCAAATCCAAAGCTGAACCCCTGGAGCTGTGCGAACAAAGAAGAGAAAGGGGAATTTCTCCCAGCAGCCTCAGGAGCAGTGGATAAAGCTCCACAAAATCAACTTGATGTACCCTGCATCTGTGGAATACATGAATAGACAACGAATCATCCCAAATTGAGGAGGTGGACTTTGGGAGCAAAGATATATTATTTTTTCCCCTTTTTGTGAGTGTGTATGTGTATGCGTCTGTGTGTGATTTTGTCTGTATAGCTTTGCTTTCACCATTTGTCCTAGGGTTCTGTCTGTCCGTTGTTTGTTTTTTCTACTTTTTAAAATTTTCTTCTTAATAATTATTTTTTATTTTAATAACTTTTAAATTTAATTTACTTTATTTTATTTTATCCTCTTTCTTATTCTGAGCCGTGTGGATGAAAGGCTCTTGGTGCTCCAGCCAGGAGTCAGTGCTGTGCCTCTGAGGTGGGAGAGCCAACTTCAGGACACTAGTCCACCAGAGACCTCCCAGCACCACGTAATATCAAACGGCGAAAATCTCCCAGAGATCTCAATCTCAGCACTAAGACCCAGCTACACTCAATGACCAGCAAGCTACAGTGCTGGACACCCTATGCTAAACAACTAGCAAGACAGGAACACAGCCCCATCCAGTAGCAGAGAGGCTGCCTAAAATCATAACAAGGCCACAGACATTCCAAAACACACCATCAGACGTAGACCTTCCCACCAGAAAGACAAGATCCAGCCTCATCCACCAGAACACAGGCACTAGTCCCCTCCACCAGGAAGCCTACACAACCCACTGAACCAACCTTAGCCACTGGGGACAGACACCAAAAACAAGGGGAACTATGAACTTGCAGCCTGCAAAAAGGAGACCCCAAACACAGTAAGATAAGCAAAATGAGAAGACAGAAAAACACATAGCAGATGAAGGAGCAAGTTAAAAACCCATGAGACCTAACAAATGAAGCGGAAATAGGCAGTCTACCTGAAAAAGAATTCAGAATAATGATAGTAAAGATGAGCCAAAATCTTGGGAATAGAATAGAGAAAATACAAGAAACGTTGAACAAGGACCTAGAAGAACTAAAGAGCAAACAAACAATGATGAACAACACAATAAATGAAATTAAAAATTCTCTAGAAGGGATCAATAGCAGAATAACTGAGGCAGAAGAATAGATAAGTGACCTGGAAGATAAAATAGTGGAAATTACTACTGCAGAGCAGAATAAAGAAAAAAGAATGAAAAGAACTGAGGACAGTCTCAGAATTATAGGGGTCCCAGAAGAAGAAGAGAAAAAGAATGGGACTGAGAAAATATTTGAAGAAATTATAGTTGAAAATTTCCCTAATATGGGAAAGGAAATAGTTAATCAAGTCCAGGAAGTGCAGAGAGTGCCATACAGGATAAGTCCAAGGAGAAACACAACAAGACACATATTAATCAAACTATCAAAAATTAAATACACAGAAGAAATATTAAAAACAGCAAGGGAAAAACAACAAATAACACACAAGGGAATCCCCATAAGGTTAACAGCTGATCTTTCAGCAGAAACTCTGCAAGCCAGAAGGGAGTGGCAGAACATATTTAAAGTGATGAAGGAAAACACCTACAACCAAGATTACTCTACCCAGCAAGGATCTCATTCCAATTTGATGAAGAAATTAAAATCTTTACAGGCAAGCAAAAGCTGAGAGAGTTCAACACCACCAAACCAACTTTACAACAAATGCTAAAGGAACTTCTCTAGGCAGGAAACACAAGAGAAGGAAAAGACCTACAATAAACAAACCCCAAACAATTAAGAAAATGGGAATAGGAACATATCGATAATTACCTTAAATGTAAATGGATTAAATGCTCCCACCAAAAGACACAGACTGGCTGAATGGATACAAAAACAAGACCCGTATATATGCTGTCTACAAGAGACCCACTTCAGACCTAGGGACACATACAGACTGAAAGTGAGGGGATGGAAAAAGATATTCCATGCAAATGGAAATCAAAAGAAAGCTGGAGTAGCAATTCTCATATCAGACAAAATAGACTTTAAAGTAAAGACTATTACAAGAGACAAAGAAGGACACTACATAATGATCAAGGGATCGATCCCAGAAGAAGATATAACAATTGTAAATATTTATGCACCCAACACAGGAGCACCGCAATACATAAGGCAAATACTAACAGCCATAAAAGGGGAAATCAACAGTAACACAATCATAGTAGGGGACATTAACATCCCACTTTCACCAATGGACAGATCATCCAAAATGAAAATAATTAAGGAAACACAAGCTTTAAATGATACATTAAACAAGATGGACTTAATTGATATTTATAGGACATTCCATCCAAAAACAACAGAATACACATTCTTCTCAAGTGCTCATGGAACATTCTCCAGGATAGATCACATCTTGGGTCACAAATCAAACCTTGGCAAATTTAATAAAATTGAAACGTATCAAGTATCTTTTCTGGCCACAACGCTATGAGACTAGATATCAATTACAGGAAAAGATCTGTAAAAAATACAAACACAGGCTAAACAATACACTACTTAATTACCAAGTGATCACTGAAGAAATCAAAGAGGAAATAAAAAAAAAATACCTAGAAACAAATGACAATGGAGCCACGATGACTCAAAACCTATGGGTTGCAGCAACAGCAGTTCTAAGAGGGAAGTTTATAGGAATACAATCCTACCTTAAGAAACAGGAAACATCTCAAATAAACAACCTAACCTTGCACCAAAAGCAATTAGAGAAAGAAGGACAAAAAACCCCCAATGTTAGCAGAAGGATAGAAATCATAAAGATCAGATCAGAAAAAAATGAAAAAGAAATGAAGGAAATGATAGCAAAGATCAATAAAACTAAAAGCTGGTTCTTTGAGAAGTTAAACAAAATTGATAAACCATTAGACAGACTCATCAAGAAAAAAAGGGAGAAGACTTAAATCAATAGAATTAGAAATGAAAAAGGAGAAGTAACAACTGACAATGTAGAAATACAAAGGATCATGAGAGATTACTACAAGCAACTCTATACCGAAAAAATGGACAACATGGAAGAAATGGACAAATTCTTAGAAATGCACAACCTGCCGAGACTGAACCAGGAAGAAATAGAAAATATGAACAGACCAATCACAAGCACTGAAATTGAAACTGTGATTAAAATTCTTCCAACAGACAAAAGCCCATGTCCAGATGGCTTCACAGGCTAATTCTATCAAACATTTAGAGAAGAGCTAACACCTATCCTTCTCAAACTCTTCCAAACTATAGCAGAGAGAGGAACACTTCCAAACTCATTCTACAAGACCACCATCACTCTGATACCAAAACCAGACAAAAGTGTCACACACAAAAAAAAGAAAACTACAGGCCAATATCACTGATAAACATAGATGCAAAAATCCTCAACAAAATACTAGGAAAAAGGATCCAAGAGCACATTAAAAGGATCATACACCATGTTCAAGTGGGGTTTATCCCAGGAATGCAAGGATTCTTGAATATAGGCAAATCAATTAATGTGATATGCCATATTAACAAATTGAAGGATAAAATCCATGTGATAATCTCAATAGATGAGGAAAAAGCTTTGGACAATATTCAACATCCATGTATGATAAAAACCCTCCAGAAAGTAGGCATAGAGAGAACTTTCCTCAACATAATAAAGGCCATATATGACAAATCCACAGCCAACATTGTCCTCAATGGTGAAAAACTGAAACCATTTCCACTAAGATCAGGAAAAAGACAAGGTTGCCCACTCTCACCACTATTATTCAACATAGTTTTGGAAGTTCTAGCCACAGCAATCAGAGAAGAGAAAGAAATAAAAGGAATCCAAACTGGAAAAGAAGAAGTAAACCTGTCACTGTTCGCAGATGACATGATACTATACATAGAGAATCCTAAAGATGCTACCAGACAACTATTAGAGCTAATCATTGAATTTGGTAAAGTAGCAGAATACAAAATTAATGTGCAGAAATCCCTTGCATTCCTATACACTAATGATGAAAAATCTGAAGGTGAAATTAACACGGCCATTTACCATTGCAACATAAAGAATAAAATATCTAGAAATAAACCTACCTAAAGAGACAAAAGACCTGTGTCCAGAAAATTATAAGACACTGATGAAAGAAATTAAAGATGATAGATGGAGAGATATATCATGTTCTTGGATTGGAAGAATCAACATTGTGAAAATGACTATACTACCCAAAGCAATCTACAGATTTAGTGCAATCCCTATCAAACTACCTTTGGCATTTTTCACAGAGCTAGAACAAAAATTTCACAATTTGTATGGAAACACAAAAGACCCCGAATAGCCAAAGCAATCTTGAGAAAAATGGAGCTGGAGGAATCAGGCTCCCCGACTTCAGACCCTAACTACCAAGCTACAGTAATCAAGACAGTATGGTACTGGCACAGAAACAGAAATATAGATCAATGGAATAGGATAGAAAGCCCAGAGATAAACCCACGCACATATGGTCACCTTATCTTTGATAAAGGAGGCAGGAATGTACAGTGGAGAAAGGACAGCCTCTTCAATAAGTGGTGCTGGGAAAACTGGACAGGTACATGTATAAGTATGAAATTAGAACACTCCCTAATACCATACACAAAAATAAACTCAAAATGGATTAAAGACCTAAATGTAAGGCCAGACACTATCAAACTCTTAGAGGAAAATATAGGCAGAACACTGTACGACATAAGTCACAGCAAGATCCTTTTTGACCCACCTCCTAGAGAAATGGCAATAAAAACAAAAATAAACAAATGGGACCTAATGAAACTTCAAAGCTTTTGAACAGCAAAGGAAACCATAAACAAGACAAAAAGACAACCCTCAGAATGGGAGAAAATATTTGCAAATGAAGCATCTGACAAAGGATTAATCTCTAAAATTTACAAGCAGCTCATGAAGCTCAATATCAAAAAAATGAACAACCTAATCCAAAAATGGGCAGAAGACCTAAATAGACATTTCTCCAAAGAAGATATACAGATTGCCAACAAACACATGAAAGAATGCTCAACATCATTAATCATTAGAGAAATGCAAATCAAAACTACAATGAGATATCATCTTACACCGGTCAGAATGGCCATCATCAAATAATCTAGAAACAATATATGCTGGAGAGGATGTGGAGAAAAGGGAACACTCTTGCACTGTTGGTGGGAATATAAATTGATACAGCCACTATGGAGAACAGTATGTAGGTTCTTTAAAATCTAAAAATAGAACTACCATACGACCAGCAATCTCACTCCTGGGCATATACCCTGAGAAAACCATAATTCAAAAAGAGTCATGTACCAAAATATTCATTGCAGGTCTATTTACAATAGCCAGCACATGGAAGCAACCTAAATGTCCATCAACAGATGAATGGATAAAGAAGATGTGGCACAAATATACAATGGAATATTACTCAGCCCCAAAAAGAAACGAAATTGAGTTATTTGTAGTGAGGTGGATGGACCTAGAGTCTGTCATACACAGTGAAGTAAGTCAGAAAGAGAAAAACAAATACCGTATGCTAACACATATATATGGAATCTAAGAAAAAAAAAAGGTTATGAAGAACCTAGGGGCAAGACGGGAATAAAGACACAGGCTTACTAGAGAAGGGACTTAAGGATATGGGGAGGGGGAAGGGTTAGCTGTGACAAAGTGAGAGAGTGTCATGGACATATATACACTACCAAACGTAAAATAGATAGCTAGTGGGAAGCAGCCACATAGCACAGGGAGATCAGCTCGGTACTTTGTGACCACCTAGAGGGGTGGGATAGGGAGGTTGGGAGGGAGGGAGACGCAAGAGGGAAGAGATATGGGGACATATGTATATGTATAACTGATTCACTTTGTTATAAAGCAGAAACTAACACACCATTGTAAAGCAATTATACTCCAATGAAGATGTTAAAAAAAAAATGCAACCTTGGTCTTCTGCTTTCAATTCTTGTCCAAATCATTTAAGAGTGGAGATCAGTAGCTCCATTGAAGTTAATGTCTCACAGTAAAAGTACAAACTTTCTTCCAGAATCTTTGGCTGCAATTTGACAACTTTTATGAATCATGATTTGTTTACATATTTTTCTTTGCCCAAACAGCAAAAACAGTATTACCAACCATTGCAGATATTCCATTTCTGAACAGAGGATCAAGCGTTTATTTTCAGTTAAAGATTTTAATAGCAGAGAAAATTTGGGGGATTTTGAAGATTCTAAATGGTGCTCTCCAAATAGGAATTCTTTTTTGATGTCATCCAAGTACATATAAGCTGAAATCTAGGAGTTGACAGCACAAAGAGATTTTAGTAGTTTCATATAGCTGCATGCTGATGAGAAAAGATAGCATCCCTAATGCTTCATGACCTTCTCTAACATTAGAAAACAAGCGTTTCTAGAGTGGGTGATATCGTTTATCACAGACACTGCTTCACTTTTTTTCCTGAATAAGCTACAAACCAGCTTACTCATTGCCAGGAAATATGGTTGTATCAAGGTCTCTCCAACTGTGAGCAGCTCTGTTTGACAATTGGAAATAGAGTATGTGATATTGTAGGATGCTTTGTAGGAAGGGTTTGATTAGGATAGCTTGAATTCCCATGCTGTTTAAACGAAGCCATCTTCTCATGAGAATACAAATACTGCGACATATTCTCAGGTTCTACACAGCTGAGCAGCTTTTGCAGCCTTAAGCACTTTAGGTGACTATTGGCAAAAAATTTGTCCCTCTATAAATACTATGGTTTTATGGCCAATCACGTTCTTCAGTGAAATGAAAATCGAAAGTAAATTTCAATTTTATTTAACCTTCTTTACTTTGATGGTTTCCAACTTAAGTTATATCCAATATAAACAATGGCAAAAAGATGTGTTTTAATTAATTTACATCAACCAGAAACTATTCTAAATGAAATATGTTGTGAGTAATGACTATAGTCACATATGTATGCACAGTGGCATTTTAGGCCATTTAAAGAAAGGACATAAAAACATTGATGTAACATTTTCTTCATTTCTCAACATGACAGAAAGATAAATCAAAGAAATTGGGGTGTGTGTGTGTGTGTGTGTGTGTGTGTGTGTGTGCACACGCGCGTGCGTGTGTGATTGTATGTGATGTGTTTTCTGGGCTATGCCCTGTTCAGGGAATTCCTAATGACCATTCATAGATAAAAGATTACAGCTCCTGATCCAGAGGAATTTTAAAGAGTCTACTTTTACCAAAATTGGGTACAAGATCAGAGATATGATTTGTAACTCAGTTGTGAGGCTAGTCCTGCACCTCGTTGGCCTGGACAGGAGAGTGAGGGGTACTTAAAGAAATGTCACTGCGGGGCTTCCCTGGTGGCACAGTGGTTGAGAGTCCGCCTGCCGATGCAGGGGACGCGGGTTCATGCCCCGGTCCGGGAGGATCCCACATGTCCCGGAGTGGCTGGGCCCGTGAGCCATGGCCGCTGAGCCTGCGCGTCTGGAGTCTGTGCTCCGCAACGGGAGAGGCCACAACAGCGAGAGGCCCGCGTACCGCAAAAAAATAAAATAAAATAAAATAATGGCACTGCTTTCATTGAGTAATGCCCCCTTGCTCAAAAATCTGTAATTAATCTCTATTTTAGTCAGAATAAATCAAACTCCTTAATTTTGGCATTCAAGACTCTTATGATTTCTAAGCTTATTTTCAACTGTTTTCTAGCAGAAAATCTACATTATAGCTAAATGGAAATACTGAGTTATTGTATATATGTGTAGCACTTCCTCACCTCCATTAAAAACATATTTTGTTCCATCCACACTCCTGTTTTTTTAAGGACTAAATATTTCTCATCTTTCACAATATAGTTTAAATAGTATGCCTTCTATATTGTTGGCCTTAATCAAGTCAGTTTACAAAAAAAACCTCTTCAACCTAGAGACTCTATTGAGATTTTTCTATGCAATTCTATTGATAGTATGAAAATTTTCACATTTTATCCTGTGTTCATCATATTTATGTATTTTTATTAACACTGTCTTTCTTGATTTATCCTTGTAAATTCTGCATCATTTCAGTGCTTTTCAAGCATTAGGCATTCATTAGCTATTTATTGAGTGAATGAATCAACAAGTGAAATAATAATGAAGAGTAATTTTTTTTTCTTAATAATTCTTTAGTTTGGCTTATGTTGCTTGTCAACTCAAGTTAGCAACTACTCTTGCTGTCAGTAATTTCACAGTTGATTATCTGTTTAGCAGCACCTAATGAAAAAGCAATTCTTAGCTGAGAATACTGATTCAAAGAATATTTGTTTTGCTGTAGTTGATGTTATGCAAATAACAAGTTTTTAATTGTCAAGATTTAGCAACATTAGATTTTTTTTTTAAAGAGCCTTGAAGTTCTAGTTAGACAGAATCACACAAATATGAAGTCTTAGGGCTAAAAATTTTATGTTAAAGGCTATTTATTATTAATGCATAAGGATCTGTTGTAAACAAGGCACTGTGTACAGACTTTACATCAAACCAGAGAAGAGCCCTTATATTAGATGTAACTCCATTCCTCAGATGAAGGTCTAAGGTCCACAGAGGTTAGGGAGGTTCACGTCATACAAGGACTGACTGTTAGTTTCAAGATTCATATCCAAGTCTGTTCTCTTTCCACTATAGTAAACTTGCTGTTAAATTTAATGCAATTTTAAAATTGGGGTTGTTAGATATAGACTATTTGGTATAGTGAACAAAATCCTGAATCAGAAGTCCAACAATGAGGGCTCCAGGAAAGAAAAGAAGTTAAGCTGGAGTGGGTAGGGTTATAAAGAATTCATACTGGGAAGATAGAATATTATAATGTGTAAAAGTAAAATTCAAACGGTGCAACTAGTGTTAACAAACAACATAATTTGGGGCAAAGTCATAACATCTTTAAAATGAGATATTAAAAAAGAGCCTCTTCCTTTAATATAATGAGCCTCTTCCTTTAATATAAATTCATCTTTCCAATCATTCATTGTTTCAGAGCAGCAAAATTTCTCTTCCAGGCTACTGAATTGTTACCTTCTCATCCTCCTTCTCCCTTCCTCCTCTCTCTCCTCTTTTATCTGGTTTTGTTTTTATGTGTGAAAAACACTTTCAGGGTTTTTTCTAACTAAAATAATACATATGTTTGACACTTAGGAAATGTTCAATAAATATTCAATAAAGAATAGATTTTGAGGGAAAATTTTTTATCAACTTTAACTAAGATTGGGTATATTACTTGCTAGGGCTTCCATAACAAAATGTCATAGACCAGGTGGCTTAAACAACAGAAATTTATTTATTTTTTCACAATTCTGGAGGCTAGAGTTCCAAGATCAAGGTGTCTGCAGGGATGGTTTCTTCTGAGGCTTCTCTCTTTTGCTTGCAGATGGCAGACTTCCCACTGTGTCCTCACATGGTCTTCCTTTTGTCTACGTTGTTTGTGTCCTAATTTCCTGCTCTTTTAAGGACACTAATCATATTGGATTAGGATGCACCTTAATGACTCCATTTTAACTTAATCACCTCTTTAAAGACTTCAGCATATCAATTTGGGGGACACAATTGAGCCCATAACACTCAGGGACTGAGAATATAATCCCAGGAAATAATATTTTAAGAACAAGATTAAGGATATGTGATAGAAATACTGGAATGCCATGTTATGGAGAATGACTCCATACTATATATACAACTGAGGCATTAGCATCTTTGATCTGGTGAATTGTGAAAAGAGTGTTTTCCTCCCAGATATTTTTGGTTGTGATCAACCATTTAATAAGTACTTAAAAATTATACAATTAACAAAATGTAGAGTAATGTGGATTACTTTTACTTCATGAGAAAATTATAGGCATAAATGTGCCATTATATGCATGATCTAAACTCAGTTCAGCACCAGAAATTGTGTGATATTTTGTTCATACTGACTGGAATTCATCTCTTTTAACTTACTTCTACTTTTTTTTTATCAACTCCTCAAGAAAACCACTAATCCTTAGAAAACCCTGAGACAGCCAAGAAGTTGCTTGTTTTTTCAAAGTGAGCCTGCGGATTCTTCCTAGTCACTTCCCTTTCACAGAGTTAACTAAGCCATTCCCATTTTAAATACCTGTCAAGAATCCAGACTTAGTGAAACATGAATCTTTTTAGCTTCTGTGATGGCATGTAGATGCTTTATTTCTATCTCATCTTTCTCAAGGGTGAATGGCTTCTTGCTTTGTTTTCCTCCCATGACTCAACAGAAGAACCATCTTCACTCTAAGGAAAAACACTAATATATCACTATTAAAAGGAGGTTACAGAGCCCTGTATCACTTTTTTCCCTGCTTGCTTTCATCATCAGCTTTAAATCTTTCTTACTGAAGGTATTTCTGAAAGGAATTTGAACTTTCTCCTGTTGAAATATTTAAAATATGTTTTGAATATAATACTTTTCCTTTTATCCCTGATTCAACTATATTATTTGCCACTGCACAGCAAATATTGATTACTTGATTATTTATAGTCTAACAGGCAACGCTTTTATTAAGAAGAATTTTTTTCCCCTTATTATTAAAAGCTCATATGTTAGGGTCTTGAATTAACTTCCTTTAAGAAAATCATTTGGAAGCCCACATTTCTTATTTTCTTTTTCATTTTGAAGATGAACTGTTCACTCTTTTCTAATTCACATAGTGCAGACATGTCCCTTATGCTTTTTTTTTTTTTCAGTATGCGGGCCTCTCACTGTTGTGGCCTCTTCCGTTGCGGAGCACAAGCTCCGGACGCTCAGGCCCAGCGGCCATGGCTCACGGGCCCAGCCACTCCGCGGCATGTGGGATCTTCCCGGACCGGGGCACGAACCCGTGTCTCCTGCATCGGCAGGCGAACTCTCAACCACTGCGCCACCAGGGAAGCCCGTCCCTTATGCTTTGCTGACACAGCAAACTTCTTTTCCGTGGTGAATATTTGTTCACTTTGTTTTCTCTCCAACTGATCATTTTAGTTATGTTGCTAACAGCTAATATATACACACATAAAAACAAGACCAGATGAAAGAGGAGAGAGAAGAGGAAGAGGAGAAGGAGGATGAGAAGGTAACAATTTGGTAGGCTGGAAGAGAGTTTTTGCTGCTCTGAAACAATGAATGATTGGAAAAATGAGTTTATATTACAGGAAGAGGCTTGTTTATTCCTCCCCAAATCATTTATTGACTAACAAAACCTGAAACCAGTATAAGTCAACCACACACACACAGAATCTGCCTGTTCTCTTTATATTCCTGATAACCCATAGTAAACTTGGAATGACACATTTCTTCTGCATATAATTGCATTTCCCTGTGAAGCTTTGCAGATTGTTATACTGTGTATGAAATATGAAATGCTATAGGAGGCCAGGTACCTGAGAAAATCATGTTATAAAGCTATGCTGTGATTCATGTGCTTTGCCTGTTCCTGAAGATATAGGGCCTTACTACACCAAATCCAGATATAAATATTTTTAAAAATGTATTTTAAATTGAGATTCGGTGACCTTTTTCTTAGATAGGCCAATATCAATTGCAATAAGTTTTAGGATGGGTTTCTTTTCCTTACACAGTCAGCCCTCTGAGTCTGTGGGTTCCACATCTGCAGAGTCAAACAAATGTGGATGTTTGGTTATTTTTTTAAAATTCCATAACGTTCTAGAAAGCAAAATTTGCCATGCTGACAACTATTTACATAGCATTTACACTGTATTAGGTATTGTAAGTAACCCAGAGATGGTTTAAAGTATACATAAAGGTGTGCATATGTTATGTGCAAACACTATGCCATTTTATTTAAGGGACTTGAGCATCAGCAGATTTTGGTACCTGTGGGGGGTCCTGGAACCAGTCCCCATGGGTACTGATGGAAACTGTATATCGAGTGACTCTTAAGAAGGAAACATATAAGGTATTCAAGGAGAAATATTAACCCTGGGTTTATGGATATAATATTGTCTTTCTGTTTGTTTGTTTCTGTTTTTTGGTATCCATTAACATGGGTGACTTAGCAAAGCAATTGTGTAATGCATGCCCTGGTAAATGTGCAGACACCTCTTCTGCAGTCTGGCTCTAATAAAGTATGAAATAGTAAAGAAAAAAATAAGTTGTTCCAGAAGACTAATACCAAGTGTTTCCTTCTTTTCTACATTAATTTCTGGTGTATTTAAAATGAGGAAATTGTCCTCTAAAGGGATGTAACAGAAATAACTCTGTTGTATACATAATGATATACCTTAGGAGCATGAGGCAGTCTCACCCTTGCTGTTGATATCAAAAATTTTTCAGAAACATGACCTTTGGGATTATTTTCTTTTTCTTTTTCAAAATGAAGATAAAGTCTATTGTTATCAACTGAATAGTGTACCTCCCAGATTCATACGTTGAGGCCCTAACCCCTAATGCAACTGTATTTGGAGATAAGGCCTTTAAGGAGGTAATTAATAGATTACCTAATAGATAATCTAATATTAATAATCTAGTATTACCAATCTAATAGAACTTGGATGCATGAACATAGAGAAAAGGCCATGTGAGGACACAGCAAGAAGGTGTCCATTTTCAAGGCAAAGAGAAAGGCCTCAAGAGTAACCAAACCTGCCCACACCCTGATTTTGGACTTCCGGCCTCCAGAACTGTGAGAATATAAATTTCTATCGTTTACACCACCCAATCTGTGATATTTTGTTATGGCAACTCTAGTTGACTAATACAGTCAGACTTTTGGTAATGTGGAACTTGCATCTTCTGAAGTCAAAGTACCATGGGGAAAATGTGCAAAGTGACATGTAAAGCTGCTCTTAAAGAAACGTTGCAAAATCCTGTCCTCTAGTCTTTCTCGGTCAACTTCACAATTTTTATTGTCTTTCCCCATGTAAGATAATAATTACCTAGGAATGTGTGTGTGGGGGGGTGCCTTGTATTAGGAGAGGTAGGCTAGGTCTGTGTGCCACCATGAACAAAAATAAGAAATACATTATTTTGTTTATGAGCATGAGACAGCAGAAGTCTTCAATATGTAAAAGTGAAAATTAATACTTAGGAGAAAATAATCCAAAATACACTTAGAGGATGCTGGAATCTACATGATTAATATTCAAAGAAATACATGGAAGAGAATTTTTGACCACTCTCTTAGGCTGTTAATGCCTTGTGCTTCTGTGTAGAAAGAATAATTTGGGTTATCAAAAGAAAAGTGCAGTTCAGGGTAAAAAAGTAATCATCATGTGATTTTTGCACAAGATCATTGTATGTTTACAAACGGAAAATTTTACATAATTCAAAGGATGATTTGAGGAGTTTGAGAAACCACGGATAAGGGTAACTAAAGTAATCAAAGTAATTTGGAAACAGGAAGACTGCATTATGAGCATAATATAAAGGATTGGTACCTATCAATCTTCGAAGGTAAAGAGAAGGAAAATGATTAGAATCTATATTGTTATTAAGGGTAGAAGGTGGAGAGTAGACTTGTTCATAAGATCAAATCCAATAGATATAATGGATATTCCGTGAAGCTTGAAAAATTTTAATCACATAATAACACTTACTTAAAGAACTTCAAAGAGAAATTTCTTTTTTATATGGTAAATATGAACTTTTTTTCTTGCTAAAGTTAGACTAATTACATCTAATTTAATGTCATAGTGTATCAGTAGTTATATTATTTCCCAATAATTGATTGACCTTGGTAGAAAATACAGCAATTGTGAAGAAAAAACCCAAATGTTTCTCTTCTTCCCATATATCTAATAATTGAACAGTGACTCATATCTCTGATAGACCCTGTGTATTTATACAGTAGTGCTTAAGTTAAAAAAAATCTTTGTTAGGGTTTAAGTATTTTTTTAAAAACTGTGCAATGTACCATCATTGTTGGGGTAAATTCTCAGGATATTTGTTCTAATGTAGTTGGACAAGATGATCCATTGAAAAAAAAAGTGCACAAGTTAGGACCTGATGTCAATGATGGAATCTCATGGAAAATAGTTCTTTATGATTCTTGGTTAATAAACACACCAAAATGAGGCATTTTAATTAAGACCCATGGTAGAGATATGAAGCTACATTTTCAAGCCTGAAGAGAGACTGGGAATATATCCAAGAGGCATAATGAAGAGATACTACTACTTCTGTGATGTTTTAATCACAAATGCTTCTGTTGTTTTATCTATCCCATACTGAGATACAATAAAAACTGATTTTTCCATACACTGGTAGTCAATTATATGACTAAAGGAACTTTTGGTTAGACCATTCTAAAATGAGTGTATTATTTAAAATATCAAAATTAATTTATATTTAAAGATCCTTTTCTTCATTCGAGGGACAAATATTTTCAAACAGTACTAATAAAATCTTTCAAACCACTGTATGTTTAAAATATATGTAAGATTCTTTCCATTATGGCTTGTACTCTAGCTTTCAATTTAAAACTAATTTCAACACACTGTGATTTAATTTAAAACTCCAGTTAGTGACAAAGGATATTCTTTAGAGGAAATCAATGAGTTTTCCATATTTTAAAATAAATAAGTAGTAGGAGCATTGTGAACAAGTGCTTTATGTGTCAGCACAATAGGTTTACAACTATATTTTACTGTGTTTTTCCTTCTTCTTCCCTTAATGTAGAATGCCTTTAGTCACCTTTAATATCCCAGATTAACAAAGATTCATATTTTTAATATAATGTCATATATAGTTCACATAATTCGTAACGTAAGAATTGTTTTTGTTGCTTAAGATCCCTCAACTTTCTTAGTTTCATTATTTCAAAATAATAAAATATTTTTAAAGTACTTTATAAATGCTACAAAGGAGAGAAAATTAAAATGTATCTTGGCCATGTGTTCAAATAACAATTGAGGAGGACCAATTTTAGTGGCTGAAGCAGTTGGGGAAATATGAGTCTCTAGGACACAAAATTCTTCAAAGCTGGAATATGTGACATTTTCACAAGTATGGATCAACCTTTTATCTACCTTACTTTGCTTCCAGAGGCACTTAATCCTAGGATACAATCATAAAGAAAGAGAATAAAGCAAACTTCAGAATTCTAGACTAGGCACCCATGACTTTACGACGTTTCGTGATAGTATAGTTCTTTGAAATACGAAGATTGTAAAAGCATAAAAATATGGAAGGCTCTCATCACATGAACAAGTTAGGGGAATCAGAAACACACTCTAGAATACTGAGTATTTTTTTAGGCCACATTTTACACCTACCCATGGGTCAAAACCAATTTGAAATGAAGAGCACACCATTTTTACATTCATAAACATTTTCAAGTGAATACCATCTCATTTTAGTATTTTATAGAAAAGCAATTGGAAAGAAGATAAAAATATTGTCTTACATATTTGCCTTGCATAACCCTCAGTTTTTTTAAGAGTTTCCAATCTTCTGGAGATATTTCAGAGTTAACAGTTATTTTTTAGAAAAAAAAAATAGCATGCAGTTACATAATCTTCTGCAGAGGCAATGACAGATCTTTTGCAAATAAATCTTTTCTTATTAGTGTGTCAGCAACTTGTACTTTTGCCAGGTTAATCATTTAGCCAGCTGAAATCTAGCATATTTGTTTTGCTGGTTTCGACCTTGGCAGCAGCAATGCAAGTAAAAGTGGTTTTCTTAATACATCCGTTTTTTTCTCCCTTTTACCTTAGTTATTAGAAATAAACTCCTGTTCAGAGGTTTTTTATTCCTCCTTGGGGAAATTACATTTTTAAGAAACAAGTGTGTGATTTAGAGGATGTTTAATTTATTAAGACTTCTTATCCTATAAACTGGATGAGTTCTCAGCAAATCTTCAAAATAGGTATGGTTCCTATTTCCTCAAATTCTTTTATAAACTTTTTGTCAGGCCCTCCGCAATCCTCTCCAGCTGTCAATCAAAGGGCATCCTTGAAGGGCGTAAAGTAGTTCAGGACCGCCTCCTAACTTCTCTCTGCCATATTCACCAATGTAATTAATTAATTAATATGTGTAGTAGTGCTCACATGCCAAAAGAAAATAATTTGGATAAATTAATCACACTGAAATTAAATACACGAACTGTTATACACTGCTGGTGATGGTACAAATTGGTAGATACTTTCTGGAATATATATATCTGGCAATATATTTTCAGACCTTTAAATATTATGTAAATTTTGATCCAGTAATTACATTTTGTAGAGCTCTATCCCAAGGAAATAATCAGAGATCAATTTTAAGTTATGCAAAAAAGAAAAATGTGTATCACAGTGTTATCATACAAGTGAAAAAGAAAAGAAACAACTTGTGTTGAGCTATGGGGTATTGTTCTATAAATTAAATAAGCAAAATTACATGATGGAATAATATGAAATAGGTACACACGAAAACATCTGCTTTCAGCAATTTGGTGGGCTGTATACTGTGAGGTCCTTCCACTATAAAACAACTAGATTTTCAATGAACCATTCCTTTTCATTGATTTATGAACTTCAAAGAAGTATGGGAAATCTATAAAAATCACCCATCCTCATTCACACCTAAACATAAACTATATGGCAGCATCTCAAAAGGCAGCAGGACCATCTGCCACTTGGCAGAAGTAAATCTTAACATTAGGTCTACAGTTTTCAAAGGAGGCTAAACTGATCCCAGATAGGCACTACCATTGATCTCCATCACAAACAAAAACCTTTCCTGGAGTAAAAGATCCTCAACTCAGGCTTTTAAAATTCCTGAGACTATGGTAAAGAAAATATGAGATGGCAGGCAAAGATCCCTAACACACAAGGGAATAAATAGACATGTTTGAGAGACAACAGTAATAACCACTAGATACAATGCCCACTTATTTCATATATTTTAAAATCAAATACAATATGTATTTGTATATATGTATGTATATATGACATGAAAAAAATCTGAAATTAAGATAATACAATTATTTTTAAAAGACAAAAATAATTAGAAAATATATCAAATATTAATATTTAAAAATACATCCTTTTTGAAATAAAAAAAAAAGACTTAATGGGTGGGTAGACAAAGTTGAAGAGTAAACAGGAAAACAAATCTGAAGAAATTAACCAAACAGATGAGGAGATGAAAAATACAAAAAATGAAAAGTGACATGTAGGGTACATTGAAAAAAATATAACACACGTCTAAGATCATTATTCCAATAGAAGATTGCATTAGATATTTATTACTGTGTTGGGCTGAACCCTGCAGGCCTGTAAGGCCTGTACTTGCCCAGCTTCAAGACCGAAGAAAGAGCCCAAAGTCAGCAACAGAGACATCAATGGTTTAATGGACAGGGGGAGCTTACACATCTGAAGCAAGGTCTTGGAATGACACTCCATCGTGTGTGGCACATGGTGGGCAGGACATGGCGGCAGTCTTTGCTCCTGGGGATAGGGGGAGGTTAGCAGTTATAGGGGGAATTGATGTCAGGTTGGCTCATTGGCTGTGAGGGAATCCAGCAGAGGGGCACACCCTTCACCACCCCTTCGATAAGAACAATCACTAGCTGGGGTGGGGGCAACTATGTAGGAAGGTTGGTCAGGTGGGTAGGGTGCAGGTGAAGCAGGTACTGGTCCAGCAGGGGATGTACAGAGTGCAAGAGAATAGCCATCTTGGGTGGCCTGATCATACATACTACATCACAAATTATCCCCAAATATAGCAACTTAAAACAACAATTATTAGCTTGTTTGTCTCCCTCAGGGCCCCTTACAAGTCTGCAAATTTTTGCCCTGTTGGCCAGGACTGCAGTCTCTGAAGAACTGACTGTGCAGTAAGCTCATTCACCATTCTTTTGGCAGGAGGCTTCAGTTTTTCACCATTTGGGTCTTTGGAGAGAGAGAGAGAGAGGAGGAGAGGGGCTGCAACAAATCATCACAAACGAAGTGGCATAAAACAGCACACATATATTGCTGTACAGTTCTGGAGGTCAGAAGTCCTAAAATCACTGTGTTGACAGGGCTGTGTCCCTTCTGGAGGCTAAGGTGTAATCCATTTCCTTGCTTGTTTCTAGCTTTCAGAAACCTCCTGCATTTCTTGCATATGACCCCTTCTTATCGCTCCAGCCTCTGCTTTGTTCATCACATCTCTTTTTCTGAGTCTTTTACCCTCCTGCCTTCCTCTTTCAAGGACCCTTGTGGTCAGTCACACCTGCATCATTCAGGATAATATCCCCATCTCAAGATCCTTAACTTAATCAGAACTGTAAAGTCCCTTTTGCCATGTGAGGCAATATATTTACAAATTTCAGGCATTAAAATGTAAACATCTTCTGGGGCATTATGTCTACCACAGCCCCTTGTCTGTAAAATGAGGGCATATGATATCTACTTCCTAGGGTTGATATAAGGATTAAATGAGTTTTGTTTTTTGTATTATTTTTAGCACTTCAGGGCATGGGTTAGCACATATGAAGTGCTATAAGAATGTTTGATGAATAAAGTAAAGCACTGCATGATCTGGCTTTCTTATTGTTTAATTATTTTGGGTTTGTGATCACTTCTGTTTTTACCAACTAGCATGCCTGGTTATTTTTGATTGAGTACCAAACAGTGCACATGAGATCTATAGAGATAAACTGAAGTGCTAGCTTTCTATTCTATTTTATTCCTTCAGAGAAGATGTGCATTTGCTACTGGCTGGTGGCTAGCGAAAATCACTAGCCAACCTGAATTAATTTAATCAAATAAAGGATTGAGACCATGGTAAGCTGGGCCTCAGACCTCTTGAAGATTCTCAGGGTATTTGCCAGGCGTCCTTTACTTGTGAGTTTAAACTCCAGTCTTTGTCTTTCCCATCTGTCTGTGAAAAGCACTGCTCAGTTACCCAGCCTCTGAGTCTTCTCCAGAATTTTGATGAATTCAAAAGAAGAAAAGCCACTATAGACACTAGCCTCACCTCTCTTAATTTTCTTCTAAATCTTTCTTTTATAATTCTTTACTACTTTGGCAATTTTCTGATGCTTTCTAATAAATATATATTATATTCTCTCCAGTTATTCTTCTCATTTTTAGTCAGCCATTAACAATAGCCAGAACTGAGTGACTGGATTTTGTTTCTAGATCACATGCTCTTTAGAAAATAAAAGTACTTCTCTTAAGAAATAGTTCTCACACTGCCAGCACCCTGATAGAATCTCAATGCTGGATTATGGAAAACTAGGTGATGATGTGACCTGAGGCACTGAGTCATAGGTCAAGGAGGCTAGCAGCACACTTTCATCAAGTGAAATTGTATATACTTGGCCATGCTGAGTAGATCCTGAAGCCACAAAGAGAGTGTCACAATTATGTCAATTATAGCATAGTTTCCAATTGTTAAAAATCGACAACTTCTTATGTAAGGAAATTTTCATATCGAAGACAATGGAATACGATAAAGCTTAAATGCATGAACTAGAATTTTTTGTATCTACCTGAATGCTTTAAATTAAAAAGTTATGAGACAAGTGAGTCCGTAAAAATATATACTGTTTAACACAACTTATTTGAAGACTAAGCCATATTAAACAACACTGTACACATTTATTATATATGTATACATTTTATATAATTATATATATTTATATATTATTTATATACATGAAGTAAAATTCTAAATATACTTGTAGAATTATCAATTATAAAATTCCCTAGAAATGAACAGAGGAGAACAGGTTTAGAATTATATAGAGGGCTTCAACTATATATATATTATATATATAATATATATGTGTGTGTGTGTATATATATATATATATATATACATTTTAATAAATGAAGCAAATATGGCCAATTTTTAAGATTAGAAAAAAACAGGTTGTTACACAGTGGTACTTAGTAGAACATTCTCTAGGCTTGAATTATTATGTGTACTTGAATTATTTTATAATACAAAATATAATTTTTATAATAAAAAGCTTTCTTAGAAAAACTTATTTTCACACAGTGCCATTTATATACCTTTATATTACTAATTGTGTAAGTTTTGTGTTTGCCTCATTCCAATCCACTTTCTGCCCTTCTCTGCCATATTCTGCCCTAGGAGGCCAAGTCTTTAAATTTTCTTTGATGACTGTCTTCTGGTTGGGTCAAGCCAACGGGAGTCACTGTCAGATTGTACTGGAATGGAGTAAAAGACCACAGTGTTTCTTCCATGCTCCTTTCTTTCTTCTTTATAGGGTTTCTGGCAGTACCTGTATGCCATCTGACCACTCCTCCAAAGCCCTGCTTCTCAGTGAGCTCTGATAATGCACTTCTTGTCTTTTCAACCCTAGGAATGTTAATGGCTTTGCATTGATGCTATTGGTGTCTCACCATTCCTTACTTACTTCCTTACCCTGCTCATTCCTCTGTAAGTGGAGTTCTTTATACGTCTGCTCATTGAAATATTTGTGTTTCCTGATGGTACCTTGGCTTATGCATTTATGAAATGAGAAAGCAAAATAATACAATAGTACAAGTGGTAAAATCTATTAAATATATCAGTTTATGCAATGTAAAAAAATTAAAAAGTGTATACAACTATTTTAATTAGTTGCTGAATTGACAAGTCTGATTTGTTCACCCCAAACTGTGAAATATTTTATGGTCTATTTGGAGTGTCCTAAGCCATAACACAAACTGGTTTAGTGATAGTTGTCAGTTGTATTTAGGACAATTAAAATAGTACTATTTGCAAATGTAACTTTCAATATACATCCATAATTTTGAAAGAGCCTATAGTAATATCTGTTGTGATCATCAATCCAGTGGTCAGGTTTTAATGTGGTTACAGTGATGTGAAAATTTAAAATGTAGCAGTAATATTATTATTCACTTTCCAAAGATTATTCACTAAAAATAATATATCTCATTAAAAGCCCAAGGGTTTTTGAAATGGAAAGTAACCAGGCTCCTTTAGCAAAACTGATTAGTCTGTCTTCCCACTTCAGTGTGTCTATCTATTAAAGCCAGACTAATTAGCAAAGTCACTAATGAGGTTCCCACGTCTGCTGTAAAGAAAAAGCCTTTTCTTAGCAACCTTGTTATTAAACTAGTAGGTCAGACTAGAGCTCAGCTTGGCAAAATTCTGCAATCCATACTTGAGAGATGTAAGCATATTTTCCTTTACTGCCTGCCATGTTGCCTGGTGATAACAGCATCTTAGTTTAAACAAATAATTAGAGTTGATGATAACCCTAATTAATGACTTTGCTAATGGCTTTGCTTGTTTAGGGCATTAAGCCAAGTTCATTGTTTAGCATCTTCATACCTACTAACCTATATGAAATAATTAGTAATTCATTGACTCAGTCTTAAGGCATTACATGATGAAGAGTGACTGTATCCTTGAGGTGCTAACTAATGAGTTTGCTTGTCTATTCTACATTCTGGCCCGATCTTCTGCTGTGATTTTTCATCTTGGGCTGGGCATTCCACTCCCATGAACTCATTTTGAAGGAAGTGACTGACTGCAGGTACTTCTGGAAACACTGATCCCCTGGGGTCACAGTGAAAAGAAGGGCACCTGGATGAAAGACCACCTGCTTTCTTATTGTCCATGAGCAGAGCTTCTGCACAGTACTGTCTGGTGACAGCTAGACCAACAGATCCTCCCACTTTCTCTTTGAATTCAAAACATGCAACATGTTTTAAGGGCTTAGAGACAAGAGATCCTGGCCTCTCTAAAGAGCTGAAATAAGTTTAGATGCACAGCAGGAATGGCTAGAAATGAGGTTATAAAGTCATAGCTTATATACTGGAAGGTTTCTAAACTATATTAAGGATTCTGGTCTTTATTGGAATCCTTGACAGATATAAAACCAGGGATCAGACTTACATTTTTCTTCTTCTCTAGATTATTACATTAAACGTTGATTGACTGAGGTAGCCTACGCATGTTTCTCTCATAACCTGGAAGATGAAAGCTAACTCTCTTCTCATTTGACTGATCATAAGCTTAGATGATAGTTTTGTGCTCTGGGTGGACTCATTCTGTACTAGACTTGAGCTTTTTACTTTTTCCCAAGAGTAGATGTTTTAGCCTCAATTTCTGCCCCTATTAGGGAGCTTACTTTAAAACAAAAACAAACAAAAAAAAACTACCCTTACACAACTTCTCATTTCTGGTAGACCATGTTTTACCACCGCTTACAGCCTTACATCTACAGGCTCTTAATTCCTGAATAAGATTCAGGGTCAGAAGCTTGTGTCTTGGCTCTGCCCCTTGCTAACTAGAAGACTTGGCACCATCTCATCTAAATCGCATACTCTGAATTTCTTTTTCTGTAAAGGAATATCTTGTATATTATACTTTAGAGATTTATTGTGAGGGAAAATTAGAAAGTCTAGATGAGGGTATTAAGAATATAAGATGATGCATGAATAAATTATTATGGTAAAGTGAATTTGACTCATATATATTATTGAGGCCATGAGAGGCAGATCACAACCCTGGGCTTTAGAGTCAGATGAGTTTCAATCAAACTTTGCTATTTAGCATCTGTGTAAGCTTGGGCAAATTAATGAACTTCCCTAAACTTTATCTATAAACAGAGATGACAATCTACTCCACAAAGTTATGATAAAGCTTTAATGAGGTAACATACATGAAGATTTTAGGGAAAAAAAGTAACTGGGACAGAGTAAGCGTTCAATAAAAGGTTGCGATTACTCCATTTAGTACTAAAACCACTTGGCATTTTAACATTTATTTTGAATTATAGGAACCTCTTATAATTGACTTTTTTTCAGGGCCTAGGTACATTTATTTGTTTGTTTTCAAAATTTACTGAGCCCAACCTGGTCCCAGGCCTGGGTTCCAGCAGGGCATCAGCTGGGTCAGGGCACCTCACATAATGCCAGCAGCCCAGTAAGCAGGCAAATGGGAGCTGGGACAGAGGTAGAAGAGGCCGCCGCGGTCAGGGGTGAGTCACGCGGGAGCTAAAACAGCACCGCGGATAAAAGGTGGTAGGCAGAGGGGCTGGGGGCGGAACCGGAAGTAGTGCCACCAGCTGGGCGGCCCTTTCAGCCAATGGCCGCGTGGTGGGATGTCTGACGTCACCTGAGGAGAAAGGCGGGAGGCTCAAAAGGCGCGGGTTACCAGAGCGTCCTTCTGCGTTACTAGGTGTTACTGGCGAGTTACCAGAGCAGTGCAGTCGGGGAGAAGCGTCTCTTCCAGCTTCTCTAACACGGGTTAACCAAGCTCAGGTACACCACACCTTCAGCCTGAGGACCGCCTCGCGCCTGCAGCTGCCCTCAGTTCTTATAATTGATTTAGAGGTCATAGCACGCGGAAAACTCATTTGGATAGAGTGACCATCCTGAAGCAAAATAGCCTTTGGTAAGTAAAGCTACACACTAAAAAAGGAGTTAATAGGAAGTTAGCAGCTATTCAGGAAAGTGGGAACAGAGTTTTTCTTTCTGTCTTCCACATTCAGCTTTAACCTTAGTGTTGAACTCACAGTATGCTGTTTACTAGGTGCTGTTGAATAGCTAAGTGAAGGAAAGAATGAATAAATTAAGATCGTGTTTTGCAAAAGAGTCCTAGGATATTCAGGTCACTTTATGCATTGGGGAGTAACGTTAGAACCTGCAGGGGTATAAGGCGAGATTGCTGCTCTAGCGGTAGCTCTAAGGAGTGGACTCAGAAGTCTTTGGGGCAATAATAAATCAGTAAACAAGATGATAATGATGATGATGATGATATCTAACATTTATTGAGTGCACATTTTCGAATGGTTTACTTATGTTATCTATTTACTTCTTTAAAACCCCTGTGAGCAAGTACTATCCCTATTTTTGTAGGAACAAGCTAAAGCAAAGAGAGAGTAAAAGACTTGCCCAAATTTACATGCTACTAAATAAGCACTAGAGGAAAACAGGATGAGAGAAAATGGCCTGATTTTACCTACACCCCAGGTTCCAGCCAGGTGGCAAAGGAATCCAAAGAACCTCCCTGCTCTCCATAGGTGCTTGTAGGTGCCCTGTAAAAAGCTGGCACAATCCAGGTGTGTAACAGCCCCCCTCCCTAGTGAGTGCAGCCAAGGAAGTTGTGTGCCTGCTCCTTGGAGAAGGGTTTGTCTAAGTCAGTTGCCAATGTGCCTGTCATTGCCTTCTCAGACCTGGAGCAAGGAGGGTATGTTCTATGCCCCGATATTTCTAAGGACGGAGGTTGTTGGGTACTCTCAGAAAGAGAAACAAAACAGCTATACATTCCTAGGTTTCTAAGGAGAAGAACTAAGATTGGCTTAGGACACGGGTAAGTGCTACGAGAAAGGAATCATAAAGATTTTAGGTGCTAAAGATTTTACATCTTCCTTTCCATACTTTTCCAGTTTCTGCTTCTCAATGAGTAGTATCTTTTTGTGTGTTTATGTGCTCAATTGCTGTGGATGTATATAAGCTAAGGCCATCACCAGGAAATATACCATCTATGTTATAACCAATGAGAACCCAAGAGAAAGAAGAAACATCAGTATCTTCTATCCACACATATGCACAGGCACATGTACACATTTAAATGTTCTACATTTTTAGTTTGTGCCAAATCTCCTTTTCATAATTACTTGAAAGTTTCCTTTCTCTTCTTGTCTTTCCTTTGTTATCCTTCCCCCAGGGTCTGGTTGGCTATGCTTCTATTTATCATTTCTGCTCTCTCATTTCTTTTTACCAAGTCCTATCTGTCCTGGATTTTCACATTTTTCCCCCTAGCCATGAAAGAATATATAAGGCAAACAGGTGTCTCTCTTGTAAATACTGATCACATTTCACAGCATAAACTTTAAAGTACTATTACCCAGCATTTAACACAGCATCTGACACATAATAAGTATTCAATAAATAGTTCATGTACAAGTGTCGAATGATGGCTCTCTTTGCTCCCGTGTGCTGCAGAGAGGGACAAAGAGCTTGAAGGACACCGACTACTTTATCCTGCCCTATAAATTACTATTGTACCAAATAATAGATGTTTCATTATGAGTTCAAATTAAAATATAAACATCTGGCAATAAGGAAATTAAACTTATTCTCATAGAAACTTAAAATAATCACCTTAGGACAGTTTGGGGCTGATTAAATCCCAAAACAAGTTATATTGTTAAGTATTGAGACTCATCATCATATAAAATTCCGTATAAGGAGAATTTGTCCTGGAACTTCTTTTAAGGTTTTTACCATTGACAATTATATGTAGATCAGATAAAATTATCATTCTGACTACACACTTTAGAACGTGGTTCTATAAGGACAAAAAAGTGGCAAAGATCCTAAAATTATAGTGCAATTTCAATAATAGTACTTTCTATTCTAAATACTAGATAACAAGAATGAAGTATATTTGCATTTGGAAGCTTGTAAACAGAATTTGGAGTCTTGGTCTATTATCTTCAAATCTCAAGTGTTTCTGGTCTATTTAATTTTTTAATATTATTAGCACTATTCCTATAATATTGTCATCTTGAGTGCTCTATTTAACTTGGACAGAAATAACTTTCATTATGCCCTGCTTTTTCTTGCTGCTGATTTTATCCTGTTTTCTGATTTTGTATGTGGGACCCTCAAATCTCTAACCTGGCTCTTCTTTCTTACAAGGTATCTTTATATTCACTTCCAAAGGTGTCCATTTCTTCTTAAAGGTTAAACTATTTTTTTCCATTGTCACTATTTCTCCTAGAATTTGATGATTTTGGTCACTAACTTGTGTCTAATCTTAGGACAATGTCTTAGTTCTTGGAAGTAGGGACTTTTATTCCAACTCTGGGAGAAAAAGAAATCCATTTTCCTGAAAGTCTCTGAAACTAACTGTAAATACCCAGAGCATGCAGAAGTTATTAACCTAGTAGTTTCACTCAATTTAGAGTCTGAATTGCTCACCAATGATTGTGCCTCATTCTCTTCCTCAATGTTTCTATCTAGTCCTTCTCTTCAAGCAACAGTTTCTTATTTACTGCTCTCTCTCAGTCACAATCTTTTCATTCTTCAAAGTTTCCATGCCCCCCTCCCTTACCACTTACCTCAACAGAGAGGAATTGTCCTTACCAGTTGGCATTCTCTGCTCTCTTTAGACCCTTCCTGAGACTCCTGTATAACTATCCTAGGGAGTAAATGGCATTGGGGCATAGCTAAGTGGTAAAGTGATTATAAAGCTAAGTTGTCAGTCATGACTTTCTGTAAATGAAAATCGAAGCTTTTACTATAGTATATCAAGTTAGTGTAAAGGTCAGTATAATTTTCATTAATCCTGTAAACCTCAGATGGAAAGAGTTACACCCTGGAGAAACAATCTGTTACAATAACTGCTTTAACTTTTGATCAGAAACTCAGGCTTTCTCCATCTGATTGGATCATATTTCCTGTTTACACACACACTAACTTCCCATTACCAAGCACTACTTTTTACTCTCAACAGATTCTTTTTCTGCTCTTTGTTCCCATTTCTCAACAACCTCATGTCATACATATAAGAACACACACACACCATGCTACTTTTCCAGTTTGCCCGAAACCTACCCATTTTCCAACTTAGTCCATATTGCACCTCCTTAGTGAAGCGTGGCTGACCGTCCCCAAACCCCAGCACACCACCTCTGGTGTGAAAAGCCAACCCTCCCACACGCTTCACACAGTATGATAAGTACATGTTAAGGACCTAGTAGGTTTAAGCAAATAGTTTAATCTTATTTAGGCAGGATTTTTTTTTTCCC